>NC_073625.1:98663739-99288739 GCF_029407905.1 Bubalus kerabau | reverse complement strand
AGTAAGCAACCATGGAGAAGTTGGGTTGAAAACTTACTCATGGATAGCTTCTGAGTTGTTCAGTAGTTCTGCTGAGTTGTATCTTGCAGCTTTAAAACAATTTCATCTTCAAGAATAGAGAAATGTATTCCCTATGAAAGAGGATATTGCATCTTTATCTAAGCTAAACGATAACTGTAACACTGAATTTGTGCTACTCTGTATCTGTTATCTCCCAAGATAGGCAGGAAAAAGAGTAAAGGCATTGGAGCCAGAAAAGCTTGCTTTAAATTCATGTTGCACGTTTCTAGTTATCATTGACTGAATTACTTAAGATACTGATTTGTTTATTCATCTCAAAATAGGCATTTTTAAGATTCCAAATGAAATAGAATCTAAAAAATACAACAAACTAGTGAATATAACGAAAATAGAGGCAGATTCACAGATATAAAGAATAAACTAGTGGTTACTAGCAAGGAGAGGGAACAGGAGAGGGACAACATAGCAGATTAAGATACACAAACTATTAGATATAAAATAAGTTATAAGAATATGCTGTATAACATGAGGAATATAGCCAATATTTTATAATAACTATAAATGAAGTGCATGCTAAGTTGCTTCATTTGTGTCCAACTCTTTGCAACCCTATGGACAGTAGCCCTCCAGGCTCCTCTGTCCATGGGATTCTCCAGGCAAGAATACTGGAGTGGGTGGCCATTCCCTTCTCCAGGGGATTGTCCCAAACCAGGGATAGAACCCAGGTTTCCTGCATTGCAGGTGGATTCTTTACCAGCTGGGCAACCAGGCAACCCATAAATGGAGTATAACCTTTTAAAATTATGTCACTATACTGTTCACCTATAACATATAATATTGTACATCAACTATATTTCAATGGAAAGTTTTTTAAGAGGCAATAAATTATTATACAGTAAGGCTATTGAAGGAATTAAATGAGATTGTATGTGTGTAAAACAGAAACACTCAGATTGAAATAGACATGTAGAAGTTAGATGCTTTTACTGTGTTTTGGCTACTTTATGTATTAACTTCTTGGTTCACCTGTTCCATATATATTTATCTATAACAGCATCAAAGAGGTTCTTTAGCTTGAAATATCATACAGACAAAGGGATGTGAAAGCGATAGAAAAAAAGAATTTTAAATGATTGAATGCTGTATTACTGACAGCTATATGCAGTTGACTTAGCCGTAATTGTGCTAATAAACTATATGTTCCATATAGTGGAGTTTTGATATAACTTACAA
Source organism: Bubalus kerabau (assembly GCF_029407905.1). Classification (NCBI taxonomy): domain Eukaryota; kingdom Metazoa; phylum Chordata; class Mammalia; order Artiodactyla; family Bovidae; genus Bubalus; species Bubalus kerabau. The sequence continues at coordinate 99,287,485 of NC_073625.1, read as the reverse complement.
TTCCTCCTTACTGAGAGCTGAAGCCTCCCACAGGAAAGACTAATAGTCTCTGACTTGGGGTAAACTTTCCTTTCTTCTTTGTACTATTAGTTCAGCTAAGCCTTTCCTGCCTGCCTTGAGAGGTTGCAGCCTAGTTGGCCAGCTCTTATCACTCCAATGATAAGAAATTATCAATGCAAAGAAATAGAGGAAAACAACAGAATGGGAAAGACTAAAGATCTCTTCTGAAGAAGGCAATGGCACCCCACTGCAGTACTCTTGCCTGGAACATCCCATGGATGGAGGACCCTAGTGGGCTGCAGTCCATAGGGTCTCTAAGAGTCAGACACGACTGAGTGACTTCACTTTCACTTTTCCCTTTCATGCATTGGAGAAGGAAATGGCAACCCACTCCAGTGTTCTTGCCTGGAGAATCCCAGGGACGGGAGAGCCTGGTGGGCTGCCTTCTATGGGGTTGCACAGAGTCAAACACAACTGAAGTGACTTAGCAGCAGCAGAGATCTCTTCAAGAAAATTAGAGATACCAAGGGAACATTTCATGCAAAGATGGGCTCAATGAAGGACAGAAATGGTATGGACCTAACAGAAGCAGAAGATATTAAGAAGAGGTGGCAAGAATACACAGAAGAACTGTACAAAAAAGATCTTCACGACCAAGATAATCATGATGGTATGATCACTCACCTAGAGCCAGACATCCTGGAATGTGAAGTCAAGTGGGCCTTAAAAAGCATCACTACAAACAAAGCCAGTGGAGGTGATGGAATTCCAGTTGAGCTATTCCAAATCCTGAAAGATGATGCTGTGAAAGTGCTGCACTCAATATGCCAGCAAATTTGGAAAACTCAGCAGTGGCCACAGGACTGGAAAAGGTCAGTTTTCATTCCAATCCCAAAAAAAGACAATGCCAAAGAATGCTCAAACTATCGCACAATTGCACTCATCTCACATGCTAGTAAAGTAATGCTCAAAATTCTCCAAGCCAAACTTCAGCAGCACATGATCCGTGAACTTCCAGATGTTCAAGGTGGATTTAGAAAAGGCAGAGGAACCAGAGATCAAATTGCCAACATCCGCTGGCTCATGGAAAAAGCAAGAGAGTTCCAGAAAAACATCTATTTCTGCTTTATTGACTATGCCAAAGCCTTTGACTGTGTGGATCACTATAAACTGTGGAAATTTCTTCAAGAGATGGGAATACCAGACCACCTGATCTGCCTCTTGAGAAATTTGTATGCAGGTCAGGAAGCAACAGTTAGAACTGGACATGGAACAACAGACTGGTTCCAAATAAGAAAAGGAGTACATCAAGGCTGTATATTGTCACCCTGCTTATTTAACTTATATGCAGAGTACATCATGAGAAAGGCTGGACTGGACGAAGCACAAGCTGGAATCAAGATAGCTGGGAGAAATATCAATCACCTCAGATATGCAGATGATACCACCCTTATGGCAGAAAGTGAAGAGGAACTAAAAAGCCTCTTGATGAAAGTGAAAGAGGAGAGTGAAAAAGTGGCTTAAAGCTCAACATTCTGAAAACTAAGATCATGGCATCTGGTCCCATCACTTCATGGGAAATAGATGGGAAACAGTGGAAACAGTGTCAGACTTTATTTTGGGGGGCTCCAAAATCACTGCAGATGGTGACTACAACCAGGAAATTAAAAAACGCTTACTCTTTGGAAGAAAAGTTATGACCAACTTAGATAGCATATTTAAAAGCAGAGACATTACTTTGCCAACAAAGGTCCGTCTAGTCAAGGCTATAGTTTTTCCAGTGGTCATGTATGGATGTGAGAGTTGGACTGTGAAGAAAGCTGAGCGCCGAAGAATTGATGCTTTTGAACTGTGGTGTTGGAGAAGACTCTTGAGAGTCCCATGGACTGCAAGGAGATCCAACCAGTCTATTCTGAAGGAGATCAGCCCTGGGATTTCTTTGGAGGGAATGATGCTGAAGCTGAAACTCCAGTACTTTGGCCACCTCATGCGAAGAGTTGACTCATTGGAAAAGACTCTGATGCTGGGAGGGATTGGGGGCAGGAGGAGAAGGGGACGACAGAGGATGAGATGGCTGGATGGCATCACCGACTCGATGGACGTGAGTCTGAGTGAACTCCGGGAGATGGTGATGAACAAGGAGGCCTGGCGTGCTTCGATTCATGGGGTCGCAAAGAGTCAGACACGACTGAGCGACTGAACTGAACTGAACTAAACTATCACTCCTGATAAGAGTATTCATTAGTATTGATAAGGAAGGTCTCATTCTCTCCAGTGACTGAGTCAAAATGTTAGCCACTGTTTACTTGGGATATTGATTTAGTCCTTTGTATTTTTGTTTCCCTAAAAGCTTCCTTCACTTTTTTATCTGACTAGAGTAGCCCCCTGCCCTTATCCATAGACCATACATTTCAAGACCCTCCATGGATGCCTAAAAGCACAGATAGTACCAAACCCTATATACATCAATATTAGGTTTTTTCCCTATATATACATAGCTATGATAAAGTTTAATGTATAAACTAGGAGATGTAGTTTAATTTATAAACAGTAAGAGATAGACAACAATAATGCATAATAAAATAGAATAATTGTAATGATACACTGTAATAATAGTTATGTGAATATGCTCTCTCTCTCTCAAAGTATCTTCTTGTACAGATTTAAAAATTTTTCCATATTAACGGACTACTTAAGCCCCGTGTTGAATTCGAATTTCTTTGTCCTTCTTTACAATTTCACAAAAAGATTAATTCTTACCATAGATTTTGGCAACCACAGAGAACCATTTTTTTTCTTTTTGTATTAAGTCAAGAACTTTCACCTTTCCACTTAAAGTTGGAAAGCGGTTTACAGTGCCTTTTTAGATATCCAAATTGCCAGCATCATTACCTTGAGGCCATCGTTAAGTAAAATAAGGCTTACCTGAAAACACTCGGTGTGATACGGCAACAGTTGGTCTGATAACCTAAATAACTACCTGGTGGAATACACTCAGCAAAGGGATGATCCACCTCCTGGGAGGGATGGAGCGAGATTTCATCATGCTTCTCCGAGCAACATGCAGCTTGTGTGTCCATGTGTGTTCAGCTGGTTAGTCACGTCTGACTCTTTGCAACCCCATGGACTGCAACCTGCCAGACTCATCTGTCCATGGGATTCTCCAGGCAAAAATACTGGAGTGGGTTGCCATGTCCTTCTCCACAACACGCAACATAAAATGTTATGTTCACAAATGTTTATTTCTGAAATTTTCTATTTAATCCTCTCTGACCAAGGTTGACTGTGTTTGATTGAAATCTCAGAAACCAAAATAACTTGTAAGGAGGGTCTTACTGCACTCTATGCCATACTGGAGAGATTTTACTTTCGTTTTTATTCTCATTTTCTCCTGCTGCTGATGGAAAGGGAAATTTTCACGTTGGTTTCAACCTGAACAATGAATTCCCTCATTGAATAAAACGTGGATGCCACAGTACTTTCTGTGTAATTTCTGCAGCTGAACTGTAAGGCCGTCGGCTGTAGTTATTCCTTAACTAACCGTTTACAGCTGATGCTGAATAGGCTTCCAAAGCGCATAAAGTGATACTGAAACCTGTCTGCTATCTTCAAGTGCCATTTTCAGCAGTTTGTCAGCAGGGCCTTCTAGCCTCATAAAATGACTAAGTAGAAGGCATAAGTGAAAACCATCTGGCTTCCAAAATGCTGCTCTTCTCTCTCCTCACTCTTCTGTAGCCTCTGAAATTCTTAGCACTGTTCATTCATTCTTCAACCCACAAGTATTTATTGAGGTCCTCCAAGGATTTCATCACAGAACTAGGTGGAAACTCATATAGCAGTATATGTATATCAATATACATGAGGCTGCAGCACACACAGAACTCACAGTGGGCACAGGAGGGGGACGACTAAGCAATTATTACAATAATGGGTGCTCAGTGCCACTGCAGGAAAAGCACAGTTCTCTTGTGAACCTTTCTAGAAACTTTTAGCCTGTGGGGGTGGAGGGAGGCAGGAGACGCTTCCTGGAGGAAGTGGGATTTTAACAGTCCTATGACACCATTCTTCTGAACTAAGGCATTTCTTTTAACCTTTGTTAAACGACTCAGTGATAAAGATTTCACCTGCAATGCAAAGACACAGGAGATACGGGTTCCATCTCTGTGTGGGAAAGATCCCCTGGAGGAGGAAATGGCAACTCACTCCAGCAATCTTGCCTGGACAATCTCATGGACAGAGGAGCCTGGTGGGTTACAGCCCGTGGGATTGCAAGGGGTCGGACACAACAGAACTACTGAGCAAGCACCATCACCATACCAAAATGCAAACCACTTACTTGAAAGAAAAACACTTTTAGATCATAAGAACTATGGGAACTAGTTCACAAACTGAGGCCCTGAAGAAATAAATATTTGAATTTTAAAATATTGGATGGTGGCAGAAGGGAAGTTAAGCCTAAGGTGGCATTGATAAAAGAGCTGGGAGCCACTTCTGTGGAGGATTTTGTGTCTGCAGAGATTTGAGGCACCTGGGTGGGGGTGAGGTAGGAATAGGGCTTGGGGCTCAAAACCTTGAAACAAGATGCAGCTGCAGCAATCATTTCCTCCACATTTAGTTTTGCCTACAGCCTTCTCCACTCTTGAGCTAGTCCTTACAAGTCCCACTCAACGAGGAAAATGCCTCAACTTGGCTTCTAGGTAGTGAAAGTGAAGTGTGAGAGGAAAAATATCTTTAAAATATCTGACAATATGTCCAAGGTATCTGAGAGCCAAGACAAGTTTGGCTGGAAAAATCCATCTTGTTTTCCTGTAGGTTATCTATGTGACCCCTCCTTCTATGTAAATTGTTTATAACTGTGTGATTCTATAACTCAACATAAAATTTGGTCTTTCATTATTTGGTTACATTATATGAACATGATCTGACATCTCCATCTTCCTCATCCCTATAACAGTTCAGAAATGCCAGTAAGTGAATCTCCTCTTTATTATTTGGAAAAACTTTCAGCCAAACATAATTGCAACATAATTTACACAGGCACTCTGGATATAATAAAAAATCCTTCACCTTAATCTCAATTTGTGTCATTTTTGAGTCCACCCAAACCCATGTCCACTGAGTTGGTGATGCCATCCAATCATGTCATCCTCTGTCATCCCCTTCTCCTCCTGCCCTCAATCTTTTCCAGCATCAGGGTCTTTTCCAATGAGTCAGCTCTTCCCATCAGGTGGTCAAAGTATTGGAATTTCAGCTTCAACATCAGTCCTGCCAATGAACACCCAGGACTGATCTCCTTTAGGATGGACTGGTTGGATCTCTTTGCAGTCCAAGGGACTCTCAAGAGTCTTCTCCAACACCACAGTTCAAAAGCATCAATTCTTCTGCACTCAGCTTTCTTTATAGTCCAACTCTCAGATCCATACATGACCACAGGAAAAACCATAGCCTTGACTAGATGGACCTTTGTTGACAAAGTAACGTCTCTGCTTTTTAATATGCTGTCTAGGTTGGTCATAACTCTCCTTCCGAGGAGTAAGTGTCTTTTAATTGATGGACAGGGAGCCCTGGCATGCTGCAGTTCATGGGGCCGCAAAGAGTCAGACACGACTGAGCGACTGAACTGAACTGAGTCCAACTCAAAACATTTATCAAATGATTTGCTTTCTTCTATTAAGTGACTCAGTGGTAAAGAATCCACCTGCCAATGCAGGAGACGTGGTTTGATCCCTGGGTTGGTAAGATCCCCTGGAGAAGGAAATGGAAACCCACTCCAGAATTCTTGCCTGGGAAATCCCATAGACAGAGGAGCCTGGTGGGCTACAATCCATGGGGTCACAAAGAGTTGGACACGACTGGGTGACTAAACAACAGCAACATTAAGAAAATAATAGGAATGGTTTTCCAATGAAATGAAGAGAGTTCACAAGTTGTTGTCAACTAGGCAACTGGGAATTTTGTCTCTATTCCTCTTCCTGCTGCGAGAGATGTAAACTCTGAACCAGGAGCCCTACCGCTCCTCCTGATAGCAGGATGTGTGTGTGTGTGTTTGTGTGTGTGTGTGTGGTAAGTTGTTTAATTTATCCGATTTGTTTATTCAAATATCAGATAAATTAAACAACTTACCACACACATTATTCATGCAAAAATGTCATAAAATTATTATAGAGTTAATAATTGGGGGAATTAAGTGAGATTGTGTGTGTATCTGTGTATATGTTTGTAAATAAAACATGTACCACACCCAGGCTGAAATAGATAGGTAGAGGTTAGATATTTTTATTGGGTTTTAGCCACTTTATGCAGAGAAGGAAATGACACCCCACTCCAGTACTCTTGCCTGGAAAATCCCATGGACGGAGGAGACTGGTAGGCTGCAGTCCATGGGGTCACTAAGAGTCGGACACGACTGAGAGACTTCACTTTCACTTTCACTTTCATGCATTGGAGAAGGAAATGGCAACCCACTCCAGTGTTCTTGCCTGGAGAATCCCAGGGACGGGGGAGCCTGGTGGGCTGCTGTCTATGGGGTCGCACAGAGTTGGACACGACTGAAGCGACTTAGCAGCAGCAGCAGCAGCAGCCACTTTATGTCCTGACTCCTCTATTGGTCCTTCTAGTCCATATAGGTATTGATCTATAACAGCATCAACAAGGTTCTTCAATTTGAAATATCATAAAGACAGAGGCGGGTAAAATATACAGAGAAAAAGAGAGAAGAAAGAGAAGAGAAAGGAAAAAAGGAAACTAGATGACTGCACACACGTTCCTATGTTTGAGGGGCTGTGCTTGGAGTTTCCGCTTTTGCCACGGGGGGAAGATCTGCACCTGGTGTCCCAACATGTAAGTGTGGAAATGGGACACATTTCATGGAAATAACAAAGATCTGAATAACATGCCATAGTTTCACTTTCAGTTTATTCCAACAACAAACCTGTGAAGAAAGTAGATTAGTTAGTCACTCTTCATTTGCCAACTTTCAACCTATGGATGTGCTCAGATAAAAACAAAACTCTCCTGTGAGAACACACTGCATGGTAGCAGCAGATGATGTTGGAATGTGGGATGCTGCCTTTTGGACTCTAAAACCACATTGCTTGCCATCAGTGCATTTTGCTGTGTTTGTGTTTATTTTAAGACATTTTCCCAAACATTATTATCCACATCAGGTCCAGTAAGTCCAAGAGCATAAGAGTGTTAGAAGTCTTTGTCAAGATATACAATCACCATGGAAACAGAAGAGATTTTTAAAATTTTACAGTGGTGAAAAAAGGAATATTTCGTGTGAATATAGAATGAATTATTCAGAGTAGAAATGACTCTGAAGGACAAAGAGCAAGTCATGCCACATAAAAATGCTGTGCATGGTCCAACAGATAATAACATCAAGAGAAAGGAAGAGGGGCATGGTGGAATGCTATTTGAGTATGTGGCTAGACATGGGCTGGGTAGGAGCCTTATGTAATTCTAAGCATTGTAGAAGTTTAAAGATTAGCTGATGTGGCCCTACTCCTGAAACTCTTGTCTCTCGCCAAACAGAAAGTCTTTTCCAGTCTGCCTTACATCCACACAAGGGCAAAAATGGTGAGAAGGGGGACTAGCTGCGAAGGGACAGTGAGGGGTCTGGGAGATTCCCAAGAAGAGCAGTCATCTGCCTGCACAGACTTCCATTAGATGCACACAAGGATGATTTGGAGAAAATACATCATTCACTCATTCAAAATATATTTATTCAATGTATTCTGCATGCTAAGTTCTATTGTCTCAGGTAGACGTTAATGGTAAAGCACATGTATGAACAAGACCAGCCTTAATTAAAAGTTTACAAAACTGATGCATTCTCCTGTTGCTAGCAATGCACTTGGGACTGGAAGTTTAGTCATTTTGAAAGTGAAAGAAAGAAAGAAAGTGAAGTAGCTCTGTAGTGTCCAACTCTTTGTGACTCCATGGACTGTAGCCCACCAGGCTCCTCTGTCCATAGGATTTTCCAGGCAAGGGTACTGGAGTGGGTTGCCATTTCCTTCTTCAGGTGATCTTCCCAACCCAGGGATCAAAGCTGGGTGTCCCACATTGCAGGCAGACTCTTTACCATCTGAGCCACCAGGGAACTTTCCAATAAATGGATTCACTTACAACTTGATTGTAAGTAGAGTTTTTATATTAACATGTGGTCTAGTGGTGAGGAAAGTGGGGTTTGGAGAAGTTAAGAGATTTGCCCTCAAGTAGTCAGAACTGGAATGAAAATTCAAATCCCAGAGTTGACTTCAAGACAATTCTCTCTTCTGCGCTGTTCTTAGTTGCTCAGTCATGTCCAACTCTTTGCAACTCCATGGACAATAGCCTGCCAGGCTCCTCTGTCCACCCGATTCTCCAGGCAAGAATACTGGAGTGGGTTACCAAGACCTCCTCCAGGGGATCTTCCCAACCCAGGGATTGAACCCAGGTCTCCCACATTGCAAGCAGATTCTTTACTGTCTGAGTCACCAGGGAAGAAGTTCTCTCTTCTACTACAATCATGATTCTTTAAAATAGGGTTCAATATATTTTGCAAAATGGGACCGAAATTTAATCCCCAAAATTTCCTTCCTCCAGTTCTTGGAAGAAAATGACATAAGATGCCTTAGACTTTCTTTTTTACATATGATGAGATCTTCTTTTTAATAATCAACAAAGTATGTTACTAAGAATTACTAAAATACAGTATTAGAGTTTACCAAGGACTTACTCCTATATTCTACTAAGAAGACTGAATAGCACCAAAAGATTGTCAATTTTGGCCTATGACCTACTAAAATGCATGGAGATAGTTTGGAACTTCTGCAATTTTGAGTAAATACACTCTACATTTTTAGTGTTTTTATGAGTGGACTGGAGATTTCAACTTCTGCCACCGTTATCTTTACTTATAACTCATTGCTAATTTAATTTTAGAGTTCTCCTAGTTTGCTGTGAGTTGTTAGGTTAATCTTATAGTGAATAGTGAGTTATCAGTAATATTTGGGGTCAAAATTATCTAATGACTAGATTTTAAGACATAGGTTCTTCGAAGCTCAAAATAAGCATTTATTTTGCTAAAGCACATATATGTAGAATCCACCCTCAGCCAACAAAAGTACTGATACATGGACAGTTCATTTGGAAAGTGGAAATGAATAGAAGAGTGAACAGTATTTTCCACCTGTGCTCAAGAATATCTGAGAGTCACTTTAATCAATGAATAAGTGAAAGAAAAGTGAAAGTGTAGTCGTTCAGTCCTGTCTGACTCTGTGATCCCAGGAACTGTAGGTGGCCAGGCTCCTCTGTCCATGGAGTTCTCGAGGCAAGAATACTGGAGTGGACTGCCATTCCGTCTCCAGGGAATCTTCCTGACCCAGGGGTTGAATCCCCATTTACCAGAATGGCACCCTACTCCAGTACTCTTGCCTGGAAAATCCCATGGACGGAAGAGCCTGGTGGGCTGCAGTCCATGGGGTCTCGAAGAGTCGGACACGACTGAGCGACTTCACTTTCACTTTTCACTTTCATGCATTGGAGAAGGAAATGACAACCCACTCCAGTGTTCTTGCCTGGAGAATCCCAGGGACGGGGGAGCCTGGTGGGCTGCTGTCTATGGGGTTGCACAGAGTCAGACATGACTGAAGCGACTTAGCAGCAGCAGCAGGCAGATTCTTCACCATCTATTACTAATCCTCTAGGTGGCACTAGTGGTAAAGAACCCGCATGCCAATGCAGGAGACAAGACATGGGGGTTCGATCCCTGGGTGGAGAGGATCCCCTAGAGGCAGAAATGGCAACCCACTCCAATATTCTTGCCTGGAGAATCCCATGGACAGAGGAGCTCGGTGGGCTGCAGTCCATGGGGTCACAAAAGAGTCAGACAGGACTGAGCAACTGACACACACACACACACACACACACACACACACACACACATACACACACACACACACACAGTGTATCATTTACTACTGGTCAGCTATTCAAGAGCTGCTCCCAATCCTTTCTCTCTTTCCACCTCACACTACTGATGTTGGAAAACAAAACCTGTGCTTTCCCCATTTTTCTTGAAGCTAGAGACAAGCTTCTCTGGCCTATGAGATGTAAATGGAAGTGTTTTAGGGGAGGTTTCTTAGCAAGCTCCTTTTTTTTCCGGTGACTCAGAGCACCCTCACTTCCAAATTTTTCTACCATTGAAAGCAACACCCAGAACAAAAACAACTGTTTTGTAACTATGAGGAAAGTAGCAACAGATTCACAGGGATGCACTGTTAAAACCCTGAGCTTAGGCCAGCAGTTGCCTATCTACAAATTTCTTATTATGGGAGAAAAAGTAAATCCCTACTCGATAAGGTCAATGAATTTTGAGTCTTAGGATCCGAAAGCATCTCTATTAATAGTTATGAATGAGAAAATAAGAATTCACGTGCTGACTTTTGTATATCAGCTCAGTTCAGCTCAGTTGCTCAGTCATGCCCGGCTCTCTGCGACCCCATGAATCGCAGCACACCAGGCCACCCTATCCATCACCAACTCCCGGAGTTCACCCAGACTCACATCCATCGAGTCAGTGATGCCATCCAGCCATCTCATCCTCTGTTGTCCCCTTCTCCTCCTGCCCCCAATCCCTCCTAGCATCAGAGACTTTTCCAATGAGTCAGCTCTTCACATGAGGTGGCCAAAGTACTGGAGTTTCAGCTTTAGCATCATTCCTTCCAAAGAAATCCCAGGGCTGATCTCCTTCAGAATGGACTGGTTGGATCTCCTTGCAGTCCAAGGGACTCTCAAGAGTCTTCTCCAACACCACACTTCAAAAGCATCAATTCTTCGGCGCTCAGCCTTCTTCACAGTCCAAATCTCACATCCATACATGACCACAGGAAAAACCATAGCCTTGACTAGACGGACCTTTGTTGGCAAAGTAATGTCTCTGCTTTTCAATATGCTGTCTAGGTTGGTCATAACTTTCCTTCCAAGGAGCAAACATCTTTTAATTTCATGACTGCAGTCATCAAAGTGATTTTGGAGCCCAAAAAAATAAAGTCTGACACTGTTTCCACTGTTTCCCCATCTATTTCCCATGAAGTGATGGGACCAGATGCCATAACATTGCTTCCAAGAGGACAAAGTGTCCTGGGTTCAGACTTTGTTTTAAAATGTTTTAAACTCTTTTAAACTGATGCAACATGGTAAATCAACTGTACTTCAATGAAAATGTTTTTTCACAAAGTTTTTGAACTTAAGGCCCAAACTGCTAAGCAGGTTCAAGTGTTCATCTTCATTATCTCTCTCTCAACTTGATGTTCTCACCAACCCACACACACATTTGTGCACACACACCTACTCAAAGACCTATATTTGCCCCTATTACCTAGTGCCAGGATGATAAATTGCTTTCATCTCAGGTGCCAACATTGATAGATTGGTAGTGGCTGTCCAGATCACTATGCTGAGAATAATTCTGAGGCAGACAATACAACTCAAGAGGAAGAGTTGATCAATCGGCCAAGGCCGCCATACAATGTGAAAAATGGAGCGGCAGCACCTGTGTTTTTGTAACAGTTGACCTGATCCAGTGTATCAGATTTTAATTGCTCAACCTAGTGTAATCCTTTTCTTCTCTCAACTCTGTAGGTAGGAATTCAGTATTTTCAAACTGGGACGTTTAGTCCTCAAAGTATCGTAAATAAAACAATATCCAGCTAGCATACTTGAACTGGAATTGCAGAGAAAATATCATATCTCAAGTAACATTCAATATTTGCTGTACTGACCATGGGGTGCACCGCTTGCCTCTCGCCTTGAAGAAGAGCTTGACACTCAGATACAAGATGTGCAACTAGCTGATAACATCCAGATGCAGAGCCTGCAGAATCCGCTTCAACTTGCAAGCTGAGGACACATACTTCCTGAGCACTCAGACACTGATTAGAAAGGCGAGGGGTCAAGGCCTCACCATTTCTACCCAATATGCGGCTTCACTACTCTTCGCTCTGAGATTCCCCTTGTATTGGTCAAGACTTCATTAGATCTGTGTCGTGGTGTGAGGCCCTCAGAGCTTGATTCAGCTTCCTTCTGCCTTTTCTTTCACAGAGGGGAATGCCAGTTCAGCATTGCTGCCACATCCTGCTCCCTCCTTCTTTGTCTTTCACATGTGGTACTCCCTCCTCCTCCAGTACTCCTAACTCCATCGAGTGTTGGCTTCCTGGAGGCCCCAGACAAACACACAGACCTCGTATGGATATGTATGTGCTCAGTTGTTCAGCCGTGTCCGAATCTTTGTGACCCTATGGACTGTAGCCCACCAGGCTCCTCTGTCTATGGAATTTTCAAGGCAAGAATACTGGAGTGAGTTGCCATTTCCTTCTCCAGGGCATCTTCCCGACCCAGGGATCAAACCTGTGTCTCTTTGCATTTCCTGAGTTGGCAGACAGATTCTTTACCACTGAGCCACCTGGGATGATGCTAGTATGCTAGTATGGATATGGCTACTTACATTTACAAGGGCTTCCCTGGTGGCTCTGCAGTAAAGAATCCACTTCCAATGCAGGACACTCAGGTTTGATCCCTGGGCCAGGAAGATCCCCTGGAGGAAGAAATGGCAACCCACTCTAGTATTCTTGCCTGGAGAGTCCCGTGGACAGAGGAGCCTGGCATCCTGCAGTCCATGGCATTGCAAAGAATCAGACACGACTTAGCAACTAAACAACAACAACTTACATTTACAAGACTTTTACATTAAGTGTACAACATTCCAAAAGAAGCAAAGTGCTGCATTGGCTTCAGCATCCAAGAATATGGATTAAAATCCCAGGCACTTAGCATCAAATGGCATTAAACTGGTGTCCTTATCTTTAAAATGAGGATACTAATGGTGATAACTGCTGCGGCCGTGTGAGGACTGAATGATATAATATCCATGAAATTGCTTTCTAAACTATTAAGCCCTACATTTCCCAACTTCCCTGGTGGCTCAGATGGTAAAGAATCTGCCTGTAATGCAGGAGACCTGGGTTTGATCCCTAGGTGGGAAATATCCCCTGGAGAAGGAAATGGCTACCCACTCCAGTATTCTTGCCTGGAGAATTCCATGGACAGAGAAGCCTAGGCACAGTTCATGGGGTCACAGAGTCGGACATGACTGAGTGACTTAAAAAAAAAATGCTTCATAAATTTTGCTTATCACTAACATCATTACGAACAAAACTAGTGGAGGTGATGGAATTCCAGCTACTTAAAATCCTGAAAGATGATGCTGTGAAAGCGCTGCACTCAATATGCCAGCAAATTTGGAAAACTCAGCAGTGGCCACAGGACTGGAAAAGGACAGTTTTCATTCCAATCCCAAAGAAAGGCAATGCCAAAGAATGCTCAAACTATCGCACAATTGCACTCATCTCACATGCCAGTACTCTTGCCTGGAAAATCCCATGGATGGAGGAGCCTGGTAGACTGCAGTCCATGGGGTCGCTAAGGGCCGGACACGACTGATCGACTTCACTTTCACTTTTCACTTTCATGCATTGGAGAAGGAAATGGCAACCCACTCCAGTATTCTTGCCTGGAGAATCCCAGGGATGGAGGAGCCTGGTGGGCTGCCATCTATGGGGTTGCACAGAGTCGGACACAACTGACATGACTGAGCAGCAGCACATGCTAGTAAAGTAATGCTCAAAATTCTCCAAGCCAGGCTTCAGCAATACGTGAACTGTGAACTTCCAGATGTTCAAGCTGGTTTTAGAAAAGGCAGAGGAACCAGAGATCAAATTGCCAACATCTGCTGGATCATCAAAAAAGCAAGAGAGTTCCAGAAAAACATCTATTTCTGCTTTATTGACTATGTCAAAGCCTTTGACTGTGTGGATCACAATAAACTGTGGAAAATTCTTCAAGAGATGGGAATACCAGACCACCTGACCTGCCTCTTGAGAAACCTATATGCAGGTCAGGAAGCAACAGTTAGAACTGGACATGGAACAACAGACTGGTTCCAAATAGGAAAAGGAGTATACCAGGGTCCAGCCCAGGTTGGATCCACGGATTCCCTCAGAATGACGGCGTTGGCAATTAAGGATAGCAAAGCAGCGATTTTAGAGGCTCATTATAACTGGTTTATGAGGAAAATCAATATAACCTGTGACACCAGGTTTTCTCTGACCACGGAGGCCGCAGGCGCTCTCTCGAATCGCTGAAGGTGCCCCACCTTGGACACCTTCTCGAGTGGGTCTTAGAAGCCCAGGCAAGTAAGTGGTCTCAGAGGACCTCCACGCTCCAATTATTTTGGCCTGAAGGAAGATTAGAAGAGAAAAGGAGGAAAAGGAAACAAGAAAGAACGACATACGGGGAGACCAAGCTTTGAGCAAGGCCCATAGCTTTATTTTCAAACGGAGCTTATATACCTTAAGTTGTGCATAGAGGATAATAGGGGGTGTGAAATCATGCAGTCAGCAGTCTTTGATCCTTATCGAGACTAGGCTTTCTTTTCTGCAAACTTATCGTATACAAATGGTTTAGGTGATTTACATCATCTTCTGGCCAGAAGGCCTGTTAACATTTTATGACTCTGATAAAGATCTGTCAACCATAAGACTTATTTTCTCTAAGAGTAATTATTTTAAAGTTTGGCGCCATCCTCTGAAGGTGTTAGATAAAGTTGCATTCCTATAGGGCAGAGGTGCAGTGGGTTTACAACAAGGAAAGAATTTATTACCTTAAGGGTCTAAAGTTGTTAGCACCAAGGCCACTACTTATTTTTTCTACATACCAACTATATTAATTAATACACTTTCAAGGATACAATACAGGGGATGTGGAAACTTGGCAGCAGGCATTGGCTCAACAATGAAATCTTCTACTAGTTCTAACAATTCTTAACTCTCCAAGGGGCTCTATACTGTTTGAATATCTTAAGCTTCCCAGTGCCTCTCGCTGTTGGGAGACTGTAAACAATCGTATGGGTAGCTGTAGGAGTCCGGGTAAACCTGTCAGGCAAGTTAGAGAGCCATCTGAGGAGTTTGGATTGAAACACCCCTATTATGCCCAAGAGGCTAATTAGCTAGAGCTCTAAGTTGATTTCCTTCAGAGGAAAGGTGATCGGGGATAGCCCCCTGTTAATGTCAGAGGCGTTGGTGAAAGTCGTAAAATAGTAAAACAGACAGATTCTGGTTTTGGGGTAGATGCTCAGGCAGGTCCGGGGGGGGGCCCTCGAGTCCTGACTCGCCTTTGCATATCAGGCCTCTCCGCATGACCTTTGTCATGGGTCGGAACTCCCGTACTGGCTCCCAACAGGAGTGCATCAAGGCTGTATATTGTCACCCTGTTTATTTAACATCTATGCAGAGTACATCATGAGAAACGCTGGGCTGGAAGAAGCAAATGCTGGAATCAAGACTGCCGGGAGAAATATCAATAACCTCAGATATGCATATGACACCACCCTTATGGCAGAAAGTGAAGAGGAACTAAAAAGCCTCTTGATGAAAGTGAAAGAGGAGAGTGAAAAAGTGGCTTAAAGCTCAACATCCTGAAAACTAAGATCATGGCATCTGGTCCCATCACTTCATGGGAAATAGATGGGGAAACAGTGGAAACAGTGTCAGACTTTATTTTTGGGGGCTCCAAAATCACTGCAGATGGTGACTGCAGCCATGAAATTAAAAGATGCTTACTCCTTGGAAGGAAAGTTATGACCAACCTAGACAGCATACTGAAAAGCAGAGACATTACTTTGCCAACAAAGGTCTGTCTAGTCAAGGCTATGGTTTTTCCTGTGGTCATGTATGGATGTGAGAGTTGGACTGTGAAGAAGGCTGAACGCCGAAGAATTGATGCTTTTGAAGTGTGGTGTTGGAGAAGACTCTTGAGAGTCCCTTGGACTGCAAGGAGATCCAACCAGTCCATTCTGAAGGAGATCAGCCCTGGGATTTCTTTGGAAAGAATGATGCTAAAGCTAAAACTCCAGTACTTTGGCCACCTCATGCGAAGAGTTGACTCATTGGAAAAGACTCTGACACTGGGAGGGATTGGGGGCAGGAGGAGAAGGGGACGCGACAAAGGATGAGATGGCTGGATGGCATCACTGACTCAATGGACATGAGTCTCAGTGAACTCCAGGAGTTGGTGATGGACAGGGAGGCCTGGCGTGCTGAGATTCATGGGGTGGCAAAGAGTCGGACACAACTGAGTGACTGAACTGAAATGAACTATTTATTACTGGGCTTCCCTGATAGCTCATTTGGTAAAGAATCCACCTGCAATGTGGAAGATTCCAGTTCGATTCCTGGGCTGGGAAGATTCCCTGCAGAAGGGATAGGCTACCCACTCCAGTGTTCTTGGACTTCCCTTGTGGCTCCAAGTAATCTTAAAAAACAACTACTGGCAGATCAATTAACATTCCTTTACAAGTATTGATTGTGCCTTTACCAGGATCTAGGAAACAAGGTTAACAAAGTCCCTGCCCTGGTGAAGCTTACATTTTCTATGCTAACGAAGTCAATATGAGTTTCTTTTTAAAAATACTAATTAATTAGCAACAGGTCGCTAACAGTGGAGGCTGTATCTCTGGCTTGTGTTCTTAGTCACTCAGTTGCATCCAACTCTTTGTGACCCCATGAACTGCAGCCCGCCAGGCTCCTCTGTCCATGGGGATTCTCCAGGTAAGAATACTGGATTGGGTGGGAGGAGCCAAGATGGCGGAGGAGTAGGACGGGGAGAACACTTTCTCCCCCACAAATTCATCAAAAGAGCATTTAAACATCGAGTAAATTCCACAAAACAACTTCTGAATGCCGGCAGAGGACATCAGGCACCCAGAAAAGCAACCCAACTCTTCGAAAGGAGGTAGGAAAAAATATAAAAGACAAAAAAAGAGACAAAAGAGGGAGGGACGGAGTTCCGTCCCAGGAAGGGAGTCTTAAAAAGAGAGAAGTTTCCAAACACCAGGAAACCTTCTCACTGCTGAATCTGTGCCGAGCTTTGGAAGCACAGAGGGCAACATAACAGGGAGAAAAAATAAACAATTAAAACTCGCACATTGCGAGCCCTACGGTAACTCCTCCAGTGGAGAAGCAGCGCAGATGCCTGCACACGCCATTAGCAAGCGGGGGCTGGGCAGGGAAGTGCGGCGCAGGCTGCATCGCTTAGAGTAAGAATCTGGCATGAATACCCTGAGCGCTATCTGAGCGAAATAATTTGGGCTAGCAAACCAGACTGTGGGATATCTGCCACGCGAAAAGCCAGCCCTAACCTACGACACCGCCAGGTCCGCGCACGGAACAAAGGACTGAACAAAGATAGCCGGCTGCAGACCTTCTCCCTCCGGTGACAGGCAGCCAGAGCCAGAAGGGGGCAATCGCAGCCCCAGAGAGACATTATCTATAAAACTGTAAGCAGGCTTCTTTGCTAACTAAAACTTCTTGGGGGTCTGGATGGTCAACATCTGCCTGAGAAGGTGCGCCAGTTTTACAGCCAGATAACCGAGTGGCGGGGCGGTGATAACTCGCAGCATTGGTGCTCGTCCAACACCTCATCACCTGAGCTGCTCGGATCTGGGAAGAGCACAAAACGCAGGCCCAAGCGAGTCTGCGCCTCTGAGGACTACCCGAGTGCCTGAACCTGAGCGGCTTGGACCTGGGAGGTGCATGCTGCCCAGGGCCAGCCTCGGATTGTTCCCGGCGGAACAACCTAGAGCCCAAGCAGTGTGGGCAGGGAGGCTACATGCGCCGTGAGCGCGGGCAGACCCAGTGTGGCTGAGGCACTGCGGGCACACGCCAATGTTATTTGTTTGCAGCATCCCTCCCTCCTTCCCCACAGCACGACTGAACAAGTGAGCCTAAAAAAAAAAAAAAAAAGTGTCCTCCACCGTCCCCTATGTGTCAGGGCAGAAACCAGACACTGAAGAGACCAGCAAACAGAAGAAGCTATAACAGAGGGAAACGCCTTGAAAGCTACAGGCAATAGATTAAAACCCTGTGGTTACTACAGACTACATAGGAAGGTGCCTATAGATCTTGAGAAATATAAGTCGGACCAAGGAACTAGCCAAAAATGAACTGAACCCACAATACTCACAACAAAACCAGAGAAAGTCCTAGATATATTTTTACTATTTTTATGATCATTCTTTCTTTCTTTCTTTTTTTAAAAAATTTTAAGTCCTCTATTGTTCCTTTAATTTTCACTTTTATAACCTATTACTTTGCAAAAAAAAAAGACCCTATTTTTTTCTTCCTCAGCAAACTTCATATATATATATTTTATAATTTTTTGACCTTGTTTTTTTTTTTTTCTTTTTCCTTCTTTTCTTTAACATTGTAGTTTTGAAATTCCAAACGCTACTCTAGATTTTTAATTTTAGCTTTTTGGTATATGTTATCAATTTTGTACCTATAGTTTTTTTTATAATTTCGGTGACTTTTTTTTTTCTCTGTTTCTTTCTCTTCTTCTTTTATATAACATTGTATATCTGAAATTCCAAACTCTACTCTAGATTTTTAATTTATGCTTTTTGGTATTTGATATCAATTTTTACCTGTATTTTCTTTATAATTTTTGCGACATTGTTTTTGTTTGTTTGTTTGTTTTCTCTCTTTATTTTTCTTCTTTTCTTTTTTTTTTAACATTGTATTTTTGAAATTCCAAAGTCTAGATTTTTAATTTTTGCTTTTTGGTATTAGTTATCAATTTTGTACCCGTATTTTCTTTATAATTTTCATGACCTTGTTTGTTTTTCTTTGTTCGTTTTTTCTCTCTTTCTTTTCCTTCTTCTTTTCTTTAACATCGTATTTTTGAAATTTCAAACTCTACTCTAGATTTTTAATTTTTGCTTTTATGTATTTGTTACCAATTTTGTACCTTTAAGAACCCAATCTTCAGGACCCATTTTTCACTAGGGAGCGAGATTACTGGCTTGACTTCTCTCTCTCCCTTTGGACTCTCCATTTTCTCCACCAGGTTGCCTGTGTCTCCTCCCTAACCCCTCTCTACTCTACCCAACTCTGTGAATTTCTGTGTGTTCCAGACGGTGGAGAACACTTAGGGAACTGATTACTGGCTGGATCTGTCTCCCTCCTTTTCATTCCCCCCTTTTATCCTTCTGGCCACCTCTGTCTCCTGCCTCCTTCTCTTCTCTGTATAACTCCGTGAACATCTCTGAGCGGTCCAGTTGTGGAGTGCACATAAGGAAGTGACTACTGGCTAGCCCACTCTCTCCACTATTGATTCCACCTCATCTCATTTGGGTCACCTCTAACTCCCTCCTCCCTCTTCTCTTCTCCATGTAACGCTGTGAACCTCTCTGAGTGACCCTCACAGTAGAGAAACTTTTCATCTTTAATGTAGACGTTTTATCAATGGTGCTGTATAGAAGGAGAAGTTTTGAAACTACTGTAAAAATAAGACCGATAACTGGAAGCAGGAGGCTTAAGTCCAAACCCTGACTCCAGGGAACTCCTGACTCCAAGGAACATTAATTGACAGGAGCTCATCAAACGCCTCCATACCGACACTGAAACCAAGCACCACACAAGTGCCGACAAGTTCCAGGGCAAGACATACCAAGCAAATTCTCCAGCAACAAAGGAACACAGCCCTGAGCTTCAAGATACAGGCTGCCAAAGTCACCCCAAAACCATAGACATCTCATAACTCATTACTGGACATTTCATTACACTCCAGAGAGAAGAAATACAGCTCCACCCACCGGAACACCGACACAAGCTTCCCTAACCAGGAAACCTTGACAAGCCACCTGTACAAACCCACACACAACGAGGAAACGCCACAATAAAGAGAACTCCACAAACTGCCAGAATACAGAAAGGACACCCCAAACTCAGCAATTTAAACAAGATGAAGAGACAGAGGAATAGCCAGCAGATAAAGGAACAGGATAAATGCCCACCAAACCAAACCAAACCAAAAAGGAAGAGATAGGGAATCTACCTGATAAAGAATTCTGAATAATGATAGTGAAATTGATCCAAAATCTTGAAATCAAAATGGAATCACAGATAAATAGCCTGGAGACAAGGATTGAGAAGATGCAAGAAAGGTTTAACAAGGACTTAGAAGAAATAAAAAAGAGTCAATATATAATGAATAATGCAATAAATGAAATTAAAAACACTCTGGAGGCAACAAATAGTAGAATAACAGAGGCAGAAGATAGGATTAGTGAATTAGAAGATAGAATGGTAGAAATAAATGAATCAGAGAGGATAAAAGAAAAACGAATTAAAAGAAATGAGGACAATCTCAGAGACCTCCAGGACAATATTAAATGCTACAACATTTGGATCATAGGGGTCCCAGAAGAAGAGGACAAAAAGAAAGACCATGAGAAAATACTTGAGGAGATAATAGTTGAAAACTTCCCTAAAATGGGGAAGGAAATAATCACTCAAGTCCAAGAAACCCAGAGAGTCCCAAACAGGATAAACCCAAGGCGAAACACCCCAAGACACATATTAATCAAATTAACAAAGATCAAACACAAAGAACAAATATTAAAAGCAGCAAGGGAAAAACAACAAATAACACACAAGGGAATACCCATAAGGATAACAGCTGATCTTTCAATAGAAACTCTTCAAGCCAGGAGGGAATGGCAAGACATACTTAAAGTGATGAAAGAAAATAACCTACAGCCCAGATTATTGTACCCAGCAAGGATCTCATTCAAGTATGAAGGAGAAATCAAAAGCTTTTCAGACAAGCAAAAGCTGAGAGAATTCTGCACCACCAAACCAACTCTCCAACAAATACTTAAGGATATTCTCTAGACAGGAAACACAAAAACAGTGTATAAATTCGAACCCAAAACAATAAAGTAAATGGCAACGGGATCATACTTATCAGTAATTACCTTAAATGTAAATGGGTTGACTGCCCCAACCAAAAGACAAAGACTGGCTGAATGGATACAAAAACAAGACCCCTACATATGTTGTCTACAAGAGACCCACCTTAAAACAGGGGACACATACAGACTGAAAGTGAAGGGCTGGAAAAAGATTTTCCATGCAAATAGGGACCAAAAGAAAGCAGGAGTAGCAATACTCATATCAGATAAAATAGACTTTAAAACAAAGGCTGTGAAAAGAGACAAAGAAGGTCACTACATAATGATCAAAGGATCAATCCAAGAAGAAGATATAACAATTATAAATATATATGCACCCAACACGGGAGCACCGCAGTATGTAGGACAAATGCTAACAAGTATGAAAGGAGAAATTAACAATAACACAATAATAGTGGGAGACTTTAATACCCCACTCACACCTAAGGATAGATCAACTAAACAGAAAATTAACAAGGAAACACAAACTTTAAATGATACAATAGACCAGTTAGACCTAATTGATATCTATATGACATTTCATCCCAAAACAATGAATTTCACCTTTTTCTCAAGCGCACATGGAACCTTCTCCAGGATAGATCACATCCTGGGCCATAAAGCTAGCATTGGTAAACTCAAAAAAATAGAAATCATTCCAAGCATCTTTTCTGACCACAATGCAGTAAGATTAGATCTCAATTCCAGGAAAAAAACTATTAAAAAATCCAACATATGGAGGCTGAACAACACGCTGCTGAATAACCAACAAATCACAGAAGAAATCAAAAAAGAAATCAAAATTTGCATAGAAACGAATGAAAATGAAAACACAACAACCCAAAACCTGTGGGACACGGTAAAAGCAGTCCTAAGGGGAAAGTTCATAGCAATACAGGCACACCTCAAGAAACAAGAAAAAAGTCAAATAAATAACCTAACTCTACACCTAAAGCAACTAGAAAAGGAAGAAATGAAGAACCCCAGGGTTAGTAGAAGGAAAGAAATCTTAAAAATTAGAGCAGAAATAAATGTAAAAGAAACAAAAGAGACCATAGCAAAAATCAACAAAGCCAAAAGGTGGTTCTTTGAAAGGATAAATAAAATTGACAAACCATTAGCCAGACTCATCAAGAAACAAAGGGAGAAAAATCAAATCAATAAAATTAGAAATGAAAATGGAGAGATCACAACAGACAACACAGAAATACAAAGGATCAGAAGAGACTACTATCAACAATTATATGCCAATAAAATGGACAACGTGGAAGAAATGGACAAATTCTTAGAAAAGTACAACTTTCCAAAACTCGACCATGAAGAAATAGAAAATCTTAACAGACCCATCACAAGCACGGAAATTGAAACTGTAATCAAAAATCTTCCAGCAAACAAAAGCCTAGGTCCAGATGGCTTCACAGCTGAATTCTACCAAAAATTTAGAGAAGAGCTAACACCTATCCTGCTCAAACTCTTCCAGAAAATTGCAGAGGAAGGTAAACTTCCAAACTCATTCTATGAGGCCACCATCACCCTAATACCAAAACCTGACAAAGATCCCACAAAAAAAGAAAACTACAGGCCAATATCACTGATGAACATAGATGCAAAAGTCCTTAACAAAATTCTAGCAATCAGAATCCAACAACACATTAAAAAGATCATACACCATGACCAAGCGGGCTTTATCCCAGGGATGCAAGGATTCTTCAATATCCGCAAATCAATCAATGTAATACACCATATTAACAAATTGAAAAATAAAAACTATATGATTATCTCAATAGATGCAGAGAAAGCCTTTGACAAAATTCAACATCCATTTATGATCAAAACTCTTCAGAAAGCAGGAATAGAAGGAACATACCTCAACATAATAAAAGCTATATATGACAAACCCACAGCAAACATTATCCTCAATAGTGAAAAATTGAAAGCATTTCCTCAAAAGTCAGGAACAAGACAAGGGTGCCCACTTTCACCATTACTATTCAACATAGTTTTGGAAGTTTTGGCCACAGCAATCAGAGCAGAAAAAGAAATAAAAGGAATCCAAATTGGAAAAGAAGAAGTAAAGCTCTCACTGTTTGCAGATGACATGATCCTCTACATAGAAAACCCTAAAGACTCCACCAGAAAATTACTAGAACTAATCAATGACTATAGTAAAGTTGCAGGATATAAAATCAACACCCAGAAATCCCTTGCATTCCTATACACTAATAATGAGAAAACAGAAAGAGAAATTAAGGAAACAATTCCATTCACCATTGCAACGGAAAGAATAAAATACTTAGGAATATATCTACCTAAAGAAACTAAAGACCTATATATAGAAAACTATAAAACACTGGTGAAAGAAAACAAAGAGGACACTAATAGATGGAGAAATATACCATGTTCATGGATTGGAAGAATCAATATAGTGAAAATGAGTATACTACCCAAAGCAATCTATAGATTCAATGCAATCCCTATCAAGCTACCAACAGTATTCTTCACAGAGCTAGAACAAATAATTTCACAATTTGTATGGAAATACAAAAAACCTCGAATAGCCAAAGCAATCTTGAGAAAGAAGAATGGAACTGGAGGAATCAACCTACCTGACTTCAGGCTCTACTACAAAGCCACAGTTATCAAGACGGTATGGTACTGGCACAAAGACAGAAATATAGATCAATGGAACAAAATAGAAAGCCCAGAGATAAATTCACACACACATATGGACACCTTATCTTTGACAAAGGAGGCAAGAATATACAATGGATTAAAGACAATCTCTTTAACAAGTGGTGCTGGGAAATCTGGTCAACCACTTGTAAAAGAATGAAACTAGAACACTTTCTAACACCATACACAAAAATAAACTCAAAATGGATTAAAGATCTAAACGTAAGACCAGAAACTATAAAACTCCTAGAGGAGAACATAGGCAAAACACTCTCTGACATGCATCACAGCAGGATCCTCTATGACCCACCTCCCAGAATATTGGAAATAAAAGCAAAAATAAACAAATGGGACCTAATTAACCTTAAAAGCTTCTGCACATCAAAGGAAACTATTAGCAAGGTGAAAAGACAGCCTTCAGAATGGGAGAGAATAATAGCAAATGAAGCAATTGACAAACAACTAATCTCGAGAATATACAAGCAACTCCTACAGCTCAACTCCAGAAAAATAAATGACCCAATCAAAAAATGGGCCAAAGAACTAAATAGACATTTCTCCAAAGAAGACATCCAGATGGCTAACAAACACATGAAAAGATCCTCAACATCACTCATTATCAGAGAAATGCAAATCAAAACCACTATGAGGTACCATTTCACACCAGTCAGAATGGCTGTGATCCAAAAGTCTACAAGTAATAAATGCTGGAGAGGGTGTGGAGAAAAGGGAACCTTCTTACACTGTTGGTGGGAATGCAAACTAGTACAGCCACTATGGAGAACACTGTGAAGATTCCTTAAAAAACTGGAAATAGAACTGCCTTATGATCCAGCAATCCCACTGCTGGGCATACACACTGAGGAAACCAGAAGGGAAAGAGACACGTGTACCCCAATGTTCATTGCAGCACTGTTTATAATAGCCAGGACATGGAAGCAACCTAGAGGTCCATCAGCAGATGAATGGATAAGAAAGCTGTGGTACATATACACAATGGAGTATTACTCAGCCATTAAAAAGAATACATTTGAATCAGTTCTAATGAGGTGGATGAAACTGGAGCCTATTACACAGAGTGAAGTAAGCCAGAAAGAAAAACACCAATACAGTATACTAACGCATATATATGGAATTTAGAAAGATGGTAACAATAACCCTGTGTACGAGACAGCAGAAGAGACACTGATGTATAGAACAGTCTTATGAACTCTGTGGAAGAGGGAGAGGGTGGGAAGATTTGGGAGAATGGCATTGAAACATGTAAAATATCATGTATGAAATGAGTTGCCAGTCCAGGTTCGATGCACGATACTGGATGCTTGGGGCTGGTGCACTGGGACGACCCAGAGGGATGGTATGGGGAGGGAGGAGGGAGGAGGGTTCAGGGTGGGGAAAAAAAAAAAAAAAAAGAATACTGGATTGGGTTGCCATGCCCTCTTCGTCTCTGTCTTGGTTCAAGTGTAATCCCAATTTGTTCTTGTCCCGGGCTTTGTCTTCATTGATCTTTCCTGCTGAACTGCCTTTTCTTGCTTTTAGTTTCACCATCCTTGATGCTGTGAATCCTGCAGGGGGCTAACAGACTAGAGCGGTAACTTCTTACTACACTGCGGTTCAGCTGGCCTGCTGCTTGCCTCACACACTTTTTTTTTTCTCTTTGCTTTTCTCTCCTTGGTGACCCTACCCCCTCTTTTCCTGAACATTTGCACATCTCACTTCTCTGGCCCCTACTTCCCTATCTTCACTTTGGCATTTCTTTTTTTGCTGCCACCCTCAGTGGGAGTTGTTCTCTCTGTGTCTTCAGACGGCCTTGTTGTTTTGGCAGGAAAAAAACATACTTTCTGGCAGAAAACAACAGAAGACATACGTCTCAGGAAGTTAGACCTCTGTTTCTAACACTTCTTGGCACATTGTAGCCACAAGAACCAACATACATCTCTAAGAGGTTTCGTCACTTCAGGTGAACTCAGGCCTCAACAAGATAGAAAGGAATGCAGCCATGCATTACAGACTGTGATCAGGGTCAGCTGGTCACCATTCACCAAGAGGTTGGCTGGGATGAAGTCACTGTATGGAGTATATAGTATCAAATATCTGCAGAAACCTCTGGTCCAAAATATTTTATCACATTATACACCCAATTTTTAAATTGGCTTTTAAAATTTTTATCCTCATGTCTAGAAGCCATTAGATTAGTGGTTACCAAACTTTTTGACCATACTCTACTGTTAGAAATAAATATGTGTGCAAGTTAAGTCACTTCAGTTGTGTCTGACTCTTTGCAACACTGGACCATAGCCCTCCAGGCTCCTCTGTCCATGGAATTCTCCAGGCAAGAATATTGGAGTGGGCTGCCATTTCCTCCTCCAGGGGATCTTCCTGAACCAGTATCTTTTATGTTTCCTGCCTTAACAGGGAGGTTGAGAGCTGTGCTCAATTTCTGTGTTAGGAAGATTCCCTTGGAGAAGGAAATGGCAACCCACTCCAGTATTCTTGCCAGTATTCTGGCCTGGAGAATACTTCATGGACTGTAGCCCAACAGGCTCCTCTGTCCATGGAATCACAAAGGGTTGGACACGTCTGAGTGGCTAACATTTTCACTTCACTTTCTTTACCACTAGCACCACCTGGGAAGCCCAGAAATAAATATATATATGTATAAATACATGCATGTGTTTATACATATGTGCATTTGTACACATATGTATTTTTATATATCTGAAACTAAAATTTCACAAAACAATATCACCTTTATTATGTGTGAAGCTCAAATTGTTCTTTTTCTTTTTAATCGAGTCTATCAATAATAACTTTTTAAATATATTGGTCTTGATCTTGGGATTTTTAATTTTTTTTTTTGGTGCCATTTCTACTCAATGTGGTAAAACTTATGGATTTCCTTCTTGGACTAATGTTTTTAAATACGCAAAACAAAACTCATAGGATTACAAAGAAAATCAACTATATTGAAAGTCTTATCTTTGCACCTCTGTGGGGAAAAAGGGCCACATACATGGACCCAAGTTAAGAACCCCTGCTTGACTAAATTGATTTAACAACTGTCTGCAAGCCACAACCTGCAGTATGGAAGCGATGACTGTAGACAAAGGCTCAGAATACTTTGTAGTAATTCAACATTTCAGATGCTTTTTATCCTCTCATGGTTTTCTCATTCTCTTCTCCCTCCCTTTCCCCACGCTTCCTTTCCAGTGACAGCCCCTCCCCTGTGTGCGCACACGTGTGAGAGCACACACACACACACACACACACACACACACACACACAGAGCCAGGTCTTAGGTCACGTATCTGAAGTGAGACAAGACCCTGGACTACTGTGTCTGGCCCCCTTATGTCCCCACTCTCACTCCCAGACTTCGCCTGGGTCCCAGCCCCTCTGACCCCCACCGCAGATCTATTTCATTGGCTTATTATCTCTGCAAGCCAGTGCTCGAAACTGTGGTTTTCTTGGTTTCCTACATGGCACTGTGATCTGATAAGCGCATTCTAACCAGAATAATGGTGGAGCCCAGAGTCCTCAAGTATCTCTCAAGTTTCAGTGACCTCTCTGTGACAGGTGTTTCCGTTAGATCTGTGGTTGAGCCTCCACCCCACCGCAGGAAGCCTCTCCCAGTCACTCCCAGGTTGACGTCCCTGATGCCCCAACCTGGCCCCGCGGCCATACAGAGCACACATCGACCCCAGCAGTGAACAGCTCAGTGAGGGCCTTCGGGAGGAACTGGAGTCACGGGCCACACTGAGCTGCACAGGTGCTTTCTTGAATGGTTTGCGGCTAGGATTTGCCACAAAAATGTGCGCCCTCCCCTAAACAAAGAAGGAAACAGGAAAAAGAACAGTCTGCTTCCTGTTTGGCCTGAGAATGAGCAGGCAGCTCTCGAATCATTGTAACAGGCCAATAGAACTTCCTGGTCTAAAATATGAAACAGTTCAGTTCAGTCACTTAGTCGTGTCAGACTCTTTGTGACCTCATGGACTGCAGCATGCTAGGCCTCCCTATCCATAACCAACTCCTGGAGTTTACTAAAACTCATGTCAATCAGATCGGGGATGTCATCCAATCATCTCATCTTCTGTCCTACCCTTTTCCTCCTGCCATTTTTCCCAGCATCAGGGTCTTTTCCAATGAGTCGGTTCTTCACATTAGGTGG
Source organism: Bubalus kerabau (assembly GCF_029407905.1). NCBI lineage: Eukaryota > Metazoa > Chordata > Mammalia > Artiodactyla > Bovidae > Bubalus > Bubalus kerabau. The sequence goes on along the minus strand of NC_073625.1, from coordinate 99,259,811 downwards.
CCAAAATATTGGAGTTTTAGCTTCAATATAAGTCCTTCCAATGAATATTCAGGACTGATTTCCTTTAGGATGGACTGGCTGGATCTCCTTGCAGTCCAAGGGACTCTCAACAGTCTTCTCCAACACCACAGTTCAGAAGCATCAATTCTTCAGTGCTCAGCTTTCTTTACAGTCCAACACTCACATCCATATATGACCACTGGAAAAACCATAGCTATGACTAGATGGACCTTTGTTAGCAAAGCAATGTCTCTGCTTTTTAATATGCTGTTTAGGTTGGTCATAGCTTTTCTTCCAAGGAGCAAGTGTCTTTTAATTTCATGGCTGCAGTCACCATCTGCAGTGATTTTGGAACCCCAAAAATAGTCTGTCACTGTTTCCCCATCTATTTGCCATGAAATGATGAGACTGGATGCCATGATCTTAGTTTTCTGAATGTTGAGTTTTAAGCCAACTTTTTCACTCTCCTCTTTCACTTTCATCAAGAGACTCTTTAGTTCTTCTTTACTTTCTGTCATAAGAATGGTGTCATCTGCATATCTGAGGTTATTGATATTTCTCCCAGCAATCTTGATTCCGGTTTGTACTTCCTCCAGCCCAGCATTTCTCATGATATACTCTGCATATAAGTTAAATAAGCTTAAGGTGACAATATACAGCCTTGTATAAGGTGACAATATACAGCCTTGGTATACTCCTTTCCCGATTTGGAACCAGTCAATTGTTCCATGTCCCATCCTAACTGCTGCTTCTTGACCTGCATATAGATTTCTCAGGAGGTAGGTCAGATGGTCTGGTATTCCCATCTCTTTAAGAATTTTCCAAGCAACACATTAGGAAGGCTTTTTTCTTGCCTTGAGTCAAATCCTATTTCTGTTGGTATTGTTCTGTGCTTCTGGGCTCAGGAAAACAAGCCCAGCCTTTCAGATGATAATGGCAGAGTCCAGAGAAAAGGAAGTAACTCAATTCTCCGTGGACTTCACAGTGATGGGTTTTAGTACAGTGTTGATTTAATCATTACAGTAACTCTCTGAGGTAGGTATTATTAATATTATTACCTAGTGTTATTAGGTTTAGTAAACAAACTAGAGAATGCATAGTTAAATTCAAATTTCAGATAAAAGCAAATAATTTTAATATAAAAATGCCTCTTCCCCTCTCCCCAAATTGTGACATTAATGTGTGCATAGAGAACAGCTACCAAGTGTCATATATTTTACTGTCATCCCTATTATTATGTCCATTTTGGAGCTGTGGAAACTATGGTTCAGAGGCTGGCAAGAAGCAGAGCTGGGATCCAAGCCCAGGTCTTTGGTTTTAAAGTTCAGTTGTTTTTTCTTTTCTTTCAACACATGATACAATTACATAGTATCTCCCCCTGACCCACTCCAAGCAAAATGTGGACTTCCTTGGAGGTCCTGTGGTTAAGATTTCCCCTTCCAGTGCAAAGGGTGAGGATTCAATCCCTGATAGGGGAGGTAAGATCCCCCATGCCTCATGGTCAAAAAACCAAAACATAAGACAGAAACAATATTGTAATAAATTCAATGTTGTGTTGTTGTTTTCATGGGCTTCTCAGGTGGTGCTAGTGGTGAAAAACCCATCTGCCAATGCAGGAACTATGAGAGACCAGGGTTCTATCCCTGCGTCAGAAAGATCCCCTGGAGAAGGGAATGGCAATCTGCTCCAGTATTCTTGCCTGGAAAATTCCATGGGCAGAAGAGCCTGGAAGCTACAGTCCATAGGATCGCAAAGGGTCAGACACAACTGAAGCGACTGAGCATGCACAGAGAGAACTACCAAAGCAATTAAAACAAACAAGTAAACATCGAGCCAGAAAATAGCAAACAAAGAAATCAAACATATTTTCAACTAAGAGAAAACAACCCAGAGGAAACTATTGCTCTGTTTACTTGTGGGCAGAATTCCTGGTGAGAAACCAGCAAGAGCTTTAGCTTGGCGTGAACACTGGAGGTATTTGGTGACCCTAAGAACAGAAGAGAACTGTGGACCAGAAGCCCCTTCCATACAGAGCTGTTTCCAGGGCCTCTGGAAAGCACCCTCCTTTATTACGGAAGTGGAGGGAAAGGGGAGATTGGACTGCTGATGCATGCCTTTCCACCTGGTGTCACTGGAACCTGATGTCCTAATCATATTTCCCTGTCACCTTTCAGCACTGATTTACTTTCTCTTCCCATTCTCCATGCGGCAGAACTAATTGCCTGCCTAATTGCCAAAACTAATTGCAGTGACATTCATTGTTCATCTGCTCTCTTCTCTGGCTGGAGCTCAGGCAGGTGGCTCACGCAAAGGCAAGGATGGAATTATTTCTGGGTTGCTTCAGGGACACAGTGCTTCAGAGCAGTGTCCCAGCAATAGCTTCGGTCATGGAGGTGGATCAAGGAAATAGCTTCCTGGCTGTGGAGAAGATGGTGGTTCCTGGCAGGGGTTCACCTTCTTCTGGCTTGAAATGGGATTGGTTTGGCAGATTTTGAGTCCATTAAATTATACTTCTCTGGAGTCCTTTTCTCCCATTTAGAGATTAGAATTAAACTTGTTGATTAAAAAATCGAGAGAGATGCGCCTGCTTCTCTCTGGCCCCATGGTTGGTTAGAGGCAGAGCTTGGATCTGGTTCCGTGATGCTCCTTACTGTTACTCTTGCACTAGTTTTCTTTTACATTTCCTTATACCTTTTTATTAAAACACTATCAAGTAATTTCCTCATCAGTAGCTAGAATAACAGTTGTTAATATTTACTGAGTTGTTATGAACATGAAGCCCTTTCCATACATTTTTAAATTTAATCCTCAAAGACAGCAGCGTGAGGAGCTGCTATCAGCATCCTTAATTTACAAATGCAAGGAGAGCTTAATAGTTTGCTTTGGTTCAATCTGCTGGCCAATACAAAGTCATGTGCAGGATCCTTATGACCATTTCTGGATTCTGATAGATGGAAGAACTTCCAAAGATGGATTGAAGGTAGTAGTTGGAGCAGTTTGAAACTAATCAGCCAAATTATGCAAATTATTATGTAAATTTATTGTTGACCCAGGAGTCATGACATCCTCTTTTCTTCCATATGCTGACACAAACACAAATGGACTGCAATCCTGGTTTGGAGTTTAGCTCAAGGAGTTCCGGAGGAATTCCGGGGACTTACCACACAAAGGACAAAAAGACAGTGTGTTGAGAGTTGGAGGCCCGAGTATCTGCCTCTAGCAAGCTATGCAGGATGACCTGGTTACCTCAGTTTCTTCTGTGAAATGACGGGATTAGACTCCGCAGTCTAGTAGACCAAGATCATCGCCATTCTGCATGTCTTAGACGGCCCGTCCAAGATGGAAGCACACAATGGCGGAGGCCTGTGATAACTTTCAAGACAGTTCTCCAGTTACTGTAAATAAAAGTCTTATTGTTTGGTTCTTGATCTTGTCCCCACTCAGTGACAGGAAGAATAATAAAAGCACTGTCACTATTGTGTGAAATGAGAGATTTCTCATCCAGAAGAAAACTAGGACATATACAATAGCAAACTATTTGGAAGCTGAGAAAATAATTATATAATTGATTAAACAGGGTAGGGAAAATGAATTGTGATAAGGGAAAAGGACTAACAGTTTAAAAAAGTTTTGGAATTTTGTTTGCCGAAAAGGAAGTAGTGTAAGGTGACTAATGTATAGAAAGAAAGAACTATTTCAAAGAATTTTTAAGAGGAAGACCTAAACACAATTAGAAGAAAACCAGGAGAGAAAAAAGAAAAATTTAATTTTATCTGATGGAAAAAAAAGCTGTCTTCATGAAAAACAGAGATTTTGAAATGAAGAATTCTGTCTTCAATTGCCTTTTTAGAATTCCTCTGGGTAATTTTATGAGGCCCTTGTGATCTTGAAACATCGAAATGCCTGTTTGAGGGAAATATAGTAAGGCATGAATTTAAAAATGAATTTTATAGTAGAACACTCATTAGCAGGATGTTCCTTGGAAACCTGGTAGAAAGATCTCCAGAGAAGAAGGCAGAATTTGAGTTCCTAATCCGATCCTTCTTGCTGTGTGACCTTGGGCAAGTCCCTCCGTCTCTCAGGGCCTCATGTCCTCCGATTTGCATGAAGTCATTGGATTGAATGCCTTGAAGGCCCTATTCTGTATGTTTGCATTGCTCATTGTAGATCATACTTAAAAAACCATTTGGTAGTCATAGGTCTATAGACCATATGCATTAGGATAAAACCCAGAAAATGTATTTTTAAAATTCACATCTGGGCCGGATGAAACACAAGCTGGAATCAAGATTGCCAGGAGAAATATCAATAACCTCAGATATGCAGATGACACCACCCTTATGGAAGAAAGTGAAGAGGAACTAAAGAGCCTCTTGAAGGTGAAAGAGGAGAGTGAAAGGACTCCAAAATGGACATAATAATAGGGATGCCTGCAAAATATATGACACTTTGGTAGCTGTTCTCTATGCACACCTTAATGTCACAATTTGGGGAGAGGGGAAGAGGCATTTTTATATTAAAATTATTTGCTTTTATCTGAAATTTGAATTTAACTGTGCATTCTCTAGTTTGTTTACTAAACCTAATAACACTAGTTAATAATACTAATAATACCTACCTCAGAGAGTTACTGTACTGATTAAATCAACACTGTACTAAAACCCTTCACTGTGAAGTCCACGGAGAATTGAGTTATTTCCTTTTCTCTGGACTTTGCCATTATCATCTGAAAGGCTGGGCTTGTTTTCCTGAGCCCAGAAGCACAGAACAATACCAACAGAAATAGGATTTGACTCAAGGCACGAAAAAAGCCTTCCTAATGTGTTGCTTGGAAAATTCTTAAAGAGATGGGAATACCAGACCATCTGACCTACCTCCTGAGAAATCTATATGCAGGTCAAGAAGCAACAGTTAGGATGGGACATGGAACAATTGACTGGTTCCAAATCGGGAAAGGAGTACACCAAGGCTGTATATTGTCACCCTGCTTATTTAACTTATATGCAGAGAACATCATGAGAAATGCTGGGCTGGAGGAAGCACAAGCCAGAATCAAGATTGGTGGGAGAAATATCAATAACCTCAGATATGTAGATGACACCACCCTTATGACAGAAAGTAAAGAAGAACTAAAGAGTCTCTTGATGAAAGTGAAAGAAGAGAGTGAAAAAGTTGGCTTAAAACTCAACATTCAGAAAACTAAGATCATGGCATCCGGTCCCATTATTTCATGGCAAATAGATGGGGAAACAGTGGAAACAGTGACAGACTCTATTTTTGGGGTTCCAAAATCACTGCAGATGGTGACTGCAGCCATGAAATTAAAAGACACTTGCTCCTTGGAAGAAAAGCTGTGACCAACCTAAACAGCATATTAAAAAGCAGAGACATTGCTTTGCTAACAAAGGTCCATCTAGTCAAAGCTATGGTTTTTCCTGTGGTCATGTATGGATGTGAGAGTTGGACTGTAAAGAAAGCTGAGTGCTGAAGAATTGATGCTTCTGAACTGTGGTGTTGGAGAAGACTGTTGAGAGTCCCTTGGACTGCAAGGAGATCCAGCCAGTCCATCCTAAAGGAAATCAACCCTGAATATTCATTGGAAGGACTAATGCTGAAGCTGAAACTCCAATACTTTGGCCACCTGATGCGAATAACTGAGTCATTGGAGAAGACCCTGATCCTGGGAAAGATTGAAGGCAGGAGGAGAAGGGGATGACAGAGGATGAGATGGTTGGATGACATCACCAATGCGATGGACATGAGTTTTAGTAAACTCTGGGAGTTGGTGATGAATAGGGAGGCCTGGCGTGCTGCAATCCATGGGGTAACAAAGAGTTGGACACAACTGAGCAACTGAACAGAACTGAGCTGAATGTGTTGCTTCTGGCTATGGGTTGCAGCTCAGGCTCAGAAAAGCTGAAGAGGAGAATGGAACATCAGAAGAGTGACTGAACTTTGCCTTCAGGTAGGTCCCTTCCCTGGGCTTCCTTAGTGCTCCATGGTAAAGAATTTGCCTGCAATTCAGGAGCCACAGGAGACCTGAGTTTTTTGGTTTTTTAAATTTTATTATTATTATTATTATTTTACTTTACAATATTGTATTGGTTTTGCCATACATCAACATGCATCCGCCACAGGTGTACACATGTTCCCCATCCTGAACCCCCCTGCCACGTCCCTCCCCAGACCATCCCTCTGGGTCATCCCAGTGCACCAGCCCCAAGCTTCCTGTATCCTGCATCAAACCTGAACTGGCGATTCGTTTCTTATATGATATTATACATGTTTTAATGCCATTCTCTCAAATCATCCCCCCCATCTCCCACAGAGCCCAAAAGACTGTTCTATACATCTGTGAGACCTGAGTTTGATCCCTGGTTTGGGATGATCCCCTGGAGGAGGACATGGCTACCCATTCCAGTATTCTTGCCTGGAGTATTCCATAGAGAAAGAAGCCTGGAGTACTACAGCCCGTGGGGTCACAAAAGAGTCAGACATGGCTGAAGCAACTTAGCACGCCTGCACAGGTCCCTTCCCTACCCTGAGATTCTGAACTGGTATTTTGAGCTGCTTTTCCCATGAAGAAGAACCGAAAACAGCTTAGGAGGAGACAGGTGGAATCAGGAGTGAGGTGACACAACACAACAGCACTTTCTCAGTGGTTTTAGGAAAAGTCAGGGATGGAATCTGGTGGCTGACTTCACACTTGGCGGTCTTCAGTGGACCTTCTGAGGACCCAAGTAATCAAAGGCACCTTCAAAGTTTGTGAGCATGAAGCTTCTATAATTAAGAGAGCCCTCTTAAAGTAAAAAAAAAATTGCAGATTTACAAATACAAAATTAGGCATGGAAGTGAAATATTTACTTTGAATAAGAAAATAGATCATGACAGATTTCAGGATCACTGAAGAATTAGGTCCTTTTCTTCTGAGATCTTGTCAGGCAATTTACCAGAAACACTTTTGATTGTCAAGCTGCTCCTCTTTCCACCTGGAACACTCTACAGTGCTCAGCAACTCAGACCCCTGTGGGGCCAGATAAGTGAGGGGATCTGCTACGTACACTTTACTAGGTTCATGATTTATCTTCTCCTTCACCCAACTGAAACTTTTATGTGTGTGTTAGTCACTCAATCGTGTCCGACGCTTTGTGACCCCATGGGCTGTAGCCCGCCAGGCTCCTCTGTCTATGGAATTCTCCAGGCAAGAATACTAGAGTGGGTTGTCATGCCCTCCTCCAGGGGATCTTCCCATCCCAGGGATCAAACCCAGGTCTCCCACACTGCAGGCAGATTCTTTACCATTTAAGCCACCCGGGATAATATAATACTTTTATAACTGTACTAATTATATATGATATATATATATATATATATAACTGTACAGTTATAATATATACAAGTGATATTGTAAGAGTATCAATGGAGAACTAAAAAAAAAACCAGTGGGGGGAACTTTAATAATCCCACCATCTTAACCAACCATCTTTTTCCTTTGTCCATGTTCCCTTTTCAGTCCATGGGCATAACATGTGTGTTTGAAATCATGGTACAGATACACTTTCATATTCTTTTTCTCTTAACATGCCATCATTTCCCTATGGTGCTCTATTGTTTTTATCAACTTGGTATTTCTAGGATGCACAGTTATCCAGTCTCCTACCATTATCAGAAATTTATATTATACAAATAAGAATGATGAAGATGAGAATGGAGTTTTACCCTGGCTATGGACAGTTCTAGGCTTCCCAGGTGGCACAGTGATAAACAATCCACCTGCCAATGTAGGAGGTAGGAGACTCAAGAGACTCGAGTTCAACTCTTGGGTGGGGAAGATCCCACAGAGGAGGAAATGGCAACCCACTCTAGCGTTCTTGCCTGAGAAATCCCATGGACAGGATCCTGGCAGGCTACAGTTCATGGAGTCACAAAGAATCAGACTTGACTGAGCGTACACAGACAGCATGGACAGTTCTAATGTGCAAAAAAAATTTTTTTGAAGAAAGACCCTACTGCTGCTGCTAAGTCACTTCAGTCGTGTCCGACTCTGTGCGACCCCACAGATGGCAGTCCACCAGGCTCCCCCGTCCCTGGGATTCTCCAGGCAAGAACAGGAGTGGGTTGCCATTTCCTTCTCCAATACATGAAAGTGAAAAGCGAAATTGAAGTCACTCAGTTGTGTCCGACCCTCAGCGACCCGATGGACTGCAGCCTTCCAGGCTCCTCCGTCCGTGGGATTTTCCAGGCAAGAGTACTGGAGTGAGTTGCCATTGCCTTCTCTGGAAGAAAGACCCTAGTAACATTTTAATTCACAGAGGCATAAATAATCTGTCAATTTAAAGAGAAAAATCAGTCAAAACAATTACTAGGTGTGGGCAAATAAAGAAACCATCAGCAGGTTGGATTTTTACTTTTCAAGTAATTTCTTCAGGTAAGCAATTGAAAATCCAGTGCGAATGACCCTTCTCATGAGGTTATTGAATAGAATAAACAGAGATTGCCATCTGACTGAGTACTACAGGGGACATTTTTTTTTCTTAAGGAGCATTTCCTAATGGAAAGTATTTCTACCAAAGTCACCCCTTGCCAATTCTAGGGAAATAATTTAATTATGCCATTTAGAATAGAAATTATTCCACAGAACACTGTGAGGACCCTCTCTGAGAAAATCTGAACAAAACATTTCTGTAGGCTCAGTAGTTCTGCCTTCCTGGGTGGAAATTAGTTGCTGAGCACAGTGATTCATAACTTCATGGAACAGTTGCTGTGGGTGGACTCATGTCACTCACGTCCCCCTTTACGCCCATGGCTACACCTTCTAACCTTTTACTTTCTCAGCTTCTCAGTGTGGTGCAGCAACCAAACCACCCTGGAGGGGGTTGGCTTTTTAAAATTCCACTATAAAAAAAACTTGGGTAATGAAGACGTGGCAAAAGAATCAAAAATCTCTTATTCTAAATCCTCTGATGTCAACCGCCAGCAAGATCAGGGTTTGAAACGGTTGTTTCTGGGATTTGAAATTGTCTCCACAGTGCAGTCAATTCATAAGTAAAGTGATTACAGCTCCTCACAAGTCACTGACAGCTTTACACCTAAGATGGGTCTAAGCTACTAAAATTATGCCTAAGTCATTTTTGGAATGAACCTAAACCTTAATTGGCTTGATTCACTTTATTTGGGAGGTTCCTAATATGTCAAAGGTTGTCCAAAGGTCCTGTATGAGAATTTAAATCTCATGCGCTCATGTGAAGGGCAGACAGGGGTCTGAGAGTGTCTTAGCAGAGGCCAGGTGTCGATTTCAGCTGAAGATCTCTTGGATGTTATGACAGTGTTGAGGCTTAGACCCTCCCCAAACTTCAACCTGTAACCTCTCTTCAAACTTTATGGCTTTATTGCCTTATAATGAAAGGCAAGATTTGGGGTTAACTACAAAGAACTGGTTTCACAGAATCTCCTAAGGTATTAATCTCCCTTCTGCATCAGTGACTCATTTGATGTCACAGGGATGGCGATGATCAAAGGGTTTCCGCCTGGCAAAGACAAAAATGTGTACATTCTATTTTTTTTTTAATTTTATAAAAGCCAATGTCTATGTGAACCAAAAACAGGGACTGACATTGTGACCAGCCAATTTTCTCCCTGATGCTTTTGTAAAATGAAATTTTCTTTGCTTTCTATTTTTATTCTGTCTTATAGTGTTGCTGGCATGGGTAACAATCACACTTGGCGCTTCTGTCGCGCTTTTCATCCAAAGATTTCAAAGTGCTCCCCAACAGGATTTCATCTTCACTGCAGGGCAGGGAGGAAGGTCAGCTCTATTTTGCCTAGTGAGCAGATGGAATGCTGAGAGGTGACATGACTTATAAGCCTGCCCTGCAAAGCGGCAGGGGCAGAACCAAGTTAGAGCCCAAGCTTCCCAATTTCTAACTCCATCTGCTGTTCACTTGTCCAAACTGATGTGGCCTCTTCTTCGAAGGGCTTGAACAGTCAGACCCAGCAAGACATATTACAAACAGCTTGTTAAGTGTTTTCCTTGGAAAGTCACCATGCCAAGGTGAACTGACCTCCGGGAGAAACTAGAAGCCCCAATCCAAAGAGGTTGGATTTGTCTTGAGAACTAGTTTTCAGACTTTAGGAGCTTGGAAAAATATGCCTAAAAAGTGAGTGCAAATCTTCTGAGTGAAAAATGGCTACCAGATTTCAATACTTGAAAATATCAAAGTATTGGCAAGGAAGTCAAGCAACAGGAATCTTATACTCTGCAGTTGGGAATGTAATTAGTACCACCACACAGGAAAACAATTTAGCAAAAGCTTATAAAGTTGAACATGAACATGCACTTCAACCCAGTCATTCCATATCTGTGTATTAATATACACATGTATGTATAGGTATACCTGGGCTTCCCTGGTGGCTCAAAGAATCTGCCTGCAATGCAGGAGATGGGTTGGGAAGATCCTCTGGAGAAGGGAATGGCTACCCTCTCTAGTATTCTTTCCTGGGAAATCCTGTGCACAGAGGAGCCTGGGCTTGCAAAAGAGTCGAACATGACTTAGCAACTAAACAACAATAAGTGTGCTGTGCGCTATGCTCAGTTGCTCAGTTGTATCTGACTCTGTGACCTCATGGGCTATAGTCCACAAGTCTCCTCTGTCCGTGATATTTTCCAAGCAGGAATATTGGAGTGGATTGCCATTTAAACAACAACAAATATGTATACATAAAATATATATAATTCATGAGGTGAAATATTATCCAGGGGTGAAGATGAATAAATCATATATCCACATAAAATATGGATAAATCTTATCTATAGTACTTAACAGGAAAAAAGCAAGACTGAGTAGATAAGCTAAAAACTGAATCTATTTTTGTAAAGCTCAAATATATGAGAACTAAACATATGGTCAGAGGCACAAACATATACAGGACAAAACTATTTTTAAAAAAATAAGGGATGATAAAGACAAAAACAGGTGGTACATCTACATCTTGGGAAAGACAGGAATCTGAAATTGAGGAGCATATAAATCATGGTTCTCCAGACAATCAGAGCCAATAATATATGCATAGGTAGAGATTCATTATAAGGAATTGGCTCATAAGATTATGGAGGCTGGGAAGTCCCACAACCTGCCATCTGTCAGTTGGAGGCCCTGGAAAGCAGGTGGTACAGTTCTGGTCCAAAGGCCCAAGAGTCAGTGAGGCCTATTGGGGAGATCCCAGTCCAAGGGCAGGAGATGACCAACATCTCAGCTCAACAGGCAGAAGCAAAAAGGGAAAATTTTTCCTTCTTCTACATTTTTGTTTTATTCAGGCCCTAAACAGGTTGGATTACTTTGCCAACAAAGGCCCATCCAGTCAAAGCTATGGTTTTTCCAGTAGTCAGGTATGGATGTGAGAGTTGGACTGTAAAGAAAGCTGAGCGTCGAAGAATTGATGCTTCTGAACTGTGGTGTTGGAGAAGACTCTTGAGAGTCCCTTGGACTGGAAGAAGGTCCAGTCAGTCCATCCTAAAGGAAATAAATCCTGAATATACATTGGAAGGACTGATACTGAAGCTGAAACTCCAATACTTTGGCCACCTGATGTGAAGAACTTATTCATTGGAAAAGACCCTGATGCTGGGAAAGATTGAAGGCAGGAGGAGAAGGGGACAACAGAGGATGAGGTGGTTGGATAGCATCACCAACTCGATGGACATGAGTGTGAGCAAGTTCTGGGAGTTGGTGATGGATGGGGAAGCCTGGCGAGCTGCAGTCCATGGGGTTGCAAAGAGTTGGACACAACTGAGTGACTGAACTGATTGATTGAAACAGGTTGAATAATTCCCACCCATACAGAAGAAGGCAATCTACTAAGTCCACCAACTGGAATGTCATCTCATCTAGAGAAGCACCTTCACAGATACACCTGGGTATAAGGTTTAATCTGGGTCACAGTCGTGTTGACACACAAAATTTGCCATCAGTAGGTTTCAGTTCTTAGGTTAAGTGGTTAAGTCATGTGATTTTGGTTTACCATTTTTCTTTAAAATGACACATATATATTACACATATTATTTTCAAATATTACAGAACAATTTTAAATCTGATAAACTAAGAGTTTTAAAAAATGGACTTTTAGAGGTCCATATACCTCTGCCAAGGGTAGTATGTATGTGCTTGTATGTAATCAGAGTTTGATATGCTGCATAAAGGTCATAAACATCCAAGGTTTTTAAGGGTATTTTAAAAACAGAAGGAGGAGAGTGGAAAAGTTGGCTTAAAGCTCAACATTCAGAAAACGAAGATCATGGCATCTGGTCCCATCACTTCATGGGAAATAGATGGGGAAACAGTGGAAACAGTGTCAGACTTTATTTTTCTGGGCTCCAAAATCACTGCAGATGGTGACTGCAGCCATGAAATTAAAAGACGCTTACTCCTTGGAAGGAAAGTCATGACCAACCTAGATGGAATATTTAAAAGCAAAGACATTACTTTGTCAACAAAGGTCCGTCTAGTCAAGGCTATGGTTTTTCCAGTGGTCATGTATGGATGTGAGAGTTGGACTGTGAAGAAGGCTGAGCACCGAAGAATTGATGCTTTTGAAGTGTGGTGTTGGAGAAGACTCTTGAGAGTCCCTTGGACTGCAAGGAGATCCAGCCAGTCCATCCTAAAGGAGATCAGTCCTGGGTGTTCATTGGAAGGACTGATGTTGAAGCTGAAACTCCAATACTTTGGCCACCTCATGTGAAGAGTTGACTCACTGGAAAAGACCCTAATGCTGGGAAGGACTGGGGGCAGAAGGAGAAGGGGACAACAGAGGATGAGATGGCTGGATGGCATCACCGGCTTGATGGACATGGGTTTGGGTAGACTCTGGGAGTTGGTGATGGACAGGGAGGCCTGGCGTGCTGCGATTCATGGGGTCGCAAAGAGTCGGACACAACTGAGCGAGTGAACCGAACTGTTCCAATAATTAATCAGGAAAAGTATCTGAAGCAAGTATGACATAAAAAGAGTTATTATAGTTAGTCTATAAAGAGTTCATATAAACTGAGAAGCAAGATATTAAATATAAAATCTGAGAAAGTATATGAACAATTTACAGAAAAATTCACATGACAAATATTATGAAAGAGGTTTAAGCTTTATTCATAAACAAAAAGTGCAGATTGGTTAGGGTAACTTTTTAAAAATTGGTAACATTGATGAAGATTGAAAAAATCCTTAGTGCTGGCAGGAGGTCAGTGGAGCAGGCATAAACACTGCTGATGTACATTTTCTGGAAGCATTTTAGAGCTAGAATTCAGTAGCTTTAACTAAGCCCATAATTTTTCACCCAATTCGGTACTGGAAACCTTTCCAAAAGAAATCATTAGACACTGAAAGCAACATGTTCAAAGCAACATTATCTTTAACGGGAAAAAATCTGTGCAAATGCTGAACAATAGGAAAATGGTTAAATAAAGTGTAGCAACCCTCAGCAGAAAGCATACAACTATTAGCAATGGTGTTTTTAAAAAAGTATCTACTGATATGGAGGCACACTCATGCTAAGTGAAAATCAGATACAGAATTATTCGTACAGCACAATTTAGATTTGTAAAATACATGTACACACACACACACTCTCACACACACACACCCAAAGGAAAATGCATGGAAGTTGCCAAAATGTTTAAATCGTGATCACTGCATTATGGACTTGTGTGGTTTTTAGTTTCTCCCATATTTCTTTCCATGGATTCTAAATTTTCTAGTTTAATAATAAAATATAATATTTTTGAGATAAAAGCATACACAATAAACAGGCATTTCCTGTAACACAATAGTGCTGGGTCATAAAGTGTCTACTGTAGGGTGATGGACTCACATGTTTTAACAAAGAGAATATCACATCCTGGGAGCCCTCTCAGCCCAGGCAAAAGCAGGACGGTTGGTCATCCTATCTTTTGGCTTGAAAAAAATCAGTCGGGTGGAAAGAAATCCCAACTGTGAACTGCAAAAGCAGTCACAATGATTCCTTGAGTCTCCTTATAGATAGAAGTGGCTATTTTGACCTTGCAGATTTTTATCAAGAGTTTTAAACAAGTCATGCCTCAAAGAGTTTGTTGAAAGCAGGGCAGATTGCATCAGTGCTACATTAAGGCTGGTTAAGCTACATTACACAGGCTCTGAAAGCATACCCAAATAGGTCAGGAAACAACTACCTCTTTCTTGTCTTCGAGAAGAGAAACCTATTTTATTTATCTCTCTTTTCATTTTTGTGCTGAGCATATTCTTTCCTTTTGCAAGAGTGGGAGTGGCAGGTGTAACATGTAACCAGAGGAAAACTGAGCTCAGCTTAGAGGAGCTGAGGGGAATCAGCTCAGAGGGTGAAGTGAACCCCCAGTTAGGGCTAAAGCCCTCTGGAAGAACAAGGATTCAGGTTAGACTGCCTTTACCTGCCTTTCTTGAACCATCAGGATAAATCCCCTCCCATGCTACATCTACAGGGAGTTTTTCTACATCTTTGCTTAGGAAGCATCTGGAAAAAATGATAGCGTTAACATACTGTGTGTGCCAACAGCCATCACTTATCACAGAGGAGAGCCACTTGTGGCAGACCAGGAAGTGACAGGGCTGTCAGTTGTCTGTGTGTGAGTCAAGCCTTGTACCTTTCAGTTCAGTTCAGTTCAGTCGCTCAGTCGTATCCGACTCTTCGCGACCCCATGAATCGCAGCACGCCAGTCCTCCCTGTCCATCACCAACTCCCAGAGTTCACTCAGACTCATGTCCATCGAGCCGGTGATGCCATCCAGCCATCTCATCCTCTGTCATCCCCTTCTCCTGCCCCCAATCCCTCCCAGCATCAGAGTCTTTTCCAATGAGTCAACTCTTCACATGAGGTGGCCAAAGTATTAGAGTTTCAGCTTCAACATCAGTCCTTCCAATGAACACCCAGGACTGATCTCCTTTAGGATGGACTGGTTGGATCTCCTTGCAGTCCAAGGGACTCTCAAGAGTCTTCTCCACCATCACAGTTCAAAAGCATCAGTTCTTTGATGCTCAGCTTTCATCACAGTCCAACTCTCACATCCATACATAACTACTGGAAAAACCACAGACTTGACTAGATGGACCTTTGTTGGCAAAGTAATATCTCTGCTTTTCAATATGCTATCTAGGTTGGTCATAATTTCCTTCCAAGGAGTAAGTGTCTTTTAATTTGATGGCTACAATCACCATCTGCAGTGATTTTGGAGCCCCCCAAAATAAAGTCTGACACTGTTTCCACTGTTTCCCCATCTATTTCCCATGAAGTGATGGGACCAGATGCCATGATCTTCGTTTTCTGAATGTTGAGATTTAAGCCACTTTTTCACTCTCCTCTTTCACTTTCATCAAGAAGCTTTTTAGTTCCTCTTCACTTTCTGCCATAAGGGTGATGTCATCTGCATATCTGAGGTTATTGATATTTCTCCCGGCAATCTTGATTCCAGCATGTGCTTCTTCCAGCCCAGCATTTCTCATGATGTATTCTGCATAGAAGTTAAATAAGCAGGGTGACAATGTACAGCCTTGACGAACTCCTTTTCCTATTTGGAATCAGTCTGTTGTTCCATGTCTAGATCTAACTGTTGCTTCCTGACCTGCATATAGGTTTCTCAAGAGGCAGGTCAGGTGGTCTAGTATTCCCATCTCTTTCAGAATTTTCCACAGTTTATTGTGATCCACACAGTCAAAGGCTTTGGAATAGTCAATAAAGCAGAAATCGATGTTTTTCTGGAATTCTCTTGCTTTTTCTATGATCCAGCGGATGTTGGCAATATGATCTCTGGTTCCTCTGCCTTTTCTAAAACCAGCTTAAACATCTGGAAGTTCACGGTTCACGTATTGCTGAAGCCTGGCTTGGAGAATTTTGAGCATTACTTTACTAGTGTGTGAGATGAGTGCAATTGTGCAGTAGTTTGAGCATTCTTTGGCATTGCCTTTCTTTGGGATTGGAATGAAAACTGACCTTTTCCAGTCCTGTGGCCACTGTTGAGTTTTCCAAATTTGCTGGCATATTGAGTGCAGCACTTTCACAGCATCATCTTTTAGGATTTGAAATAGCTCAACTGAAATTCCATCACCTCCACTAGCTTTGTTCATAGTGATGCTTCATAAGACCCACTTGACTTCACATTCCAGGATGTCTGGCTCTAGCTGAGTGATCACACCATTGTGATTATCTTGGTCATGAAGCCCTTTTTTGTACAGTTCTTCTGTGTATTCTTGCCACCTCTTCTTAATATCTTCTGCTTCTGTTAGGTCCATACCATTTCTGTCCTTCATTGAGCCCATCTTTGCATGAAATGTTCCCTTGGTATCTCTAATTTTCTTGAAGAGATCTCTAGTCTTTCCCATTCTGTTGTTTTCCTCTATTTCTTTGCACTGATTGCTGAGGAAGGCTTTCTTATCTCTCCTTGCTATTCTTTGGGACTCTGCATTCAGATGTTTATATCTTTCCTTTTCTCCTTTTCGCTTCTCTTCTTTTCACAGCTATTTGTAAGGCCTCCTCAGACAGCCATTGCTTTTTTGCATTTCTTTTCCATGGGGATGGTCTTGATCCCTGTCTCCTTTACACTGTCACGAACCTCCATCCATAGTTCATCAGGCACTCTGTCTATCAGATCTAGTCCCTTAAATCTATTTCTCACTTCCACTGTATAACCACAAGGGATTTGATTTAGGTCATACCTGAATGGTCTAGTGGTGTTCCCTACTTTCTTCAATTTAAGTCTGATTTGGCAATAAGGAGTTATAATCTGAGCCACAGTCAGCTCCTGGTCTTGTTTTTGCTGACTGTGTGGATCTTCTCCATCTTTGGCTGCAAAGAATATAATCAATCTGATTTCAGTGTTGATCATCTGGTGATATCCATGTGTAGAGTCTGCTCTTGTGTTGTTGGAAGAGGGGGGTTTGCTATGACCAGTGTATTCTCTTGGCAAAACTTTATTAGCCTTTACCCTGCTTCATTCCATACTCCAAGGCCAAATTTGCCTGTTACTCCAGGTGTTTCTTGACTTCCTACTTTTGCATTCCAGTCCCCTATAATGAAAAGGACATCTTTTTTGTTTGGGTAATCATTTAGTCACTCTGTGTTTTCATGTCCTCACATATAAAATGGCTAATAGACCTACATCATAGCATTTGAGGATCACACACCTTCATAGCTAATATACTGTGCTTGGAGCTGTGCTTGGAGATGGGTATGCAGGGCCTTCCCTGGTGGCTCATGCAGTAAAGAATCTGCCTGCAATGCAGGAGACTCGGGTTTGATCCCTGGGTTGGGAAGATTCCCTGGAGAATGGAATGGCTACCCACTCCAGTATTCTCCGCTGGAGAACCCCATGGACAGAGGAACCTGGCAGGCTACAGTCCATGGGGTTGCAAAGAGTTGGACAAGACTTAGTGACTAACACTTTCACTTTCATAGCATTTGCGGATCACATACCTTCATAGCTAATATGTTGTGCTTGGAACAGTGCTTGGAGATAGGTGTGTGGGAGTTTATTAGGGAATGTGCCTTAAATTCTCAACGGGTGTAGCTAAAGGAAGGAAGAAGGATTGAACAGAGCCGGACATTGTGATGAAATCTTAACAAAGCCTCTGTGGGAAACGCCCCTGAGTTGGGGCAGGAGGGCAGTGGTCTTAGGACCCCAGCAACCAATCAGGTGAGGACCACCCTGGGAAGAGGGAAAGACTCTGGCATGGCAGCCTGTGTCCCCTCTCAGGTCTCCTCTCACAGACCCGGGACTGGGATCTGAAATTCATCCTTGTGTTTGGGCCAGCAGGGAGATTGATCTGATGACTAACTTTGTCTGGAGAAATCCCCCATGGCTTTGCTGAAGCTTCCTGAGGTTTCACAGAGTCCCAGAAGCTTCCACCCAGCTTTTTGTCTCCCTCTCCTGTACTCAGGATCTGATTTCTTAGAATCTATGGTGAACCCTGTGATGTGCTCCAATCCCCCTTTAGGAGCAAATTTTAAAGTTAACTTAAAAAAAAAATCCTCTTTAATTTTACTTTTTGAATATGTAAAACAATGTAATTCAAAAGGCAACACTTACAATACTAAACAAACAAAAACAAGACGCATATTTAGATAATCCAGATGTCCACCCCAAAAGGCAGAAAACAGGATAGAGAAATTTTTCAAGACTAAAAGAGAACAAAGAAACATGGTGACTAGTTGGTTGAGGGGACAGAAATCTATGGAGCTATCAGATCAGATCAGATCAGACCAGTCGCTCAGTCATGTCCGACTCTTTGCGACCCCATGAATCGCAGCACGCCAGGCCTCCCTGTCCATCACCAACTCCCGGAGTTCACTCAGACTCACGTCCATCGAGTCAGTGATGCCATCCAGCCATCTCATCCTCTGTCATCCCCTTCTCCTCCTGCCCCCAATCCCTCCCAGTGTCAGAGTCTTTTCCAATGAGTCAACATGAGGTGGCCAAAGTACTGGAATTTCAGCTTTAGCATCATTTCTTCCAAAGAAATCCCAGGGCTGATCTCCTTCAGAATGGACTGGTTGGATCTCCTTGCAGTCCAAGGGACTCTCAAGAGTCTTCTCCAACACCACAGTTCAAAAGCATCAATTCTTCAGCACTCAGCCTTCTTCACAGTCCAACTCTCACATCCATACATGACCACAGGAAAAACCATAGCCTTGCCTAGACGGACCTTTGTTGGCAAAGTAATGTCTCTGCTTTTGAATATGCTATCTAGGTTGGTCATAACTTTCCTTCCAAGGAGTAAGCGTCTTTTAATTTCATGGCTGCAGTCACCATCTGTAGTGATTTTGGAACCCCAAAAAATAAAGTCTGACACTGTTTCCACTGTTTCCCCATCTATTTGCCATGAAGTGATGGGACCCGATGCCATGATCTTCGTTTTCTGAATGTTGAGCTTTAAGCCAACTTTTTCACTCTCCACTTTCACTTTCATCAAAAGGCTTTTTAGTTCCTCTTCACTTTCTGCCATAAGGGTGATGTCATCTGCATATCTGAGGTAATTGATATTTCTCCCGGCAATCTTGATTCCAGTTTGTGCTTCCTCCAGTCCAGTGTTTCTCATGATGTACTCTGCATATAAGTTAAATAAACAGGGTGACAATATACAGCCTTGATGTACTCCTTTTCCTATTTGGAACCAGTCTGTTGTTCCATGTCCAGTTCTAACTGTTGCTTCCTGACCTGCATACAAATTTCTCAAGAGGCAGATCAGGTGATCTGGTATTCCCATCTCTTTCAGAATTTTCCACAGTTTATAGTGATCCACACAGTCAAAGGCTTTGGAATAGTCAATAAAGCAGAAATCGATGTTTTTCTGGAACTCTCTTGCTTTTTCTATGATCCAGTGGATGTGGCAATATGATCTCTGGTTCCTCTGCCTTTTCTAAAACCAGCTTGAACATCAGGAAGTTCACAGTTCACATATTGCTAAAGCCTGGCTTGGAGAATTTTGAGCATTACTTTACTAGCGTGTGAGATGAGTGCAATTGTGCAGTAGTTTGAGCATTCTTTGGCATTGCCTTTCTTTGGGATTGGAATGAAAACTGACTTTTCCAGTCCTGTGGCCACTGCTGAGTTTTCCAAATTTGCTGGCATATTGAGTGCAGCACTTTCACAGCATCATCCTTCAGGATTTGGAATAGCTCCACTGGAATTTCATCACCTCCATTAGCTTTGTTCGTAGTGATGCTTTCTAAGGCCCACTTGACTTCACATTCCAGGATATCTGGCTCTAGGTCAGTGTTCACACCATCGTGATTATCTGGGTCGTGAAGATCTTTTTTGTATAGTTCTTCTGTGTATTCTTGCCATGTCTTCTTATATCTTCTGCTTCTGTTAGGTCCATACCATTTCTATACTTTATCGAGCTCATCTTTGCATGAAATGTTCCTTTGGTATCTCTGATTTTCTTGAAGAGATCCCTAGTCTTTCTCATTCTGTTGTTTTCCTCTATTTCTTTGCATTGATCACTAGATGCAAAAAAAACCCCAAAAACACTGGGACAAAATTCTGGTAATTGTTGATCTAGGTAAAATACATTGTATGTATTATTCTTTGAGTCTTTCTGTGGACTTTGACGTTTTCAAAACTATAAATTCAGGGGAAAAGTAAGATATCTTTTCTTGTTGAAGTGTCTGGCACTTGGCTTCTTATTTATCTGCAAACCTGTTAAAACAGAAAAGATGAACAACATGGCCTGAATGGGAACGAATAAGTCAAACACTAAAAATACACCCTAATTTTTTATAAGTCAAGCAGGAATTAGTAGAGGGAGATCTCTGGGTTTTAATATAAAGTGAAGTCGCTCAGTTGTGTCCAACTCTTTGCGACCCTTTGGACTGTAGCCTACCAGGCTCCTCTGTCCATGGGATTTTCCAGGCAAGAGTACTGGAGTGGGTTGCCATTTAAACACCACTTAATTCTCAATGAAATTTTAGAGGAATTAAATACATGATGTGTGAGCACTTAGAAAGCAAAAGAATAACCATTAGGAGATGACATATGTTATGAAGAATTTTTGTTGTTCAGCTGCTAAATCATGTACAACTCTTTGTGATCCCATGGACTGCAGCATGGCAGGCTTCCCTGTCCTTCACCATCTCCTGGAGTTTGCTCAGATTCAGTCCATTAAGTCACTGATGCTATCTAACCATCTCATCCTCTGCCATCTTCTCCTTTTGTATTAAATCTTTCCCACATCGGGTTTTGTTTTTTTTTTTCCCCAATGAGTTGGCTCTTTGCATCAGGTGGCCAAAGTGTTAGAACTTCAGCTTCAGCATCAGTCCTTCCAATGAAAATTCAGGGTTGTTTTCCTTTAGCATTTACTGGTTTGATTTCCTTGCGGTCCAAGAGACTCTCAAGAGTCTTCTCCATCCCCGGTAGGCAGAGACTCTGGAAGCCTCCGGGGTCCTGTTTTCAGCCATGTGGCCCCCGGGCGTCTGAACGCGAAGGGCCTGGGAGGGAGCCTGTCCCCTGCCGTCCTGCTCTGCTGGTCCAGCTGGCATGCCCACCCCACCCGCACCGCGGGCTCCTGAGTGGGCAGATGAGGCATTTTATAAATTGCGTTTTAAATACATGTTTTAAACTTGTCAAAAAAAAAAAAAAAGAGTCTTCTCCAGCACCATAATTCAAAGGCGTCAATTCTTCAGTGCTCAGCCTTCTTTGTGATCCAGTTCTCACATCTGTACATGACTACTAGAAAAACCATAGCTTTGACTATATGGACCTTTGTTGGCAAAATGCTGTCTTTGCTTTATAATATGTTGTCTATGTTTGTTATGAAGAATAGCCATGCAAAACACCTTTCCCAGAGGGGAATCAAAGATACAATTTAATTGCAACAGAGTATTTGAAAAAGTCAATCATATTGGTATTGTGATTAAAATGGAAAATATAAAGTGGGTGATTAGCTGAGTCTTCCTTCCCATTCTTCATTCCTTCACTCATTCATTCAGTATTAATCATGTGTTCGGCACTACAGAGACAACCACCCTATTAGAATGAATGAACACACTACTGTCAACTCAGGCTTAAAGGAAATTTCTAAGTTTCTAAAGTATGCTCTAGGACCAAAGCATCAGGATCACATGTGGTGCTTGTTAGACATGCACATCTGAAGTCCCATCCCACACTTACTGAGTCAAAATTTCCAGAAATGAGACTTGGCAATCTGCATGTTTAACAAATGTTCCAGATAATTCTTTTGTACACTAAAATCTGAGAGCCACACCAAAGTTCTCTGCTCTCTTTTCTGAAATCTTAAATATATTAATCAGTAAGTTAGGTGGATTCCAAGTTGGAGTAAAAATTGATAAACCATATTAAAGAATCAAACTTGAAAAAGACCTTGACAAAGGAGAAAGGTAGAATGAAATTAATGATATACAACTTAATAGGGTTAAATGTTAAGTTCTGCATCTAAGTTCAAAGAATCAACTACTTAAATATAAGGTGGAAAAGCTCTGGACTGACAGCAGTTCACTTGAAAAGATATAAAGTTCAGTGAGAGTCAAAAATGTGGTATTATTTTTTTAAAAAACTAACAGAAATTTTAGTATGCATTAATAGAAATTGAAATTAAGGAAGGTAGGGGGAGGGTTACACTCATTATATTTTGCATTGGCAAAGCACATCAGTTTCAAGATATTTAGACACCTGTTTTTTAAAAAGTCATTGTCAAACTAGAGTTTGCCCAGGCAAGCATACTGGAGTCGGTTGCCATTTCCTCCTTCAGGGGATCCTCCTAACCCAGGGATCAAACCCACATCTCCTGTGTCTCCTGCATTGCAGGTGGAATCTTTACCCACTGAACCATCAGGGAAGCTATACACACACACATATTCTTTTTCAGATTCTTTTCTATTATAGGTTATTAGAAGATAATGAATCTAGTTCCCTGTGTTATAAAGTAGGTCCTTGTTGGTTATCTATTGATATTTTATATACAGTAGTGTGTTTCTGTTTGGAGAAGGTGATGGCACCCCACTCCAGTACTCTTGCCTGGAAAATCCCATGGACAGAGGAGCCTGGTAGGCTGCAGTCCATGGGGTCGCGAAGAATCAGACACAACTGAGAGACTTCACTTTCACTTTTCCCTTTCATGCATTGGAGAAGGAAATGGCAACCCACTCCAGTGTTCTTGTCTGGAGAATCCCACGGACGGGGGAGCCTGGTGGGCTGCCGTCTGTGGGGTTGCACAGAGTCGGACACGACTGAAGCGACTTAGTAGCAGCAGCAGCAGCAGTGTGTTTCTGTTAGTTAAATGCTTTTAGAGATATTAATATGAAAGTGTGTGTGTGTGTGTGTATGTATGTATGCCCCAAAGTACCAGAACCTCTTCTGAATCACAAAAGCCAGGAAGACAGTATTGTAGGTATTTTAAATACATGTTGATTTATAATAAAATTAACCACAGGCTACAGAAAAATGGAATTTAATTTTTAAACACAAAAATGTTTATTTGTATAAATTTTTATATCTTCCTATATATTAAAATAACTATATTTTGTTTTTTTTTCTTTAGTCATTGTTGTTTCCCCCGCTTTATTGTAGGCCTGAAGAAAGTCCATCTTCTTTCACATGAACCTTACTGAAGAAATAATAGGGAGAAGAAAGAGAGAGAAAGCTGTAGAATGAGCAATACAAAGAGACAAGGATAAGATTAGACCTAAAACTTGTTCAGGTGTAGAGTTGCATATAGAGTACTTTTTCTATTGCTGCTGCTGCTGCTAAGTCACTTCAGTCGTGTCTGACTCTGTGTGACCCCACAGACGGCAGCCCACCAGGCTTCCCCGTCCCTGGGATTCTCCAGGCAAGAACACTGGAGTGGGTTGCCATTTCCTTCTCCAATGCATGAAAGGGAAAAGTGAAAGTGAAGTCGCTCAGTCGTGTCCAACTCTAGCGACCCCATGGACTGCAGCCTACCAGGCTTCTCTGTCCATTGGAATTTCCAGGCAAGAGTACTGGAGTGGGGTGCCATTGCCTTCTCTGACTTTTTCTATTACATTTTATTAAAAATTAATTATGTTAAAAATTATGTGCTTTATTTGCTAAAATATCATTGACAGTTATTACATGTTATTTATTAAAACCCTTATAAGAATTAAAATTTTAAATTAAATATTGACTCCCAATAAACTAAACTTAATAAGTAAGCCTAATATTAATGGTGAAGGATTACAGGAGAAGAAGACATTCATTAAAAGTTTTATACATAAATAATATGTTCAAAGATTATGATTTTCCAAGTCATCCCCCCCCCCCCCCGCATTTCTAGTGTTTACATTCTCTAGAAACTGGTGTGTTCTTCCCAGGCACTATTATGTCCAGTAACATTTACTGAGAACTCACTAATGACTGTACTCAACAGTTTAGTTCAGAGCCCCTTACTGGATAGTTATATCTACCTGACACCATAACACTAAGACTGGCCCTGCCTGCAGGAGCCCACAACCTGGAAAGAGGCAGGGGTGTGAAAACACATCATTGCAGTGAAGCCTGGTACATGCTAAAGGAGAATGTGTACAGGCATCGAGACAGGAGGCTCAGGAGAGTGTCCACAGATACAAGGGTCCCTGGGTAGAATTCTGACATAATACTAGGCAGGACTTTGACAGCTGAATATCAGAGAGGAGGAGTCCAAGCAGAAGTATCCAGTGTATACAGATGTGTGAAGCAGCATGGGGTGTTAAGGAGCAGCCATTATTTAGGTGTGACTGGGAGAGGTTAGAGGAAGTGAATTACAGAGTGAGTAAGAAAGGAAATGGGATCCAGGCTAGATTTGTCGTTCCTTCTCTCTGTGTGACCATAGGCATATGACCTGATCTCTCTCTACAAGCTTCGGTTTTCTCATTTATGATTTTTTTTCATATAAAATCAAATAAGATAAAGCAATTTGAGATGAAGGCAAGGACTGGTTCCGAGCTCTCAAAGTAGACTAGTTGTTCTTGGTGTTTGTGGAGATTGATACAACTAAACACAAAAAAGGGAACTCCAGGCCCATGACCTCACAGGGACCACCTCAAACTCACTGCCATCCCAATGTCTGTAAACTGGCAACAACACAAAGACAGGACTCTGGTGTGTGTGTGTGTGTTTTTATGTGTGTGTGTATGTTGACAGACAAAGACACAAACAGAAAGACAGAGACAGAGATTGACCCTGGGAAGCAGGAATTATAATTCCACCTGTGTCTTCTACAGGCTTCCCTGGTGGTTCAAACGATAAAGAATCTGCCTGAAATGCAGGAGACTGGGTTCAATCCCTGGGTTGGAAAGATCCCCTGGAGAAGGAAATGGCAACCCACTCCAGTATTCTTGCCTGGAGAATTCTTTTATGGACAGAGGAGCCTGGAAAGCTACAGTCCATGGGACCGTGAAGAGTCTCTGACACCTCCCAGATGATTACAGTACTTCATCCACTTTTCATAATAAAATAAATATGTTGCACTGCCCCTTTTCTTCTCATTATCACTGCTGGGCTGGACAACCATGGAGCTTGTAGGAACTGCACATGTTCCTCCACTCCCTGTGTGACAGATGAACTCCTACGAAAGTGATGCCTATTAGAGTGAAATACAATATGCTTCTTTAAAGACCATTTGATTGAGGCATGATTGACATACAAAGAGCTCTATATAGTTTGTGCATATATCACTTTATGAGTTGGAGATATGTATATTTCCATGAAACCATCACCAAAATCTATGCCATAAATATCAATATATTTATCATCTCCAAAATTTTCTACTGCCTTTTACTATTTTTAATTTTTTGTAATAGCATATAACAGCTACCATCTTAGAAAACTTTTAAGTATATAAGATAGTATCATAAACTATAAGCACTTTGCTTGTAGTAGTAGATCTCTAGGACTTATTTATCTTGAACTGAAACTTTGTCAGTTCAGTTCAGCTCAGTCGCTCAGTCTTGTCTGACTCTTTGCGACCCCTTAGACACACCAGGCTTCCCTGTCCATCACCAGCTCCTGGAGCTTGCTCAAACTCATGTCCATCGAGTCAGTGATGCCATCCAACCATCTCATCCTCTGTCATCCTCTTTTTCTCCTGCCTTCAATCTTTCCCAGAATCAGGGTCTTTTTCTAATGAGTTGGTCCTTCGCATTAGGTGGCCAAAGCATTGGAGCTTCAGCTTTAGCATCAGTCCTTCCAATGAATATTCAAGGTTGATTTCCTTTAGATTGACTGGTTGGATCTCCTTGCAGTCCAAGGGACTCTCTTTGTACCTTTAGACAAATAACTTCCTCATTTCTGCCTCCCCCTAACCCCAGCAACCACCATTCTACTCTCTGCTCTGTGAGTTTGACTATTTTAGATTCCTCATGTAAATAGGATCATGTGTTGTCCTACTTTGGCTAACTTCACTTAGCATAATATCTTCCTGGTTCATCCATATTGTCACAAATGGCAGGATTCTCTTCTTTTTTAAGGCTGAAAAATGTTCCATTGTATGTATATACCATATTTTCTTTATTTATCTGTTGATGGACATTTACATTGTATTTACATTGCACCCATTCCTTGGCTATTGTAAATAACACTGCAATGAGCATGGGAGTGCAGATGTCTCTTTGAGATCCTGATCTTAATTCCTTTGAGAATATATCCAGAAGTGGGATTTCTGGATCAAATAGTATTTTTTTTCTATTTTTTGAGGAACCTTCAAACTAATTTCCATAGTGGTTATGCAAATTTACATTCCTTTCAACAGTGTACAGGGTTCTTTTTCTCCATGCTATACTCAATAAAAGTCCTCACATCGAAGTTCAACTGGACATCTTTTTAGTTTTTGATTGGGAAGACACTTGGAATTCATTTATCTGAAAGTCAGTTTCCCTAAACATTTCCCTCAAACTTGTATATCCTTCTCTGCTCCCAATACTAGTCAATAATAGCATCATTATACACCCAAAGCTCATGCCAGCAGCATGAAAGTCATTCTTGATGCTTCCTGTCTTTTACTCCCTGTGTTCAATCAGTCATCTAGTCCCAGTAAATCTAACTTCAAATCATCAAACCTGTCTTCTTCCTTCCACTTCTGCTTTGGCTTCCTCAGTTCAGGTCCTTATTTTTGTTATTTTCTCACGGAACTTAATTGTGAAAGCCCTTCTCACAACTTCCTACATCCGACAGAGCCGTCACCCATGGTGGCAGAGATGTAACCTTACACAGTTCTGCTTAAAGCTTTTGCAGGGCACTCCGCTGTCTACAAAGTGAAGTCAAGACAGGGTGGCCATGGTCCTACCTGATCTGATCCTGCCTCCCTCTTTAATTTATTTCCCACCTCACAACCTTCACATTTTGTGCTCTGATTATACAAAGTTCCTGATTGTTTCCCAGAAAAACTCTTCTAAGACTTCATACCTTTGTACCTACAATCATCTATACTTTGCCACTCAAAGTATGGACCATGGACCAGCAGCATCAACATCACCCAAGAGCTTATTACTGAATCAGAATCCATGTTTTAACAAAATCTCCAGGTGATTCTATTCACATTAAAATTTTAGAGTACTGCCTAGAATGCTTTTTCCACCTACTTTGCCCAAGTCATGGGTTCTCACCCTAGAGATGGAATGCCCCCATTTTATATATTTTTAAAAGGTATCCTGCTTTTTACTATCTTGCAACAAATGCTATAGATAAGATATATACACTCATAATTTTTAAAAATCCAAAATAATACTTTAACTGTAATAGGAAAAAATGCAAGTAGTATGGAATAAAATGGATGTTTCTGCATGTATATGCTTGGGCACACCTACACTCAAAGACATAACAAATGTTTGCCTAGAACGAAAGGGGACTGATAGGTACAAATGAACCGATTCAAGTGTATTGTTTCAGAGACACAAATGCCAAGAGCAATGAGACAGTCAGTGATATGACTTTTCAGGCTGGTGAATGACTCTTGGCAAAATTCCAAAAAGAACAGAACACAATCTTTCTTTGACTCATAAGGGAGTTGTATTCCTGGAAATGCACTTTTTATTAAAACTGGGTAAAGCATACTTTGTGTTTACATGTGACATGAGTTGGATATTAGGCTCAGACAATTGTAACCAAACTGTCACCCAGACAGATGTCTGGGGGAACACTCAAATGTCCTGTTGGATGCAGAATGAGTCTTTGTGAGTAAGATCAAATCATACGTAGCAGAACATCTAGCATTTCTGGCCTTCATCCACTAAATGCCTCCTATCAGTGACCAATGGTAACATCCACTAAGGTTCTCAAACTCTTGGAGGGAGCAATATCTGTTCTGCTGAGAACTTTTAGTCAACTTGACCAACTCTAGAGCTTCCTTCAAGCCTTGATCATTCTCACCACAGTCTCCTTCTCCAACCCTGGTACTTCCTGGCTCTTTCCTTCCACAGTCCTTAGCTCTCCTGAATGTAGTACTGGCCCAACCTCCTGCAGTGTGGGAGGGCAGGTGTATAGGGCAGGAATGCCTATTGATCACCTTCATACTTGCCCAGGGAATCACACAATCTGAAATTGAATAAACGTTCAAAAACATTGCTGAATAAATGACTTTAAAAACAAAAAAAATAAAAAATAAAAAGAACAATAGAGCTCTAAGAGCATGTAGATTGAAGATTAGAGATATAGTCATCCATAACAACCAAGTGTTACCTAATATATCTACTTTATCCTGACATGATAAAAATAACACGCTTCTAAACAGGCAATTTGAAATTAATATCATAGTTTTTTTTTCACACTAATGTATTGAGCATAACACTTGGACCCTCAGGAAATTTACCACTAAAAAATACACTCTTTTATATAGTTCAAATAGTGTATAGAATAGGTCTTAAATATATTCTTACTTTTAGGGTGGGTTGTGGAGATGGTGGTAAAAAATTAAAATGAAAATACTTCTGACAGCTGTAATATTTAGGAATTACAACAGGCATACATCTGCCTGGTTCACTGTCCCAGAATATGCCACAGCTCCTGGCATGTCCAGGCATGTAGTAAGTGCTTGTGGAATGAATTTATGCACGCATACATAAATGCATTAATTTGGTCTCTATTTCCATTTGCTCCAAGGCTTGGAATTTCTATCAAAATTACTCAGCTTTAAGGAAATAAAACATATTAAGGAAAACAACCGAGAAGGGTTTTCCCTCCCATTCTGTAGTGAATGCAGCCTTTGAGGCACTGAGGACACCCGGTCAGGGAACGCTGTGACCTTTGGAACTTAGCACAAAGGTGGCCTTTTTTGTTTCCCTCCTGTTCATTGGTTTCAGAAGCTGGTGCCAGCTGAGTCTAGATGGTGCGAGCTTTACACTTGAATGAAACACTCCCTGCCCTCCGTTCTGGGAGCTCCACTCTGCTGCCTCCATCTGCTGCTCTGATAAATGCTCATATTTTAAATATATTACTATCAGCTCACTCTCAAAGTGGTTTGCCAGCTCCCCACACAGCAAACAACCCCACTGGCACCGAGCCACTTCTTGGGTGGAAAGAATTCGGGCAGACAGAGGATATACCTCCCAGGGAGGAGAGAAAAGAGGAAGGAAATTGCCTGCAGAAGCTAGTGGCAAAGACCACGTCTGTGTCCTGAGGGTCCCCAGGGGCCGTCGGGATCAGTGCCTCGCTCCCGGGTGTCTATGCAGAGGGTGAGTGGGTCTGAAGTGTAGCCATTCTGAGAGTGGAGCTGAGGTGAAGTTGAAGAAGATGTTTTGCTTTTTCTCTGAAAACAAATTGAACATTCTTAGCCTGGTCGGCTGACAACCCTCCATTATGAGTAACCTCCAGGAAACTAAGATACACAGGAATTTGCCTCCAGCTCTCAAAACCTCCTCAGCACGCACACCATTCATGCTGCTCTTCCAAGTGCTTCTGCTAGTTTCAGCTGGCAGTTGCTCCCTTTCAGTGTGCCTGCCTTCCAGCAACTGATCTCTAGCTAGCATACTCACCAATTGCATTTGGGAAAGTGGAGTAAAACAGAGTGGAAGATCTCTCTGAAGAACACAATTACGATAGAAGCCACTAGGGTAGCTGTTTATTCTCTCACAGTTGTGGAATCATAGAATATGAGGACTGGACAGAGAGTTAGAGGGAACTGAAGGCCCAATTCCTTTATCCTAAAGGCATCTTGCATTTTCATTTCCCAAACTGACTCCTGATACCCTCCAGTCCTACACTAACCTCCCCGCTGGGTTTTCTCCCTTTATTTCAGTAGTGGTGACTCTGTTTATCCAGTTGCTCAAGCAAAACGCCTTACAGTCATCTTTGGTTTCTCTTGTCACTTTCCTTGGTTTCTCTCACACCCAACATCTGGTCTGACAGCAAGTCCTGAGGGCACTAGCTTCAGAATGTAGCCAATATCTGATCTAACTTCACCGCTTCAACCTGGTCCAATCCACCTTCATCTCTCCTGTGCATTATTGCAACAACACAAGGATCAGTAGGGGCCAAATCTGGCCTGCCGCCTATTCTTGTAAATAGAGTTTTATTGAAACACAGCCACACTCACTAGTTTACCTTCTGCTATGGCAGCATCATCAAAGAGTCACAACAGATACATTGTGACCTACTAAAGATACCTATCATCTCTAGGCTTTCCCGGTGGCTCAAAGAATCTGCCTACAGTGCAGGAGACAGGTTCAATGCCTGGGTCGGGAAGATTCCCTGGAGGAGGGCAGGGCAACCCATTCCAGTATTCTTGCCTGGAAAATCCCATGGACAGAGGACCCTGGCAGGCTATAGTCCATGGGGTCACAGAGTCAGACCCGACTGAAGCGACTGAGCACAGCACACACCATCTCTAGCCAATCCCAGCAATAGCCTATTAAATTGAAGGTTGGATAATGACACTGCCCCTCAAAACTCTCTCACTCAGAGTAAAGGTTAAGTCTTTCAAGGTTCTGTGTGAACTGGACCTCATCCCCACCCTGCCCCATGATCTTTGGGCCTTATCCCTGCTATTCTCCCCCGTGCTCACTTTTGTCTGACCACACCCCCACACACACACACACCCCCACCCTTCCTCAAATTAGCCAGACAGATTCCTGATGCAGGATTTTGTATTTTTTTATTCTCCCCTCTGCTGGAAATGATTTCCTCATGGACACCTGTGGGGCTTCCTTACTCCTCACTCACTTTTTACTCAAGGGTCACCTTCAGTGAGCCATCTCTGACCATCTTATTTTAAATGGCGATTCCTCCCCAGCCCCTCACTGCTTTCTTCTTCTCCAGAGCTCCTATCAGCATTTAACCTACCACGCTTCCCTTATGCATTGTGTCTGTTGTCTCTCCCCACACCCCATACCCCTTCTCACTAAAATGCAAGCTCTTTAAGGTCTGTCCCATCTGCTGTTCTCATACACTCACAGTGGCTAGGCATGTACTAGATATTCAATAAATATTTGTGAATAGCTAAATAAACCCCTGGAAATAGTGATGCTACAGCAAATGTGAAATGTACCCGTGTATCAGCAAGGGTTTCTACAAACACACCTGCCTGGGAAAGAATCTCTAGGAGTAGCTGGCCTAAATGACCCAAGGACTTGGGGACCCACCTTATTTCCCATGCTCCTTTTTTTCATCTCATTTCTTACCATGTAATTAATGTCCTTATGCTATTCCTTGAGCCTATGGCTATAGTTTCTGTAGTATTTTCAGTCTCACTCTGTCTTCCCTGGTGGCTCAGATAGTAAAGAATCTGCCTGAAATTCAGGAAACCAGGGTTTAATCCCTGGGTTGGGAAGATCCCCTAGAGAAGTGAATGGCAACCCACTCCAGTATTCTTACCTGGAAAATCCCATGGACAGAGGAGCCTGGCAGGCTAGAATCTATGGGGTCACAGAGTTGGACGTGACTGAGAGGCTTTCACTTTCACTGTAGTCTTTTCCACCTATTGTTATTAAAACATATCTCTCTGGCTTCTATTACCCAAAGACTCTGGTCTGTTCTTTTCTAAGCTAATAAACTCATTAAAGCCCAAATATTAATGAATAATAATGTCTCTACCACCTAGAAAATAATTTGCATTTAAACAGCTTTCAGTGCCTGAATCCAAAGACGCCAGTGATGTGGGAATTCCCAGCAGGCAAATGGCCTGGGCCATTTGGGGTCGTCACAGAGAGGGCTCTAGAGCAAAATCAAATCCCAGCCCATGGGCAGCTGTCCACTTACCTCTATAGGGTGAATCCAGCTGTGTATATCCCCATAAAAGTGTGTGTGTGTGTGTGTGTGTGCATGTGCGCACACACACACAGATAGGCAGGGCATCAATTAGATGCACTGAGAATATCTTAACTTGCATGGAAACGAGCCTGTCACTTGTGATATATACCCACACTTACACATATTACTATCGATTCCTTCCCTTTGTGCTTTGATAGCTTTTCATCTAGCTTACAGTTCCACTGGCACAAAGCCACTTCTTGGGGAGGGAGAAGAAGCTGGATAAGCATAGACTTAACTCCCCAAAGAGGGGAGACGGGGAAAGGTGAGATGACTTTTAGAGCACAAACCACAAGCATGTTCAGTTGGCCTTCTGGGGCTGAATTTACCATGCTCCAAAACAGAGTGAGGGCTCTCAGGGTGGAAGGAGGAAGAGCATGAGAAACACAATCACAGAAAAGTCACAAAAAATAAAATTCCTAGTTCACAAGATTTTGTGCTGTGCCAGGAAACCAGCGGAGTTTCTCTGGCATTCCAGTACTGCCAACAAAATTAAGAGAACCATCCAAACAACTGGAGAGGAACATGAAAGCGAAAGTGAAGTCTCTCAGTCCTGTTCGACTCTTTGTGACCCCATGGACTGTAGTCTACCAGGCTCCTCTGTCCATGGGATTTTCCAGGCAATATTACTGGAGTGGATTGCCATTTCTTTCTCCAGGGGATCTTCCCGACCCGGGGATTGAACCCTGGTCTCCCGCATTGTAGACAGACGCTTTACCATCTGAGCCACCAGGGAACATACCCATTAGCAAATCTGACTGATTCATCTGTCCAGAGCCCTTCTCTTGCCTCCAGAGGCATACCCCCTGGACAAAAATGTCACTTACCCCTTAGTGATAGAGAGGGTTAAGACGCGCCCTGTGCCTTAGTTTACCAGAACCTGCTCCAGGTGGTCTAGCCAGTGTAGCTGTTGAACATGAACACCTCATTTTCTTTTGAATTACGATAGAGTATGATTTTTTTTCTCTCCTACTTTACATGCTGCCCTGTGGTACCTCTGAATTTGTCATCTGAAGTAACAGGTACTGATGCGTCCTTCCTCCAGGGAATCCCCCAATTTTAGTCACTTCATTTTCTAGGCAAAGAAGCACAATTATGTAACCATATGGAAATTTTCTGCATTTTCATCAAAATGGCATCTTGTATGTGGAAACTCAGAAGAGATTAGCACAGATTTCAGGTCCTAAGTACCCTGATGGACACACAGGAAAGGCCATTGGTAAACTACAACAAAACCAGTTTCTAAATTCACTCAGTATAGCACTAAAGAGATCCTCAAGCTACTTGGAAGTACACATCTGTTTCTTTCGGAAAGGGGCAGAGTATGAGCTCCTTCACCATGAGATATCAGAGAAAGCGTGCTCCCAAGGTGAGAGACACTTCTCTTGTGGGTGCTGTGATTCTTTCTTCAGGTCACCACCACAGCCTGCCTACACTTGTGACCTAATGCCTGGAGGCCGGGAGATAACCTGGGGCATTTTGCACTTGCTGTAGGCTACCTGCATTAGTAATCTAATAATCTATCTGCAGGGGATTCTCCACTATACTACATGTGGGACTTCCCACCAAATCAAAGGGGACAGAGGAGCTGATGATGTTTTTACCAAGATGGATGACCTCCTAGGCAGGCCACCTGACTTCTGAGATCAAGCCCTAAGCTGGTGGCTCTCAGATTCTCACATGCACCAGCACCTCCTTGAAGACTCCCCAAAACACAGATTCCTAGCCCTCAGACCAGAGTTTCTGGGGAAAGGTCCAAGAATTTGCATTTCAACCAGTTCCCAAGTGTTGCGGCAGCTGCTGATCCAGATACCAAGCTTGGGGAACCATCCTTCTAAGCACAGTGTTTTGATAACTTTTTCTTTTTCCTCCTGCTATTGGGGTTCATGGAACCTGTGATTGGGGGAAAGCAATAGAAATTTCAGCTGCAGCAGCAGGGGGCATGTGGTGCCTTCAAATCCAGGCTGCTATTCAAGACACACAGATAAGTGAGAGTAAAAGCACATGGAATTAGTCAACCTTTCTCATGATTCCAAATATATACATCTGTCTTGTCTGGCGGTCTGATCCTAGTTTATCCACTTCACTTTTAAAGCTCATCTGATGATAGTTTGAGTCTCTGATCCATGCCCGTAGCAATTAGGCCAGTATTAGAGAAAAGTAGGTTGGCATAAAAGTAGACCTAAGCAAACTTCACGAGGCACAAGAGTCTTGAGTCATTTTGTGTCATGGTTGTAGTAGGGCAGGGAAGAGCACACTGAGGGAGTCCTGGTTTTGGTGGAGAACAAAGGTTCCTCAGCAGACATTCCCAGCTGCTGCAGGTGGGGAACTCTTCTGAAACTGGAGGTGAGACTGTCAACCTGAAATGTACACAGTTCCTCTGCAGCTAATTTCAAAGAACACCCATGTGCTCTAGCCTTCATTCTTTTTTTTTTTTTTTCTTCTCTCTTTCTGGAAAACTTGCTCCTCTAAGGATACAAAAGGCTATCTTTAAAATCTTTCTCTTGAGACTTCCCTGGTGGCCCAGTACTTAAAGATACACCTTGCAATGCAGGGGGGATGTCATTTTGATCCCTGGTGGGGAACTAAGAACCCATGTGCTGCAGAGCAATTTAAGTCTGTGACTACTGAGCTCCAGAGCCTGTGTGTTGCAACTAGAGAGTTCTTGAGCTGGAATGAAGATTCTGTGTGCCACAACTAAGACACAACACAGCCAAATACATAAATAAAATATAAGATAAATAAATAAAATATAAGATAAATAAATAAAATATAAAATAAATAAATAAAATAAAACCTTTCTGTTTTTACACCTTGGCCCCCAAAGAGGAAGGATAAGCAGCAAAATGTTGCCAGTGGAGTTGGGACTAACAGGAACAGTGAGCCTGCAAAAGTCCTTTTGGGTAATGCCAGTATTCAGGGTGTTCTTTTTTAGGTGAGGTAGGGAATGGGGGAGCCGCATTAGTTGCTGGAAATATCTGTGAAGGGCTTGACGGTGTCATTAAACCCTTCAGATGTGATCCCTTCTGGAGAGATGACACATTTATTTCTATTCTTATTGTGCTTCCTTTGTAGATCAGCTGGGGCACCACTCTGCTGCATCTTCACTCCGGGACCCAGGCTGAGGGAGCAGCCACTGTCGGGAGGGCTGCTGATTGCCATGGGGAAGGGGAGGAGAGAGTGGCAAATCCCATGCTCAGATCTGACATGCTTTAATGGCTCTAGTGAGTTGACTAGTGCCTGTATGTGTGCTCAATCGTTCAGTCCTGTCTGACTCTTTGGGATCCCATGGTATCCCCTCCCAATTCATGTCCCCTCCCGGTACCTCAGAATGTGCCCTTATTCAGAAGTAAGGCCTTTTCATATGTATTCAGTTAAGAATCTGGAGATGACATCATACTAAATTTAGGTTGGGCCCTGAATCCAACAATTGGTGTCCTCATAAGAAGAGAGGACACAGACAGAGCAGAAGACCACATGAGGATGGAAGCAGAGGGTGACGTGTTGCCTCCAGTAGTGGCAGGGTCTACCAGAAGCTTTCCTGGTATCTCAGCTGGTAAAGAATCTGCCTGCAATGCACGAGACCCTGGTTCAATTTCTAGGTCAGGAAGTTCCATTGGAGAAAGGAAAGGCTACCCACTCCAGTATTCCAGCCTGGAGAATCCCATGGACTGTATAGTCCACGGGGTCACAAAGAGTCAGACACAACTGAGTGACTTTCACTTTCACCAGAAGCTAGGAAGAGGCAAGAGACGATTCTTCTCTAGAGCCATCAGAGGGAGTGTGGCTCTGCTGACACCTTGGCTTCAGACTTCTAGAATATATTTCTCTTGTTTTAAGCCCCCTCTTAATAGTAATTTCATAGGGCAGCCCTAGGAAACTAAGACTCTGGGCAAAGTCAGTCTCAGCCAATTTCAGGGGAATGGAGAGGGATAGTCTTGCTGTGTTGAATATTCTCTCTCAGACCAACTCTCCACCCTTTCATACTCTGCAGAGCCTGGAAAACGGAACTTCAAGAACTGCCTGCTCAGACCTCTCCCCCTGTGGATTCTGGCTGAGAATTGCCCATGGCAGGAATTCAGAGGATGGGAGTGAAGACTTACTCTGACACCTTTTTCTCTGCCAGGCTGATAGTGGCTGTGTTCCCCTATCAAAGGCCACCAGCTCTCGCCCAGAAGCCCTCCTTCAGTTTCACCTTTCTCTTTCTTATAATCGCTTCCTCCTCTTGCACCTCCAGACCTAGGGACCTGGGAGCAATAGCTATTGCTAGCTAAAAGCCCCTCTTCTTTCCTTGTCGGTTTCTTTTAATCCTACCCACATCCTTGTAAACTGTCCTTTAACCAGTCTCTTCTAAATCATTCATTTGAGTGTGCCACCTGTTTTCTGCTGATGCCCAGTGGATACACGTCTCTGGGACCCAGGAGAAGAACCGAAAACTTGGTGGACACAATGGTGACTACTTCACTAAGTTGAGAAACAGCACTAGCAAAACAATAGTGGGAACCACAGTGACGGTAACAGATCATACAATTGCTTTGCTTCCACTGTTCCTTTTCCCTAGCAGAGGAAGGGGTGTGAGCTCTGAAGCAACATTCAAGCTCCAATTCTACCATCTCTTACCTGTAATATAAACCTCTCTGAGCCTCAGTTTCTACACATTCACAATGGGTATAATCATGCTTTCCTTATTGGACTGTGATGAGGATTGAGGGACATAACTGGGAAAGAGCTTGACTGTGGTAGGCAGAATAATGCCTCCCAAAGATTTCAGTCCCTAATCGCTGGGAGTCGGTGACTACATTACTTTACATGGCAAAAGAGACTTTGTGGATATGATTAAGGTTACAGACCTTAAAATAGGGAGCTTATCCTGGATTACTGGAGGGGCCCAATCTAATCGCTTGAGCACTTTAAAGAAGAGGAAGGCAGAAGAGTTAGTCATAGAAATGTGGCAGAAGGTGAGAAGGCAGAAGAAGTATGACAACAGAAGAAGGATTTGGGGTACTGTTGCTAGTTCTGACATGTTTTGAGACTACGTGCAACTATTTGCAATGACCCCAAAGAGGTCTAGGTGCTAAAGAGCCCCCCTAAAAGGCAGCAGGCAAAGGACTGTGGACATTAGTCCTATAGCTACTGAATTCTGCCAACCATGGGAGTGATGCTGGAAACGGATTCTCCTCTAGTGCCTCCAGAAGTGAAAGGAGCCCAGTCAACACCTTGATCTTGGCCTTGTGAGACCAGAAGCCAAGAAATCAGCTGAGCCACTGGACTTCTGAACTACAGAACTGTGAGATAATAAATGGGTGTTGTTTTAAGTCCCTACATTTGTGGTAATTTGTTCTGGCAGCAATAGAATCTGCCTGCAATGCAAGAGGCTCAGAAGATGTGGGTTCAATCCCTGGGTTGATGAGATCCCCTGGAGGAGGAAATGGCAACCCACTCCAGTATTCTTGCCTGGAGAATCCCATGGATAGAGAAGCCTGGTAGGCTACCGTCCATGGGGTTGCAAAGAGTCGGACACGACTGAGCAGGCCCGCATCACCCTCAATGATAGAAAATGACACACTAGCGTGGAAATGTCTGGTACCTAAGGTGACCCCCTATATATATGTTCCCTGCCCTCAAAGAGGAGAGGTAGGCAAGATACAAGGGGCCTTCCCAGCATCCCAAATGTCATGTGCTCTTCAAGAAATAAGCCTGTGGCAATTTTGCAGCCTAATGTGGAGGCTGTCTTTCTCTAGCACTTTCCAGCTGTCATGAGGATGGGCCTCCTACAGGGGTAACCTCCAGCAGCAGCAGCAGGAAGAGCAGGACACGCTGTGCTTCCTTGTGACCCAAGCGAAACAAGCCTGTGCACCTCTGACACCTGCAGGGAAATTCACACCAGAGCAGGCTGTCATCTCTCTGGTAGGATATCTCTTACTGGAAACCTTTAGTCCTGCTACCATCCTCCTCCAGGGAGGCAGCTTCTATTTCCAGTATTCACGTCTAACTGAAACACCAGTGAGGAAAAAGATCATTTCCTGCTGCTGGAGCCTTCCTTCCAACTCTCTCACCAAATCCATTTCCCCAGCCATACATGGATATTTTTCAGCTGCCTAACGAACCAAACCCAGAGAATACAGACCCTCATTGCTACTCAGCTTTCTTCAACGACCAGGACTCCTATGCTTTCCTGGTGGCTCAGTAGGTAAAGAATCTGCCTGCAAAACAGGAGACCTGGGTTTGATCCCCAGGTTGAGAAGATCCCCTAGAGAAGGAAATGGTAACCCACTCCAGTATTCTTGCCTGGAGAATCCCATGGACAGAGGAGCCTTGTGAGCTACAGTCCATGGGGTCACAAGAGTCAGACATGACTTAGCAACTAAACCACCACCTGAGCTTTAATAACTGGGTCAAATTGAAGTAACATCCTAGGACACTGGGCCCTGAGCTAGGTGAGGGAGACAAGGGTTCCTCAGCATTCAATCACCAACACAGTGTGCAGAAGAGCAAGAGGATTAAGGACTTCCCACTGGGCACAGACATGTGCCTCTAGCTTAAGTCAAAATTGTAGACTGTTCACCAACTACATTGCTTTTTCAAGGCTCCAGATCAGCAGTTGGGGATCCTTTTGAAATACTTTTCACTGCCCTTCTAGGAGACCCATCTCACTATAAGAAGATTGTAATCCTAAGAGCTGATACTGATTGTGTGATTATTGTGTACACAGCTCTATGTAGCTATAAAAGTGTTATTAAATTCTCAAGGCAACTTGAAGAGTTAATTCCTATTATTTTTATCAGTTTGTCATCTAACTGTTAAAACGAGGAAAGGAAAAATAGGACTCAGAAAGATTATATAACTTGTCCAAGGTTGGCTGGTGGTACACGGCTGTAACTCACACTTAGGCTAATGTGTTTCAGTGTGCTATGGGGTGTTTCTGTACACACGCAGCACACTGAGTTCTCTTGATTGATTTAACACACACAGAACCCTTAGACCTCAACCAGGCACTGTGGCAGACCCTGGAGATACAAATAGACCCAGAAACGTTTCATTTTTTTCATTGATAGCATGATAGAAGAGGACAGGTATATAGAAATATATATTGACACATTTTACTGTGTCATGAACACAACTGTTTCATGCCGCAATGTTTATTGAGGCATGAACAAATAGAAGAGGTTATTAGACCTTAAAAGTGGCAGAGAGAGTTAAGAGAAAAGGGAAAAATAAGGTTGAGAAAAGCTACTTAGAGGAGGTAAAATTTGGTCTTAGTCTTGAAGGATGAGTTGGAATTCTTTGGCTTGAAGAGAGAAGGAAAAAAAATGTGGGGGAGGACACATGAGGCAGAGGGAACAGCATGACTGAAACACGGAAGCTTGAAAATAGAATAGTCCCAGCAAGGAAAAGTCCACTGTTACGAGTGTAAAGCGCTTGACCGGGGCATGAAAATTAGCTAGGAGCACATTGGCCAGAATTGTTAAAAATACAAGAATCTTCATTACAAATAGCTCCCCCTCTCAAATTATATTCAGAAACACTAAGAGAGATAATATTCATCATGTACGGCAACTAACTTGATGACTGATAAGCCCCAAAATGGAACTTAATGGTGATAAAAGCCTCTGATGTACCAGACAAGCATCAGGGTTAGCTCATTAGTGCAGTTCATGGAGCATCCCCTTTTGATGGGTACTTTGCCAGACAATCATAGAAAATAGAGTTCCTGGCCTTGAGAGGTTATTGATCATTCTTTCGTTCATCATTTTAATGATCGATTTTTGATTACCTCTTGTGTGCCAGGCAGTGGGGCTAGCAGAGAACAAGACTCATGTGGCCTCTCCCCTCATTGGGCTTAGGAAGGAGTTACTATTGAACAGGAAGAAAGCAACACAAACAGGTATTTTTTAATATAACAAAGTAACTGATATGTACCAAACAACAGAAAATACGGAGAAGGGGCCCTGAACTTACAGTGGGGGAATCCTGGGCTTTGGTCTGCTGTGGGATCATTTGATGTAGGTTCACTTACATAAAAAGATGTATCTAGCCCTCCACAAATTATAGGCCTTGCACAGTTAGGCAGGTACCGTTCTGAGCTAACTCTCCAAAGTATCAAGGATCAAGTATGGCACACCAACATGGGAACAAAAAAAGTTCTAGTTGAATGAAAAATTGTAGTAAGGACATAACTGTATCAACACAAATTTTTAGATAATATCCTAACAATATGGGCCATGTGGTAGGATGTAGGTATAGTTTGGGGAGGAAGATAAAAGTAGATATACTGTTAAGATAGAAAGTGAAAGAAAGGGGAACTGACCATGAATTGAGAAGGGAAGCTTGTGAACATTTTCGCTGGCCTTGGAGTCAGACTAACCACCATCCCCTCCCTGAGCACAGTTCACCTTCCTTATTTGTAAGGGTAATGATGATGAGAAAGGGTAGCAATTGTTTGGGTTTGTGAGTTTATTTACCTACGAAGGGGAAACTATAACATCTTTGATGTTACAGAGTGAAAAGAAAAAGTAGGAAAAAGAAGGCAAGTGAGTTAGACACAAAGGATCATAGACAACGTGCTCATCATCCCTCTTTCCTTTTGCTTCTTTGTCACTGAAATGAAGATCATAAAACCCATTCCAAGGTTCTTGTGAAGATTTAGGTAATATACCTAATGTGTATTACTTCTGTTCAAAACATTCTATGCATTATTCTTTTGCTTTCTATCCAAGAAAACTCCTTATGTAAAGATAAGATGAGCTCAAAATCCACCCCCCCACCTCAAAATGCTTGCAAATGTTAAAAGGGAATGTTAAAATGTTAAATATGAGGTGCTTAGATACTAGAGACAGGAGCCCAAGGTTATCTCAAAGAGAAAATCATCAAACTTAGGTAGGTTGCTTTGGATCATCTCTCCCGGAACAGGCCTCCTCATGCCCCACCATCAAAACATATCCTGGTCAGATTCCCAAAGCAGAAGTGGTCACCCAGGTGGCCTCTCATTCACCTGACTTAAGCTATTCCATTTTCTTCACAAACTACCTTAAGCACATGACGTCAGCAGTTCCCACAATAAAACAGAGCATCACTGATCTCCACCTCTGAAGGTTAGGGACAGTTCTTCCCAGTCATTCTTTAGTTTTAGGGGGGTTGGTGGATCTCAGGGACAGCTGACAGCCTTATTTAGCCAACCAGCTGCTCTGTGATACACAATGTCCCGAATGCTCAAAGTCTGATGGATGATTCTTTTGTATCCACAGAAGCAGCAGTTGGAGGAGAGTCCATCAGTCCCTTTGGTAGCCTCAGGGTGTCAAAGCTGTCATTCAAATCATTACCATCATAATTATTAACCATTGTTTTAGTAAGATATCTGCCAGGCAATTGTTTTTTCTTTCTTTCATTCTTTTTTTAATCATTAAAAAACAATCAAATTTCACTGGAGCAATGCTTGCCTCAAGTCACATCTACATGTTTATTAAAACCCCTTCTGTTTGCCTAGTTCAACAGGAAGTCTTGGAGAAGGGAATACTTAATATATCCTCTCTGACTGTAAAAAATGGATAATGCTGTGGGGAAGAGATTTACACCCACACACACACAAAAATCGAAGGGAAAGTTATGCAGTATATATAACACAATGCTACAGAAGGTCAGAGAGTGGTAATTTTATTTCCTGGATTTTATTACTATGGGGATGCAATGAAAGAGACACCATGGGTAGAGGATTTGGAGGACTGGAATATTGTGGTGGGAAGATTTTTTGTTTTCCACCAGGTGAGTGAAAAACAACCAAGGGAGCAGTGGATATTGAGAAATGGAATACTTCCTACCAGGTTGGTACACAAGATGTCACAATCATCAGTGATTGCACCCATCCAGGGTGAGCAGGTGAGCCCTAAGGGAACTTAGGTAGAAGAATACCTGCTATCTAGTAGCCAGTAGACTATAGCCAAACTCTATTATGAGCCCTGGGGAAAGGAAGCTCAAGAATGAAAACACAGGATGCTGGCCCCAGATAGCTATGATGCCTATAAAAGGAATGATTTCAGTGAGCCCAGACTCTTGCATTTTCCCATACACAGTTGTTATGGTTTAGTCACTAAGTTGTGTCTGACTCTTTGCTACCCAACCCCAGGGACTGCAGCCCAGCAGGTTCTTTTGTCCATGGAATTTCCCAGGCAAGAATACTGGAAACCAGTTGCCATTTCCTTCTCCAGGGGATCTTCCCCATCCACTGATCAAAACC
This sequence comes from Bubalus kerabau, assembly GCF_029407905.1. Classification (NCBI taxonomy): domain Eukaryota; kingdom Metazoa; phylum Chordata; class Mammalia; order Artiodactyla; family Bovidae; genus Bubalus; species Bubalus kerabau. The sequence goes on along the minus strand of NC_073625.1, from coordinate 99,217,842 downwards.
ATAGATTGCACTCCAGTCTCCTGCATTGGTAGGAAAATTCTTTTTTTTTTTTTTTTTTTTTGGTAGGAAAATTCTTTACCTCTGAACCACCAGGGAAAAGTGGTCCCTTCCATACATAGAAAAGTACTAAATTCCTTAACTTGGGATATCTGGATTTCTTTAACTAACAATAACCTTCTCATGTTCAGACTACCTGCCCTTTGTTGCAAAGCTTCTATGTAACCTGGCTCCTTCCCCCTCGCCTCTTTGGAGTTCTCTCAGGGTTACTTGAGAGGTTCCCTCCCTGGCTTACCTTCTAAAAATGTCTGCTGAATAAAACCTAACCCTCAACATTTAGATTGCATGTAATTTTTAAGTTGACAATATGCACGCCAATACAGTAGTCACCAAGCATGACTTTTCAGCAAGCATTTTCATCATTTTGGGTAAATGTTAAAGGGAGTTCTAAAAGGGAATTTGCTTCTGTATAAATGATGTGGTCTGTGTGATTCAGAGAGCTAATCAAAGACCTTGTCCACAGTGTGGCTTGGAGACACACTTTGAACCCATTAAGCAAGGTAAACTCAAACAGCATAGAAGAGGGACCACTGCGAGGGAACTAACCAGGCCCAATGACTTTGCAGGAAGGGGCATCGTGGATACTTCTGCTAACCGTTGCGACCACCCCTGATGGTTGCTAGGGTTTCAGTATCAGGACTTACAGACTGAACAACAACAAAGTGTTCACCACCACGAAAGGAACTTGAGTAATCCCCTTCAAAGGTTGAAAACACAACAGAACTAGGCGAGAAAAAGAACGGAGGATCTGAGAGCGGCCGAGAAAACCAAAGCAGACGGGACGCGGAGAACCCCGGAAGGCCCGACAGCCCACGAGCAGCGAGTGGAAGTTCCCAGAGGACACGCGACCGCCTGCGACCTGTCCTAGGCGTGGTCCCTCCGGGCTCGCTGCCGGCGGGGGGAAAGTTGAGATGCCCCCACGTGGTGTACGCTCCCACTGCAGGCGGCGGAGCTTTGGGGGAAATGGAGAGGGGTGAGAAGTGTGGAGCCGCGGAGGTCCCATCGCGCGGGAGGACGTTGGATGAAGGGAGAGGCGAGCCATTGTGGGCTCCAGAGGGAAGTGGGCTTCGAGGTAGCGCCTCGGAGCAGCGCCTGGGGAGGGGGTTCCTGAAGCGTGAGTCTGGGCGTGAACGCAGGAGAGGACCAGTTGAGATAAGATAGGGGGTCCCCAGGGACATAAAAGGGAACAGCAGACAGGGACAGGTCCAGTGAGGTCCCGGGTGAGCGGGAGAACACACACTCAGCCTCCAGCGGGTGGGGGGTGAAGGGCGGTGTGTGGACATTGACGTGAGAGGAGGCGGCCGGGGGCCGCGGGGCGTGACGGGGAAGCGCCGCGCGCGCCACCGCCAGGGAGCAGACGGGAGCGGGAACTAGAGCTGCGAGTCTGGAGGGCGCGGCGTCAACAGCCACCGAGGCGGGGCGGAGGCGAGGCGAGTGCGCGTGCGCGGCCCGCGCGGGCGGGAGCGCGCGCGCGCGCCCAGCCAGGCAGCCTGGGCAGCGGGTCCTGCCTGTGACAGGAGGTGGCGGCGGGTCCTCTCTGTGTCTGCTGCGGCGCCTGCTCTAGACGCCTGCGGCGGCTGCGGCGACCCAGCGGCGGGCGCGGAGATGTGGTCCCTGGTAGTGGTTCTGCTGCTGGGCTCGGTGCGCTGCGGTGAGTGGTCACTAGCTCTTGGTTCTCTACAGCTTGTGTCTAGGCTCCCCCGCGTGTGTGTGGGCTGCGTCCCGGCTGGCCCGGCGGCTCCCTGAAGAGGGTGGCCGGGGCGCGGGACGAGCGGGCCCTTGCACGGGTGCAAGGCCCCGGGTGCGGACGCGGTAGGGCCCAGCGGGTAATCGGCACCCCCTTCCTTTCTTCCTTTCCCTCCTCTTCCTCTTACCCCTGGGTGAGAGCGGGGCACATCCTCCCCTGTTTGTCACCACCGAGGAAGACTCCAACCGTGCACCTCGCGCAAAAATTAGCTCTGAAGAGAAGGGGCACGATCGGAGGCGAGGGGTTGGCAGCTGTTAGGGTACCCGTCCCTCCCCGTGCTTTAAACGTTTTGGGGGTTGAAGGAAGGAGAGTAGGAGGGCCCCAGCCTCTTGTGATGCAAGTACGCATTTTGGCAAAGTCTGCTAGAAGGGGTTTCCTCCGTTTGCCCTCCCACACGAACATAGGAGTTAAGAGGACGTAAAGGACACAATTAAGTTTCATTTCCAACCCAGCGTTTAATCAGAAGATTCTCTGGCTTTTTTTTTTTTTTTTTTTTTAACCCTAGGAATATAGCTTACTGGGTGGAAACTCTACCCCCACGCCCCACCACCATCAACCACTTCAATACGCGTTCTAAATTGCGCGTTCAAGTTTTCCTACATTATTTAGGGGAACCGTTTTAAAAGTAATCCAGATTTCGCTTCAAGTATGAAGATAGTAACCTCTAGTCAAAACACATTTGCGGTAGAGTGGGATTTGGTGTCTTTCAACGCCAAAGACATTTTGGCCCCCCAAGCTTTTGGAATCCATTTCGCTTTTTTAGAACGTGTGCTTCGCCTGTAAAAACTGAGGAAGGAATAGGAATTTTCGTGGCTCTATAGTGCCTGTCATGCTTCATATCTATACATTCTGTTGTGAACTTTTTGTAAAATTCAGAATTGAGTTAGAGTAGTAGTATCAAGCAGTTGTTACATTTAATTCTGGAATGCTAAATTAATTAGATTTTAAATGGGTTATTACCCTCCCTCTACCATTTGTGAAGGCTTGTGACTTCAAGCTGTTTACAAAATGCCCTTATGTCCCGACTTAGCTTCTTTCCCTTCTGTGAAACCTCCTGGGATGTTGGAGCTCTTAATAATCAATCTCTGTTATCTAAAGGGTTGATACTAGGTAAGGTAGTGTTTTCTGTTATCATCCTTAACATCTTGTTTCCCGTTACCATCATAGCTCAGATAATACTGCTTTCAGAAACCTGTTGTATGATCGGAAAGCCTTATACTGAACCCGGTAATGAATTTTTAATAAAATATTACTAAATCAGACCGGTGGTCTCAAAGCTAGTTTGAAGCATAAAAAAATGTGAATCATGCACTGTTTTAAAAACAAGGGTCCTATTTTCAAGTAGATTAGAAAGAACTGCTAGAATGGTACTTTTGAGGATAGAAATGGTTAGGCCTCCTTTAGTAATAGGTATGATCACGTATGATTAGCTTTCATTTACATACAATATTAATATGCTCAAGTCCCTACAGAGTCTTAGAATTCAGAATTTATGGTCTTTTATTGTACTTAGTTAATAATGACCTAAGAAACAAAACAAAACAGAGATATTATACATTTGAGTTGTTAAGTGTTGAATATAAAACAGGAAGGGATAGTGTTTGTCATAAGCTATAATGTATTTTTGTGCATGTGTGTTTAATATGTAGTTTTAAAAGAGCATGTAGGAAGAAATGTTACATTTCAGAACACAAGTACTTGTAAACCCAAGTATTTGGAAGGCTGAATTTAGATTCTCAAATGAGTAAGGAAGTCATGGATTTGTATGTTTATTTGTACTCAGGTTTGATTTTGCTTTCGGTTTCATTTATAAATGATTGGTGGTCAAAGGCTATTTCCTGGTAGCCACTACAGATTCAGTTGATCTTTACAGTAAAGAAAGTTATTTAAAATGCCCATTCCTTTTAATTACAGGCAAAATACAGTTTTCTGTATTGGTTTACAAGATACAGAATGAATTATTACTATTCTCCTTTCCTCCTCCCTCCTCCATATGTCCAATTATATGTTGTTTGAAAGCACATCATCAGTTTCAGTGATATTCACTAACTGGTAAATAAAAGGTTACTCAGATAATGACACTGATAGGAACCGTCTTTTCAGCGGTTGAATGATTTTTCTTTATTTAAAGTGAGTTTTTAGAATCACGGGTACACATGATTTTAAAGCATTTTTATTGTCTAAGTCTAGTAGTAATTTAGTTGGCTTAAACAAAAATGTTTTCTTTTCTCCTAACAGATACATTACTTTGAACCACAATTTGCCATTTTAAGGAAGTAAATGCCTCTTTAAATGTACTTATTTCCGGGGCCGCCCAGCAGTCTAGAGGCAGGGTGCTAAAGCATCGAGCTAAGTGCCTACTATTAGGACACTTGCTTATGCTGTCATCTGTATTTTGGCAGATGTTTTATGTTTGCCACTGAGTTGTTAATGAAGATTTGAAAGGCCAGGTTCTAAAATAGAGAAATAGGTGGTTTCCCCAAAATTGATAAACATTGTAAATCCAAAATGCATTATTAAAACTAAGTTTGCATTCCTTAATATTAAATCAACTCTAGCTAGAATAGGCGTCATTTTTTTAAATACATTCATCTTCTTTTAGAGACATAGTTTTCATGTAACCATTTTACCCCTCTTTTAGCTTATTTTGCTGTCATACCTTTTTATACAAGAAAAAAATTTCTGTATCTTGTGGCTCAGCCTAATATAATACACTCTTGGGCTGTGAGAAAGCAAATTTCACTCTGTGTACTAGTGCTGATATTTCTTCTATGATAAAAGAACAAGAATGATAGTGTAGAATCAGTTTTGCTAAACACATTGTAGTACTAAAGTGAAAAAAATGTATAGAGCACTCAGGAAATTTGATTGTGATATACCTAGACTAAGACAGTAGAGTCTGGATTTTCATTCTCTGTGGTTACATGGAGTTGAAACAGGAATTAGAAGCTGCACCCTGCTCTGAATATTTTATTCCATCTCCATGATGTGTGTGTGCTCAGTTGCTCATTTGTGTCCTACTCTTTGCGACCCTATGGACTGTAGTCTACCAGGTTCCTCCATCCATGGGAATTTTCAGGCAAGAATACTGGAGTGGATTGCTATTTCCTCCTCCAGGGCATCTTCCAGACCCAGGGATTGAACCCTCATCTCCTGTGTCTTCTGCATTGCAGGTCGATTACTTAACACTGAGCCATCAGAATCTGGCCAATCCCAGGGTTTGAGATTTAAATTCGGATTTAAATTAAGTGCATATTTGAACTTAATGGCTCAAATGGTAAAGAATCTGCCTGCAATGTGGGAGACCTGGGTTCAGTCCCTGGTTTGGGAAGATCCCCTGGAGAAGGGAATGGCAGTCCACTCCGGTATTCTTGCCTGGAGAATTGCATAGACAGAGGAGCCTGTTGGCGTTGCAAAAAGTCAGACATGACTGAGCGACTCACACACACACACACACACACACACACACACACACAAGTTAAACAGTAAGTCAAGGGATTGGGGAAGTGCAGGGCCTGTCAACATTGCTTATTCTGTTTCAAGTAAGTATGAACCCATGTTATGCTTTAAGCATTTGCAAGGCCTTCTTGGGCATACAGACAAATTTCAGACTGTATGCCTCTTAATAACTTAAATGTAGTTTATAAAGAGAAGGGATTTTTTTGTTTTTATACCTCAATAGTACTTAATATATTTTAAGTGCTTGAAAAGGCTGTAATTGTGGATGTTACTGCCTTTAAACTGCCCTGGGCCTTATAACTCTAAGTTGACTACTTCTGTTCTTATAGGGACCATTTAAAACCCCAGTGGGAGATCAGTTTGAGTCAGAACCAAACACCTGTGGACACCTGCCTTTTTAAAAACCTGACTTTATTTGGTCTCTGTTGAGGAGAGATCTGACTAAATCCTAGCTTTGACCCTAAATTTAACCTGATTCAGTTTGAGACTCCAGTTCTTCATACCAGAACCCAAGCCTGATGGCAGAAATTAGATGGATTCATTTCTAGCAAGTGTCTTGACTCATGAGCTTTGCTTCATTTACCTTAGTGACTGCTGGGGCTTCTTACCCCATTCCTGATCATCCATCCTGAACAAATAATTAACTTCCTACTCTGCTGCAGAAAATAGTGATGTGTGGTGTGGACTCTTTCAACTTCCCACCCACCATTACTAAACTTGTCTGTAATATCTTAGACAACATTCATTTCATTCTCCTCCTTCACCCAGTGTCGGAAGTGCCCCTATTCACCTTTCCAAGGAAGGACCCCCCCTGTCTACAGGTCTTGCACTTCCACCATTTTGGAGACCTGCCTGATCACCTTAATCCTTCAGTCTTGTACCTTAGATCTTTCCCTCTTCATTGATTCCTTCATCTTAGTTTGAAGACATGCTCAAGTTTGACTCCATATTAAAAACAAACAAGAAGAGCGGTTCCATGCTCTTTCCATTATTGCCTTCTTTCTCTGCTCTCTTGTGTGTGTTACTCAGTCAGTTGTGTCCAACTCTGCAACCCCACGGACTGTAGCCCACCAGCCTCCTCTGTCCATGGGATTCTCCAGGCAAGAATACTGGAGTGGGTTGCCGTTCCCTTCTCCAGGGGATCTTCCTGATCTAGGGATAGAACCTGGGTCTCCCACATTGCAGGCAGCATCTGAGCCAGCAGGGAAGCCCACAAAAGTGAAAGTGAAAGTCGTTCAGTCCTTTGCGACGCCATGGACTAAACAGTCCATGGAATTCTCCAGGCCAGAATACTGGAGTGGGTAGCCTTTCCCTTCTCCAGGGGATCTTTCCAACCCTGGTCTCCCGCATTGCAGGCGGATTCTTTACCAGCTGAGCCACGAAGGAAGCCTGCTTTCTTATGCTGCCAAATTTATTCATAGAGAATCACTGCCTCTTCTTTCTCCCCTCCCCTTCACTTCCCAAACACAGTCTGACTCCAGTCCCTCGTCTGCTGACATCGCTGCAGATAAAGAAGCTAAGAATGAAAATTTAAATCTAGAGGTTTCTTTTTTTTTTACTCACCCTGCTTAACATCTATTTTGTCCATAGTTAAGACCCTTCCATTGTGTCTGCAGTGGTGTTATTTGCTGCCTCACCTACTTCACCTCTTTTCTCACATCCTTAGTTTGTTCCTTTTTAACTATTTGCTCCATAAATATTGATATTCCCCAGCATTTTATTCTCTGGTACCTGCTCTGTTTGCAGGGACTCTCTGAGTGATCTTGTTTATGCTCACAGTTTCAGTTACCAGCTATATTCTTGGTAATTCCCAAGTCTCTGTAGCCCAGACCTTTCTTCTTAAATCCACATTGACATATCCTGGGATCTACTGGACATCTCCATTTCAGTGTGCCACTGGTACTTTTAATACTCAGACTATTGAATATTGAAAGAATATTTACTGCTGAATCTCCTAAGTATCTTTACTGTATAGTTAATCCACAATCTAAATAGTTATACATACCATTTTAGTTAATAACTGTAATTCTTCTTGCTTCTTCTCCTTTACCTCTCACATCTGACTTAGTCCGTTTGCTTTTTTTGTTCTTTCACTATTATTTTTGGCCTTCTCTTCACTTGTCATTTTCCTGGATTATTGCAGCCATCTTTTAATGAATCTCCTTTCCCAAAGCTCTTCCTGTCCTCAATTCACCCTTCATACTGCTGTGTTATTGTTATTTTTTTAATGTCATTAAGTCTGAGTGGTTTGCCATTACTTAGGTTATCAGCTCCAGACTTCCCACAATGACATTCAAGGAAGCCTTTACAGTAAGTCTTAATCATCTTTTCCAGCCCCTTTTCCTGGAGTTCACTTGAATAATCATTGCCCTTCGGGTATTCTTTCTGTATTCCTCTGTACTTGTTATGGCCTGAAAAGCCCTTCCTTTTCTAGGACATTGCAACTCATCCAGTTTAAACACCGCCCGGTAGGAGGAGCATTCTTAGAGATGTCAAGTGATTTTAAAGGAACTGTTCCATCCAATCTGCATCCAACTTGGTTTAGATTTTTCATTAAAATATGTAGCCTCATAATACTACAATTAGGGCTATAGAAGTAAGAAACATTGGAGGAGTCTCTTGAAATAAGGAAGAGGAATGAATCTTCCCTGATATGATATTTAGATTTTCTTTTCATGGGATTCATACTTTAAATTTTTACATTCAGGAGGAATGTATTGAGCCCTACTGGCTGGACCCTGAATTAGATCCACAGGATATCAAATGAATACATTGTCCTTGTGTTTCTACCTTTTTATCCTAATGGAGAAATCAGTAGAGTAAAACAGTAGTTACAAAATTTGGAACTGAGCAACAGCGCTTGAACGGGGGGAATAGGAGCAGTACGGAGGGAAGAATAGAGTTGAGTAGTAGCAATGATGGGGACTGGGTTGAACATCTCAGCTGTGCCTTCAGGAAGAGCCAAAGTTAGTGAATTGTAGCTGCCATTTATTGAACGTTTGCTGTGTAAGTGAAAGGCATTGCAGCAGGAACTCCATGTTCATTATCTCGTTAAATCTCAACAAAATCTCTATGAGGTGTACATGATCACTGGTCACATTTTATAGGTGAGGAAACTGAGATACAGAAATTAAGTAACTTGCCTAAGGTTATACACCTAGGAAGTGCTAAGTCTTGAGCCAAGTGTGTGCTCTTACTTGTACCTCCAGTGAAAGGTATGGGCCTCCTTAGGCTGGGTAACAGCTTGTATGAGTGGGGAAAGGCCTGGAGATGAGAGTACATTTGCATATCTGGGAATTGCTAGGTCATTATGATTGAAGCTTACTTGGGAAATAAGAGAGTGTAGGAGGTGAGGATGGACAGGATCCTGAAGGACTTGGTTTGTATTCCATGATAATGCACTTGAATTTAGCCTGAAAGTGGGGGAAGGGGTGCTGTTAAAGTATATTAGGCAAAGGAGTGCACATTTGTGTTTGGAACAGTTATTTTGGGAACTGTGCAAAATGCATGTCTGGGATGGGGAAACTTTGAGGCTGAAGGCAGGGAGCTAGTTAGGGGTTGCAGCAATAGTTCAAGGCAGAAATGATGAATGTCTAGTTAATTCATATAGCAGACATTGGATTTAGGAGCAGTTACATAGGTTGAGCCTACCCAGAACTCGCCTGGCTGAGGAGAGGGCAGAATCTAGCATGATTCTTCTCTAGGTCTGCTTGACTGCTAGATAATAAAAAGTACTTTAGGGAGGTGAGGATTTGGGATGAATGTAGGCAGAAAGTAGATAGATTTTTGTTCATGTTGACTCTGAAGTAACTGTAGTATATCCAAGTGGAAACACATAGTACATGGTTGTCTTCTCAAGCTCTGCAGCTAAGGAGAAAGGCGGAACCTAGTTAATAAAATGTGTGGGTAGTTAAAACCTGGAGTTAGGGAGAATGCTGGAGTGGGGAGGGGTGGGGGTCAGGGCTTGGTAGGAAGTCCTTAGCAACCTAATATGTATTGTGAGTCAAGGAATAGATTTCAGTAAAGCAAGCAAGCTGCTATGAGGTGGAGAAAGCACTAGGAGGAAATTCAGAGATACAGAAGCCAAGAGACAAGAAAGGGGCTCCCCACAGGCTCAAGAACTGTAGAGAAGTCAAAATGGAGAGCGAACCATGTGCATTCCATTTTCATGGGATGATTGGCGACGTTGGCAAGAGCCGTTGTAGTGAAGAAGGCAAGGTGGAGGCCAGGTAGCAGGGATGTAGGAAGTAAGAGATGAAGAAATGCATTTAGATTATCTTTCTAGATGCTAGGAAAGAGAGAGACAAGTACAAAGGATTTTTTTTTCAATTGGCTGATATTCAAGTATTTTAAAAAGATTTTAAAAACTTATTGTAAATGAACTTGGGGGATGTCACAGGATGGTAAACAACTAGGGGAAGTCCTTGATATTGATGAGCATGGAGACAGAAATGGAAACTAGCTCTCAAGTGAAGGAGTTCATTTCTGAAGTGGAAGAAGTGAGGGGAAGCGAGGTGTGGATAGGCAGGGCAGCAGGAGAATGTCCAGGGGGAAGTATTGGAAGCTTCTGGTTTCTTATCTGGAGGACTCAATTTGAAGTAATTAGGAAGGGAGGGCTCTTTTGGAGAGTATTGGATAAGCTCTTACAAAAGGAGAGTATTTTCAGAGTTGTTCTAAAGGAGAGAAATTTTCCATGGAACATGTGAAAAGGTAAAAGAATGAAGGCTTAAATAAATGGACAGAGTCTATGATAGTCTTCTGTTTTTCCTGTAGTAGCAACAAACATTTTCCTATAAGTCTAAAGACTAATTACTCTCTTGCCCATCCATAGCACTTTGTTCATATAGGAAAGAAAGCACTTAACAACCTTGGGTTATAAAAAGTATATATCAGTCCCCCAGGGCTTCCCTTGTGGCTCAGCTGGTAAAGAATACGCCTGCAATGCAGGAGACCTAGGTTTGATTCTTGGGTTGGGAAGATCCCCTGGAAAAGGGAACGGCTACCCAGTCCAGTATTCTGGCCTGGAGAATTCCATGGTCTGTATAGTCCATGGGATCACAAAGAGTGGGACACGACTGAGAGACTTTTACTTTCACTTTCATCAGTCCCCCAGGTGAGAATTCTAAGTTTTTTAAAGATGATTCCTACATTTTTTTCATTGTTGTATCCTCACCTCCTGTTAAGTGTTTCAGATCAGATGAGATGGTTTGAGCTGGCAGTTTGTATTCATAGAAGTTGTAAGGTCCAATATTTTTGGCATTTGATATGTTAATTTCCCCATTTCATTTGTTAATTTATCTGTAACTCCAGCATCATGGATGGTTATACTTATCAATGGTTATACTTCTATCTGATTAGACTGCTGTAGGCATTTCTTGATTATTCAGAATTTACTTATTCATGATAATTATCTATATGATCCTTTATTTGCTCTGTATATTTTAGATCCTTTCTTCACTTTGCTGTTTCATCAGAAGGCAGTAGGCAAAATAGAGAAAAACCAAATCAAATAATTTCACTGCTTAATAGCTGTTTAACAAATGTTTGTAGAGGGTGAAGTTGTAGTTAACAGCTGATGAAGCAACATTTTTGGACTGTATTTATTAATTGTTAGTGCAAGGATTATTCAAATTATAGTTGATCCAGATCAATTTCACTTTGAATTTTATTGACAGCATTTATTAAACTTAAATTGCTTCAGCTATAAAAAGGGCTGTATTGATATTACAACAAATACTGCAGTGGAATCAGTGCTTTCTGTATGCTTTAGAAAATTCATTTTCCAAACACAAGTTATAAAGTCACTGAGTGCTTGCTGACCACTTTGTACTCACTTGCTGCTGCTGCTGCTAAGTCGCTTCAGTCGTGTCTGACTGTGCAACCCCATAGAAGGCAGCCCACCAGGCTTCCCCGTCGCTTCTAAAAAAGTTTGCTGAGGTAACTTAGCTCTTCACTTGTATCTCTTTAATTAAAGGATAATTTTTAAGAGGTATAGTTTGACTCAAACAAATATGAAATGCTCATGTGTCTAAGTTTTTATTTCACACATTAGTTAACAAGCAAACCAACAAGATGGTATAACCATCTTGGTTTTAAAAGAGAATTGGAAGGGACTTCCCTGGCAGTCCAGTGGCTAAGACTCTGCACTCCCAGTGCAGGGGGCCCAGGTTTGATCTCTGGTCAGGGAACTAGATCCCATATACCACAACTGAGAATTTGCACACCACAATTAAAGATCCTGCATGCTGTGGCTAAGGACCCAATGCAGTCAAATAAATATTAATTTAAAAAAAGAATTGAAAGAATAGACACATGTACATATAGGCAGTCAGGAATGGTGAAATGAATCTGTGGATAGATGCAAAGTTGGTCAGTATCCTCAGGGCAATAAAATCTTTTTTTTTTTTTTTTTTTTTTTTTGCCATGCTGTGTGGCATGTGGGATCTTAGTTTTCCAACCAGGGATCAAACCCATGCCCCGTGCAGTGGAAGCACTGTCTTAACCACTGGACTGCCAGGGAAGTCCCTAAAACGTCATTTTTAAAAAAATTCCTCTCTTCTAACAGGTCCAAATCAACTGCAGAACAAAGTTTGTTTGTATCTCTATGGATATGAATCATTTGCATTACCATCAGTTTCCTACATCTTACAAAACTGTAAAAACAGCCTAGTCTTGGCAAGAGGCCCAGGCTGCTATAGAGTTATTCCAAATGGATCTGTCTGATAAGGCCCAGCAGCCCGTTGAAAGGACTCCCGATAATCTTTTAGTCCGTTTCAAAATCATTGACCATAGTTTCTGACACTTTCCTTCCTTTCTAATTCCAGCATCATAACCACTTTCTTCTGTCCTTGTACACTCTATAGTCTCCACCCAGTGCTTATTTCTCAGGGGAAGTAATTCATAACTCCAGTGTTTTGAAGAATGCAGTTGGAAGTCCAGGTTTTGTCTGGAGCTTCCTGATACTTAGGTGGCTAGAAATGGAGAGAACTGGGGGAAGGTGAACTGTGGATGACCACAGGGTTGATTTAGACTGCAGTTCCCAGAAATGTTTAGACCTGCCAGTCAGAGAAGGTCCAGAGCATTACATTAAGATGCTGGAGTGCCTAGTTTTAATAGTATGACCTTACATATTTATAGCACAGTACAGAGCACTTACCAATGTTTTCTCCATTGATGCCGACCACAATTCTGTGAGGGGCTCCCCAGGTGGCGCTAGTAGTAAAGAACCTGCATGCCATTGCAGGAGACGCAAGAGATGCAGGTTCAATCCCTGAGTCAGGAAGATCCCCTGGAGAAGGGCGTGGCATCCCACTCCAGGATTCTTGCCTGGAGAATCCCGTGGACATAGGAGCCTGGCAAGCTGCAGTCCATAGGGTCACAGAGAGTCGGACATGACTGAAGCAACTTAGCATGCACAATTCTGTGAAGCAGCCCAGTGTTCATTTTTTGATCCTCTTACTTATAGAGAGTAAACCAAGGCATAGAAAGTTAAGCAAATTGCTTAAGGTTGCACCCTGAAAAGTGACAGACAGAGATGGGATTTGTTCTCAGGCTTCTGAGCATTGTTCAGTTCATATTCCATGCAGCAGCCCAGCATTCAATTCAGTGGGCATTTATTGAAGAGTAATTATGTTCCTAGAGTAATAATATCCTGTGCCCCTGATAAAGGAAAAATCTTAAAGATGAACAATTAAACCTAAGGTTTTATTTATATCTGTCAATCCTTTTTTGAAAGGAAACACCAACTCACTGCTTACATGAAAGAAGTCATAAGTGGCTGAAGAATATGGAGGACAAGTACAGTTTGTCCACATTTTTGCACATTCCACATGAAAGGGGACCCATTTCTCAACCTCTCTTTTATAAGGCAACAACCAGTAGTTTATACTATTGAAAAGAGTTGATCTGATACATGCTACTTATTAGTAGTATCCGTTCTTGGTTTCAGCTTGCATCTTAGCTTTGTTTTGGGTGGTTTGTGGTTTCTAGAAGAAAAGGACGCCTGTAATATATTTGGAAGTTGTTCCTTAGTTTCAGTGAAATGTGGGAGTGGGAAAATGCCATTCAATTGTGTATAATCCTTTATGATACATGCATACTGAATGTCTGTGGCTGTCTGTATCTTGCAATGGGAAAATAGCTGTAGAGAATATTTTTTTTCCTTAATCCTTAGCATTCTAAGGCTTACCATCCTAGTGGAAAGATGTGATGTGATTCATGTGATTTACTTTTTATATTTAAGTACAGTGGAGCCTGCTACCTTTTTTGGAAATGCAACCTAGGCATAGAAATAAACTTCCTATCAGTTTAGCAAGTTCTATTTGGAGAAAATGTATAGAAGTTGAGACTGAATATATTATTTGGTTTTACTTTCAATTTAAAAATTTTCTCATAGTAAAGTAAGTATTTTTCTTTAAATATCAGAATGCACAAGCTTCAGAGTTTCCAAAGCCAGATACTACATCTGCATGTTCTAACACAGTTGCTGAGTTTATTCCCAGGATACATGAGAATGTATATTTTGTGTTAGAGGGAATGAATAAAGAAGAGGTACAGTGTTGTCTATCAGCTGAGCACATTAATATTAAAATAATTTGTTCTTTTCACTTCACCCATCTTCTCTATAGTTGCTCACTTGCTTAAGTGAACAATAGAAGCACTTCTCTTTATCTTAAGAATTTGTAACATACCTAAGATCTCATAGTGTTCTGTATGAAATGAAACAATTTTATTTCTCTTTTCCAGGTTCAGCTCAACTAATATTTAATGTAATCAAATCGGTAGAATATACCCTTTGCAATCAAACCGTTGTCATCCCATGTTTTGTTAATAATGTGGAGACGAAGAACATTACTGAATTGTATGTCAGATGGAAATTTAAAGGAGAAAACATTTTCATCTTTGATGGAAGTCAGCGGATGTCCAAGTCCAGCAGTAACTTTTCTAGTGCAAAAATCACACCATCAGAATTACTGCGTGGCATTGCCTCTTTGAAGATGGCTAAGAGTGATGCCGTCTTAGGAAACTACACTTGCGAAGTAACGGAATTGAGCAGAGAAGGGGAAACCATCATAGAACTAAAATATCGTGTTGGTAAGACTTCTATAAAGTTTCCCTGTTATTTCTTCTGCAGCAACATGATCCTGTTAAAGGAGGGTAAAATGGGGCTAGGAACTTCTTTGAATCAAAAAGCATACTATTAATACTAAATGTTGGAGTGTTTAGCAGCATTAAGATCGTGAGTTTTATCTTATTTGCTCTTCTCCTTTTCTCAATAAATCTCCTTTGTTGGTTGATAATTTGTGCATTGTATGGTCCTCAAACTTTAGGTCTGAGGACTGTGACATTTGCAGGGAGCAGTCCAGGGGTCATCTCCTCTGAGGTTTTGTTTGCTGCCATCAGAAGTACTTTCTTTCATGTGATTAATTTTCAAGCCTTTTTCCCAATTATTTCACCTTTTTTTTTTAACCTTACACTTTGATCAAGGGTTGCCAAGTCCCAAACATGCTTCCTCTGGAAAGAACAGATTAGGAGGAGAATAAGAATATTAAAAATCATGTTATCATAGCTGATTCCTTGAGATTTCCTGTGCTTAGCCTTGCTTTGGTGTTGTTCCCCCCTCCCCACCTTGGCTAAGATGTGGGAGAGCTAGGGATTCAATTTAATATATTTAAATTCAGCTTTGATTATAGTAGCACGATCCTGCCATTTCTGAGTTGGTGAGTTGCATAAAGCAGTAAAGTTAGCTGAGTAAAAAGTTTTCATTTCTTTCCTATTCCTTGCAGTGCCAGCTAAGTTCTTCAGCCACACAGAGGTACATTTCAGCTTTCTGTTTTAAAATCTCTATTTAGAATTGCTAGCTATATTACTGATCTCAGGATTAGACCATATTTTGAGAATCTGCTCTTTTCCTGGACTCAGATCAGTTCCATTGGATCCACTATTTGCCTCTGTTCTTCTTGCATTTACCATTAATAAATGTCTGTTACCACACTGGCAATGAGGTGCTTGGGTTGATAGAATCCTTTGACATTGCTTAGTATTATGAAATCAGCAGATCCAGGTTATATCCCCTATTCTGCAACTTAACTGTTCACATTTATGCTATTGAGAAGTTACTTTGCCAAGTCAAGTTGCCTCATCTCTAACATGGGGATGAAGATAGATTCCTGCCTTTATGTCTTATCCTAACAGTCTGATGAGCACCAAATGAGGTCCCTTGTGTACAAGCACTATGTGAACTGAAGTGCTTTACAGTTGTGAATTGTGTTCTTTGGATGTTTGTTTTATAAAGGATGGTGTCAAGCTGTGAAGCTGGCCTGCAGTTGTAAGAGGGATTCTTGCACCATGAGGAGAGGTTGAGAGATGGCTTCGAGTAGGCTAGCAGAATCTGGAAGGCTTTTCTGCTCAGAAATCTCTCTTACATTGTAACTTGTATTAATTTGTAGTAATTTAGGCTGAAGAGCTTTTTTTGTTTTGTTTATTTTAAAGTATACCCTTCAACAGGGGGTCGAATCTGGAATTGCATAATCTAATATCTAGTTGAAATTTTTTCTGAAGGAATGTACAGTTTCATTGGAATGAAAAAACAAGACATAGGGATCAATCATTTGGTAGTTGTGTAGGTCACCGAGAGGTAATCTCAAGATATGAGACTCAAAAGGCCAGGAGATGGAATGAAGATGAATGGGAAAGGAATACCAGCATCTGGAGATGAAGAGAAAGTTTATAATTTTGTGTGTCTGTGATTGTTTTATTTTTCTTTATTTTCAAAGTACCCTATAAAAATATGAACTATGTTTACTTTGGGGCCATTCAAATGAGGAAGTATTGTTTGGAGAGAAGTATTCATTGGAGGAAGTATTCATTGAGGAAGTATTCATTGGCGAGAATGTATAAAATTCTACCAGAGGTCTCAGACATTTGGCTTTGCACTCATTGTTTATTTTTTGAAATAACTATAGAATCACAGGAAGTTCACAGAAATAAAAGATTCACAAAAATAATACAGAACAGTGCTGGGTGCTGTGTACTCTTTGCTCAGTTACCCCTAATGCTTAAATCTTGTGTAACTTTAAAAAAAACAAAACTGGGAAGTTGACAGTGGTACAATGTGTGGATATTTCTTTGTCATTTTGTGATATGTATATTTGTGTAACTACCACTGCAATCAGGATGTAGAACGATTTCTTTAGCACAGAGCTCTCCCTCACGCTAACCTGGCAAGGACTGATTTGTTCTCCTTGTCCATAGTTTTGTCACATTAGCGCTGTTATGTAAATGAAATTATACGGTGTGTAATCTTTTGAGACTGGCTTTTTTCGGTCAGCACAGTGCCCTTGAGATCTAACCAAGTTGTTGCCTGTATCAGTTTGTTCTCTTTCTGTGTTTTTTGGCTCAGTAATATTCCATGGTATAGGCATATCACAGCTTGTTTAACTGTTCACCTGTTTTAGGACATCTTGAGTGTTTCCAGTTTTTGGCTATTACAATTGGAGTTGCAGTGGATTAATCATGTAGAGGTTTTTTAGGTGGGCATAGTGTTCACCTCTCTGAATAAGTACAGATTATTTGGTTGTTTGCATGTGTATGCTTAGTTTTTAAGGGAACCATCGAACTGGTTTCCAGAGTGCTTGGTCCATTTGACACCCCGTCAGCAACATATGAGTGATCTCATTTCTTCACATCCTTGCTAGCGTCTGCTGTTGTCATATCATTGTTTTGCATCCATTTTTTACTGGGGAAAAAAAAAAAGAACCTTCTTCCAACAAAAAGTTAACTGGAGCAGGACTGTTACAGTGGAATACAAATGTATTGTGATCATGGAACTTGCCCTTATATGGACATTGGGGATTTAGGTAATAGAAACCAATTTTTTAGGCACAGATGAGGAACTGAAATTGTGTCATAGAGAATTGTACTTAGTAGAATGTGAATTAAGGTGGCCATTCTTTGTGCCATACTTTTAAGTACAGTATTTTAGAACTACTGTCAAATATATAGAAAATCTTTTATATATATATATATATATATATATATTTTATATACCTCTGGTGCCTATGTATAATATGGTACCATGGACAAAGCACAGGACTCAAATTTAGAAAGCTTTTTATATGCATTTTTATTTTCTAGTTCAAGAAAATTTGGATAAGAAAGTCAACCTGTCAGGCCCTCTGTTTTTACCCGCTAAATGCGGACCATTTCATCAAAGTCTTTCTCAAAATGTCTTGCTTACTTAACCAGAGATTTATTGAGCACCTCCTGTGTGCTGGGCAGTGTCCTGGGCACAGTGGATTCAGTGATGACTAAGGCGAAATCCCTGATTTCAGGGAAGTGATAGTACAGTACCATGGTAAAATAATCTTATAAGAGCACATACCAAGTAGTTTATGTTTATTGTGTCTTTAATTTAAGAACTCTGGGAGTTAGTTATCAGTCTTACCATTTAACACATGAAGTAAGAGATTTTGAGTACTTGTTCAAAATCAGTGTCATAGACAGGATTTTAACCTAGTTTTGTCTTTCTTTAAAACCAGTATGTTTACTACCACTGTATATGGTTGCTATGAAAACATCTTGTAAACAACTAAATCACTAAATGTAAATAATAATAGTTATACAATGTGTTACTCTTATTTGTATGTATAGTATAGTGATTCAAAAACTTAGAAGCATAAATCTTTACTTTTTTTCTGAGTAAGCTCTTAGGGTTTTGTTTTAAAAGGTCTGTTCAAGTTTAGAAAAGTTGCCATTTCCGTTATTATCAACATGAAATATGTTATGTTCCTAATGTTGACATGAAGGCATTTTGAGATCCTTGTGTTGGTTTTCTAGTGCATGTGCAAACAACCACAAATGTAGCAGCTTTAAACTGCACCCATTTATTAGCTCACCACTTTGTAGATCACAGTTGTGGTCATGGTATAACTAGGTTCTCCATTCAGTCTTATGAGGCTAAAATCAAGATGTTTGAAGGCTGTGTTCTCATCAGAAGCTCAGGGTATGTTCCAAGCACACATGGTTGTGGAAAAATTAATTTCCTTGTGGTTGTAGAACTGAGGTCCCTGTTTCTTTGCTGGATGTCTGATGAGGGCTTCGCTTAGTTCCTAGAGGTTGCTCCATTCTTGCTCCAGAACCTCTTCCATATTTAAAGTCAGCTAAGAATAATCTTCTTCTTATTGATTCCTTTGCACATGTTGATTTTTGGGGTTTTTTTGGCTAGAACAATCCAGATCCTTTAAGGTCTTATTAGGTTTGCCTCCTCTCCCTCAAAAATAATCACTCTTTTTCAAAGTCAGCTGATTGGGGACCTTAATTTACAGTCAGCAAAATCCCTTTGCCATGTGACACAACATAATCATGGGAATGAAATCCATCATGTTCACAGGCCCATCCCTCAAGGGGAAGGAGTTTTTAAAAAAAAGGCTTGCAGGGGGCAGGGTTTGGGAACCACCTTAGAATTCTGGCTTTGATTAAATAACTAGGGATTATATCTTAGCCAAGTCAATACATCAAAAAAACCCCTTCACAATCCTAAAGCATCACTAAAAATGTGGTTTGAATTTTATTGTTAGAAATTTTATTGTGATCTTCTTTTATGGAAATGTGTTCTTTGTGCATGGAGGTGTACCTTGTATATATTTGAAGGAGTTGTTGTTGTTTAGTCACTAAGTTGTGTCCAACTCTTTTGCAACCCCATGGACTGTAGCCTTCCAGGCTCCTCTGTCCATAGGATTTCCCAGGCAAGAATACTGGAATGGGTTGCCATTTCCTTCAGATCCAGGGATGGAACTCACATCTCCTGCATTGACGGGTGGATTCTTTACCACTGAGCGACCAGGAAAGTGATCATATACGTGAGTTCAGTTCACTTCAGTTGCTCAGGTGTCCAACTCTTTGCGACCCCATGAACCACAGCATGCCAGGTCTCCCTGTCCATCACCAACTCCCGGAGTTCACCCAAACTCATGTCCATTGAGTCGGTGATGCCATCCAACCATCTCATCCTCTGTTGTCTGCCGGGGTCCAGCCCCGGCTGGATCCAGGGATTCCCTCGGGAGGACGGCGTTGGCGAAAGGATAGATAAAAAGAGAAAAAGATAAGGAAAGAATTTTGCAGTTAAGAAAATAGAGGAGAGAAAAGAGGCTGATATTTCTTGGTTTACGCAGAAAGCCAATAAAGCCCCAGCACAGGACTTGCTCTGTTCACGTAGGCCGCAGGCGCCCTCTCGAATAGCTGAAGGTGCCCCACCTTAGGCACCTTCTCTAGTGGGTCTTAGAAGCCCAGGCAGGAAAGTGAACGCAGAGGGCCCTTGTGCTCCAGGGGATCAGCCTGAAAAGGAAAAGGAAAGAGAAAGAACGACATGGGGAGACCAAGCTTTGGTGAGCAAGGCCCGCACTTTATTTTCCAAAGTAGTTTTTATACCTTAAGTTGTGCATAGAGGATAATGGGGGAAGGGGTAGAGTCATGCAAGGTCAGCAGTCCTTGATCCTTATGGAAGCCAGGCTTTCTTTCTGCAAACTTATCATATGCAAAAGTTTTAGGTGATTTACATCATCTGGCCAGGAGGCCTGTTAACTTTTCTTCAGAAAACTTATTTTTCTCTAAAGGTGATTATTCTAAAGTCAGGCGCCACCCTCCAAAAGCATTAGATAAAGTTGCATTCCTATAGGGCAGAAGTGTGGTGGGCTATAACAAGAAAAAAATTAACTCAAGGGCCCAAGGTTATAAACATTAAAGCTACTACTTACATTTCTATACACCAACTATATTAATCAATACACTCCCAGTGACACAGTAGGTAAGGGATATGGAAACTTGGCAGCAAGCATTAGTTCAACAAAGAAATCCTCTACTAGTTCTATTTTAACAATTTTAACTCTCTGAGAAGCTCTGCATTGTTAGAATATCTTAAGCTTCCTGTGCCTTTCATGGTTGGGAGGCTGTGAATCTGAACAAACCTGTCAGGCAAGCTAGAAAGTCATCAGAGGGGTTTGAATTGAAACACTCCTATTATGCCCAGGAGACTTATTAACTAGAGTTTTAAGTTGATTTTCTTACAGAGAAAGGTGGTCGGGGATAGCCCCCCGTTAATGTCAGAAGAGTTGGTGAAAGTCGTAAAATAGTAAAACAGACAGATTTTGGTTTTGGGGCAGACACTCAGGCAGGTCCGGGGGGCAGGCCCCCTCGAGCTCTGACTCGCCTTGCCCATCAGAGCTCTCCTGCATGACCTTGTCATGGGTGGGGACTCCTGTGCTGGCTCCCGGCAGTCATCCCCTTCTCCTCCTGCCCCCAGTCCCCCCCCAGCATCAGAGTCTTTTCCAATGAATCAACTCTTCACATGAGGTGATCAAAGTATTGGAGTTTCAGCTTCAACATCAGTCGTTCCAATGAACACCCAGGACTGATCTCCTTTAGGATGGACTGGTTGGATCTCCTTGTAGTCCAAGAGACTCTCAAGAGTCTTAAACACCACAGTTCAAAAGCATCAATTCTTCGGTGCTCAGCTTTCTTCACAGTCCAACTCTCACATCCATACGTGACTGCTGGAAAAACCATAGCCTTGACTAGATGGACCTTTGTTAACAAAGTAATGTCTCTGCTTTTTAATATGCTGTCTAGATTGGTCATAACTTTCCTCCCAAGGAGTAAGTGTCTTTTAATTTCATGGCTGCAATCACCATTTGCAGTGATTCTGGAGCCCCCAAAAATAAAGTCTGACACTGTTTCCCCTGTTTCCCCATCTATTTGCCATGAAGTGATGGGACCAGATGCCATGATCTTAGTTTTCTGAATGTTGAGCTTTAAGCCAACTTTTTCTCTCTCCTTTTTCACTTTCATCAAGCGGCTCTTTAGTTCTTCTTCACTTTCTGCCATAAGAGTGGTGTCATCTGCATATCTGAAGTTATTGATATTTCTCCTGGAAATCTTGATTCCAGCTTGTGCTTCTTCCAGCCCAGCATTTCGCATAATGTACTCTGTATAGAAGTTAAGTAAGCAGGGTGACAATATACAGCCTTGATGTACTGCTTTTCCGATTTGGAACCAGTCTGTTGTTCCATGTCCAGTTCTAACTGGTGTTTCCTGACCTGCATATAGATTTCTCAAGAGGCAGGTCAGGTGGTCTGGTATTCCCATCTCTTTCAGAATTTTCCACAGTTTATTGTGATCCACACAGTCAAAGGCTTTGGCATAGTCAATAAAGCAGAAATAGATGGTTTTCTGGAACTCTCTTGCTTTTTTGATGATCCAGCAGATGTTGGCAATTTGATCTCTGGTTCCTCTACCTTTTCTAAAACCAGCTTGAACATCTGGAAGTTCACGGTTCACGTGTTGCTGAAGCCTGGCTTGGAGAACGTTGAGCATTACTTTACTAGCATGTGAGATGAGTGCAACTGTGCGGTAGTTTGAGCATTCTTTTGCATTGCCTTTCTTTGGGATTGGAATGAAAACTGACCTTTTCCAGTCCTGTGGCCACTGCTGAGTTTTCCAAATTTGCAGGCATATTGAGTGCAGCACTTTCACAGCATCATCTTTTAGGTCATATACATAATTTTATATAAAACATTGGTTTTACCCTAGAATCTCATTTTATATTTGAATATCCAATTCAGTGATCATCATACTTTTCCCATCTTACCAGTTAGAGGTACCATGTTTATGTCAATGAGAGAAGATAAATTACAGTAGTGATTTTAAACAGTAAGTTGTGGACACCCCCTCCCCCCCGCCCCGACCCCCATAGCCACACACACACAATTGTTGGAGTAAAAGCTGAGAGGGCAGTGTATGTAAAGTGAAGTGAAACAAAAGTCACTCAGTCGTGTCCGACTCTTTATGACCCCATGGACTGTATAGTCCATGGAATTCTCCAGGCCAGAATACTGGAATGGGTAGCCTTTTCCTTCTCCAGGGGATCTTCCCAACCCAGGGATCAAACCCAGGTCTCCTGCATTGCAGCTGGGTTCTTTACCAGCTGAGCCACAAGGGAAGCCCAGGAATACTGGAGTGGGTAGCCTATCCCTTCTCCAGTGATCTTCCCAACCCAGGAATGGAACCGGGGTCTCCTGCATTACAGGCAGATTCTTTACCAACTGAGCTATGAGGGAAGCCCTGGAGAGTATGTGATGTTTGGATAAACCCCAGGTGGTTTTGATAAGTTTCAGTTAAGAATCACTTAGTCAATAATGTTATTTATTCATAATCCTACCCCACATCTTTGAAATAGCTCTTATACGTGTTATTTCTGCCTAGAGGTATAGAGTTAGCTGTTAGTCATCTAGTCTGTTTCCCCATCTAATTCATGATTTCCTTCTATCACACCATAAGTAGTTGGTCATTCAGACTTTTTACATAAATGTTTGACATGAGAAAGCTGTTACTTCCCAAAGGATTTTAGTCTATTATTAGGCAGTTCTAATTCTTCCTGAAGTCAAACTAAAGCTTGCAACCCTTCAATTTCTCACTCACTAGGAGGGCTGTGGTATTTCTCACCCAAGTTTCTTCTTCTCTAAGGTAAAAATCCCCAGTTCTTTCAATCATTGCTCATAGTTTCAACATCCCCATTCTAGTCACTTTCCTTTGTAACAGTTCCCTATTATGTCTTTAAATTTGATGAGTAAACTGAACACAAGACTGGACTGCATTTGTCAAACACATCCTACCTTTGTGCTACTACCTGACTGCTACACTAACTTTCTGATAAGTCCTGCTTCTCTGTAATCCATTCTCCTCATGGCTACCAAGGAAGATTTTAAGTAAATCATTTTTCTGTTTGACGCTTTCCAATAACTCTTCATTGTAGAATAAAATCCAAACTTTCTAAACAAGCTAATAAGACCCAGCATGATGTTAATCCCAGCAAACTCTTTCCATCTCATTGTGTATCATTAAATTTTAGTCACACTGGCCATCATTTAGTTGCTCAAACTTGCTGTTCCTTTGGTGTATCTTCTCCCCTGTCTGGAAATGGCAGGCTATTTCCAGTCCAAGGTTTGGGGCCAATTCCTCTCCCCAGAGGCCTTTCCTTACTACCCACAAGAGTCTTGTCCCTCAGCCCCTCCCCCTCCTCAAGTCTATGGCTTCACCTAGCTTGTTCATTGCTGAATCTCAGATACCTAGAAGAAATCCAATCCATGCATGCGTTGCTCAGTTGTGTCCAACCCTTTGTGACAATATGGACTGTAGCCTGCCAGACTCCTCCCTCCGTGGGATTTTCCTGGCAAGAATACTGGAGTGGGTTACCATTCCCTTCTCCAAGAGATCTTCCCAATCAAGGGAACTGAACCACATCTCCTTTGTCTCCTGCATTGCAGGCAGATTGTTTAACCACTGAGCTGCTGGGGAAACCCACCCTACCCATGGTGGGCTTTTAATAAATTTTGTGTAATAAATGAAAAATGAGTGGTCAGACCAGGTCAAACATACTTCTTATTTTCACTGGTAGATTTCTGTTAATAAATGCCAAGAATGTTGAATATCATTCTGTTGTGTAGGCAGGGAGGCCTGTGAAATAACGTTTCCTTCTCAGCCCATCTTGAACATGAGATCAAATACTGGCTGTATCTTGAAAGCAGCAACCACAGGATTTACTGTCAGACCAGAAGTAGGGTGTGAGAGAAACCATGGAGTCAAGGATGATTCCAAGGCTTTTAGCTTGAGCAACTGGAGAAATGGGGTCACCACTACTGAAATGGGGAAACTGAGAGGGTAGGTTTGGTGAAGGAGTAGGGGGAACTTGTGTCAGAAGTCAGTTGCTTAATTATCTAGGCCTTAGTTCCCATATGATAAGGAGGGGTTAATTAATCCTCCTGTAATAATTGTGAGGATTTGGGGAGTTAATGATACACACAACTCAAAACAAAATAATGAAGTAGAGAAAAATAAGTCAATTAAGAATAATCATTAAATCATAGAGCTTTTACCAAATCCTTTGGGCATTTAGATGTGAAAACCTAGGGATAATTCATAAAGGTTTCTCTTGGTAGGATTTTAGACTGAATTGAAATGGATTTTCCTTGGTAAAGGAAGATGCTCAGTAATTGTTGAAAATTAAGGTATTAATTCAGAAGACATCTGTCTCTTGGTAGAGACCTGCAACCATGAGAGCATCCACCCATCACCCAAAAAAGCTGTCTTTCATTCACTCAGTATTTTTTGACTGTTGGGACCTTCAGCAACAAACCAATTGAGTCTCTGCATGTGTAGGGCAAAATGTTAGATTATGGAAAGCAAATATCTGTGAGATAGAGTTTATAACATTATTATATTCTGTGGATTACTGTTAACATCTACCAGAGTTTAACATTATAAGCTAAGGTGGGAAATGCATAGTTAGCCTTACTGTATGAAAGCCAGATAGTTTCCTTACTTGCTGATAAAGAGGCAGAACAGTGGAAGATTTGAAAGAGTTAATTTTAGAAGAACATGAGTGCTTGCTTTGGATAAAATTAGCATTTCCTCTATACAGACAAACTCTGAAATGCTTTCAGTGCATTTACTTTGCTTTATTGTTAGAGAAGAAATTTCACAGGTAAAATTATGGTCTTAAGACCATATGCAACTAAACTTAATTTTTTTAAATTTCTCAACAAACCTTCTTTGAAGACTTAACATCACAATTTCTTTTATATAGAATGTATCATTTTATAATATCATTCTCTAGGTAACTTGTAACACACTTAATTGTTGTTGTTCAGTCACCAAGTCGTATCCGACTCTTTGTGATCCCATGGACTGCAGCATGCCAGCCTTCCCTGTCTTCTACTATCTCCCACAGTTTGCTCAAGTTCATGTCTATTGAGTCGGTAATGCTGTCTAACCATCTCATCCTCTGCTGTCCTCTTCTTTTGTCTTAATCTGTCCCAGCATCAGGGTCTTTTTTAATGAGTCGGCTCTTTGCACAATTAATAGAAGCTTCCTTAATAGCTTAGTTGGTAAAGAATCCGCCTACAATGCAGGAGACCCATGTTTGATTCCTGGGTCAGGAAGATCCTCTGAAGAAGGGATAGGCTAACCCACTCTGGTATTCTTGGGCTTCCCTTGTGGCTCAGCTGGTAAAGAATCCGCCTGCAATGCGGGAGACCTGGGTTTGATCCGTGGGTTGGGAAAATCCCCTGGAGAAGGGAAAGGCTACTCACTCCAGTATTCTGGCCTGGAGAATTCCATGGACTGTAAAGTCCATGGGGTTGCAAAGAGTCAGACACGACTGAGTGACTTTCACTTCACTTCACTTAATACCTAAAGCCCCTCAAGTTACTTTACACGTAAACAATCATTTGAGGCCTAATTATTCATAAATGCATCTTCTAATCTAGAGTAAGTTTGAGAAAAGCTAGGGCTCACATCTGTCTTGGTTTTAGTCAGAGTAAGGTGAAGGTACCCAGTAGTACAACTTACTCACTTTGATACCCTGAGTCAGTCTTTACAGAAAGGCGTCACTGTTAGCTTAAGATACATTCTTGGCATTTACATGTAACAGGTATTCATTGTAGGAGTGCATAATTATAATTGTAGTTAATGTTTACTGAGCACTTGGTAAGTGCCAAGGTTTTTTTATGTATTAACTTTGTTAACAGTCACAATAGTCCAGTGTAACAGTCCAGTGTAACAATGAGGACACTGAAGAACAAGAGGGGTTAAGACTTTGTTCAAGGTCACAGAGATTGTAAATTAGCGTTGCGTTTCAAAGCCAGACACTGTGGCTGTAGAACCTTGTTCTTAATTCCTGTGCCATACCACCTCCTTCTAGAAGTCATAGGTTAGGGAAAATGTGGTGAAAAGCACTTACATAAATAATTTTTTGTTTCATAAGTAAAATTTGTGGTATAAGTAAATTATATGTGTAGTTTGTTTATTTTAAAGGTGAACTTTTAATTCAATTATTTTTATTTTCCATCTCCACAATAATATATATTGTTGACTAGTCACAGTTAGGATTTATAAAGTGATTTTAGTATATGAAGTTAGGATTTATAAAGTGATTATAGTAAGTATTAATTGTGATTTTTGTTTTCTTTCTTCCCAGTTTCATGGTTTTCTCCAAATGAAAATATCCTCATTGTTATTTTCCCAGTTTTGGCTATACTTCTGTTCTGGGGACAGTTTGGTATTGTGAGTAAGTATTTATTTCTATTTTTCATTTATGTTTTACTGGTTAAATTGTTATTTCTGGGAGGCAGTGTTGGCAAAATGTTTAATTTAGCTGAACTGTATTAGCAAGTATGATATTGTGATAAGTAAGAATGTGCAATCAATATTAATATTCTCCTTGAAGCCTATATTGTCCTTCATAGTTACTTCGGTTCACTTTTAATTCCACAGAAAGTTTTCATTTTTTAACTTCTTAAGAATTAACATTGTGAATCCTGATAATAACAGTACCTTTGACTCAGCTGGTTTTAATGTTTACAGAACATTTATACAAATATTTTTTTCTTTGGTAAAAATATGGTTACAGTCTTCATTGGTGATAAGATAGGATGTTGTAGAAGAAGGAATCAAGATGGCAGCATATGAACACCCTGAGCTTACAACCTCCCCTGGCACATCAAAGCTTATAATACAACTGTTTTCAGAGCAGCTGTCTCTGAGAATGACCCAAAGACTAATAGAGAACATATTCTACAACTGTAAAGAGGAAACCACAACCAGATGAGTAGGAGGGGCAGAGATGTGGTCTGGTCAGAACCCACACTTGGAGTCCTTAAGTGGGAGGAAAATCACAGCAGTGGAGATCCTCCCTGAGGGGTCAAGCCCCACATCTGGCTCCCCATCCTGGAGGTCCTAAACCAAGTATGTGTGTGTGTGTGTGTGTGCGCGCGCGCGTGCACACGCGCATGCATGTATGCATGCACACACGCACATGCATTCAGTCATGTCCAACTCTTTGTGACCCCATGGACTGTAGCCCACCAGGCTTCTCTGTCCATAAAATTTTCCAGGCAAGAACAGTGCAGTTCAAGTGCCCAAAGTATCTGACCTTGAATACTGGTGGGACTTAGGTTTGGGAGAACCAGTGACTGTGGTATACCAAGACTTTGCTCTTAAAGGGTGTGTCCAAAAGCATACTTGCTTCAAGTCCCAGCACAGAGGTAGCGCTTGACAGCTGTCTGGGTCAGACCCAGTGACTTTTCATGGAGAGCCTTGCTAGGAGACCATAGGCAGCTGGGATTACCCCCCAGAACTGAGATGCTGGTGGCAGCCATTTTTGTGATCTTGTAGTACCCCTCTTGATGCCTGAGCGGGTGGGCACCATGTTGGAATTGTCTCTCTCACATATTAGCACCTGGGGCTGGCGCAGCCCACCAGCAGTCATGAGACTGGTAATAGTCATAGACTGACAGGTTGCACAGCCAGCAGTGTTGGGAAGTCTATCATGCCTACCAGTGTGCCTGCAGGAGTCAGCCTCACCACAATAGAAGAGCACACACAGGAGATACTTCTGGTGCATCTGGCTCTGGTGGCCATAGAGAACCTTGACGCTGGGCCCCATAAGACATCTCCCACATAAGGCCACTTATCTAAGATTAGGAGGTGTAATGGACCTACCTAATATCTAGAAATAAACAGAGAATTAGGCAATATGAGGAGACAGAGGAATATGTTTCAAATGAAAAAACAAGAGAAACTCTCAGAAAAAGAGCTAAATGAAACAGATAAGCAATTTTCCTGATAAAGTGTTTAAGGTAATAATCATAAAGATGCTTACTAGTCTGGAGAAGAATGGATGAAAACAGTGAAAACTTCAACAAGGAGTTAGAGAATAGAAGAAAAGAATCCATCAGAACTGAAGAATACAATAACTGAAGTCAAAAGTACAGTCAGTTCAGTCTTTCAATCATGTCCATCTCTTTGTGATCCCCTGGACTGCAGCACACCAGCCTTCCCTGTACCATGTCCTGGAGCTTTCTCAAACTCATGCCCATCGAGTCAGTGATGCCATCTATCTTGTCCTAGGTCATCCTCAAAGGGCAAAGGATTGTCACTTAAAAAGTGAAAGTGAAATGACAAAAAATAATTTTTGTAAAATGATTGTAAAATCAAATGTAACTATATACAGTGAGTGTTATTTGTGTGTACAGAATAGAAAGATATAAATATGACATCAAAAACATAAAACATAGTTTGAGAATAGGGAGGAGTAAAAACAGTTTCAGAATGTATTTGAACTTCAGTGACTATCAGCTTAAAATAATCTGCTGATAGATCCATATATGTAAACTTCATGATAACCACAAACCAAAAGCCTATAATATATACACAAAAAGTAAAGGAGAAGGAGCCCAAACACAAAGCTAAAAATCATCAAACCATGAGGGAAGAAACTAAAAGAAGAAAGAAACAGAAAAGAACTATAAAAGCAACCAGAAAATAATTAACAAAATGGCAATAAAAGTGCATACCTATCAGTAATCACTTTAAATGTAAATGGATTAAATGCTCCAACCAAGAGACACAGGATGGCTGATTGGACACAAAAACAAGATCCATCTAAGTGCTGCCTACAAAAGACTCACTTCAAACCCAAAGACATACATGGTCTGGAAATAAAAGGCTGGTAAAATATGTTGATGCAAATGGAAACAAACGGAAAGCTGAACAGCTGTACTCATATCAACCAAAATAGACTTTGAAACAAAGACTTTAATAGAAGACAAAAAAAGAAAAGGTGTTACATAAGGACAAATGGCTCAATCCAAGAAGAGGATATAACATTCAAAAGTATTTATGTATCCAACAAAGGAGCACCTAATGTATATAAAGCAAGTATTAACAAATAATAGGAAAATTGACAGTAATACAGTAGTTGGTTACTTTGATACTCCACTTACATCAGTGAATAGATCATCTGCACAGAAAATTCCTTGTCAGGCTTCATGTAACTTATATATACATACAGATGACTCTTGAGAGTCCCTTGGACTGCAAGGAGATCAACCAGTCCATTCTAAAGGAGATCAGTCCTGGGTGTTCATTGGAAGGACTGATGCTGAAGCTGAAACTCCAATACTTTGGCCACCTCATGCGAAGAGTTGACTCATTGGAAAAGACCCTGATGCTGGGAGGGATTGGGAGCAGGAGAAGAAGGGGATGACAGAGAATGAGATGGCTGGATGGCATCACTGACTCGATGGACATGAGTTTGAGTGAACTCTGGGAGTTGGTGATGGACAGGGAGACCTGGTGTGCTGTGATTCATGGAGTTGCAAAGAGTCGGACATGACTGAGTGACTGAACTGAACTGAACAGATACACACACACACACACATATATGAGCACACACACACACATATATATATGAGCATACACACATATATAGGATATTCCATTAAAAACCAACAGAGTACACACTCTTTTCAAGTGCACAGGGAATATGCTCCAAGATAGATAATGTGCTGGGCCACAAAACAGTCTCAATAAATTTTATAAGATTTACAGACAAGCAAAAGCTGAGACAGTTCAGCACCACCAAACCAACTCGTCAACAAATGCTAAAGGATCTTCTTTGGATAGGGAACACAGAAAAAGTTTATAAAAATGAACACAAAACAACAAAGTAAATGGCAAAGGATCATACTTATAAATACTTTAAATGTAAA
This sequence comes from Bubalus kerabau, assembly GCF_029407905.1. Taxonomy (NCBI): domain Eukaryota; kingdom Metazoa; phylum Chordata; class Mammalia; order Artiodactyla; family Bovidae; genus Bubalus; species Bubalus kerabau. The sequence goes on along the minus strand of NC_073625.1, from coordinate 99,187,977 downwards.
TGGGTTAAATGCCCCAATCAAAAGACAAAGACTGGCCGAATGGATATAAAAACAAGACCCCTGTATATGCTGTCCACAAGAGACCCACCTCAAATCTAGGGACACATACAGACAGAAAGTGAGGGGCTGGAAAAAGATATTTTAGGCAAATGGAGACTAAAAGAAAGCAGGAGTAGCAATACTCATATCAGAAAATAGACTTTGAAATAAAGACCATAATAAGAGACAAAGAAGGACAGTATATAGTGATCAATGGCTCAATCCAAGAAGAAGATATAACAATTATATATGTACCCAGCATAGGAGCAACTCAATACATAAGGCAAATGCTAATAAGTATGAGAGGGGAAATTAACAGCAACACAATAATAGTGGGGGCCTTTAGTACCCCACTCACACCTATGGATAGATCAACCAAATAGAAAATTAGCAAGGAAACACAAGCTTTAAATGATACAGTGGACCAGTTAAACTTAATTGATATCTGCATTTCACCCAAAAACAATGGATTTAAACCTTTTCTCAAGTGCACATGGAACAGATAGATCACATCCTGGGTCATATATCTAGCCTTGGTAAATTTTATAAAATTGAAATAATTTCAAGCATCTTTTCTGATCACAATGCAGTAAGATTAGATGTCAGCGACAGCAAAAAAAGAAAAAATACTATTAAAAACACAAACATATGGAGGCTAAACAACACACTTCTGAATAACCAACAGATCACCATGGACGAAACTGAAAAGGAAATCAAAAGAAACAAGTGAAAATGAAAACATGACAACCCAAAACCTATGGGATTCAGTTAAAGCAGTGCTTAGAGGGAGATTCGTAGCAATACAAGCCTATCTTAGAAACAAGAGAAACATCAAATAAACAACCTAACTTTATACCTAAAGCAACATAAAAAAAGAGCAGTAGAACCCCAAAGTTAGTAGAAGGACAGAAATCATAAAAATCAGAGCAGAAATAAATGAAAAAGAAATGAAGGAGACTGTAGCAAAAATCAATGAAAACTAAAAGCTGGTTCTTTGAGAAGATAAAATAGACAAACCATTAGCTGGACTCATTAAAGGAAAAAGGGAGAACAATCAAATCAGCAAAATTAGAAATGAAAATGGAGAAATCACAACAGACAACACAGAAATACAAAAGGTCATAAAAAACTACTATGAGCAATTATATGCCAATAAAACAGACAACTTGGAAGAAACAGACAAATTCTTTGAAAAGTATAGCCCTCCAAAACTTAACCAGGAAGAAATATAAAATCTGAACAGACCCATCACAAGCATGGAAATTGAAACTGTAATTAAAAATCTTCCAACAAACAAAAAAGCCCAGAACCAGATGGCTTCACAAGTGAATTCTACCAAAAATTTAGAGAAGATCTAACACCTGTCTTACTCAAACTCTTCCAGAAAATTGCAGAGGAAGGTAAACTCCCAAACTCATTCTATGAGACCACCATCACTCTAATACCAAAACCAGACAAAGATGCCACACAAAAAAGAAAACTACAGGCCAATATCACTGATGAACATAGATGCAAAAATCCTCAACAAAATTCTAGCAAACTGAATCCAACAGTATATTAAAAAGATCATGCATCATGACAAGTGGGCTTTATCCCAGGGATGCAAGGATTCTTCAGTATTCACAAGTCAGTCAATGTGATACACCATATTAACAAATTTAAAGATAAAAACCATATAATTATCTCAATAGATGTGGAGAAAACTTTGGACAAAATTCATTTTTATCAACACCCATTTATGATTAAAAAAAAAACTTCTCCACAAAGCAGGCATATAAGGAACATACCTCAACATAATAAAAGGTGTATGCAACATACCCACAGCAAACATCCTCAATGGTGAAAAATTGAAAGTATTTCCCCTAAAATCAGCAACCAGACAAGGGTGCCCACTCTCACCACTACTATTCAACATAGTTTTGGAAGTCCTAGCCACAGCAGTCAGAGAAGAAAAAGAAATAAAAGGAATCCAGATTGGAAAAGAAGAAGTAAAACTCCCACTGTTTGCAGATGACATGATCTTCTATATAGAAAACCCTAAAGATACCACCAGAAAATTACTAGAGCTAATAAATTAATATAGTAAAATTGCAGTATATAAAACTAGCACACTGAAATCCCTTGCATTCCTATACACTAACAGTGAAAAAACAGAAATTAAGGAAACAATCCCATTCACCATTGCAACAAAAAGAATAAAATACTTAGGAATAAATTTACCCTCATGCGAAGAGTTGACTCATTGGAAAAGACTCTGATGCTGGGAGGGGTTGGGGGCAGGAGGAGAAGGGGATGACAGAGGATGAGATGGCTGGATGGCATCACCGACTCGATGGACGTGAGTCTGAGTGAACTCCGGGAGTTGGTGATGGACAGGGAGGTCTGGCGTGCTGCGATTCATGGGGTCACAAAAAGTCGGACACGACTGAGTGACTGCACTGAACTGAATAGAAACAAAAGACCTATATATGGAAAACTATAAAACACTGATGAAAGAAATCAAAGATGACACAAATAGATGGAGAAATATACCATGTTTGTGGATTGGAAGAATCAATATAGTGAAAATGAGTACACCAATCAAAGCAATCTGTAGATTCAACACAATCCCTATCAAGCTACCCATGGTATTTTTCATGGAACTAGAACAAATAACTTCACAATTTGTATGGAAACACAAAAGACCTTGAATAGCCAGAACAATCTTGAGAAAGAAGAATGGAACTGGAGGAATCAATCTGCCTGACTCCAGACGACACTTGATGACTACAGTCATCAAGATAGTATGGTACTGGCAAAAAGACAGATATACTGATCACTGGAACAAAATAGAAAGCCCAGAGATAAATCCACACATCTATGGACTCCTTATCTTTGACAAAGGAGGCAAAAATATACAATGGAGAAAAGACAATCTCTTTAACAAGTGGTGCTGGGAAAACTGGTCAACCACCTGTAAAAGAATAAAACTAGAAAACTTTCTAACACCATACACAAAAATAAACAAAATGGATTAAAGGTCTAAATGTAAGACTAGAAACTGTCAACCTCTTAGAGGAAAACAGGTAGAACACACTCTGACATAAATCACAGCAAGATCCTTTATGACCCACCTCCCAGAATAATGGAAATAAAAACAAAAATAAACAAATGGGACCTAATTAAACTTAAAAGCTTTTGCACAATGAAGGAAACTATAAGCAAGGTGAAAAGGCAGGCTTCAGATTGGGAGAAACTAATAGCAAATGAAACAACTGACAAGGTATTAATCTCCAAAATATACAAGTAGCTCATGAAGCTCAATGCCAGAAAAATGAACAATCCAATCAAAAAGCAGGCCAAAGAACTAAACAGACATTTCTCCAAAGAAGACATACAGATGGTTAACAAACACATGAAAAGATGCTCAACATCACTTATTATCAGAAAACACAAATCAAAACCACAGTGAGGTACCCATCTCACGCCGGTCAGAATGGCTGCCATCAAAAAGTCTACAAACAATAAGTGCTGGAGAGGGTGTAAAGAAAAGGGAACCCTCTAACACTGTTGTTGGGAATGCAAACTAGTACAGCCACTATGGAGAACAGTGTGGAGATTCCTTAAAAAAACTGGATATAGAGCTGTTATACCACCCAGCAATCCCAGTGCTGGGCATACACACTGAAGAAATCAAAATTGAAAGAGACACATGTATCCCAGTGTTCATTGTAGCACTGTTTACAGTAGCTAGGACAGGGAAACACCTCAATGTCCATCAGCAGATGAATGGATAAGGAAGTTGTGGTACATATACACAATGGAATAATACTCAGCTATAAAAAAAGAACACATTTGAGTCAGTTCTAATGAGGTGGATGAAACTGGAGCTTGTTATCCAGAGTGAAGTAAGTCAGAAAGAGAAACACCAATACTGTATATTAAAACATATGTATGGAATTTAGAGACATGGAAACAATAACCCTATATGCAAGATAGCAAAAGAGACACAGATGTAAAGAACAGACTTTTGGACTATGTGGGAGAAGTTGAGGGTGGCGTGATTTGAGAGAACAGCATTGAAACATGTATATTACCATATATAAAATAGATGACCACTGCAAGTTCGATGTATGAAGCAGGGCACTCAAAGCTGATGCTCTGGGACAACTCAGAGGCATAGTGTGGGGAGGAAAGTGGCAGGGGATGTGGGGATTCATGTACACCCATGGCTGATTCATGTTGATATATGGCAAAAACCACCACAATATTGTAAAGTAATTAGCCCCCAATTAAAATAAATTAATTAATTAAAATAAAAGATTTAAATCATAATGAGCATCTTTTCCTTATTACAACAGTATGAAACTAGAAATCAGTTACAAGAAGAAAAATGGAAAAAATACAAATAAGTGGAGGCTAAACAGCTTGCTACTAAACAAATATTGGGTCACTTGAAGAAATCAGAGAGGAAATTTTAAAATACCTCGGGACAAATGAAAATGGAAACACAATGATCTAAAATCTTTGCATTGCAGCAAAAGCAGTTCTGAGAGGGAATTTTGTGGTGATACAGGTATATGTCAAGAAGTAAGAAAAATCTCAAACAATATAATCTTATATCTAAAGGAACTGGAAAAGAGGAATCAGCAAGGCTCAAAATTAGTAGAAAGAAGAAAATAGTAAAGATCAGATCAAAAATAAATGAAAAAGAGACTTAAAAAACAATAAAAAAGATAAGTGAAACTAAGAGCTAGTTTTTTTTAAAGATAAAATTTATGAGCCTTTAAGCCAGACTCATTAAGAAAAAGAGAAAGGACCCAAATATAATAAGAAATGAAAGAGGAGAAGTTATAACTGGTACCACAAGAATACAAAGGACCGTAAGAGATTACTAAGAACAATTATACACCAGCAAATTAAACAACTTAGAAGAGATACATAAATTCTTAAAAACATACAATCTTCTAAGACTGAATTAAGAAAAAAAAAATAGAAAATCTGAACAGTCCAATTACTAGAAATGTAATTGAATTGTATGCTAAGTCATTTCAGTCATGTCCAACTCTTTGTGATCCCATGGACCATAGCTCACCAGGCTCCTCTGTCCATGGGGTTCTCCAGGCAGGAATACTGAAGTGGGTTGCCATGCCCTTTTCCAGGGGATCTTCCTGACCGAGGAATTGAACCTGGGTCTCTCACATTGCAGGCAGATTTTTTTTTTTTTTTACCATCTGAGCCACCAGGGAAAAAAAAACTCTGAACAGAAAAAAGTCTAGGAGCAGATAGCTTCACAGGTAACTCTACTAACATTTAAAGGAGAGTTATTAGGTATCCTTCTCAAAAAATTCCAAAAAATTGAAGAGAGAACACCCTCAAATTTGTTCTATGAAACTATATTTATCCTGATACTAAAACCAGACAAACACACTAGAAACACACTAGAAGAAAAGAAAATTACAAGCCAATATCCCTGATGAACATAGATGCAAAAATCCTTAACAAAATGGTAGCAAAATAAGTTCAACAGTACATTAAAAGGATCATGTACCATGATCACATGGAATTTACCCCAGAAATGAAAGAATGGTTTAGTATCCACAAATTAATTTAATATGATATACCACATTAGTACGAGGAAAGATACAAATCATTTGATCATCTCAATTGATGCAGAAAGAGCAGTTGACAAAATCCAACATCCAGTTATGGTAAAGACTCAACAAAGTGGGTATATCCAACATAATAAAAGCTATGTATAACAAACCCACAGCTATTAATAACATCATATTCAGTGAAGAACTGAAGACTTTTCCTTTAAGATCAGAAATAAGACAGGATGCTCACTCTCACAACTTTTATTCAACATTGTATTGGAATGACTGCCACAGCAGTCAGACAGGAAAAGGAGATAAAAGGCATCCAAACTGAAAAGGAAAAAGTAAAACTGTCATATTTACAGATAACATGATACTGCATTTAGAAAACCCTAAAGACAAAGACATTGGTGAAAGAAATTGAAAGCAACACAGAACCCTGAATTTTCATTGGAAGGACTAATGCTGAAGCTCCAATACTTTGGCCACCTGATGAGAAGAGCTGACTCATTTGAAAAGACCCTGATGCTGGGAAAGATTGACGGCAGGAGGAGAAGGGAGATAGAAGATGAGATGGTTGGATGGCATCACCAACTCGATGGACATGAGTTTGAGCAAACTCTGGGAGATAGTGAAAGACAGGGAAGCCAGTCCGTGGGGTTGCAAAGAGTTGGACACAACTAAGCGACTGAGCAACAGCAACAAAATGGAAAGATATTCTGTGCTTATATATTGAAAGAATTAATATTTTTAAATGTCCATATTGCCCAGAGCAATCTTCAGATGTAATGAATCTCTATCAAAGTATCAGTGGCATTTTTTACAGAACTGGAACAAATAATCCTAAAATTTGCATGGAAATATAAAAGACTCTGAATATACAATCTTAAGAAAGAAAAAAGATACAATATGGTTTCAATATCCATGGAATCTAGAAAACAAAACAAATGAACAAACAAAACAAAATAGAAACAGACTCATAGATACAGTAGTCATCAGAAGGGGGCGGATCTGAGGGGAATGGGCAAAATGGGTGAAGGAGATTTAGGAGTACAGTCTTTCAGTTAGAAAATAAATAAGTCATGGGGCGTGTAATGTGCAGCATGGAAAATATAGTCTAACTTTGTGTGGTAACATCTTTACTAGATTTACAGTGATCAATTTGTAGTATATATAAATGTTGATTCCCTATATTGTACACTGAAATGAATATAATGTGTCAACTGTACTTCAGGATGTTGTTCTTTTAAGTATTAATTATTTCCCTCTCTTAATTTTTCCAGTTTGAACTTCCCAGGAAAATACATGTGCTTGGAAAAGCCCAATTTAAGCCATATTTTGTCATCCTTTCTATACAGTTCTGCAGCCTCTAAGAAAGTAGCCATAGAAAGTGATGTTATTGGATTATATTTTACTATGATAATCATGTGACTGAACTTCTCAGGGCAAATCTTTCAGTATCAGATTTAGCATCAGCAATGTAGAATTGTCATTAGTAGTTAAAAAAATGGTATTTTGCATTTTGGTTGATGTTTATATTCAACTGTATTTCTGTACCAGTTTGGTAAAGGAAATTTACTAAATTAGTAAAGTTCTGAGATGATAGTCTAAACTTTTAAACTTTAAGATTTCTTTCCCATCTCCTTATAACGCAATGAAATAAGTTAGTCATTGAAGGCCACTAAAGAAAGGAAAGGGGAAAAGTACATTTAAATAAGGCAAGGAGTAACTAATGGGTGGTTTCATTTACTTATTTTATTCTGCAGCCTTTATAAAAAGAAAGCTAGTAAAATATTGTAGCAGATTAGCTATTATGGGATTCCCTGATGGCTCAGATGGTAAAGAGTCTGCTTGCAGTGTGGGAGACCCAGGTTTGATCCCTGCATCAGGAAGATCCCCTGGAGAAGGGAATGGCAACCCACTCCAGTATTCTTGCCTGCAAAATGCCATGGATGGAGGAGCCTGAAAGGCTACAGTCTGTGGGGTCACAAAGAATTGGACACGACTGAGCAACTTCACTTTCCTTTTTTTTCAGTCATGTGTATCTAGAGTGATACATAAAAGTAGAAGTGAGACGACTGATTATATATTCTAAAGACTCTTTTCAATGTAGAGCACACTGGAAATGCTTTGTGATTTCAAAGCTGTTCTCAGCTTTTGTCTAAAAGGCAAAAAAGACAAAGAAAGGGCTAAGAAAGACAACTGTCAAGACATTGCACAACTCTTTCAAAACAATGTCTGAAATTCTTATGGCAATTTCTTAGAGTTTCAGTAAGCTTTTTATATTAAGAAAATAACTAGTATAGCATCGAGACCTTGTCCACTGACATTAGGGGAAGCCTTTAATCCTATTGGCAGACTCAGGTGTTAAGGCCTATGTCTTATGATTTAGGTGGGAAATAGCCTTTTTCTAAGATCATGAACTCACTTAACAGAAGTGTGACTTGTTGCATGTGGATTGATTGAACTGTGCTGATCATGGCATTATCATTAGTCAACTGAACCAGGAGTATGTTCACTAATAGCCATATTTTTACAAAAGTAAGCTTTACCATTGTTTTTCTGAATTAAAAAAGTAATACATACCACTTTAGGATACCTTATGCAACATAGGAAGTGTAAAGAAAAGACAAATATCATCTAGAGTCTCAGAACCTAGAAATAAACTATTGAGGTATTCTGGGGAATTTCCCACTTCTCTGTCTTTTTTTTTTTCTTAAAAAAGGAAAACCCATAAATGGATTCATATAGCTTATATACTTGTGAATGCTGATTTTCCTCCTGTGTTTTCAGAAATCTTTTTATAGTTGCCTGTGCTCTACTTTCATGGATGTACTGTAATTTACTTAACTCTCATCTTGATGGATATTAAGTATGTTTCCAAATTTTCTTGATGTTATGAAAGTAAGTGTGCTAAAGATATGTAACACTTGAAATGGCAGAGAAAGTATTTTAAGGCTCATGATATTAATACATATTGCCAACATGTTTTCCAGCACCATTTTATCAATTATTACTGCAGGTGAGAACACCCATCTTCCACCTCACAAACTTGACATCATTATAAATCTTTGGTAATTCAATGATTGAAAAAAACATCATCTTAATTTTCATTTTTGTGTTAGTGATGGTAATTCTTTTTTATACTTATTCTGTTGGTCATATTTTTTTTTTTTTGACCATGCCTTGTGGGATCTTAGTTACCTAACCAGGGACCGAACCCCTGCCCCCAGCAGTCAAAGCACAGAGTCCTAACCACTGGACTACCAGGGAATTCCCTTTTGTTGGTCATATTTTAACAAATGTGATCATAAACCTAAAAAAAAAAAATTGTGGCAATGTTTATTTAGACTCATCTTAGAACAGGTAAATGTGTGTGTGTGTAGTGTTAGTTGCTTGGTCATGTCCAGCTCTTTGCGACCCCAGGGGAATCTTCCTGACTCAGGGATCAAACCCAGGTCTCCTGTATTTCAGGAGAATGCTTTACTGTCTGACCCACCATGGAAGCCCATTTGTGCGCGTACGTGCTTGTGTGTGTGTGTGTGTGTGTGTTTAGGAGGAACCAATATACTTGATTGACCCAGCCTGCACTCACATTTAAAGTGTTTGTGATAATAGCACCTAAGCTTTGTGTGACAGCACTATGCAAAGTACTCTACATCTGAAATCACATCTGCTTCTTTCGGGAACTCTGTAGGGATAGATACTGGGGTTCTCATTCTCATTTTATAGATGAGAAATAGAGGCACAGATAGACTAGGCAATTTTCCTACAGTCACCCAGCCATTTCTTGATGGTACTGGGATTTGATACAGTGCTATTTACCACTACATTATACTGCTTCCTTGTCTTGAAATTATTTTAAGAGTGTGCTTTTTTTTTCCACAAAGGGTGAACCTGTATCTGGGTATACACACTGAGTACGTGAAACCATTATTGATAGAATAGAATGTGGACTCACTTTTTTAAATAAATGTCTTTTGACAGGGTACATACTGATTCTTAGGCACTGGGCTGTGTGCTCGAGATGTGGAAATGAAATGTGCATTGCCCCTGGCTTTATAGCATTCCCGTTTCTGTTGTGATATGTAAGTGTACATGCTCTGTGCCTTCTGTTACATCTTCATGATAGACATGAATCTAAAATCCACTTTTCTCTCGGTACTGTTTGTGGGAGACGTTCTGTGTGTGGCCTGGGGATTCCATCCAAGGAAAACCCCTTTGTTTTGCACTCGCTGCTTCGTTATGCATTTTTTAGAGTGCAGAATCTTACAGCCTCTACAGTATTAATGGTAACTCAGACCCATGTCTTTCCCTTTCTAGATTTTCAGTTCTTTTAACTTTTCCTGATTATCATTTATAGTCTTTCATTTATATCATTTATACACAGGGAATTTCTCTCTGATTTATCTGGCTCTGCGTGTCATTCTTTTGATCACCCAAAATAAAACCTAGACTTTCCATCAGCTAAACATCCAGTAAAGACATCAGATTACACTTTCACTTTGAGGAGAAAGTTTCTTTATACCAGAACTGTATTTTGAACTCTGTCTCAGGATGCCATCAATCTTACTGAGAAAAAAGCTTTGAGACCTCTAAACTCTGGAAGCCAAGCCAAGGACTCCCAAATATGGTGAGCCCTAGCCCATGTTTCGACCACAAAGGTCCCTCACAGGGAAATACCTTTGCCTTTAGCTTTAACTTACAAACGTCTGAACAGAATCTTATGGTAAACCAACTGCTCAGAGAATCCTAGAATCAAACACCGAGCCTTCTGCTAACCAAGTTACTTTGGCTAACAAATTATGGATTTGCTGGCCGAAGTAATGAATCTCTAATAGGATTTTGTTTCAGGTATTTTGTTTTTGTTCTGAAAACTGTACCAACTCAGTTTCCCACTGCACTGGCAATTATGTTCCTGACTGATTTTCAGGATTGTTCTTCCTTACTCCTTGTCAATATGACAGGTATTTTCCATCATTTAGCTGTGTAATGAATGATTTCAAGTGCTTCTCACCAAGATATCCAGTTTTTATAGGATTAATGTTTAACTCCATGTTGAGAACTAGATAACATGTTGAAATTCTTTGTGATATGATTGCTTGTTCTTATTTTTTATTTTTTAGAACTTTTGTTATATTCAGTGAATCCCTGCTTTACACAGAACTGCAGGACTATAAACATGACCATGTAAGCTGAAACTCTGCAAAGCAATCTAATAATAAATGCAAAAACTACAGTTGTTCCATGACCTTTAAATTTTTGTCAAAACATTAAAACCTCTCTTATTGTCAATAATAAATGTATTAGGAAATGAAAAAAGAGTAAATTTAATATTTAGTACATGCTAAAACATTGAGAATTGGTGAATTTTATCAAGAGCAGATTGAAAATGCTTGCCTTTTCTTGTTATATAACTTTGAATACAGAGCATGCATCTTGTCTACACCTTGGTGAATTGTCATACTCCTTTCTAAGCTCTAATCAGCTCCCAGCACTTTCATGTCTTGAACTATCCTTTATGCATATATTGTCATGAACTGTCTCCAAGAGTTGCTTTCATATGAAGTTTTTTTTGCCAGTCACTTCTTCTGGGACATCTTCGTTTTTGTCACAGCCACCTCATTGTCCTCATGTATGCCAATAAGTTCACTTTTACTGAGTTCTTCTAACAGTATATCTAGAGTCTCTTGAATGGCAATAGTATTTACTTTCCACAGTTAGCTATTCTATAATGCCAGTTACTGTCTATTGGAATTTCGCTTCTAGCATTATCACATCTCGTTTCTTTGCTCCTTCATCTTTATTTCCCAGTTTCCTCTTTTGATTATCCATTGTAAAATGTCACCGTGGTTTATGACTGGGAGACAGGAGGTAGCACAACATATGTTTTGCTGTCTGTGTGTGAATTGAATAACAGATGTGCAGTGAGCAGTCACCAATAGTCTTTGAAAAGGGTGACATGATTGGTCACTGATGGTGATGCACATCTCTTATTTATATAGTGAGTTGTGGATTGAAGAGATAACGGTGAAGTTTACACTTTATGCAATTACTCAGTTATTATATTGGGGTAGTGGAAATTTGAACTGTGTTTTGGGAGGACTTGTGTTATTTAACTAAATGATGGTAACTGAAATTGATGCATATCAGAACCAGGGAAAGAGAGGGACAGCTGTAATTTCAAATTTGTTCATTGTAGGCATCTTTCATTTTGTTTTCTAACTTTCTAGTCCTTGCTCAATATTATTCCACAATGATTTTGGTTACTGCTCAGAGGTTTTTGACTGGAGGCCTCTACTGAAATCAGTTAGAAAATTCAAAGGAAAAATTTCTCCATCACAACACCCTTGAGATCCTGCTAAGTTCTTGAGTCCAATCTTGAGTACTAGCTTGATTTTGAAAGTGATTAGGCCATGAAACCACATTTAAAAGAAGTAACGGAACAGAATTTCTTTGTAGATTAGAAAAATCATTCTGAAGAAATAAAGACATATATGGGCTTCCCAGGCAGCACTACAGCTAAAGAATCCACCTGCCAGTGCAGGAGACACAGGAGACTTGGGTTCGATCCTCGGGTTGGGAAGATCCCCTGGAGAAAGAAATGGCAACCTGCTCCAGTATTCTTGCCTGGGAAATTCTGTGGACAGAGGAACCTGGCAGGTTATAGTCCGTGGGACTGCAAAGAGTAGACATGACTGAGCAACTAAGCACACATGCACACACACAAAGACATATTAACTGTACTAGGAAACTTCCATCCAGGAAGGCAAAATATCATCATAGTAAATATTATTACTAAGATTCTATTAAATAAGCTTGAACTCCCATTGCTTTTCCTTGGTCCTGTCCACATAATTATCCAATTCTGCTTATTAAAACATGTTTTTATATACTGATTTTATTGTGGAAGGAACTGAACAAACCTACAGCTTAGCAATATACTCTTTTGTAGAAATACAGTTGCTGTTACTTTGACTCTTTCCAAATTCAAACGTGCCACCTTCCTACATCTATTCTGAAGGTGTGGCATGGTCCATAAGACCAGGAATGTTTGGAACTAAAGAAAAGAAGTCAGTATGTTAGGCGTTGCCTTCTTTTATCTTTTATAGTCAAAGTACTTCAAAGCCCAGACTTCATGAAACTTGAACTCTTTTATTTCTCTCTCCTGTAGACTAGGAATGTGATTTCTCATCCATCTTCATTTTGACAAAATTGTTTCATCAAAGAAAGTTGGATAGTGCATGGCGTTCATTATAAAATTATTTTACTCGCCTTCTGGCAAGTAATCAGTTTGTTATTGGCATTCTTATTCATTTTTATCTAGTACCAGTTTCACAAAGCCTTCTTTTTTTAATGTGTGTTAAATATTTTTAAAATAGTAATTTTAATATAATTAAATACAAATTTTGAAGTTGTAACCTTTTTTAAAACTTACCAGATGTGCTTTATCCTTCATCAGGGAGAGTACCAATGTGCAGCTCAGTTCAGTTCAGTTCAGTCGCTCAGTCGTGTCCAACTTTTTGCGACCCTGTAAATCACAGCACGCCATGCCTCCCTGTCCATCACCAACTCCCAGAGTTCACTCAGACTCACGTCCATCGAGTCAGTGATGCCATCCAGCCATCTCATCCTCTGTCGTCCCCTTCTCCTCCTGCCCACAATCCCTCCCAGCATCAGAGTCTTTTCCAACGAGTCAACTCTTCGCATGAGGTGGCCAAAGTACTGGAGTTTCAGCTTTAGCATCATTCTTTCCAAAGAAATCCCAGGGCTGATCTCCTTCAGAATGGACTGGTTGGATCTCCTTGCAGTCCAAGGGACTCTCAAGAGTCTTCTCCAACACCACAGTTCAAAAGCATCAATTCTTCGGCGCTCAGCTTTCTTCACAGTCCAACTCTCACATCCATACATGGCCGCTGGAAAAACCATAGCCTTGACTAGACGGACCTTTGTTGGCAAAGTAATGTCTCTGCTTTTGAATATGCTATCTAGATTGGTCATAACTTTTCTTCCAAGGAGTAAGAGTCTTTTAATTTCATGACTGCAGTCACCATCTGCAGTGATTTTGGAGCCCAGAAAAATAAAGTCTGACACTGTTTCCACTGTTTCCCCATCTATTTCCCATGAAGTGATGGGACTGGATGCCATGACCTTCATTTTCTGAATGTTGAGTTTTAAGCCAACTTTTTCACTCTTCTCTTTCACTTTCATCAAGTGGCTTTTTAGTTCCTCTTCACTTTCTGCCATAAGGGTGGTGTCATCTGCATATCTGAGGTTATTGATATTTCTCCTGGCAATCTTGATTCCAGCTTGTGCTTCTTCCAGCCCAGCATTTCTCATGATGTACTCTTCATATAAGTTAAACAAGCAGGGTGACAATATACAGCCTTTACATACTCCTTTTCCGATTTGGAACCAGTCTGTTGTTCCATGTCCAGTTCTAACTGTTGCTTCCTGACCTACATACAGATTTCTGAAGAGGCAGGTCAGGTGGTCTGGTATTCCCATCTCTTTCAGAATTTTCCACAGTTCATTGTGATCCACACCAAAAACATCCTAAAATTACTTTCTGAGAGTTATCAGAAGATAGCACTGTAATAATAAAATCAAGCATATGTCTTCTCTATTTATTCTTTATTTGATGTGTCTTTTACCTCACTGGTTAACCTTCCTATCTCACTACTAAACTCACTAATTACTTAGGGATCATTTAATTGTCATGCAGTTAGAACAGGCATTGAATTCATGAATTTTGGGGTTTTGTTAGCTGGACTTCAGCCTGTGGTGGATCTATATGGGCTTATTGAATTCCATCTTTGGGATGTCATGAACACTAAAATGATAGTTTTATTTGATCTCCAGGTTGAACCTGGTGATTTCACGAGACTTCTTCAACGACAGCCTGCATTGTTGTATATGTCCTTTACATCAGTGATGAAGACACAAAAAAGCCTTAATGGAGTATCTATCAATAGTATTAGCTACGTTTCTTCAGGTGGCTAGAGGGACATGTCATTTCTCTGTTCACATGAATTTGAAAGCTTAAATATGTAATAAGCCTTGCTTAGGCTAGACCCACATCTTTTACTTAACTGGAGGAGAATGTCTGGGAGTAACACTTCCCATCACTCATTCCCCACCACCAATACACACACACACACACACACACACACACACACACACATTCATTCATACATTAGAATATAAGGAGCATTGAGGCAGAATTATTGGTTCATTGCCAGCACTTAGAATAGTGATTGTCACTTAGTAGGTGTGTGATCAATTATTATTATTGAATAAAGTAACTTCTACTTGTGCCTCAATTTGGTTGATGTGACTTGGGCTAATAAATGGGCCCAGTACATGGTAGGCACACAGTATAGATAGAACAAATGAATGAACTACCCATCTCATCTCTGAGAAGTAGCTGGCTAGATTTAATTACTTTATAAAATGTATAAAAGGGAAACTTGGAATTCCTAATTTGTTGAAAAAAACTTGACATTGTCTCCCTGTATATTTGGTATTCCTGTGTCAGGCAGCACTACGTTTATAGGTTTTTCTTAAAAACATAAGTTTTGACCACACCAAATGTTGGTCAGTATGTGGAGCAAAAAGAACTTTCTTTCACTGCTGGTGGGAATGCAAAATGGTACAGGTACTTTGGAATACAGTTTGGTGGTTTCATATAAAGCTAAATATACTCTTATCATATTTTCCAGTAATAGTTGTTGTTTAGTTTCTAAATTGTGTCCAACTCTTATGCAACCCCATGGACTGTAGCCCACCAGGCTCCTCTGTCCATGAGATTTCCCAAGCAGGAATACTGGAAGTGGGTTGCCATTTCCTTCTCAAGGGGATTTTCCCAACTCAGGGACCAAACCCTCATTTCCTGCATTGCAGGTGAATTCTTTACCTCTGAGCCACCAGGGAAGCCCTACTCCTTGGTATTTACCCAGATGGAGTTGAAAACTGAAGTCCACACAGAAATCTACACATGGGTGTTTATAGCAGCTTTGTTCATCATTGCAAAAATTTGGAAGCAACCAAGATATTCTTCAATAGGAGAATGGATAAACTGTGGTACATCCAGACCATGGAATATTATTCAGCACTAAAAACAAATGAGCTGTCAATCATTAAACGATATGCTGCTGCTGCTGCAGGAACCTTAAATATATATTCCTAAGTGAAAGAAGTCAATCTGAGAAGGCTACATGCTATGTGATTCCAACTGTAAAACAACAGACCCTAACAATAAGATACTCTACAGACTTGCTATGGGACCTGCTAAAACATGGCCATTGTGAGCAAAGAAAATGAGTCAAAAGAAACCCTTTTTAAGGTTCACTAAAGAAAGCATGGACATAATCTTTCATTGCCTGTGATTACTTAAGTAGACTCCACTAATATATTTATTGGAAATTGCTGCTTAAATTTGAGGAATAGTTTAGGTAGCCTTGAAAATTAGTTGAACCAATCAGCAGAAATGAAAGCTACATCCAAAAGTTTTTAAAAAGACCATTCTATGGTAAAACACTGTCAGTAATAGCATTTTGTGGCATTTTATTTTTGTTTCTGTTGTTGACATTATTTTTCTCCTGTAGCTCTGCTAAGCCTGAAGAGATTGAATTTTATATGAGGTTCAAACTCTTATTTTTCTTAAGAATGGTATAAATCAGCCATTTTGCATGTACTTATACTAGACTCTTAGGGAAGGCAATGGCACCCCATTCCAATACTCTTGCCTGGAAAATCCCACGGGCGAAGGTGCCTGGTAGGCTGCAGTCCATGGGGTCGCGAAGAGTTGTACATGACTGAGAGACTTTACTTTCACTTTTCACTTTCATGTATCAGAGAAGGAAATGGCAACCCATTGCAGTGTTCTTGCCTGGAGAATCCCAGGGACGGGGGAGCCTGGTGGGCTGCCGTCTATGGGGTTGCACAGAGTTGGACACGACTGAAGTGACGTAGCTGCAGCATACTAGACTCTGGGCTTCCTTTGTGGCTCAGCTGGTAAAGAATCCACCTGCAATGTCGGAGACCTGGGTTCAATCCCTGGGTTGGGGAGATCCTCTAGAGAACGGAAAGGCTACCCACTCCAGTATTCTGGCCTGGAGAATACAATCCATGGAATCTCAAAGAGTCAGACATGACTGAGCGACTTTCACACACTGGACTCGGGTGAAGTCTTGCTGCTTGATCTTTGTAGCTCTTTTATGTGCTGAGTTAAACCTAGGGGTGTATCTTAGGAATATTTATTTGATTGTGAAGTAATTTGAAACAGCTTCTATTTTAGAAGCCTTTTGCAGAAATTTCAAACTCTCTTTAGTTAATAGTATACATGGGATTGGGGCTTCCCAGGTGGCACAGCGGTAAAGAATCTGCCTGCAGATATAGGAGACGTGGGTTTGATCCCTGGGTTGGGGAGATCCCCTGGAGAAGGGCATGGCAACCCACTCCAATATTCTTGCCTGGGAAATCCCATGGACAGAGGAGCCTGGCAGGCTACAGACTGTGGGGTCGCAGAGAATTAGACACAACTGAGCGGCTGAGCACACATACATGGGATTAAAATGAAAACCTTGCTGTATGTCCAATATTGTAAAGCATTTATCCTCCAATTAAAAGTAAATTTTGAAAAAAAAAATTAAAAAGAGAAGGTTTATTTTTCTGTCTTTATCTGTGCCTTTTGTAACATATGCACTGAATTTTTATCATCATAGCCGGTGTTTGAGACTAGAAAGTAGGCTTATAGGAAAAAATCTGTGCCCTATAAGAAGGCAGGGACATGACTGAGTCATAGTCACATAAGTTCCAAGGCTGGATAGATCAAATGAAGGCTTGGCAAGCTTATTGTTTCTTACTTTTTTCTGATTAATGTGAATTTCACTTTTCAGTTTCAGAATTAATTACGATTAGCCCTCCATCCCCCTAAAGAGGACAAAGTTGAGGTTACAGTCTAAAGTATGAGTAGTTTAAAAGGTAATTATACCTTTTAAATGCTTAGCCATAGGTTATAATCTAACTCTAGGTTATAATACCTTAAACATGGACTTACCATGTTCATTTAGGAGTTTATTAGTTGTTCTTACTGTAATTTATCTGTTTGTCATTTTACTAGATGAAAATTAAATGCTAAATATAAAATTATTGAAAAAATTCTCCTCAAGACAACTGCCCATTGGTAAATAACATGGAGAGAATCATGTATGGATGGAACAGCTGAATTTCAATCACACACTCTTTCTCTCGGCTACTCAGTGTGCTTTTAGGTTACTCTTAGCAACTTTCTCGGTGAAACACTAATTTTAATCTTAACCAAAACAAAACTGGAAGGGTAAATACATGATTAAAAAAATAACATTTTTAGGTTTATGCATTATATCACTCTTTTACGGAAGCTGGATTCTTGACAACAGAGCTAGCATCAAAAGTGTAACATATATATTAAAACCTGTGGAGTATTTGTAGTTTATTTGTATGAAAGTATTTTAATTGAACAATGTAAGCACTTCCCCCCACCTCAGGATTTCAAGAGGGTGGGATTTGTCCAATGTATACTTCTTCAAAACAAAATATCTGGATTTCCAGACGTTCTACTAATTTTATAGAAGGTATTACAAATTTCTCTTTTTCTCATTAAACTGATTAGCCAGTTATTTCTCCTCAGCAGTGTGTCTATCAGTCATAAATAGACACGGCAGTTCTGTTCCTCAGGGAACAATGTCTGGAGATATTTTTAATTGACACCGTTTGGGGTTATTACTGGTATGAGATGTGCAGAGGTCAGGGATGGTACTAAACATTCTGTTGTGTGTGGAGCAGTGCCTAACAGCAGCAACTTACCTGACCTAAAGTATTAATAATGCTATGATTAAGAAAGCCTTATATATATAACTTTATTTTAGGGGAATAAAGTATCACCTATAAAGTCAGCATCCATATTTATATTGCCATGATACCATTTAGCCATTGACTCATTATGAAAGAGATTTGAGGTGGCTTGACATGATGTGGAGTTTTGTTTCTCAAAGGTTATTCAATTATAGTAAGTTACCAGTTTAATCTTTGTACCTTGTAAGTTACATAAATGGCTTTATTTCCTGTGATTGAGTTCATGTAATTCTTTGTGTTTTTTTAAGCGCTTAAATATAAATCCAATTATACGAAGGAGAAAGCCATTTTTCTATTAGTTGCTGGACTACTGCTCACTGTCCTTGTCATTGTTGGAGCCTTTCTTTTCATCCCAGGTAAGATATACAGTTATTATGAGGGAAAAGAGGATTGATAAGGTTGAGGACATTTCTGGAGAGGTGCATGTTAGTTTCCTAGGGCTGTTGTTAACAAATTACCACAAACTGGGTATCTTAAGACAATAGAAATTCTCTCACCATTCTGGAGGTCATAAATCTGAAATAAAGATGTTATCAGGGCCTTACACCCTCCTGACACTCTAGGGGAGAATCCATTCCATGCTCTCCTAGCTTCTGGTGTTTGCTGGCCATCTGTGCATCTCCTTGGCTTTTGTGGTAACATAGCTCCCAACTTCCTCCATGGTCACTCCTCCCCTCTGTGTCTCCACTTAATTTCCTGCTGCTTCTCTGTTACAAAGCTACCTGTCACTGGATTCAGGACCCACCTGGGAAATCCAGGGGACATTCCTTCTTTCAGATCCTTAACTTCTTCATGTATTTTACTATATACATTAATATTCACAGATTTGGAGTATCTGGGAGGTGGACATATCTTTAGGGCAGCCATTAGGCCACTACAGAGGCACACTTTATTAGCCAAGACTTGGTAGCGGGAATGAACTTGGGAATCCAGATGGGTCTGAAATTGCAGTTGCCCATGAAGGATGGCAGTGTGAGTTGGGGGGAAGGGTCTGCATCACATGAAAAGAGCAGCAGAGACAGGCTGGGACTCTCAAGTGCAAACTGGAAGAAGCCTTGTTTTTTGAGCAGAACACAGTATAGGCATAATGTTTAGGAATATCAATATGGTAGCTCTTTTTGCAATTGGAGTTAGTAAAGACAGGGGAAGTTCAGCTCAGTTCAGTTCAGTCACTCAGTTGGGTCCAACTCTGTGACACCATGGACTGTAGCACGCCAGGCTTCCCTGTCTGTCACCAACTCCTGGAGCTTACTCAAACTCATGTCCATTAAGCTATTGATGCCATCCAACCATCTCATCCTCTGTTGTACCCTTCTCCTTTCGCCTTCAATCTTTTCCAGCATCAGGGTCTTTTCCAGTGAGTCAGTTCTTCACATCAGGTGGCCAAAGTATTGGAATTTCAGCTTCAACATCAGTCCTTCCAATGAACACTCAGGACTGACCTCCTTTAGGATGGACTGGCTGGATCTCCTTGCAGTCCAAGGGACTCTCAAGAGTCTTCTCCAACACCACAGTTCAAAAGCATCAATTCTTTGGTGCTCAGCTTTCTTTATAGTCCAACTCTCACATCCATACATGACTGCTGGAAAAACCATAGCTTTGACTAGATAGACCTTTGTTGGTGAAGTAATATCTCTGCTTTTTAATATGCTATCTAGATTGGTCATAACTTTTCTTCCAAGGAGCAAGCGTTATTTAATTTCACGGCTGCAGTCACCATCTGCAGTGATTTTGGAGCCCCCCAAAAATAAAATCTGACACTGTTTCCATTGTTTCTCCATCTATTTGCCATGAAGTGATGGGACCAGATGCCATGATCTTAGTTTTCTGAATGCTGAATTTTAAGTCAGCTTTTCCACTCTCCTCTTTCACTTTCTTCAAGAGGTTCTTCAGTTCCTCTTCGTTTTCTTCCATAAGGGTGGTGTCATCTGCATATCTAAGGTTATTGATATTTCTCCCGGCAATCTTGATTCCAGCTTGTGCTCCAAGACAAACCATTCAGTATCACGGTATTCCAAGTCTATGCCCCGACCAGAAATGCTGAAGAAACTGAAGTTCAACACTACTATAAAGACCTACAAAACCTTTTAAAACTAACACCCCAAAAAAGATGTCTTTTTCATTATAGGGGACTGGAATGCAAAAGTAGGAAGTTAAGAAACACCTGGAGTAACAGGCAAATTGGGCCTTGGAATACAGAATGAAGCAGGGCGAAGGCTAATAGAATTTTGCCAAGAGAATGCACTGGTCATAGCAAACACCTTCTTGCAACAACACAAGAGCAGACTCTACACATGGATATCACCAGATGGCCAATGCCAAAATCGGATTGATTATATTCTTTGCAGCCAAAGATGGAGAAGCTCTATAGTCAGCAAAAACAAGACCAGGAGCTGACTGTGGCTCAGATCATGAACCCCTCACTGCCAAATTCAGACTTAAATTGAAGAAAGTAGGGAACACCACTAGACCATTCAGGTATGACCTAAATCAAATCCCTTACGATTATACTTTAGAAGTGAGAAATAGATTTAAGGGACTAAATCTGATAGAGTGCCTGAAGAACTATGGACGGAAGTTCGTGACATTGTACAGGAGACAGGGATCAAGACCATTTCCAACAAAAAGAAATCAAAAAAGAAAAATGGCCTTTGAGGCGGCCTTACAAATAGCTGTGAAAAGAAGAGAAGCGAAAAGCAAAAGAGAAAAGGAAAGATATACCCATTTGAATGCAGAGTTCCAAAGAATAGCAAAGAGAGATAAGAAAGCCTTCCTCAGTGATCAGTGCAATCAAATAGAGGAAAACAATAGAATAGGAAAGACTAGAGAGCTCTTGAATAAAATTAGAGATATCAAGGGAACATTTTCATGCAAAGATGGGCTCAATAAAGGACAGAAATGGTATGGATGGACCCAACAGAAGCAGAAAATATTAAGAAGAGATGGCAAGAATACACAGAACTGTACAAAAAAGATCTTCACGACCCAGATGGTGTGATCACTGACCTAGAGCCAGACATCCTCGAATGTGAAGTCAAGTGGGCCTTAGGAAGCAGCACTGTGAACAAAGCTAGTGGAGGTGATGGAATTCTTGTTGGGCTATTTCAAATCCTGAACGATGATGCTGTGAAAGTGCTGCACTCAATATGCCAGGCATTTTTGGAAAACCCAGCAGAGGCCACAGGACTGGAAAAGGTCAGTTTTCATTCCAGTCCCAAAGAAAGGCACTGCCAAAGAATGCTCAAACTACCACACAATTGTACTCATTTCACATGCTAGTAAAGTAATGCTCTAAATTCTCCAAGCCAGGCTTCAACAATATGTGAACCATGAACTTCCAGATGTTCAAGCTGGTTTTAGAAAAGGCAGAGGAACCGGAAATCAAATTGCCAACATCTGCTGGATCATCGCAAAAGCAAGAGAGTTCCAGAAAAACATCTATTTCTGCTTTATTGACTATGCCAAAGCCTTTGACTGTGTGGATCACCACAAACTGTGGAAAGAGCTGAAAGAGATGGGAATACCAGATCACCTGACCTGTCTCTTGAGAAATCTGTATGCAGGTCAGGAAGCACCAGTTAGAACTGGACATGGAACAACAGACTGGTTCCAAATAGGAAAAGGAGTATGTCTAGCCTGTTTATTGTCACCCTGCTTATTTAACTTCTATGCAGAGTACATCATGCAAAATGCTGGGCTAGAAGAAGCACAAGCTGGAATGAAGATTGCCGGGAGAAATATCAATAACCTCAGATAAGCAGATGACACCACCCTTATGGAAGAAAGCAAAGAAAAACTAAAGAGCCTCTTGATGAAAGTGAAAGAGGAGAGTGAAAAAGTTGGCTTAAAGCTCAACATTCAGAAAACTAAGATCATGGCATCCTTTCGCATTACTTCATGGCAAATAGTTGGGGGAACAGTGGAAATAGTGGCTGACTTTATTTTTGGGGTCTCCAAAATCACTTCAGATGGTGATCATGAAATTAAAAGACCCTTACTCCTTGGAAGGAAAGTTATGACTAACCTAGATAGCATATTGAAAAGCAGAGACATTACTTTACCAACAAAGGTCCATCTCGTCAAGATCATGGTTTTTCCAGTAGTCACATATGGATGTGAGAGTTGGACTAGAAAGAAAGCTGAGCGCCAAAGAATTGATGCTTTTGAACTGTGGTGTTGGAGAAGACTCTTGAGAGTCCCTTGGACTGCAAGGAGATCCAGCCAGTCCATCCTAAAGGAGGTCAGTCCTGAGTGTTCATTGGAAGGACTGATGTTGAAGCTGAAATTCCAATACTTTGGCCACCTGATGCGAAGAACTGACTGGAAAAGACCCTGATGCTGGGAAAGATTGAAGGCGAAAGGAGAAGGGTACAACAGAGGATGAGATGGTCGGATGGCATCAATGGCTTAATGGACATGAGTTTGAGTAAGCTCCAGGAGTTGGTGATAGACAGGGAGGCCTGCTGTGCTGCAGTCCATGGGATCAGGAAGAGTCTGACATGACTGAGTGACTGAACTGAACTGTGCATATAAGTTAAATAATCAGGGTGACAAGATTTAGCCTTGACATAATCTTTTCCCAATTTGGAACCAGGCTGTTGTTCCATGTCCAGTTCTAAATGTTGCTTCTTGATCTACCTACAGATTTCTCTGGAGGCAGGTCAGATGGTCTGGTATTCCCATTTCTTTAAGAATTTTCCACAGTTTATTGTGATCCACACAGTCAAAGAATTAGGTGTAATCACTAAAGCAGCAGTATATGTTTTTCTGCAACTCTTTTGCTTTTTTGATGATCCAACAGATGTTGGTAATTTGTTCTCTGGTTCCTCTGGCTTTTCTAAATCCAGCTTAAACCTCTGAAAGTTTGTGGTTCACGTACTGTTGAAGCCTGACTTGTAGAATTTTGAGCACTACTTTAACAGGGGGAGGAAGGAGATTAATTCAGAAGACAATTTGAAAGAACAATTGCTTTGACTTTGGGACAGGTTGTGTATAGTAAGTGAAGGGAATGGTAAGAGATCCGAGTTTCTCATTGTAATTATGTGAAGTAGTTAAGAAGGAGGCAGAGCCAACTCAAGGTTTGATGTCTTCAGACTTATGTGCTGACATTTACGTGTCTTAAATTTGGTCTAGAATAATAAAAAAAATAGTCATTTATTTTGTGTGAAGTTTTGGGGGAAATATTTTTAAACCTTTTGTAGTTTATAAGAGTGGTATAGAGATTAATACATTTAATAAATTAAGTAATCTTTTGTAAGAGTAGGAGGTTTGTAGGAAAATATTGATTATTATGTTTAATTATTAACAGGTGAATATTCAACAAAGAATGCTTCGGGACTTGGTTTAATTGTACTTCCTACAGTAATATTAATATTACTTCATTACTGTGTATTTATGATAGGTGAGTATTTGTTGTGATGGAATGATTTTGCCCACCTTTTTCATTTAAAGAACAGCATTTTTGGTTAAAATATTCTTGTATTTTTTTTTTAACTACTCAATAGAAGTTGCTTTATTAAAAGATTTCCCAGGCTATTCTTAGTGATATTTTACCCATATGGAATTATTTTAAAGTTGGCTTGGGTTTTCAAGGCATTCAGTTATCTTGTAAAAAATTATTTTTATGTATATTTGATATCAGTGTATTTTTAAAGTTATGCTATATAATTTCCTAATGATTATTATCATATTTTTATTTCAGGTTTTAACTAGTTCTACAAAATAGAATTATAAATAAGAAAGAGTAGCTTTTTTTTTTTTTAGTTATGGCAAATCTTAACATGTAGATATCCAACCTGTAATTGGTGTCATTTTAACTGCATTTTAGGAGTAAATCACTAGCATTTTTGTTAATATTAAAATCTATTTTTTTCTTGTTACCCATGTGACTCTCAGCCTTAGAGCCTATCTCTGGCCTGCTGTACATTGGAAAAGTATTGATTTGTTATAAAATTACAGATCTAGACATAGAAGATAGGTCACTGGGAAAGAATTTACCATCTGACAAGAACTCCAGAGGTGGTCTTTGGTCATAGGCTATTATTTTTGATTGTAGAAAATACAAGCAGAAGTGATTGCTTTTTAAATACTCTCAACCCGCTTTTCCTCCGTCCAGCTATGGGGATGTCCTCCTTCACCATCAGCATACTGATCATTCAGGTACTGGGCTATGTGCTCTCTGTGGTTGGATTCAGCCTCTGTGTCTCAGGTAAGAGTCCCAGCCTTCTCTAGTCTCACCTTGTCTTAGTAGGGCTTTCTCTCGGATGGAGTTCTCTTTCGTTTTCTTCTTGCTTTTATTTTGTAGACTTCAATTTTTTTTAGAGCAGTTTCAGGTTCACAGCAAACTTGAGTAGAAAGTACTGAGTTCCTGTGTACCCCCATAGCAACCTCTTCCACTATCAACATCCCCCACCAGAGTGGTAAATGTGTTATAGTCATTGAACCAACACTGACATATTATCACCCCAAATGCATAGTTTACATGAGGGTTCATTCTTAGTGTTGTATATGCTATGATTTTGATTCATGTGTAATGATATGGATCATAGTCATGGATATGATATCATTCAGTTCAGTTTCACTGCCCTAAAAATCCTCTCTTCTGCCTGTTTATCTTCCCTCTCCCTAATTACCCCAGCAGCCACCAGTGTTTTTAATGTGTCCATAGTATGTTGCCTTTTCAAATTAGCTTCTTTTACTTAGTAATATTCATTTAAGATTTCTCTGTCTTTTTGTGGCTTGATAGCTCATTTCTTTTTAGCACTGAATAACATTCCGTTGTATTGTATACTACAGTTTGTTTATCCATTCACTTATTGAAGGACATCTTGGTTGCTTCCATTTTGGGGCAACTAAGAATAAAGTTGCTCTAAACATCCAGGTGCAGGTCTTTGTGTGGACATAAGTTTCAACTCCAGTGGAGTGCAGTTGTTGGGTTGTATGTTAAGAACATATTTAGTTTTTCAGCAAACTGCCACACTGTCTTCCAAGGTGGCTATACCATTTTGCATTACCACCGGCAATGGATGAAAGTTCCTGTTGCTCAACATCCTTGCCGGCATTTAGTATCATGTGCTCCCCGCACCGAGGATAGTGCTTTCCACATTGCCATGGGTATACTGGCTGTATATGGCTTGTGGGTTGATTCTTTCAGCAGCAAGACTGCTCTGCCTATATCTGTGAGAGAGCTTTTAAAATAACTAGGCTCCATCCAGTGGGTTGGGGCCTTAGGCTTTACACACTATTTCCCATTAGTCTTGATGTGATAAGGTACATATTATACAGACAAAGGATTTTTTTCTTTTAATAATTTGAAGTCATTTCATTGACTGACTTAATAGTGATGAACAAATGTAGATAATTTTTGTTTCTTAATAAAAGGGTAATTTCTTAAAACTTAATATTATTACTGTCATTGCTAGTTCTTTTAAAAAATCAATTATTTCATATGACTTTCTAATATAGAACTTTATTTGTTTTTACAGAGTGTATCCCGGTGCATGGTCCTCTTCTGATTTCAGGTTTGGGTATTATAGCTCTAGCAGAATTACTTGGATTAGTTTATATGAAATGTGTTGGTAAGTCAGCCTTATTTTTGTTAGCCTATGCCAGGAATTTCAAATATACAATCTGGATAATGCTTTTAGTTGATTCTTACTGTCTAGGACCAAAGAAATGCATGAGTAATTCCAAAAATGAGAAAACACAGCAAATGCCACTTTATTTTTTAAATAATTGATTTGAAATCGTTTGTGCTGTGCCTTGTGCTTAGTTGCTCAGTTGTGTCCAACTCTTTGTGACCTTGTGGACTGTAGTCCTCCAGGTTCCTCTGTCCATGGGCATTCTCCAGGCAAGAATATTGGAGTGGGTTGTCATTTCCTTTTCCAGGTATCTTCCTGACCCAGGGATCGAACCTGTGTCTCCTGCATTGGCAGGCCAGTGCTTTACCACTGAGCCACTAGGGAAGTCCCTGGTTTATATTAGTCTCCCTTTAAGCTTCCCTGTGGAGAAGGCAATGGCACCCCACTCCAGTACTTTTGCCTAGAAAATCCCATGGACGGAGGAGCCTGGTAGGCTGCAGTCCATGGGGTCGCTAGAGTCGGACATGACTGAGCAACTTCACTTTCACTTTTCACTTTCATGCATTGGAGAAGGAAATGGCAACCCACTCCAGTGTTCTTGCCTGGAGAATCCCAGGAACGGGAAGCCTGGTGGGCTGCCTTCTATGGGATCGCACAGAGTCAGACACGACTAAAGCGGCGTAGCAGCAGCAGCAGCAGCAAGCTTCCCCGGTGTCTCATAGAGTAAAGTGTCTGCCTACAAGGTGAAAGACCTGGGTTCGATCCCTGAGACCTGGGTTTAACTTTTTAATCACCATTTGTCTGGTTCTTGAAGATGACTCTGCTAATGATGTTGCTCCCTATTAATACTTGAGAATAGTATGTGACCTGCAGTATCCATGCAGCTGATGTAGTATTAGGTGTCTTTGACTGGTGGTCAGCTCTTTGTTCTTTTTTCCCCTCATTATCTGGATTTCCCTCCCTTTTATTCCCATGCTGTCTCTTGCCTTCCCTGTCTGATGACCAGCAGGTCTTGAGATACTGACTCAATGGAAATAGGCATCTTCTAGCTACTGCCCCCTTGATGTTGCTCTCTCCCTTTTTCCACCACTACACCCCTGAGAAGCCTGTGAAACCATTATCATTATAAATGTATTATTCTCACATCAAATTCAAAGTGAAACTGAATTCCTAGCAAGTTCCTCAAACTGTTTTTTCTTTATGGTAGTTTTATAAGTATATGTAAGTGAAGAATTAAGTTAGGTTTTATTTACATTTTGAGACTTTTCTAAATTAACTTTTCAAATCAACTTATCTGATACTAGAGTTCAGAGAAATGCCTTCGGTCAGTTGAAGGACAAGAAGAGAAAAGGTACAGGGAAGTAGCTCTTTAGATAATGTGGTAGACTAGAAAAGTTGATGTATTTTTCATATATAACTGAATATGTAAATATGAGTATATATAACATTTAAGGTTGCAAATTTGAGCATTTGTATTAAGAAGTAAAAATTGTAAATGCTTTCAGTGTAACTTTTACTTGTTGCTGATGCTTTATTTTGGAAAAGTCTAAAGAATGTGTCTTGACTTTTAAATCCAAGCTGTTTATGTCCCTGTGAGAGATTTAACTTTCATTATTTTCATTATTTCCCAATTTAAATTTGTAGCCTTAAATATTACTTAAAGAGTAGGATTTTAAATTTCATTTTCTATGTTATTTTTTAACTGTGTTGAAGTTTGTTTACTGAAACATTTGTTTCATAAAATGAAATCAAGGGTTGAGAACAATAACAATATGAGAAAATATAGAAGATTAAAAAGAACTAACTAAACTCAGCAGTGAAGTTGGGTGTATTATCTATGTAGGGTGCTTATGTTCATTCTTCATAAGGGTCATTACTTGTTAATTTTCTTAAGCCATTACTATTTAATTCTGTATAAGGGAATATAGTAATGTTTTGATACAAATCAACCTCCTAACAGTTAGGAAGCATATTGACCACATCTCACGTATTTTAGAAAGACACAGAATAGATATGTAAAATTAAGTGAAATTTTCTTGCCCATTGTTGGGGAGAGGTGAATCTGGTATCAAAAGATAAAGTTGTCCCTGAAAATTTAAAACCTGGAAATATATTTACTCCTTGTGTCAAGTGTTTTTGGTAGAGAAGAAGCTTTGCAAGTGAGCTTACATGAAATGCTTAAGGCTTGTGATTTATACACACACCCACACTCACATATATACATACATGGCTGTCATGCCTTAGGCCCATAGCAACAGCAGACAAATCACAATCATTCTTTAGTCATATAGGTCATATGCCTATTAGAGAGGATTAACTCAAGCTAAATTCACTTCTGCATTGTTTGGTCTTACATTAGAGGGGTCACAGCTGACTGGTGCCCTTTGACTCAATGTTCTTTATAGAGCTCTTTGTTTCAGAATGGGCTAGCCAAATGTGATGCTCCTTGGACCTAAGAATTAGAACTCAGAAACTTCTTCACACTTTTTTAAGACTATTAAAAGAGTTGCTTGGCAGTTCTTAATACTAATTCTAACAATTTATGAGGTCAAAAATATAGCTTTAAAATCTTACCTCTGACCCTTCACATTACATGGCTGTTAAGTTCTCTTTTCCTAGATAGAACATGGACACAGAGCATGGTTTAGTTGAAGTAAGTTGTATATACATTTAACTACCATGATTGTCCCAAATAAAGTTCTATAATTCTGCTTGGTTTATTTCAGAGGTTGCTAATTGTGATTACCCATATTCCCAACACATTTTATTCCATAGTACTTTAAAAAGACATTTCTTCTTGTTTGGTCTCAAGGGTGCTTTCAAATGCCTCCAGTAAAGGAGATTTACTTTGACACCACACATGGCACTAACAGAGATTGGAATCTCGTGAAAGCAGATACATAACTGATCCTCACAGAGAGTGGAACAACTAAGTGGTTTAGGAATTGGAAGAATCCAACACATCTTTGAAGTCTATGAGTCATGATTTGCCCTCTCAGTAGCAAGAGATAGCGGATGCCCTCCTGCCAGTGTACTTACTTCCTCTCTCTCTCTCTCTTTGGTTCTTTGCCTGCTAGCCAGATAGCTCATCCTCTCCTTAATGTTTTGTTTTTGTTTTTTTTGATCCTATTCGTGTCTTCTCACTGGTCTATTTTCTTACCTTTGGCTCTAAGCTTTGAGCTTCTCCTTGCTTACTTTCTGTCTCCTTTTCACCTTTCTTTCCCTTCACCAGCTTTCTTGTCTTCTTTCTTCTCTCCAGGTTCCAGTGGGAAAGAAACTTTTCAGGCCAGTCAGTTGCCATTTTCCCTTTTGGAACAAGTCTTACCAAGCTTCTGACTTGTCTGTAGATTGGCTTCCCTTGGCTCAGGTCTTACCCCCATTTCCCATCAGCTTTGGAAGCTTGATAGAGAAGGACATGGAGAAGTGGTAGGAAATACTGAGCACAGAAGACCAGAGCAGTTCTAGGGGCCTGCCTCAGTCTGCTCATAAATAAATCCAGTGCCATCATCCAATCCAGAGATCAGTGGAATTGACCATCCAGTAGCATCCTCTTCCTACAGAATGACCCGCAGGGTGTCGCCCCTTGATGCTTTTGTATCTGTAGGACTCGATTCTGTATTTAAGACCAGTTTTAGCTGCTCCTGGACCTTCTCACTTGGTTTTTATAAGGAGCATTTTTCTTCTTCCCTGTGCAACTAGAGCCATTCTTGTGTCACTTTCTTCATCTTCATTAACCAATCCAGTGAGAGGCAGTGAAGGGTAATTTGAAAAGCTAGGAAGGAATACAGACAGAGAAGGGCTTGATTGTAGCTAAAACTAGCTGGCCTCAAATAATTCTCTAAACTCAGAGGGATCTGATATTTTATTTAGTTTGTAAGCTAGCTGGAGCTTTGAAAACTGGAAAGATGGTGGGAGAAAAAAAAAAGGACGGGCTGCAGGAACAACAGCAGGGAGCTAAGGGTGGGCAATTCCACATTCCAGGTGGGTTGAGTAGGGACGGGTGTAAAGCCTACTGCGGGGGTGAGTAGATGACTGTTTTTCCACCACGAAGTATAACAAGTGACTGATTTTGAGGGACATATGGCATGTACAAATGAGAGTGTGTGTGTGTTTATTATTTGATTGGAATGGATTATTTGCATCGTTTTTTTGTGTCAGTGTATATGATTGAGTGTTCTGTACCTTTAATCTGTCAAAGCCAATCTCTTTCAGTGGAGTTTCTGACATGTTTAGTTTTAGCCCTAAATGTTTTATCTTAAAATTAAACATAATATTGCCTTAATTTCTTTCATTTATTAAATTAATTCTCTTATTTTTTTAATGTGATCAGCTTCCAATCACAGGACTATACAACCTCCTAAGGTAAGTTAAAATTTCTTAAATGAATTGGGTGTGATACTTGATGATTTATTCTGAGGAATGGTAATTGAGATATTGAACCCCATTACTCACTGTTCACCATGACATCAAATTAAGAGAACACTGAAGTTATTTCAGGGTTTCCCAGGTTGCACTGGTGGTAAAGAACCCACCTGCCAATGAACGAGACATGAGAGAGGCAGGTTTGATCCCTGGGTCAGGAGGATCCCCTGGAAGAGGGCATGACAAGCCACTCTAGTATTCTTGCCTGGAGAATCCCATGGACAGGGGAGCCTGGCAGGCTACAGTCCACAGGGCTGCAAATAGTCAGACACAACTGAAGCAATTTAGCACACATGTACGAAGTCACTTTATGACCTTTGCATGGATAGATCTAATCTATTTTAAAACTTGGTCATTTACTAGCAATGGGTTAGAATAAATGATTCCTTAAGATTGTGCTGTTTTCTCATGCCCAGAACTGGAAAGTTGGTGTGTAAGAATAATGGTCATTATCTGCTGAAAGAATCTGATTCCAATATATCGCCTCACCTGTTGGACACATTTGAGTTGCATATACAGAATGATATTTCAGGCTTAAAAATGAGGAGAGAAGTTCATATTAAATTGATTTCATTAAAAACAATAATCTATAAAATAAATGGAACTATGGCCAAAAAGTAGCTGTTCTAAATTGATTCATTTCCCTCTTTCCCCCATTTTATAAGCATTTTTCTTCCTCCAAATTGCACTGTAGTTTTTCTGTATCATAAGCTACCTGATAAAATTCCAAGAAAAGGAGCAATTTAGGAGGTAAACTGAAAGGGATAAATGGTGGGGGATGAAAAAAGCCATTTTTTCATCATGGTGACAGGGACAGGAACTACTTTATGGAAATAAGATCTGTAAAGGGCTATATTGTATTCATCTTCCTAAAAAGGATTAAGGATTAGTAATAGCTCTGTCTGGGATGCCAAAAGTGAGACTCTGTCCTGTCTGTGGCAGGAAGGGGTGATTACACATGCCTGTAAAGCTGATAAGCCTCCACAGACATTCCGGAAAGGTGAGGGAAGTGGGGGTCACCTTACCCCACGTGTTCATTCTAAAAAGATTGATACCATAGCTACACAGGTCCCAAACAGCTAGAAGTTTTAAAAGTGCCTCTGTTAAAGATAATTCTGCCATTAGACCCTTCAATCCTAACACCTGTCTTTCCTGTTACCAAGTTCAGTTTGCATGACTTGAAAATGATTGCTCTCATATCTGGCTTAACTGTATTGCTTATTATGTTGCTATCTGTGTTTGTGTTCTGTAATTAGGATTTCTTGAACAGAGAGAGGTAGGGTAGGGTGGGAAGTTCTGCACAGAAAGTATTAAGAGAATGATTCTGTTATTATCAAACTATTAGCTAAACTTGGCAAGCTCTGTCTTCCTAACCTTTATTGCCTTACTTTGTCTTTTGGCTGTAGGATTCACTGTTTATATACAGTTTAAATGTTAGCATATATAAATTATAGTATGAAAGAACATGAAATAAATTCTCTTTTATGTAAATATATTTTAAATATTTTCCAGAAAGCTGTAGAGGAACCTCTTAATGGTATGTGGTTATTACAAATTTATATGTTCTTCTTGATCCATTACCAGATCATAATAAATTGAGTTAGCCCCCAAAGCAGTTAGAATGCTCTCTGTGCCGTGAGAAGAATCTAGTTTTGTTTTTGTTTTTTTTAATTGCCTAGCCTCTCTTTTCTTGATTATTCATCAAGAATTAAGAGTATTGCTTTTGTAGTGTAGTCATCTCTGAGAGAAAAATGCACTGTTCTGTGTCTCTCGAGCCAAGTGATTTTGGGTGGGGGGACTCTCTTGCCTTTTTAATTGGCCAAGATGAAATGTAACACCCCCAGTAGAGAAGGATCTCAATTAGTTTCAATTTTTAATTATAAATTTCAGATACAGTCTATCATCATGGAGTGAGACCAAAGTATCTCAGTTCTCCCCAAATCTAGATCTGTATTCCCAACGACTTTGTGTCCTTTGTGGAGCCTGTGGGTATAACCCACAGGAAGGCTTTCGTAAATAAATAGTAATCTTAAAATTAACTGGGCATGATATTACTGCATATTTGTTTGCCTGGAAATGATTTCTAATTGTGGAATCTTACTAACTGCTTGGCTTGTTACTAATTCTTAGCATTTAAAGAATCAAAAGGGATGATGAATGATGGTAAGTATAAAATCCACCTGCAATTATAGCTTGGTTAAAATATGGACATTGAAAAGAAGTAAAATTGCTTCTTGAAAGTGTGGTGTGTTTTTTTAAGGGACACTGTCAAATCATAAAGGCCCACATTTCTCAGTTTATAAAACTTATTTACTCTGTTACAAGTTGCAAAACTAATAATATAAAAGCTGTAGGGTATCACTAATCAGACTCTCCAGTCATATTGCTCATAACAAAGAAAAATAACTGCTTTAAAAAATAAACAAACATTTTTCAGATGCAGTGTCTGATGACTGAAACTTTAAATGCTCTTTGTAAGACACTTAGATAATTTGGCACAAATCTTTATCATCTTGACAGGGTTTCTTTTGTGCTCATGTTTGGTGATTTTTGTTGCATTTAGCCTGTGGAGACTTAATATCTCTGCTTTTCCAAGCAAGAATTGGGTTCTAACCTTTTGGGAGAGGATTGAAAAAGAGATATTTAGTCACTCCAGCTTTTTGAAGGGGGGACTCTGGGCTAATAATTTTTAATTTTTAATGACTGTTTCAAAGACCTATATTTATTAGTTCTTAAAGCTAATTTAGTATGAGATATTGAGTACTGTAAGCATTCATTTTAATTTTACCTTATCATATTCTGATATTTGAGTTCTGTTAACATTTGAATAATTATGTTTTCATTTTATCAAAACTTTCTTCATACCTTTGATATTTATAGTCATTCCTTGATCATGTAAAATAGTCTGCTTTCAGTTTTACTGTTCTAAAGTCTGTGACCTATGTGCTCACCTCTACAGCAAAATGCAGCATTTAACTCAAGAGGCTATATTCCCCTGAGTGCAATTAATTTTTGCATAAGATTAAAAACACGCCAGTTGTGTTTGGTGAACTCAGTTTAAAACGGTGCCTGGACTGTGTTCAGTAAGCAGTCACAGAATGATCCCACTTTTGTAAATTTGTGTCACAGCCTTTATTACAAAAAATGCATGCTCTGCTAACCACTGCACTCCTAAAAAAACAGGATTAGAAGGAAAACATTAAATGACATTTAAAAAAGAACTGATACCTGAAAGTGTGGCATGGTTTGTCTGTGTTTGCATTGTCGTGTTCTGTTGTTGGTTTTTTGTTTTTGTTTTTTTTAATTTCATTGTTTTTCTCCTTTTCCTACTGTGGTGTCATTCTTCTGTAGTCGTATGAAGAACTCTTCCCCATTTTCAGAAAACCAGTAGAAGAGCCTTGAGTTGCCTCTTCCTTTATTAATTTCCCTTAAGATATGACTTTTGGGGCACCATTGGATAGACAGCAGATTTTGTATTTTCATAGCACATGATAACTATAGCAACCTTTGAAATTCCCTTAATTTTGTTAATTTTAGCTGTTCAGAAATTGTTGGGTTTTTTCCAAATGTCTCTGTGGTGGGCTCTTCCTACTAACAGGTCACAATGCCCATGGTGTATCTGCCTTTTTGGTGAGTGAGGTACCAGGTGCCCCCTTGGGACCACAGTCCCATTTCCTCTTTCACTTAACACCTGATCACATATTTAATTTTCTTACATTAAATGAGTGGTGTCAATCTAAAATGAAAGTGATAGCATATTATTCTAGGATCAGTGTCTTTTGCTTTGGAAAAATCAACCTCTCTTGATTTCTTCTCAGCTAACCCAGCAAACTGAGGTTATCAGACTTTGTTGATTTACATTTCCATTTGGCATTGGCCTTTTGCTTACTGCAGCTAAAGAGGCTAATGGATTGTCTAGTTCATGTTTGTGACCTTTGCAAATCTAAGATTAAATAATTTTTCCTTATTTTTAGATACTGTATATCTGAAACAATTTTCAATTTTTAAAATACATCAACTTGTTAAGGCATAGAAAATAGACATGCATAGCAATTATATATTCATTTTTCAATTTTCCAGAATAACTGAAGTGGAGTGATGGACTCTAATTTGGAGAGTAGTATGACATGAAAGAAATACACTTGTGTTTAAGCACCATGGCCTTGATTCATTGTCCTGGAGAAGAAAACAAGAAAAGTAACTGGTTTCCATCTATGGGAGAAAGTAAATAATTGACCTTTAAATGATTGTTACAGTTAAGTTTTTATTCAAAGCATTTTAAAATTTAATTAATAAATGAATTATGATCTGTGTTGTGTGCCCAATTGATAATCCAGGTTTTTGTTGTTATTTTTATTCAATTAGGGGCAAAAGTAGAGTGGGCAACTTCCAAGAATGATGCCTTCCAGATCCTGGGGCCTCTTAACTCTAGGTCACCAACTTAAATTGGTTCAAGGTGAAAATTTCCTGGCACTACCTTGGTTACCCAGAGCAATCTATGAAAACAGAGGCTTCCATCAAACCTTAGCAAACTTTGGCACAGCCACTTTGGCTGTTATGGTGTTAACTGAATAATGTCTGCCTCTTCTGGGTCAGGGGCATAATATTAAGTACAGACGAGAAATTCATTTAGGAACATCCGGCTGCCTACATGGGGTATGATACTGCTGAGGATCATGGTCTTCATTCTTGGGGGTTGCCACTCACACGTTGTCCCCTCAACATACAGTGTACCAGACCCTTTCCAGATTGAGGGTAATTTTGTTGATGGATGTTTTCTTCCTTTTTTTTTTCACATCCCTTTACATGCTGTCTTGTCCTCCTGTTATTTGCTTCTGCTGTATGAGATGTAGCGCTTTTTCTCCTCTTTGAACATGGTCCAGTGACACAGTAGCATCACTTCAGAAAGGAGCCAGACTTATTCTCAAAGAACTATGTTCACACTTTTCAGCAGAAATAGCGATGGTTGTAACATATGTATCCCCTCCCTCGGATTTGAAGGCACAATCTACAGTGTTTCTTCGCTTCTTTTCTGATCTGGGGCATGAAAAACCAAGATTGAGATTTGAACTCTGAGTCTCCTGCATGGCAACATGTGTGTCACCGTCAGGCCAACAGGCCGGCCCTGAACGGGTGGTTTTACTACTGTTGTATCTGTGTTGCATGATAAACACTCATCATCTCCTCCTGTAGTCCTGCCTCATATTCACTTTACCCGAAGATTGAAAAGTAAAACAAACCCACCCCCCACGTTTCCTACCCCCCATTAGAAGATTAACATTCTGACAGTTGTGGTCACCTGGAGTACTTTTAGATTATTAGGTTTTCTTCCCTTGCGGGTGTGTGTTTGTGTGTGCACATGTGTAAGATAGGCACGTACCTCTTCTGTATGGACAACAGTGAGGTACCTACGGGAGAGCAAATGTTAATTTCATGCTTCTAGTGAGAACATTTAAAAACAAAGATCTTTATTGGGTGGACTTCTATTTGATGTGAATAGTCGATCACTTAAAACGTTTAAAAAGTTCTAGGTAATTTGCCAAGCTTTTTGACTGCTCACCAGTGCCCTCTAAAAATACTGGGTTTTCTTCCTGTTTGTGTAATAAGACATTGCTATTGTAGTTGCATTATTAATAGTTAATTCTTAGTCCATTGAATGTTCCCATGTACCTCGTTTATGCCAAATTACTCGTCATATTTTACGTTGGGACCAAGTGGTTTGCCCATGGCAAACCAAAATTTATGACCTGCTGATGCCTCTTAGAAAAGTGAACATACTATGAAAACAGTTCTTTTTGAAAAAAAGAAAAATAAATGTTCTTCCCTAATTGTGTTCCTGTCCAAAGTATTAACATGTAGAGGGAACTCTATTCCTTTATACAAATTTGATGGCTCCCACTGCTCTTCTTCCTTCTGAAAACATTTGTATTTTACTAATATAGTTTGTTAATTTAGAAATCAATTCTGATGAAAGGAGGAAAAAAGCAGATGGACTTGAAAAAGATCCAAACTCCTGTTCTCTATATGAAATCTTATAATAAACTTTTTTGTGAACCAGAGTTGTACCTTTTAATATGTAGTCAGCTCTCATTTATTTGGAGCTCAGTCTTGGGACTTATCCATCCTTTGTGTTCTCTTTAACACTACCTGTCTTTGGAGGCAGTCCTGCCCTAGACAGCACACAGAGGTGGCAGGAGAAAGGCCAGGTATGTTACTGTTACCCTTGCTGTTACTTGTCAACTTCTCTGGAAGAGGGACCACAGCAGCAGGCGTCCTCTTAACTTGGGCATCGTTGGGCCAGTTCATTCTCTTTAAATTAGACTTGTAATGACAGTAAGTTTTCTGTGACACCAAATTAAAGTTGTTAGCTGTTTTGAGTATCAATATTATCTGTTACCCCCATAATATGCTTTTTTAATCAGTGATCCCAATTTCTGCCGTCGACTTCAGTTTTATTTACTGTATGTTCTCAGAGTGACAACATTTGTCATTTTGGCAACAAATCAAATTCTCTCTCCTTTAACATTATCCTCCCACCTCTGCTCCCCTTCTGGCTCTCCTTTGCGGTCTGTGCCTATCTGGCTGCCTCTCATCTCTTACTTAACTTTCCTAGTACTTTGTGTGTCTCTGCTTAGCTCTGTTGGGTTTTTGTCTTGCTCCTCTCATTCAGTTTTAAAAATTCCACCATAAAACAAGAGCCTTTTTTCCCCTTCCTTTCTCTTCCTGCAGTGTTTGCATACATTAGATGCTCACTCTGTAAATTTGATGATTGAGTAGGCTGTATTTCAGTTTCCCTATATTGTTAATAGAGTGAGCCAGAAATTTTTCTTTTTAGACAAATTTCACATGCTCTGAAAACCTTCAAAGGTGATAGTTTTTTCACCTGAAAACCCTAGGTCCAATCTGTTAATTTTCTGAGAATGTCAGAATGAAAATAATGGGGTTATCCCATACTTGAGATTATTGTTCTTTTCAGGATGTTGTAATTATTTTAGTAAATGACCAACCAAATTGTGATTTGACTTATAATAAAGCTGAAAAAGTTGTGAGTTTATGCTTCCTTCTCATTAATAAGAATTAAGCTCTGTATCACCTAGATTTCTCTTGTCCTAACATGGGTATTCAAAAACAGACATCTGTAGTGTATGTATGGAATGGCACACCCCTTGTTTACCTGTTATTGGAAACTAGAGAAGTGATTGTTGGGCAACGCTTTATCGTTATATTGTGTGTAATTTGATGAAGATTCTGTTTAGAAACAGTCTTTCACGTGTCATGTTTTCAGCCACTAACTGCCATCACCCACTGGGGTCCTTTGTTAAGTCATCTTCCATGGCTAATAGGGATAATCCAGGTAACTTTTCAAAGATGAGCAGTGAACAGGAAGCTTTCCTGCCTTTGGCTTTTGACAGCCCTTCCTTAATATTTAAGAACAGCTTTCCCATAAATTTAGCCTTTTGAAAAGAAGAGAGCATCTATAATGAACTTCTCTGTAAGGCAATATCAGTGGAATCTTAAATGTTGTTATCAGGGTTGGTGAGAGACGGAAGCATTTTTGTTTTTATTAAACAGAGCATTATTTACAAAGAGCCATTGTTGAGAATTAGATTCCACACTGTATAAATATCCATTAACGATTCTAAATAAAGGAAACTCTGGTGTTGCTATGCGTGAGATCCTCTCCTGGGGGCTTTTTTCCATAGCAATTAAAGGTGTGCTATTTGTCAGTAGCCATTTTTTGCAGTGATTTAAAGACCAAAGTTGTTTTACAGCTGTGTTACTGTTAAAGGTTTTCTTTTTATATGTATTAAATCAATTTATCACTGTTTGAAGCTTTGAATATCTGCAATCTTTGCCAAGATACTTTTTTATTTAAAAAACATAACTTTGTAAATATTACCCTGTAATATTATATATACTTAATAAAACATTTTAAGCTATTTTTGTTGGGCTTATTTCTATTGCTGCCTCAGCAGGCGACAAGTGCATTACTGAGAAATTTTAGTTTATCAATGTATTTTCAGATCCATATCCTATGTACCAATGCAAATGATGACTTAAAATATTAATTTGTAAGTTCTTTTTTTAAAGTATAACAATATCCAATAAGTAAATGTTTGATCAGAGCAGAGTTTTAATTGAAAGTTCCAAGTAAGTCCAATACATTAGTTTTCCCCATGATAGAGTGAATACTAAGTTTTTCTAGTCCTGGGTATACATACTCCGGACTAGCAGAGGACCTCAGCAAGCCAACTTACCTGCCTCTGTGTCCCCCCTGATCTGTAGAATCAGATCAGCCTCTTTAAGACTGAAATGCAAATTGAAATGGTTCTCCATGTTAATTGGTTATCAGCTAGGTCTAGTTTGATTGCAAGTGAAAGTAAAACTAAATCTAAGAAAAGTGGGATTTATTGGCTCATATAACTGAAAATTCACCTGTCCAGCTGGAGAGGGCCTCCCAGCAGTGTCCTCAGGATCAGAGTCTCCAACTTTCAGCTTCAGTCTCCTTCCTGTTGCCTTCTTCAGAGCCTGTGTGTGATGGCAGAATGGCTGACTGCAATCCAGTACCCGTACCTTCTCCTGAGTTCAGGGAGGGGAGAGGGGAGAAAAAAAGAGTGTCTCTCCCTTTCTGAATAGTCCTATACACCCAAGATTGCAGCTCAGAGCTCGGCCTGGGCCAGGGGCCTCTCAATCAGTGGGGCCCAGTATCTCTGACACCCAGGTTGGGCCAACCTGAACCTCATGTCTGTCTGTCCTGGAGGGAATGGAGCTGTGGACTCCATCCGGGATAGGGGTGGGGGACAGAGAGGGAGTTAACTGGAGCAAAACCGTGATTGTAACCAAATTAAGATGGCATTAGATTTTAGGCCTGTTTCTTGCGGGTATATACTGTGATTCTGCATTGTATGTGTGATTGTAAACCATTTGAATGGAAAATAATATTTGGCAGCAAAGTACCGTCTCATTCCTTACCTCATAGGCAATTTAATTTTTATGCATTTATGAGGACTTTTTTCACTCAGCAGGAGTAACTAAATGGAGTTCAGAAGGCATTTAATAGCCTACCTCCTGTACAGAAAGCTGTTCTGTGCAGCTCAGAACAGCGCTCAACTTCTTTCAAACTCCCACGGAGGTGTAGGCTTCCAGATGCATCTGGATTTCATTTTTGTGTGGCAACCCTTCCAGCTCAAGGCCTCAAGTCTGACAGCTTTAGAAAACAATGTATTATGGTAACACCATCCATGTAGGACATGATTTCACCAGTAGCTCAGAGATTCTGCACAATTGACAGAGTTGGGTGTTTGAAGTGAGACTGTACTGGGACTCAACCCCTGGTGTTTATTTTGAGTATTTAAGTTTCATGCTCAAGTACCCATCCATCAGATCAGAGGGAAATGAAGTATTTAAGTTATGGATAATTGGATTGATTATTTAATGCCAAAGACAGCACTGCAGACTACATAGAAGTGATCGTGGATTAAATGATTAGAGCTCCACTTATTCAGCATTTATTTATTTAGTCATTTGGCGATAAGACAGCAGCTTTTCAATTCTGTTCATAGTCTCTTGTGGAAGACCAGGTATGTCATCCCAGTTTGGAGGATGAGAAATGTTTGGTAAAGAGTCTGGTTTGGAGAGAAATGATTTATATGTCAGAAGACCCATCCGATGTCAATCTGGAGGCCAGATAGCAGGCAAATCTGGCGGATTCATGAACCTGCTGCTGCTTTTCCCTTACAGATGTTGCAACTGCATGCACTGTACCGGGCGCCCAGATCCTCCTCTTAAAATGACCTTATTTAATCATAGACGTGTCTTCCAAAAAAAGAACCACTATGGTTTGCTTCCTAATTTTCTTTGAATTGCCTGCTAAATTCTTCAAGGTCAAACTGACAACGTAAAATCTGGTGGACTTCCATTCTAAACAAATGTAGTTTTCAGAGTTAAAGCGTATTTGTTTAAAATGTGGATTATATCTTCCCTGGATATACTCTCTACTTATTAATTTCTTAAATAAACGATAATTAATCTTTTTAAGCCAGTCCATAAAGGCCTTCTGAGTCATTTTTATTTAAAAAGTGTTTGTTTTGGGGGTGCTGTGGTTAGGTTGCATTATGGGTGAAGTTTTGGGGTACATAGCAATCATTGTGTAAATTCTGTGGGGTAATTTTTCTCTCATGCACTCATACTGAGGGCAACCAGAAAGCACTGAAAACTGCTACATCTCTTTCTCCAACAGTTGTAGCAGTAGCTGCCCCACCACCTTCGTGTAAGCCCTGTGTTGGAATGACTTACCCACCTCCCAGGTAAGTCATTCTAGGAATGCTGCTCACTCTCCAGGGAGTCTCCACCCCCAGCTCCACCAGACATTTTTAGAATGTAATGTTCATAAACCTCTTTGCAAGTTAGATGCATATATGTGGTTACCCCAAGAAACATTTCTTTATTGCAATGTTAACAGTCATTTAATTCTTGCGGTTGAATTGGTAGGCATATATGTTGGGTTTTTTAAAGTTTTATTATCCTTGATTCAATAGAACTCATGCCTCCTCATATCTTTAACTATATGCCTAACTATCAACTGGGGTTGTTGCTTAACAGCTATCACTATGTGGAATAGAAAATACTACTCTGGGTCCTGGGCAGGGATGTATTTGAAAGCATCAACAAATATCAGTTGTTTTCACCCCCATTCAAGGGAAGTTGTTAAAAAAAATTATAGAATCTTTATTCTTTAAGCTGATTGACAGACTGTGGTTTATTTATTAATGGCTTAAAATCATTGTGCTTGAAATTACACAAAACATTTTTTCAACTTTTTCAAAAGCAACAAGTTTGGTAAAATTAAACACTCATATATTATTTTATGCCTCTGAAAAAGTCATTGATGCAATCTCCCAGAAAACATTTGATTGAAATGTTTGGCTGGAATATTTACCAAATCACATCCTTGGGCCTTCTGGCTGGAATCGTTTACTTTACTGTGTGAATAGACAAGACTTAGTAAAGAGAGACCAGCCAGCCCTTTGTCTCCCTCCTCAAAGGCACCAGGGATTCTCCAAAGGAGTTATAATATTAAGTGATAAGACAGTCTCAGAACAGATTTCTCCTGAGTGACTGGGTCCCAAGAGGCCACTCAGTGGCTTTAACATATGTTAATGAGGCCCGTGATCCCCCACCTGAGCCAGCTTCATATTTGTGTGGCTTTTCTTGCTCCTCAAAGGATTTAGAGTGCCCCATTTGGGTCAGATAGCTGCTTTCCATGATCACAACCACTCAAGCGTGGTTATAAATCAGCGTGGGTGTGAAGGAGAGCAGTGCAGCATTGGGTAAACAGCAAAGCCTAAACGCCCTGCTCAAAGCGACCTCGCATGAGGCCAAGAGATTCATTTGTTCATATAAAAAGCAGTTTTATATTTTCCGCCCTGAGGAGCAAAGCCACCACCATAATTTTCACATATATGTAGAAAATTTATATTTAAAACATTC
Source organism: Bubalus kerabau (assembly GCF_029407905.1). Lineage (NCBI taxonomy): Eukaryota > Metazoa > Chordata > Mammalia > Artiodactyla > Bovidae > Bubalus > Bubalus kerabau. Next base: position 99,145,973 of record NC_073625.1, on the reverse strand, counting down.
CAACAGCCTGGATGCAATCCAAGTGAGCCTCTCAAAGACACAGGTGCTGATGGAAACGACATTTGATGACGCTAACTTCTCTGGTCTTCCTGGGGATCTTTGGTCTTCAAATTGGAGATAAAAATAAGATTTGATCTCTCAAGGTGAGGAGAGAGACGGTAGTGTGTGTTCTTCAAAAGACTCAAATAGATAATAGATTTTTTTTAAAGCTGTGGCTGAGTGTAACTTATAGCTTCAAAGGGCTTTTTTAAAATGAAATCTTTACAAGCAATAGTAAAGAAATCTAGAACCCCCTGGGGTGGTGGTTAGAGTCCTGTCAGGGATTTAGATCTAATTATTAGCCTGAAAGTAAAGAAGAGAAAGAACCAGCCAAGTGTCAGCCTGGAAAACAATAATAGCTCATGGAGTTCAGCAGCCCAGTCATTAGTGCCTTAAAGGAGAATTCAGCAAATTTATTCTTATCCTGGAAAGAAGGCCACAGTGGTTGCAGTGTTTTCTGACAACAGTTCCTTTTTCTTTGGAGTAGAGATGCTGCCTATGCTTCTAGATTTCATCTCTTCCTATCACCTAGTAAACCTTAGAGCCAGCTCCCCATGCAGGTGCTTAAAGGAGAGGCAGTACGCATGGAGTCAGAGTGCCTTCATCAGCTGTGTGGCCCTGTGCAAATAACCTAACTTCTTTGGGCCCTCTGCGCCTCCCTTTTACACATGAAGATGAAATAAGATAATGCATGTGAAGTATTTAGCACAGTACCTGGCCCATGGTAGGTACTCAGGAACTGTCAACTATTTCTCTTTTTCCCCTTCTTATTAAACTTTGGCTGGGGAGGAAAAAACTTAGCATGATAGTCTAGAGATGAGCACAACATATACTGGAATTCATACTTACCTATGTTGGGTTACTGCCAAAGAAGCAAATCAAACATAAACTGACTTGGCATATAAAGTGATACGACAAGCACTGCTACACTGCAGACCTGATCCATCCAAACACGATGTTCTTGTTAGGTGTACCCTCTGGTTCCCTTGGGGCTTCCCAGGTAGCACTAGTGGTAAAGAACTTGCCTGCCAATGCAGGAGAGGTAAGAACCACAGGTTTGATTCCTGGGTTGGGAAGATCGCCTGGAGGAGGAGCATGGCAACCATTCCAGTATACTTGCCTGGAGAATCCCATGGACAGAGGAGCCTGGAGGGCTACAGTCCATAGGGTTGCAAAGAGTTGAATACAACCGAAGCGACTTAGCACACACGTACGTGTGCTGGTTCCTTCCGTGAAACCAGAGGATGGCAAGTGAGAGAGAAAGGCATCGGAAGATCTGATTCGCCCTTTCCTGGAGAGACAGGAGCTTGTCCTCATAAACACGTGGAGGGTCTTTAGAAACTACTTTACCTGCCAGCAATACTCAACTCACCCATTTATTCATTCATATCAGAGGCTGATGCTCAAGACTCTAAAAGTGTGCTAAGAGCAGGCCCTTAAATCACTGTAGATTCATGGGAGAACTCAGAGCTGCCTTTAGGCTAATAACTAGCAAAGACTAAAGCCAAGTATTGATACATGGGAGTGGAGGTGCTTGTTGAAAATATAGAGGCCTGGTAAATATTCTTTCACCAATGGAAGTATTTCAGTCAGGGGTTTTAATAAGGCTTAGGTGATATGTAATCAGCTCACTCTCTTTGAAATGATAAGCGTCTCTGCTCTACCAGTGCTCCTGGGTATCTGCAGAGAGCAAAAAAGGCAGCTGGAGACATGCTGTGAATTGGAAGTGACTTCTATTTACTTCTTCTCCACCTACTCATATGGCCACGGATGATGCCCAGTTCAAGGGGGGTCAAAAGCCAAGTGGGGCTGTCTGGCTGCAGTCCTTTGAGTGGAGTACAAAACGTGCTTCAGAGAGTGCTTGATTAAAGGCCCCCAGTTCATTTGAAGGCTTGGTTTTCTATTAAGCCTTGAATGCTTAGACTGTTGGGTACTTTCCACAGAGACAGAATCTGAGCTATCCTCGTACGTTGTTTCAGCTCCTGACTCCCGACTTGGCCAGATGTGTGTTGTGAATCAATATGTCACAGTCTGTTAAGGTGTTTTACTGTTTATGTTTGTTGGGTGTTTAGAGATGCAGTAACTATAGGAGTCTTTTCTTAGTCTGTCATCAGCATCTGAAGAAAGAGAGAGTAATGCAGAAAGCCAATCACAGCACCATAATTATATCCAAAAGTAGGCACTTGTGTCCTTCATCAGGGACATTTCCAATCCATGCTACCCAATGAAACATCTTTTATAGACACCTCTCTCTCATTTCTTCCTCCAAACTGATTCCTCACTTTCTTCCACCCAAATTAAAGTATACTGTGAGTCACGGCATTATTGATGAATGTTCAGTAGGGAGAATGTTAGGAGCAGTGAAAAATATAAATAATTGGTTCTACACTGGATAATAATTGGTTCTACACTGGAATTAATGGTGAAGCCAGGAAGATAAATACAGCACAATTAATTGCATTCAAGCAAGATTAACAAGAGTATTGTTCTGTGGAAAGAAAAAAATCAACGGTGTTAATGAAAATTCAGCAATATCTTAGTGGAACTAGTAAATAAATAAATATATCTCTATATGTTTAATTAAAAGCAAGACTCAATTATGTCTCGTTTCTTACTGAGCTGCTTAATTCAAGAAATGTTAATGTTAAATGAGAAAATCAACTCAGGACACCTTTTCATCTGCATTTAATTAAGACTTCTGTGTCTCAGACAAGCTTTTGAGACAGGTAGTGGCAAGTGTGTACTTAAGAATCTCGAATGAACTTGCCTCAGCTTCCAGTTTACAGGTCTTTAGATTTCCTGTTTGGGTACAGAACTCTCCTAATAGTATTGCAACTGTAAAGCCCCTTCCTCTATTACCTTCATTTTGTCATTTTGATAAAAAGATACCATTTCAGACTTAAAAAAGCAAAGCTTAAAGCTATAGCTAAAATTATTAGTATGTTCTTTTTTTTCTAATAATAAAAGCAACACAGAAATGTTCAGCACTACGTTTACATGAGGTTTTGCTTCAGTTCAACTCAATTTCCTGCAATGTTTTAGGTCTTACAGAAAGCATTACAGATCAGATATGGGGAAGAAGATCTGGGAGGTCATTTCTCATCTGTGTTGTTCCCAGTCTCTGGGATGTAAGGCCAGAGAATCTGAGATGGAGCCTGATGTAATAATGATAGAAGCAACGTGCACAATGAATGCAGTGTGCTTGAATCATTCCAAAGATCAGTCCCCCACCCCCACCCAGCCCATGGAAAAATTGTCTCCCACAAAACCGGTCCCTGCTGCCAGAAAGTTGGAGACTGCTGGTAAACACTTCTGTACAGTCAATTCTTCTAAGTTGTTTTCTCTGTACCTGCTAAGAGTCCAAGGTGAATTCGAGTTATTCCTCTTTGCTGAGTTCATCTCCAAGGTGATGGAATGGAATCAGGGGCAGAAGTCCCTCTCCGCACAGGTACTGAAGAGGGGGTGCCCTGAAGGTTCCAGTGGGGCCGGAAGGCAGGCACACAGAGCAGGAAGTAACTGTGTCTGCCCCGGGGCTCTGTGTGTGGCCCTTTCTAAATCCTTCCGTGTTTCATGTCCTCTCACTTGGCAAGAGTATTGCCAGGACTGATGAAGAAACAGTGAGATAACTGTCCAATACCTCAAAATCCTTGGAAGAAAGATGCGGTGGTATAAATCAAAGTCATTTCTTATTTCAGTATTAATTATGCAAACCTCTTTCTTTTCTTCATCCTACAAGGTCTTTTTTCATCTTTCCTGAAGGTCTCATTGCTCACCGGTTTCCACAGGGGAAATAACATTATTGGCAACTCTTCTGAGCACTTGTTCCCGGCCAGGCACCGTACAAAGGCCTAAGGATACAGCTGCAATGACAGACACAATCCTCCAAGCTGGGCTGTGTATTTAGTAAGTTTCTCACTTTCTCTGAGCCGTGATCCCTTTATTTGTAACATAGAAAAAAAAATTTTTTTTAAATAGGTATCATGCCTTCCAGAAATTTTTTGAGGATTATTTGAGATAATGTATATAAAATTGTCTAGTGGAATATAACTTAAGAGTTTAATCATGTTACTTCCCCCACCCCCATCATAAGCAAGAAAAGGAAAAAAAACTGAATTCACACATTTCCCCATTTCTTAACAATTTTTAAAAAAATAGATTGTTGTTTAATAGAAAGTTTAAGGTCTTCACTTAAAAGAATACGTCATTTAGGACGAAACAGCAGATCACAGGTTAGAGATCACAGGACCAGAATCTTCAAGCCACTCTTTCCCTCCCAGGATACATTCTATCAGAAAAAGCAAATCATTCGCCTGAGTCAGAAGTGTGTAGTTTTTCATCTCAAGATAGTGGAAACCCCTGAGCCGAAAGGATGGAGGGAGAGACCTTGGGAGGTTGAGCCAAAGTCTTTGCAGAGCCAGTGCCCAGCTCCTTGGCTGACCTGGGGGAGCAGCTCTGTGAACTGGGGAGACCAGCTCTGCCAGGGTGGCCTGCAAGTTGAATTTGCCTGGCATGACCTATTGGTGTTCCCAGGCTCTGGGAACAAAATAAGCAAGAAGCCTTTTTTGGAGGGATCTCAGGAAAATTTTGTTCACTTCCAAGAGAGAATATTCCAAAGTTCCTTCCCACCTCTGTTTCCCTTTGGCCTTCCTCACTTTTCCCAGCCTCTGCTCTGAGGTCTGCTATTTATGCAGATCCAATCTGGTTTCCCCGATGGCTCAGTGGTAAAGAATCATCCTGCAGTGCAGGAGTCTCACGAGATGAGAGTTGATCCCTGGGTTGGGAAGATCCTCTGGAGGAGGGCATGACAATCTACTCTAGTATTCTTGTCTGGAGAATTCTATGGACAGAGGAGCCTGGTGGGCTACACGACTGAAACGACTCTGCACGCACGCGAATGCCCATAACCTCCAGAGAAGGCCTGGAGGGCTAAGTGTGCCCTGTGTGGGCAGGCGCAGCAGGAGATAGTAAACAGTGCTGGGCAGTGAGGCAGGAGTCCCGGGATTCATCCCTCAGGGGTCATCCACAAGCAGTGGGCCCTCGAAGGTGTTGGGAGATTTCTGCATCTCTTCTTCCTTATGTGTAAAGTGAGGGGCTTGGCCTCCATGCCTGAAGGGCTCTCCCTAGCACTACTGGTCTGACATCTCTCCCAGAAGTCAGTGCAAATAGCAGGGCAGTGTTCCTTTCTTAGTATCCATTATACAAGAAGCCAGGAGGTGGCCCACAGAAGGAACCAATGGCTCAGGGTGATAGAAAGACCCCAGGAAAGAAATTCTGCTGTGTGAAGGAGACTGTACCTCTGTCCAGCCCATGCCAGCCCCCGACATCCCCTAAGGACACGAGGCCCAAGTTAAGGTCAAAGACATAGCTTCCCTTAGTCAATGAGGGTTCCCAAAGCTCCCAACTTCCCAACTGAAAGAGGAGGCACACGTGGAATGCTAAATTTGGAATAATTTAGCAAGAACACTTCAACATTCAGAGTACCATGCAGAAGGTGGGATACAAACAGACCACAGACGGGTAGGTTTTATGTGGTGTACACAAAGATTTAAACAACATGTGCACTATTAAAAGAAAAGAATAAAAGGAAACTGTGAAAACAGGAGGCTCTCCATTTAAAAATATATATATATATTTCCAGCGTTTATTAAATAAACACAGTAGAAGATCTGGCCACACTGGTTCCCATGCCCACCCCCCAACAAAGGGCTCAGTGGCACAGCTTCTGGGTTTCCAAAGGTGCAATGTGATCCTGTAGTTTAGAATTTGTACTAGAGGAATAATTTCCCTGTGATCACAAATTCACAAAAAATGAGAAAACAAAACATATACACAGAGGACCACTTGTTTTACCAGCAAGTAGAGAAAGCATCATTGTGAAAGTGGGAGAGGTAGTTAATGCTTACTATGCAGACCCCAAGCATACTCCATTCATTTCCACTACCTGCCTAACTCACAAAAACAGTGAACTTCTTCTCCTCTCCCTGGAAAACCTGGAAGATGGAAATCTGCAGACAGTCTGCCGCTTTCTTCCAGACCTTCCTCTTTCAGAGGTATGTAAGGTCATGGTGGGGTAGGCTTGGCACCTAACCTTGGCAGGAGTCCTCTTATCTTAAGACCTTGCTTTGTCATAATCAGCAGCAAACTTGACAAGTTTCATCCATCAGCCTTTGGGCAGGTAGGAATCTAGGAAATTAATCCATAGTTCATTTGCTTGATACTAATAACAGGGCTTTCTCTGATGACTTTCTCCATCTTTCACACAAATGAGGAAATTTAGGCTCAGACAGGTAAGTATCATACCCCAAGGGTGGCATCCCAGTATCAGCTGGTCTAGAAAGGGGATTGAGAAGGGAACTTTTCCTTGCCCTTTCTCTGGGGACAGTGAGATGCCCTTCCAACCCAGCCCTTCCTTGTTCTCCCAGCTCAAAGGCAACATGAACATACACATATTGGAAGGCTGTAAGCTGGCCAGCTCCTCCCATCCTCTCCTGGTGTCACCCTCACTGAGCAGATGGAGTGGTGCCGGGAGAGGAGCCAGCTGGTCTCTGCATGCTGTGGACCTGCTGCCCATGGGATGGCCACTGCCAGCTGCCACCACCTGAGGCTGACCGCTGAGAGCCAGGAGCTGGAGCCCTCAGCAGGCGTGGACAAGGATAGGCCATAAGCTCACCCAGGTTTCTAGGTAAGGCTGCTTGGTGCTGCCTGGATCCCAGTCTAGAGGGCATTGGGAAGGGAGTAAATACTTATCCCAGCTCTGAAATGGAACTGAGACTGAGAGCAGAAGCCAAATCAGTGCAGTCATGATGCACAGAGGGTATATAAACATCCTAGCAAAAGAGCAACCCAGTAGCACTGGTGTGGGTGCAGTAACATTATAGCCCCAGATGTGGACTCTGGGTGGCCTTGCCTCAGTGATAGTCATCTACTCAATCCCTATCTGATGAGTACCTACTCTGTGCTAGGTACCCAGAAAATACACAGTCCTCAGCATCCCTGGATGAGGCCACAAGAGCCACAGAGGAGCTTGTTTGTTGACCATGGGCCAGATCCGAAGAAAGTTCCAAGGCTTCTATGTCTGAAGCTCCAAGTCAGTGTGGAAGCAGCTGATTCACTTCCTATGGACTGAACGTGTCTCCCCAAAATTTGTATGTTTAAGCCTTGATTCTCCTATAATGGTATTTGGAGGTGGGGCCTTGGGAGGCAGCTAGAGTTAGATTAGATAACGAAGATGGGGACCTCATGATGGGATTAGTGCCTTCAAAAAAGGGGAAGGTCAGTGTAGGCCTCAGCAAACCAGGAAGCTGGGTCTCACCAGACATCAGATCTGGGAAATCTGGTGGACCCCAGATCTTGGACTTCACAGGATATCCAGAACCGTGAGAAGCAGATGTTTGTTATTTAAACTACCCAGTTGTGGTATTTTTGTTATGGCAGCCTGAGCTAAGATACCTCCCAAATTGAATTCTTCAGCAACAAATCCACCAAATGATCGTTTTGCAGAATGACCACTTAACCTGTGAGCACCAGTCAGAAGGCTGGGCTAACATCTTCCCTCCAGAGTATATAGGGGCCTGACCAGGAAAATGGTCAGAACTTGAGTTTCTAACTTCTAATACTGCATAGGTGTGCTTCTGTATGTTGTTATTCTATTTACTTCCAGAACTCAACAGTAGTTTCTCCAGACATATTTTATTGCTGAGGCATGTGAGGGTCGGAGAGGGTAAGAAGCAATCCAAGGTCACTCAGTCGCTAACTGATCCACCCAGGATCAGTTCCTTCTGGCTCAAAGCTCCCTCTGTTCTCTGCAGCTGTGCCTGCAAAGATGGTGCTGTGGAAACATTTTTTGGTCTCATACTGTTGAATTCACCTTGAATTCTTGGAAGAGTTTTAAACCAACTGCAAACACAATTTCTAAAGAATGTCCCCATACTTCCTCCTTGTGCTGATATCTTCTTCCAGATGACTGAGACATGTCTGCTAAGACCAGATTAACCTATTTCAACTTGATGGCTGGATTCCGACACACTGAGGGGAAGGAAATATATAAAGGACAAAACCTACAGTTACACTGAACACAGTAACATTTCCTCTTAGGAAAGCTTCAGGTTGTACAAACAAATATTTCCTTAGAACTAAAAGAAAATAAGAATCACCATCCTTCCTTGATTCCAAGATAGGTAGTTTGGGAAGTCTGAAAGCTGGGTGTCTCAAAGTCAATATGTCATTTAATGGGCTGTCTTTTCTCCTCCCCACCCCAAGTGGGCTTTGACCTTAAATCAAGAGATATCAAAAGCTGCAGTAAAAATAATTGTGTTTTAAAACCAATGGTATCTTAGAAATAGGAAATATGAAATGATGACAAGTCTAGCCAGAACACTAATTTGTTTCTATATCCCCAATATATAGCGGGCAGTATGATTTCAATATGTTTATGAGAAGGACGAATATCTCAACAAAATAGACACTGACTTTTTTTTTAATTAGAAAAAGTTTCAAACGTATACCAAAGTAGATAGTGTACTGTGGTGAACTCCCATCACCCAATTCAGGATTTTCAACTCAGGTGATTTTGTTTTCTCTTCCACTCCCTCCCCAACCCATGTCATTTTGAAGAAAATCACAGATGTCAGGGCATTTCACTGATAAATGTATCTGTATATATTTGTAAACAACCAAGACTGATGCTTTTAAAAAACAATGATGACAGGATCATCACACTCCCTAAAATCACTAACAATTCCTGAATATCATCTCATATCCATTTAGTATCTACAGTTCCCTGTTGTTGTTGCTTAGTCACTAAGTTGTGTCCTACTCTTTGGACCCCATGGACTGTAGCCCACTAGGCTCCTCTGTCCATGGGATTTCCCAGGCAAGAATACTGGAGCAGGTTGCCATTTCCTAGTCCAGGGGAGATTCCCAAGCCAGGGATTGAATCTACATCTTCTGCATTGCAGGCAAATTTTTAATGCTGAGAGTTCCTCTCCCTTTTCCTTTTGTGGTAGTTTATTTGCCCCAGGATCCAAACAAAGTTTATACTTTTTTCTGTTGGTTGTGTTGTTATTGTTGAAGAACCCAGGTCTTTTGTCTGGTTGAATTCCCCACAGTTTAGCTCCGCAGGTGGCATGCCCCTGATGTTGTTTAATAAGCTTCCTTTTCTCCCCAATTTCTTATAAAATGGTGTGCAGAGTTGGAGGTTTGTGCAGACTTAGTTTGGGGTTTGTAGTATTTCCATCATGAGGTTCATCATACCTGACTGTCTCTATCTTTGGATGCCATGAGCTATGACGATAATTGCTTAGGTCATATCATCACTTTTGAGATGACTTTCTCATTTACTAGAACTACCCCCAAAAATATACATCAAAAATCAAGAATCTGAGACATTGGATATGTTACTATTGAGTCAAAGATCCTATCGGTTACTAGTCAGAGTAATTCCCTTGGCTTGGCCCAAATAATGGGGGCTCCAGAAGAGCTGTCTACAAGGATATGAGAGCTGTGTACCCGGGCAACCTTACCTTAACAAAAACAGCGTCATACAAACTTGTATTTTTACAAAAGAGAGAGAGAGGAGGAATGGGGGCTGTCATCGTCGTCGTTGTTCAGTCGCTAAGTCGTGTCCCACTTTCTGTGACTCCCATGGACTGCAGCATGCCAGGCCTTCCTGTCCTTCACCAGCTCCCAGATAGCATCACCAATTCAATGGATGCGAACTTGGGTGAACTCCAAGGGTTGTAGGAATTGCTATAAAATAATCATTGCTATAGTTTTATGTGTGCTGCTAGAATACTTAAATGTACACATAAACATGCAGTGTGAGAGTCCCTCTAGCTCTTGCTCAAGGATCACGTGTTATGTGCTCAACAAGGCAGCATTTCTTATGCATTTCCATTACTTGGAGCATCACAAAGGGTGGTGACCTCAAGCAGCAGGTCTTTCCCTCTGCCCCAGCAAGCTACTTTTATACTGGGTGTAAGCTCATTTCCCCTAGTTAATCAATCATATTAAGTCCCATTTGCTGTTTGAAAACTCACTCTGTGTGCACACAGAGCAACAGGGAAACGGGGCTCTCGCAGGCACCCGGCACCCCGGTAAAGAGCCCGGTGGGTGAGTAGACCTCCTGGAAACGTCGACAGGGTCCAGGGCAGCTGCCCAGACCAGAGCAGTCACAATCGGCGTGCGTGCCTCTGCACCGTCAGTTCTTTCTAGCTCTGTCCATTTCTCTTTCCCAGTGTAGACTAGCTTTGTTATACTAGTAGATGCTCTACCCTGCATCTCTTCTGTGGGTGAAATAGGCATTCAAATGTCTAACACAGTCAGCAAATGCTTTCAAACCTTTTTGGCCACTGTTTAATAGATTTTCATTATAACTAAGTACACACACACATGCACTTGTGGAGGTGAATGTACATGCTGTAATATAGATATATAGTTGGACGCACACAACTAATCTTTCAAACTAACTGTCATCTAACTAAACTAAACACCATCATCTTACTTCATGTGATATGCTTTGATATTTTCTTTTCTATTCTTTTATTTTACAAAAAAATGCTGGTTATAATCCACTAATGGCTTCCCAGGTAGCACTGAGTGGTAAAGAATCCACTTGACAATGCAGGAGACTGAGAGACTTGGGTTCAATCCTTGAGTCAGGAAGATCCCCTGGAGAAGGGCATGGCAATCTTCCTGGGCACAGAAGCAGGCTACAGTCAGTCCATAGGGTCACAAAGAGTGGGACATGACTGAAGCAATTTAGCATGCACACATGCAATACACTAAATTTATTTAAAAACCTGTTGATGGGTCATAACTTTCATCCATAACCATCCCCTACAGTGAAGGTAGAGATCAAAGGCATCAGAGTAAAGTTCTCAGGAGCTTGACTGATTTATTATTACACTGTGAATTAAATCAGAAATTAGAACCTGTTTATATTTGTCACGTAATAGCACATTACAAGCTCCACCTTAGGTGACCAGACAGCCCTTTGGCTGTACTTTGTGATTAGGTTAATCTGGGGAGTGAATCTATCAGGGAGAGAGAAGCCCTGCAGGCCTGCGAGCTGCCCGGAAGCCCTGCCTCTCCCATTGTTAACTTGATGGATCTGCACTTCCAAACAGTAATCACCCATCACATGAACCCAGTTCTATTTTTCTAGCTCAACAGGGCTCAGTGTGCTCTCTGAAGCTACAAAGGGGGGAAAATACTCCCTCCAATCTTGCTGCATGATGAATTCTTCCACCTCTACATAAAGCCGTGCTTACAGGCCTGTCTTATGGGCTTTTTGAATGTCCCAACAATGACAAAAAAGGAAAGAAAGGAAAAAAAAAAACCGGGTAGGAGAACAATAATGCTGTGCTGCAGCCAGCTCATATTGCCTTACATTTTTCACCTCTTTCCTTATAAGAGCTCTCAGCTCTAGGGGCAAAAAAAAGATAAGAGGAAAGAAAAACCTACACAGTATCAATAAGTTTACCCTTGAGATTAAGTCACTTTCTCAGATGGCGTTTTCATAACATAAATGTTTATGCATTTGTGCTTAGATTTTAAGATATTAGATAAGAAATCAAATTTCCCTCCAGCTTTTATTCAGCACCATCCCCTCACATACAAACTCACACATACATACATGGAAACTGATTCCTAATGTCAGAGTTAATTTCTCATTTACCAGGAGCATGGAGCTTTTTCTACAGAGTATGATCAACCTAGAGGTATTGGCGTGTGAGTTTAATAATATTTTTGATAACTAGAAAGGAGGAAATTAACCCATGAGTCATGAAAAACCTGAAAAGATTATTCAGATGTTTGTTTATCTCGAACTAAATTTGCAAGGAAATAAAATTACTCTGGTAGCTAAGACTGCACACTCACATCCTTTTGTTTGAATTAATTATACTTAACTGCTCTATAATGTCCTGATTAATTATTTCCTGTTCCAGTCAATTGATTGTGCATTTTTGATATGAAACTTGCATCCTGATGAGAATCTTGGACCTATTTCTCACCTTGCTTGAGGGCTCCCATAGAGCTGATCTGAATGACTAGCTTCAAAGGAAGCTGGCATCGCCACCAGCACCCTAGGAGGCCTGTGTCACAGCACAAGCAGTGAGAGGGCAACTGCATTTTCAGATTTGCAACTGCAATTCCAGAGCATGGAATCAACACTTATGCATGGGCAGCAGTAAACCAGAGCTTTAAATGCTGCACCATTTGTGAGAAGCGTAACCCCCACTCTGCGCAGGCACTGCGTGTCTTGTCTCCCATCAGCAGACTCTCCAGAGTGAGGGGCTCTACACAGGAGGGTGGACAAGACTAGGTAGGTCCTGGAGACAGGAGAAGCTGAATGTATCATTTTCTTATCACAGCTGTAACAGATTACCACCAGCTTAGTGATGTCATAGCACACAAACTTATTATCTTAGAGTTCTCTGTTTTAGAAACCCTATGTCAGGATGGGAGTAGGGCTGCATTTCTTCTAAGTGCTCTAGGGCACAGTCCATTGTTTTGCTCTCTCCAGTTTCTAGAGGCTCTTGTCTCCTCCCTCCCAGAAAAGCCAGCAAAGATGCATCTTCCAATCTCTTTCTCTGACCTCTTGCTTCTGTCATTTTAACTCTTTCTCTCACTTTCCTGCCTCCCTGCTTTTCTTCTAAGTAGCTTTGTGATTATATTGGGTTCAGATAATCCCCAACAATCTTCCATCTCAAGATTCTTAACCACATCAGTCCCTTGGTACATAGTCACAGGTTCAGAGATTAGGATGTGGACTTCTTTTGGGGGGACACTCTTCTACCTTTTGCACGAAGTATCCAGATCAAAAAAAACCAGTGTAGGTCAGGCCTGAGCTGCCCCAGTGTCAGGGCATGTTTAACTAACTAGTCCTGCACCAGGCACCAGGGGGAGGGGCTAGAGCAGAAGTCAGGAGGTGTGAGTTCTAATCTTGGTAAGAGGACTTAAAGTATATCCGAAGACCTGCCTTGCTTTTTACCTTGGTTAAAAGTTGACTTGCATTCATTGTGCCCTAAAACCATTCACGTAGCAATTACTACAATAGCCCAAGATACCAAATTAGCTTGTACACATGCACTAAAGACAGCAGAGAGGTGACACAGAGGACCTGAACACTGGGAGTGCCCCTGGCATGAAACGCTAACATCAACAGCATAGTTGATTGAACAAAGGGATGCAGTAAGCAGTTAATCCCAAGCTATAGTTAACATTCACACATTTCAAGGAAGACTGTCAGAGTAGGGAAGGTTAATAAGCTTTGGAGTGGAGAGGTGCAAAGAGGTCAGGGTGGGCCAGGCCCTTACCACCTCTCTTTCCCCCCACAAATCCACTAAGCTTGTCCCCGAGGAGAGATGGACACATCAGATACATAGCCTGAGGTCCTGAAGTCCTCAGGTCATGTAACTAACTGCTCTTTCCTCTGATTCCAGGCTTGCCATGAAACCCTGGGATAATTGGGCTTCCCGGGGAGGCCCCCATGCAGGGAGAGGGACGAGATGTCCATCTTTGGTCCGCTTGACAGATCGACTGTGTTTCTCCTAGAAAATTAACAAACCGGAGAACGGACTTGCATATATTAATGCCTTGAGAGTTTAGTTGGCATGAGTCAGCACCTCAAAGCTGTCAATCTCTGCTCTGTGTGAAAGATATATACTCTAATTTCTCATGAAAATTAGCAAACAGCTATGCTGGTTTATATTTATTAATGCCTTAGGAGTTTCTTTAGGATGAGTCAGTGTCTAAACACTGATCAGATCTGAGGTACCTCCCCTCCTCTGTCCCCCACCCCCAGCACACGTCCCAACCCTCATTCTGGGCCACGTCCTCACACATCTCCTCTCATTCACACAGAGCACACCATACAAGGTGACTTTGGAGCTGGACAGCCCTGCAGCATTGCCCCGGGTCACCCCCAAGCATTCTTCAGGATGTCACTTAAATGCTGCTTCTTTTAAAAGCCTTTTGTAACCCTTCAGCATTCTTCAGACATCCCTGCTTTTTGTTTGAAGAATCCTGCATTTTCCTCTCTTCACCCTCATTTGGCATCTTTCCCACCACAAGAGGAACCAGGGGAGTTTAACTCATTTTTAGATGCCCAGTGCCTAGCATAATAACTGGCACAAAGTAGGTACTCAATGAATATTTATTGAACAAATGAGTAAATGGACACTCTCCTGATCACCCCTGATGCTTCTTTTCATCCACTAGAGAGTGGAAAACAGATGCTAGCACACCAAAAGATTCAAGAGTAGATAGTATAAATTAAAAGAAAGGTCACATTCAATATAGCAGAGATGCCTTTGTGGCGCTAACAGGAGGCTGTCTTCCCAGGAGCCTTGGAGAGACAGCCCGTGAGGGGGACAGCCCAGCGGTGACAGGGCAGCAATAAGGCGTCCCTAACAAGCAGTCAGACATTTCTATGCGAATGTCCTGACAGTACCCAACTCTACAGGTCCCAGAGCAAGCTCACAGTCTTTTTTAATCTCTATGACCTGCAAGTGTTCTTATTTCTGGATGTTTCCCAGGATCCTAACTTTGGAGTTAAGATTTCTCTGTCTTAAGTTCCTACCAGTTGATAAAGCAAACACTGAGATGGGTTTCTCATGTTACTGCTGCCTGAATTCCAATCACATCAAGTCCCCCACCTGGGCGACTGCAAAAAGTGTCTTGAGTCACCTTCCAGTTTCTGGCCTCTCACTTTTCCTTACCTAGGCGTGCGTGTGCCCAGTTGCTTCAGTCGTATCCAATTCTTTGTGACGCGATGAACTGTAGCCTGCCAGTCTCCTCTGTCCATGAGATTCTCCAGGCAAGAATACTGGAGTGGGTTGCCATTTCCTACTCAGGGGATCTTCTCTACCCAGGGATTGAATCCACGTCTCCTGTGTCTCCTGCCTTGTAGGCAGATTTTTTACTGCTGAGCCGCAGGGGAAGCCCTTTTCTTGTCTATGCTGAATCTCAAACACTTTTTTTCAAAAACAAATACCCGGGCTCCTGGGAGGTACAGTGGTTAAGATATCCAGCTTCTAATGCAGGGGACGTGGGTTTGATCTTTGGTCAGGGAACTAAGATCCCACATGCTCGCCACATCATGCAGCTTAAAAAAAAAGAAAAACACCCATATACCACTTATTATTATTATTATTTTGACCACACCAAGTGGCATGAAGGATCTTAGTTCCCCACCAGGGATCAAATCTTTGCTCCCTGCAGTGGAAGCTCAGAATCTTAACCGCTGGACCGCCAGGCAAGTCCCAGTACCACTTTTATAATCTCATCTCCTTCCTTTTCTGAAACCCTTCCAGCACACTGTCAGCAGAGGGTCCTGGAGCCCCGCACCTCGGCCCTGTCTCATCCACCCTGTCTCCTTCAGCTTCACATCCAACCCCTGACACTCTCCCAGGCCATTTCTCCTCCTCCTCCAGGGAAGGCAAATCCCACCCTCTCCTTCCAGATGCCCAGGCCCTCCAGCTTCTTGTTCAGGCTGGACTGTCTTCCCTTCTCTTTCTCCTGTTTGACCTCTTCTATACGTCACAGGTCAGCTTAAGTCTCAAGGCTTTCATAAAAATCCCTTAATTATCTCAGCACACAGAGCAGACTGGGTGTTGAAAGAACTTGGACTTCAGAATGAGGCCCTCTTTGCAGCTCAGGAAAATGCGGCTGATGGCCAGAGACCCAGCTCCCTTTCTGAAGCTGTCACTTTTCCTTAACGGTTTGTCATGGTGCTTAGTGATTATCCCACCTGTGTTCTCACTGCTTCCCGTCTTCCCGGCCAAGCAGCCTGGCTCCAAGAGGACAAGGAGATCTATGAGGCTTCTTCTGTCACAACCTCAACTTCTCACTCTGTGGCAGGTTTCAAAGGTTCTCAGTAAATGACTCCTATTGAAAGAAACCCAGAGAAAGTGGGTCACAGCGAGTGTAAGGTAATGAAAGTACAGGAGAAAGAATGTGACTGCGGGTCTTTCCAATCACTGCCAGGTAACAAGTGGCCTAATTTTCAGTGACCCATCCCAACTTTCAACCATCAGGCAACCTGGTCTAACACAACACTCCTACAGGCTGGTTCCTTGGCGCCTGAAGGAGCTGACAGCCAGAGGCTATTCGCTGAGCACACTCCTCATAGCTAGACAGTGGAACAGGGTGAATAATGGTCCCACAAAGTAAGAATGTCCACTTCCTAAACCCATCAGTTCAGTTCAGTCACTCAGTCATGTCCAACTCTTTGTGACCCCATGAATCGCAGCACGCCAGGCCTCCTTGTCCATCACAAACTCCCGGAGTTCACTGAGACTCACATCCATCAAGTCAGTGATGCCATCCAGCCATCTCATCCTCTGTCGTCCCCTTCTCCTCCCGCCTCCAGTCCCTCCCAGCATCAGAGTCTTTTCCAATGAGTCAACTCTTTGCATGAGGTGGCCAAAGTACTGGAGTTGCAGCTTCAGCATCATTCCCTCCAAAGAAATCCCAGGGCTGATCTCCTTCAGAATGGACTGGTTGGATCTCCTTGCAGTCCAAGGGACTCTCAAGAGTCTTCTCCAACACCACAGTTCAAAAGCATCAATTCTTCGGCGCTCAGCCTTCTTCACAGTCCAACTCTCACATCCATACATGACCACAGGAAAAACCATAGCCTTGACTAGACGAACCTTTGTTGGCAAAGTAATGTCTCTGCTTTTGAATATGCTATCTAGGTTGGTCATAACTTTCCTTCCAAGGAGTAAGTGTCTTTTAATTTCATGGCTGCAGTCACCATCTGCAGTGATTTTGGAGCCTAAAAAAATAAAGTCTGACACTGTTTCCACTGTTTCCCCATCTATTTCCTATGAAGTGATGGGACCGGATGCCATGATCTTTGTTTTCTGAATGTTGAGCTTTAAGCCAACTTTTTCACTCTCCACTTTCACTTTCATCAAGAGGCTTTTTAGTTCCTCTTCACTTATGACTTTTTTCAGAAAAAGGGTATCACAGATGTAATTAAGGATCATGATATGAGATCATCCTGGATTATGCAGATTGGTCTTAAATCTGATGACATGTCCATATAAGGGACAGAAGAGCAGACAAGACAGAGATGAGAAGGCCATTTGAAGATAAACACACAGATTGGAGTTATGCAGACACAAGCCTGGAGCCAACAGCAGCTGGAAGAGGCCTGGATGGATTCCACCTAAAGCCTTCAGAGGGCACGTTGTCCTGCTGACACCTTGATTTCAGACTTCTGGCCTCCAGAACTGTGAGAGAATACATTCCTATTGATTTAAGTTACCTAGTTCCTGGGACTTTGTTTCAGCAGCCTTAGGACAGCCTTACAAACAGCAAGTGCTTCCTGGAAGAAAGACCTGGGAAGCCCATCTGTCTTCTTCCGCACTGTCCACAAAGACCTTCCTGGAATCATGAAGCATTAACAGGTCCGGGTAACCTGGTAGTCTGGGTGTTGGGAGAGTATTCCCAGGATGCAGGGTATACGCAGAGGAGAAACTCTCGTCCAGTCAGTGTCAGAATGAGGGTGGGGGCAAGAGGAAAGGGGCAAAGAGAAGCAAGGGAGGAGTTCAAGGAAGGTTTCTGGGGGGACGAGACTCTGCAGTGAGCAGTCAGCTGGGGGAGGGGTTGGATGTCACACAGGTGGCAGAGCACAGCAGTCACTGTTAACAGAGAACCGAGTGTGTGATAAGGAGGCCAGGAGTCTAGGTACGGGTAGGGTCTCTGGGGGCTTTGCAGACCATGGTAAGAAATACAGAGTTTTTTCTTAGAGGAGATTGTCAGCTGGGGAAGTAGCAGCGCATGTCTGGGCATCTGTGTTTGCATTTCTTGGTTGTCACTGTAAACGAGAAGGACTCTTTCTTTCTTCCCTTCTAGGTTCTTTCGTTGGCCTAATAGTTAAATTGACATACGATGGATCAACAGGAGTAAAACCTAATTGCACATATGTACAGAAACTCATAAAAATATGAGACTCAAAGAACTGACGAAAGCAGGCAGCTTTTATACCATTTAGACAAAGAAACAATGAATTTATGAGGAGCTGACGAGGCAAAGGGATTTGGGCTTGGGATCGATTCAGTTTAGTTCAGATCCTCAGTCACGTCTGACTCTTTGCAACCCACTCCTTCCAATGAATATTCAGGACTGATTTCCTTTAGGATGGACTGGTTGGATCTCCTTGCAGTCCAAGGGACTCTCAATAGTCTTCTTCAAAATCAAGTTCAAAAGCATCAATTCTTCGGCACTCAGCTTTCTTTACAGTCCAACTCTCACATCCATACATGACCACTGGAAAAACTATATAGCATTGACTAGATGGACTTTTGTTGGTAAAGTAATATCTCTGCTTTTTAATATGCTGTCTAAGTTTGTCAAAGCTTATCTTCCAAGGAGCAAGTGTCTTTTAATTTCTTGGCTGCAATCACCATCTGCAGTGATTTTGAAGCCCTGGAAAAAGTTTGTCACTGTTTCCATTGTTTCCCCATCTGTTTGCCATGAAGTGATGGGACCAGATGCCTTGATCTTAGTTTCTTGAATGTTGACTTTTAAGCCAACTTTTCATTCTCCTCTTTCACTTTCATCAAGAGGCTCTTTAGTTCTTCTTCACTTTCTGCCATAACAGTAGTATCACCTGCATATCTGAGGTTATTGCTATTTGTCCTGGCAGGCTTGATTCCAGTCTGCGCTTCATCAATCCCAGCATTTGGCATGATGTACTCTGCATATACAGTGGAAGTGAGAAATAGATGCAAGAGGTTAGATCTGATAGACAGAGTGCCTGAAGAACTATGGATGGAGGTTCATGACATTGTACAGGAGACAGAGATCAAGACAATCCCCAAGCAAAAGAAATGCAAAAAAGCAAAATGGCTGTCTGAGGAAATAGCTTTGAAAAGAAGAGAAGTGAAAGGCAAAGGAGAAAAGGAAAGATAAACCCATTTGAATGCAGAGTTCCAAAGAATAGCAAGGAGAGATAAGATAGCCTTCCTCAGTGATCAATGCAAAGAAAATGAGGGAAATAATAGAATAGGAAAGACTAGAGATCTCTTCCAGAGAAGGCAATGGCAACCCACTCCAGTACTCTTGCCTGGAAACTCCCATGGATGGAGGACCCTGGTAGGCTGCAGTCCATGGGGTCTCTAAGAGTTGGACACAATTGAGAGACTTCACTTTCACTTTTCACTTTCATGCATTGGAGAAGGAAATGGCAACCCACTCCAGTGTTCTTGCCTGGAGAATCCCAGGGACGGGGGAGCCTGGTGGGCTGCCATCTATGGGGTTGCACAGAGTTGGACACGACTGAAGCGACTTACCAGCAGCAGAGATCTCTTCAAGAAAATTATAGATACCAAGGGAACATTTCATGCAAAGATGGGCTCAGTAAAGGACAGAAATGGTATGGACCTAACAGAAGCAGAAGGTATTTAGAAGAGGTAGCAAGAATATACAGAAGAACTATACAAAAAAGATCTTCATGACCCAGATGATCACAATGGTGTGATCACTCACTTAGAGCCAGACATTCTGGAATGTGAAGTCAAGTGGGCCTTAGGAAGCATCACTACAAATAAAGCTAGTGAAGGTGGTGGAATTCCAGTTGAGCCATTTCAAATCCTGAAAGATGATGCTGTGAAAGTGCTGCACTCAATATGCCAGCAAATTTGGAAAACTCAGCAGTGGCTACAGGACTGGAAAAAGTCAGTTTTCATTCCAATCCCAAAGAAAGGCAATGCCAAAGAATGCTCAAACGGCACAATTGCACTCATCTCACATGCTAGCAAACTAATGCTCAAAATTCTCCAAGCCAGCCTTCAACAGGACATGAACCGTGAACTTCCAGATGTTCAGACTGCATTTAGAAAAGGCAGAGGAACCAGAGATCAAATTGCCAACATCCGCTGGATCATCAAAAAAGCAGGAGTTCCAGGAAAGCATCTATTTCTGCTTTACTGACTATGCCAAAGACTTTGACTATGTGGATCACAATAAACTGTGGAAAATTCTGAAAGAGATGGGAATACCAGACCACCTGACCTGCCTCTTGAGAAACCTATATGCAGGTCAGGAAGCAACAGTTAGAACTGGACATGGAACACAGACTGGTTCCAAATAAGAAAAGGAGTACATCAAGGCTGTATATTGTCACTGTGCTTATTTAACTTATATGCAGAGTACATGATGGGAAACGCTGGGCTGGAGGAAGCACAGCTGGGATCAAGATTGCCGGGAGAAATGTCAATAACCTCAGATACACAGATGATACCACCCTTATGACAGAAACCAAAGAAGAACTGAAGAGCCTCTTGATGAAAGTGAAAGAGGAGACTGAAAAAGTTGGCTTAAAGCCCAACATTCAGAAAACTAAGATCACGCCATCCAGCCCCATCACTTCATGGCGAATAGATGGGGAAACATGGGAAACAGTGGCTGACCTTATTTTTTTGGCCTCCAAAATCACTGCAGATATTGAATGCAGCCATGAAATTAAAAGACGCTTGCTCCTTGGAAGAAAAGCTATGACCAACCTAGACAGCATATTAAAAAGCAGAGACATTACTTTGCCAACAAAGGTCCACCTAGTCAAGGCTATGGTTTTTCCAGTGGTCATGTATGGATGTGAGTGTTGGACTATGAAGAAAGCTGAGTGTCAAAGAATTGATGCTTTTGAACTGTGGTGTTGGAGAAGACTCTTGAGAGTCCCTTGGACTGCAAGGAGATCCAACCAGTCAATCCTAAAGGAAATCAGTCCTGAATATTCATTGGAGGGACTGATGCTGGAGCTGAAACTCCAATACTTGGCCACCTGTTGTGAAGAATTGACTCTTTGGAAAAGACCCTGATGCTGGGAAAGATTGAAGATGGGAGGAGAAGGGAATGACAGAGGATGAGATGGTTGGATGGCATCACCGACTCAATGGACATGAGTTTGAGTAGGCTCTGGGAGTTGGTGACAGACAGGGAAGCCTGGAGTGCTGCAATCCATGGGATCTCAAAGTGTCGGACAAGACTGAGCGACTGAACTGAACTCTGTGTATTCTTGCCACCTCCTGTTAATATCTCCTGCTTCTGTTAGGTCCATACCATTTTTGTCCTATATTGTGCCCATCTTTGCATGAAAGGTTCCCTTGGTATCTCTAGTTTTCTTGAAGAGATCTCTAGTCTTTCCCATTTTAATGTTTTCCTCTATTTCTTTGCATTGATCACTGAGGAAGGCTTTCTTATCTCTCCTTGCTATTCTTTAGAACTCTGCATTCAGATGCTTATATCTTTCCTTTTCTCCTTTGCCTTTCATTTCTCTTTTCTCAGCTATTTGTAAGTCTTCCTCAGACAACCATTTTGTCTTTTTGCATTTCTTTTTCTTGAGGATGATTTTGATCACCACCTCCTGTACAATGTTATGATCTTTGTCCATAGTTCTTCAGGCACTCTGTCTATCAGATCTAGTTCCTTGAATTTATTTTTCACTTCCACTGTATAATCATAAGGGATTTGATTTAGGTCATACCTGAATGGTCTAGTGGTTTTCCCTACTTCCTTCAGTTTAAGTCTGTATTTGGCAATAAGGAGTTCATGATCTGAGCCACAGTCAGCTCCTGGTCTTGTTTTTTCCTGACTGTACAGAGCTTCTCCATCTTCAGTTGCAAAGAATGTAATCAATCTGATTTCAGTATTGACCATCTGGTTATGTCTATGTGTAGAGTCATATCTTGTGTTGTTGGAAGAGAGTGTTTGCTATGACCTGTGTGTTCTCTTGGCAAAAAACTTTGTTAGCCTTTGTCCTACTTCATTTTGTACTCCAAGCCCAAATTTGCCTGTTACTCCAGACATCTCTTGACTTCCTACTTTTGCATTCCATTCTCCTGTAATGAAAAGGACATCTTTTTTTTGGTGTTAGTTCTAGAAAGTCTTTTAGGTCATCATAGAGCCGTTCAATTTCGTCTTCTTTGGCATTAGTGGTTGCAGCATAGATTTGTCATATTGAATGGCTTGCCTTAGAAACAGAGATCATTCTGTTGTTTTTGAGATTGTACGCAAGTAATGCATTTCAGCTTCTTTTGTTGCCTATGAGGTCTACTGCTGATGGGCTGCTGTCTATGGGGTCGCACAGAGTCGGACACGACTGAAGTGACTTAGCAGCAGCAGCAGCAGCATTTCTTCTAAAGGATTCCTGCCCATAATAGTTGACATAATGGTCATCTGAATTAAATTTGCCCATTCCAGTGCATTTAAGTTTACTGATTCCTAAAATGTCAATGTTCACTCTTGCCATCTCCTGTTTGACCACTTCCAATTTACCCTGAGTCATGGACCTAATATTCCAGGTTCCTATGCAACATTGCTTTTTACAGCATAGGGCTTTACTTTCATCACCAGTCACATTCACAACTGTGTGTTGTTTTCACTTGGCTCAGCCTCTTCATTTTTTCTGGAGCTATTTCTCCACTCTTCTCCAGTAGTGTATTGGGCACCTACCGACATGGGAATTTCATCTTTCAGTGTCATGTTTTTTTTTGCTTTTCATACTGCTCATGGGATTCTCAAGGCAACAATATTAAAATGGTTTGCCATTCCCTCTTCCAGTGGACCATGTTTTGTGATCCAAACATGGATTGTAAACTGATAAATAAATGAGAAATTTTGTTTATATAGCTTTCTTGGCCCTAAACTTCCTCTGTCTGGTATAAAGATAACTTTCTTCCTCCTGATCCAGGGAGGGTCCATTTTATTTCCTGTTTTCAGGGGAACAAAAGGCGGTCAGAATGTCCTTCCTGCACTGGTGTTTACAAAACAAATTTAATTCAATTAATCAATGTGCCAAAATGGTGTATTGTGTGGTGATGCATCCTGCCCCCTCCTTAAATGGAGCAGAACCCTGTGGGGCCCTGCAGATACAAATTCTCTCTATGTCCCCCGCTTCTTGTTTGTAGGAAACACACTCCATTCAGTCTCCTTGATCTTCCCTGAGTTTCACAGGGCAGATTCAAAGGGTTGCTTATCAGGGAAGAGAGAGAATACAGAAACTAAGGAGGAGCAGTCAAGAAAAAATAATGCTGCCCAGGGATAGGACCCTGGCTCCTCCTCAAGAAATATATGTATTTATTATGTATATATATATATATATATATATGTATATTATATATATGTGTATATAATATATATGTGTGTGTGTGTATAATATAAAACCTTTGATGAAGGGTGGTAATTCCAGGCTGAGCACAAGATTTCTGGAGCACCACCCTGTTACCTCACCACCGACCAATCAGAAGAAAATCTGTATACCATGTAAGATAAAGAAGATGCTGACCTCCTCCCTAAATGATCCTCTCTTTAAAAACTTTCATGGTTGATCAAAATCTTTGGAGTTGGTTTTTGAACACAAGTCCGCCATCTCCCCGTGTCACTGGCCTTCAGAATAAAGCAACCATTCCATTCCCACCAGCACTTACCTCTTGAGCATTGCCTTTCATACTAGAGCAGCTGAATTACAGTTCAGTAACACTACCGCACAATTGCTCTCATCTCACAAGCTAGTAAAGTAATGCTCAAAATTCACCAAGGCAGGCTTCAGCAATATGTGAACCGTGAACTTCCTGATGTTCAAGCTGGTTTTAGAAAAGGCAGAGGAACCAGAGATCAAATTGCCAACATCCACTGGATCATGGAAAAAGCAAGAGAGTTCCAGAAAAACATCTATTTCTGCTTTATTGACTATGCCAAAGCCTTTGACTGTGTGGATCACAATAAACTGTGGAAAATTCTGAAAGAGACGGGAATACCAGACCACCTGTTCTGCCTCTTGAGAAATTTGTATGCAGGTCAGGAAGCAACAGTTAGAACTGGACATGGAACAACAGACTGGTTCCAAATAGGAAAAGGAGGACGTCAAGGCTCTTTATTGTCACCCTACTTATTTAACTTACATGCAGAGTACATCATGAGAAACGCTGGACTAGAAGAAACACAAGCTGGAATCAAGATTGCCGGGAGAAATATCAATAACCTCAGATATGCAGATGACACCACCCTTATGGCAGAAAGTGAAGAGGAACTCAAAAGCCTCTTGATGAAAGTGAAAGTGGAGAGTGAAAAAGTTGGCTTAAAACTCAACATTCAGAAAACGAAGATCATGGCATCCGGTCCCATCACTTCATGGGAAATAGATGGGGAAACAGTGGAAACAGTGTCAGACTTTATTTTTCTGGGCTCCAAAATCACTACAGATGGTGACTGCAGCCATGAAATTAAAAGACACTTACTCCTTGGAAGGAAAGTTATGACCAACCTAGATAGCATATTCAAAAGCAGAGACATTACTTTGCCAACAAAGGTCCGTCTAGTCAAGGCTATGGTTTTTCCTGTGGTGATGTATGGATGTGAGAGTTGGACTGTGAAGAAGTCTGAGTGCTGAAGAATTGATGCTTTTGAACTGTGGTGTTGGAGAAGACTCTTGAGAGTCCCTTGGACTGCAAGGAGATCCAACCAGTCCATTCTAAAGGAGATCAGCCCTGGGATGTCTTTGGAAGGAATGATGCTGAAGCTGAAACTCCAGTACTTTGGCCACCTCATGTGAAGAGTTGACTCGTTGGAAAAGACTCTGATGCTGGGAGGGATTGGGGGCAGGAGGAGAAGGGGACGAGAGAGGATGAGATGGCTGGATGGCATCACTGACTCGATGGACGTGAGTCTGAGTGAACTCCGGGAGTTGGTGATGGACAGGGAGGTCTGGTGTGCTGCGATCCATGAGGTCGCAAAGAGTTGGACACGACTGAGCGACTGATCTGATCTGATCTGATCTGAACACTCCTCAGCACAATGAGATTTTCTGTCAGCATTTAGTAGTGTGCTTACAGAGATGCTTAATGTCCTGCAATGTGAAGAGACAGCCCAGCACAATGAAGACCTTCTTGTCCCTCCCAAACTTTCAAAAGAGCCCTACCAGTTGAGAAAACTGCTGGCGATAATAGAAAACCCCCAAAGGGGTTTAAACATGGAACTGACAGAATTGGGAACTGCAGACAGATGGCTATGGTACAATGGGAGTGTAAGATTCAGAAAGACAGAGGTACAGTGTTAAGAAAAATTAGGTCACAGTTCAAGTGCAGAAAGTGTGAAAAAGATGAAAACTTGAGCCAGCCGGGAAGGAAGAATGTCAGGAGAAAGAGTGGGAGAGGGGATTGGGAGGCAAATTCAGCAGATATATAGGTTAAAAATGCATGAATTTGCATTTGAATAAGAGATTGCATCTCAAATTTCTAGTACAGAGTTGTCACTAACAGATATAAAGAAGGAAAAAGGAGTTATCAGATCATAATTCAATTTGGGGATTGTTGATATGTCTATGAGATAGCTAAACAGAAATGCCCATTAGGCAGTGAAAGTGAAGTTGCTCAGTCATGTCCAACTCCTAGCAACCCCATGGACTGCAGCCCACCAGGCTCCTCCATCCATGGGACTTTCCAGGCAAGAGTACTGGAGTGGGGTGCCATTGCCTTCTCTGAGTTGAAATCTACTAACATTTAAAGGACAGTGTTCATGCATTGGAGAAGGAAATGCCAGCCCACTCCAGTGTTCTTGCCTGAGAATCCCAGGGACGGGGGAGCCTGGTGGGCTGCCGTCCATGGGGTCACACAAAGTAGGACACAACTGAAGTGACTCAGCAACAGCAGCAGCAGCAGTGAACATTGTAATCTCTAAGGAGAGTATTTTCAAGCAACCAGCAGAAGATGTTTTCCTTAAATGGACAATTTGAAGCCTGGAAAATAATGGATTGTGTGCTTATAATTCAGTGTAAACCATAGACTGGTTGAAATCAGAAGGCAGATGGTTGAGATTGCTGGAATTTCACCCTGTTACCTCATCACCAGCCAATCACACACCTTGCAGTCCTCCCCCCAATTTTGCCTTTAAAAATTCTTCCTGGAAGACTATGAGGGAGTTTGGGTGTTTGGGGCATAAGCCATCCATTCACTCTGTGGTTTCTTTAAATAAAAGATGGAAGAAACTCTTGAACTTTAAAAGAAGGACTTTGTTTGCACTCAGATTAGTTTACAAAGCAAGATAACTGCTCAGGTGCTCAGGGTTCTGCCTCTTGACTAATAATTAACTAGATTGTTCTTATGAAACAGTCAGAGAAACACAAAGCATTGGAGTATTTAGACAACTAAGACTGGAATAAATATTGACTCTTGGCCTTCAAAAGAAGAATCTAGCCCAAAGAAGATGGTATTTCATTTTCAAAATATTTTTCTTCACTGTACTTACTACCCAGAGTACTTGAGATATTTCCATTATCTTATCCTTGATTGTAAAAATATCTTCAGTATTTTGCTTCAGTTTAGTGGGGCTAAATTTTCTCATACTGTTCATTTTCGTTAACTGTTTCCCATCTATGAAAGATCCCAAAAGTTCTAAGAACTTGTTCTCACTTCTTAATTTGGTAACTTTATATAAAACCCATGGAGATAAAGATCAAATCTGCCTGGTTCACACTGAATCCCCAATAGCCAGCACACTCTAATGCATGTGGTAGGCATGAAAATGCACAGGACCCTGTGGGGCCCTCCCCTGTACAAAAGCCTTTCTGTGTCCCTCATTTCTTGTTTCTAGGAAAAAGGCTTCAGTCCCACACCTTCCCTGAATTAAATAGTTACTAATTAGGGAAGTGAGGAGTGCAAAAACAAAGGAAAAGCACTTAAGAAATAATAGCACAGCGGTAAAAAAAAAAGTTATAGCTCCTGCTCAAGGGATAAACACAGCAATCTGACACATATCTCCGAGTTTTACAGGAACTAAGGCACCTACCCAGAATGGGTAACTTCCGCCTGAGAACAAGCACGTTGGAAACCCCAAACTGGTTGAAACCAGAAGGTTGATGGCTGAGATTCCTGGAATTTCACCCTGTTACCTCATCACCAGCCTATAGCCCTCCCTGCAAGTTTCGCCTTTAAAAACTCTTCCCTGAAGACTATGAGGGAGTTTGGGTATTTTGGGCACATATCACACTTTCTCCTTCCTTGGCTTTCATAATAAATTTTTCTCTCTCCAGCCTCCTATGTTTTGGTTTATTTGACCTCTGTGTATTTAGCACAGGAACTTGACTTTGACAACAGACACCCAATAAGAGTTCCAA
Organism: Bubalus kerabau; assembly: GCF_029407905.1. Classification (NCBI taxonomy): domain Eukaryota; kingdom Metazoa; phylum Chordata; class Mammalia; order Artiodactyla; family Bovidae; genus Bubalus; species Bubalus kerabau. Next base: position 99,118,810 of record NC_073625.1, on the reverse strand, counting down.
AGAATAGCAAGGAGAGATAAGAAAGCCTTCCTCAGCGATCAATGCAAAGAAATAGAGGAAAACAATAGAATGGGAAAGACTAGAGATCTCTTCAAGAAAATTAGAGATATCAAGGAAACATTTTATGCGAAGATGGGCTCAATAAAGGACAGAAATGGTAGGGACCTAACAGAAGCAGAAGATATTAAGAAGAGGTGGCAAGAATACACAGAAGAACTGTACAAAACAGATCTTCACTACCCAGATAATCATGATGGTGTGATCACTCACCTAGAGCCAGACATCCTGGAATGTGAAGTCAAGTGGGCCTTAGAAAGCATCACTATAACAAAGCTAGTGGAGGTGATGGAATTCCAGTTGAGCCATTTCAAATCCTGAAAGATGATGCTGTGAAAGTGCTGCACTCAATATGCCTGCAAATTTGGAAAACTCAGCAGTGGCCACAGGACTGGAAAAGGTCAGTTTTCATTCCAATCCCAAAGGAAGGCAATGCCAAAGACTGCTCAAACTACCACACATTTGCATTCATCTCACATGCTAGTAAAGTGATGCTTAAAATTCTTCAAGCCAGGCATCAGCAATATGTGAACCATGAACTTCCAGATGTTTAAACTGGATCTAGAAAAGGCAGAGGAACCAGAGACCAAATTGCCAACATCCTCTGGATCATCCAAAAAGCAAGAGAGTTCCAGAAAAACATCTATTTCTGCTTTATTGACTATGCCAAAGACTTTGACTGTCTGGATCACAATAAACTGTGGAAAATTCTGAAAGAGATGGGAATACCAGACCACCTGACCTGCCTCTTGAGAAACCTATATGCAGGTCAGGAAGCAACAGTTAGAACTGGACATGGAACAACAGACTGGTTCCAAATAGGAAAAGGGGTACATCAAGGCTGTATATTGTCACTGTGCTTATTTAACTTATATGCAGAGTACATGATGAGAAATGCTGGGCTGGAGGAAGCATAAGCTGGGATGCAGATTGCCGGGAGAAATATCAATAACCTCAGATATGCAGATGACACCACCCTTATGGCAGAAAGTGAAGAAGAACTAAAGAGCTTCTTCATGAAAGTGAAAGAGGAGATGAAAAAGTTGGCTTAAAGCTCAATATTCAGAAAACAAAGATCATGGCATCTGGTCCCATCACTTCATGGCAAATAGATGGGGAAACAGTGGAAACAGTGGCTGACTTTATTTTTCTGGGCTCCCAAATCACTGCAGATGGTGATTGCAGCCATGAAATTAAAAGATGCTTACTCCTTGGTAGGAAAGTTATGACCAACCTAGACAGCATATTGAAAAGCATAGACATTACTTTGTCAACAGAGGTCTGTCTAGTCAAGGCTATGGTTTTTCCAGTAGTCATGTATGGATGTGAGAGTTAGACTTTAAAGAAAGCTTAGCACCGAAAAATTGATGCTTTTGAACTGTGGTGTTGGAGAAGACTCTTGAGAGTCCCTTGAACTGCAAAGAGATCCAGCCAGTCCATCCTAAAGGAGATCAGTCCTGGATGTTCATTGGAAGGACTGATGTTGAAGCTGAAACGCCAATACTTTGGCTACCTGATGCGAAGAGCTGACTCATTGGAAAAGACCCTGATGCTGGGAAAGATTGAGGGCAGGAGGAGAAGGGGATGACAGAAGATGAGATGGTTGGATGGCATCACTGACTCAATGGACATGGGTTTGGGTGGACTCCAGGATTTGCTGATGGACAGGGAGGCCTGGTGTGCTGCGGTTCATGGGGTCACAATGAGTTGGACATGACTGAGTGACTGAACTGAACTGAACCCAATAAGAAAATGATTTCTAAAAAATACTTTCATTCCAGTAGGTGAGAGAGATGGGTGTTAAACAACTAACTACAGCAATAAACCTTGAATTGCTTTTTGATGAAGTCTTCCAAGGGGAGGTTGCTATGAGAAGGGACACCCCATAGGATTGATCTTTTCTGGGGAGAGTAAGGCTGAGGAAGAATCATTTGAACTGAAATCTAAAGGCTAAAATGAATAGCTGTTAAGACAGGAAGCAGGAGGACAGAGGCAGTGGTAGGTAAGGGTTATGAGGGATGGTACAGATGTGTGATGTAAATAGGAGATTAGGAAAGAGAAAGAGGCTTGACTCTGTCAGCCTCAATTTTATGAGCTGTAAAGAGGAGCTGCACTCTGAGATCTAAGCTCTTTGACTATGTGGGGTTGAAATAATCAAGAGAAGCTGTATGAAGGCCTTGGACTGAGTCTGGGTTTTGAAAATAATAGATGAGGCTTAAAAGGAAAGAGGGGGTGACAGGAGGGAAGACTTACTTAGGTGGAGACACTCTGAGCAAAGTTACAGGAGCAGGAAGGAGCATGGACCTTCTGGAGAGAGAGGGATACGATTTGCCTCTTCAGCAAGGGGAGGAGAAATTTAGGAATAAAAGAAGACAAAGATATATGGTAGGAGTTATTAGGGCAAATCATTTACTGAGCAAGGAGTAGATGATCTCATACAATATCACAAAACTCTCTGAGACCAGGACTGTACTCTTATGGTCCTAATTTTACAACTGAGAACATTGAGGCACAAAGACATGGAAGAACATGTCTAAAGACATATGACAATCGAGTGATGGGGCCAGGAATGCCACGTGGGTGATCCCACCCCCCAGAAACCCCTGGGAGGACAGGGGCGGGGAGCACTCAAAACCTGTGTGGTGCATTTCTTATCACAGTCCTCAACAGGTACTTCCCAACATGACCAAGATTTTAATCTCCTTTCTCCCCAGTAAGAGAGAAGCCCTCTCTCTTACTTTATAAGCCCTCTGAGCACAAGAAGAAAGATCCCATCAAGTTTCTTATAATTTATTATAGTTGTAAAGCCTGGACAAGGACTCAACCCTAAATTTCTTACTGGAGAGAAGTCTAGAAATCTCTCCCTTCCCTATGAAGTGAAACCAAAGCAGTACTCTCTGGGGCTCCTGGACACAGAAGCCTTTCTGTGTCCCCTGAGAAATCTGTATGCAAGTCAAGAAGCAACAGTTAGAATTGGACATGGAACAACAGACTGGTTCCAAATTGGAAAGGAGTACATCAAGGCTGCATACCCTCCTGTCACCCTGCTTATTTAACTTGTATGCAGAGTACATCATGCAAAATGCCAGACTGTGGATGAAGCAAAACCTGGAATCAAGATTGCCGGGAGAAATATCAATAACTTCAGATATGCAGATGACACCGCCCTTATGGCAGAATGTGAAGAAGAACTAAAGAGCCTCTTGATGAAAGTGAAAGAGGAGACTGAAAAATTTGGCTTAAAACTCAACATTCAGAAAACTAAGATCATGGCATCCAGTCCCATCATTTCATGGCAAACAGATGGGCAAACAATGGAAACAGTGAGAGACTTTATTTTGGGGGGGCTCCAAAATCACTGCAAATGGTGACTGCAGCCAAGAAATTAAAAGACGCTTGCTCCTTGGAAGAAAAGTTATGACCAACCTAGACAGCATATTAAAAAGCAGAGACATTACTTTGTCAACAAAGGTCCATCTAGTCAAAGCTATATGGTTTTTCCAGTAGTCATGTATGGATGTGAGAGTTGGACTATAAAGAAAGCTGAGTGCAAAAGAATTGATGCTTTTGAACTCTGGTGTTGGAGAAGACTCTTGAGAGTCCCTTGGACTGCAAGGAGATCCAACCAGTCAATCCTAAAGGAAATCAGTCCTGGATATTCATTGGAAGGACTGATGCTGAAGCTGAAACTTCAATACTTTGGCCACCAGATGCAAAGAACTGACTCATTGGAAAAGACCCTGATGCTGGGAGAGATTGAGGGCAGGAGGAGAAGGGGATGGCAGAAGATGAGATGGTTGGATGGCATCACCGACTCAATGGACATGAGTTTGAGTAGGCTCTGGGAGTTGGTGATGAACAGGGAACCCTGGCATGCTGCAGTCCAGGGGGTCTCAAAGAGTCGGACATGACTGAATGACTGAACTGAACTGGACTATACAGTGCATGGAGTTTTCCAGGCCAGAATACTGGAAAGGAAGTTCCAAAGGCCAGGTTCAAACAGTTGCTTTTCAGGAAAGGGAGGAGAAGCAGAGACAAAGGGGGAACAGTCAAGAAACAATAGTACAGCCTTGGGACAGGATCCTGTTTCCCTCTCAAGGGAAACATACACTTAACAATATTGGTCACTTCTGCAGAATTAAAATTCCCAATGAATGGATGATGTTAACTACTTGAGGAAGCTTTCTTCAATCCAGAGAGCAGGTCACAGTTTGATAAATTTGAAAACCACAGGAACTCCTCAGAACACCTGAGTCCAGAGTAAAGGCTCTGCAGGCCCTGCACACACCCTGGTGTTTATCAGCAGCCTCACCTTTAAACTATTTCTATGTAACTCCTTATCAGATCCCTTGTGGGTTGGGATAAATAGTTTTGGCAGTTACAATCTCACTGTATCCCCATTTGCCTGGCAAAGCAATAAAGCTATTCTTTTTCAACTTCACCGGAAACTATCTTAAAGGCTCTTAGGCACCAGTGCGCAGAGGCTACATCAAGACCCCCTTCTGCTCATGTGCCCCTGCCAGCCTGGCCAGAAGTGGACACCTGAGTCAGGGTCAGCCTATGACCTTGAGACTAATTATTGATGGGGTTCTTCCTAACAAAAATGATCTCTGTTAGACGGTATCCATGTCAACATTACCAGACTGTCGTGTGTAGGGTCTGAAAATGAGATATTCAGAAAAAATCATCAGTCAGCAGCAAGACAGAGGCCAAATGACATTCAGAAAGAAGGCAGTAAGCCGAAACTGTAAATCAGAAAAAGAGAATAGAGTCAAATATTTGACCAAATATTTGACTGAAAAGTCAAATAAGGAGACGATGAAGCAGGGATAACTGAGTCAGCTGGTGGAATATGCTGGGACAGAGATGGTGTGGCTTCTGGCAGGATGGGTTTTGTGGATGTGTGACCCATGTAGTCTCTCAGTCCTGAGCTCAGAGAACCTCCCACAGGCTATCATCACCTTAAACTTTCTGATAACTTTTAAAAGAAGGGCTCCACACTTTCATTTTGTACAGGGCCCTGCAAATTATAATAACAAAAGTGATTACAATGACAACAGTGATTAATATTAAAAAAAAAAAACAACAAAAAACAGAGCTGAGGACTTGGGCAGACTTGAAAACTGAGGAATGTCAATATTGTCTTCTCCTCCATCCCCTCCATCCTCAGTTCTCCAGACCCATCAATCGAGGCCCAGGTAGGACTCTGTCCATTGCCTCCAGGATAGTCTGCTTAGAACACAGGCCACACCACTCCGTTTAAAACCCTCCAGTGGCTCCCAATGCCCTTAGGTAAATGCCACAAATGATCACAAACTTGACACTCTCCAATTCATCTATCCTTGTCTCAGAGGCAAGTTAAAGACCAGCTTGAAGCAATTCCATTGGAGAAACCTCTGTGAGAGATAGCAAAATACAACCTGGAACCAAACTGTCACCAGAGAGGGAGGGGATTTACGTATCCATATAGCTGATTCCCTTTGCTGTACAGCAGAAACTGAAGCAACATTATAAAGCAACTATTATTGTCATTGTTGTTCAGTCGTCCAGTCATGTCCAACTCATTGCTGGCGCCATGGACTACAGCACACCAGGCCTCCCTGTCCCTCACCATCTCCCGAAGTTTGCCCAAGTTCATGTCCAAAGCAACTATACTCCAACTGAAAAAACAAACAACACACACAGAGAGAAGTATCTGCTCAGGGATTACTACAAGGAAATGACAACCTACTCCAGTATTCTTGCCTGGAGAATCCCATGGACAGAGGAGTCTGGCAGGCTACAGTCCATGGGGTCGCAAGAGTTGAACACGACTTAGCGACTAAACCACCACCATAGAGCTTAAGACCTTTGGGAGTGGGAGCAGGGAAATCATGACTCTCAAGAGTGGCAAGGAGAGGGTGAGACTACCCAAAGGGGATACTGTAGGAAAAAGAGCTGATGGCTAGAGTGAGATCTGAGGTCGGTTGAGAGGTACAGTATGAAGATGGAAGAGCCTCATTAACCACAGAACCTCTGCTTGGCTGAGTTGTCTGTGAAGCCTGAGGTCAGAGCTAAATTAAGATTGTGAAATAAATGAGCACAGCTTCCTCTTCTGCCTTTTTCCCAGGCAGCACTCAGCCTCTCATGTAAATAAATGTTGAGTAAATGTTTAAAGAACAAAGCTTTAAAGGGTGCCAAGTTATTGAACTACAAAACTGGGCATGTTTCAGGCCAGTCATGCATACCCCTCGCTCCTCTTTCTCTGTTGGCTGGCTGTCTCTCTTTTCTCTGCACACCTTCCTTTTCTGAGTCCCTGGAAAAAGTTACCACAGGGACTTCTCAGAGGCTCTTTTCTTCTGCCTAGAAAGTGCATTTTCCTTCAGCTTTTGCGGTCCAGTCAGCTGTGGACACAATGGCAGGTTCAGGTGGGCAGAAAGAGTTGTAGGGGTGGCAGGTACAAGGCAGGATAAATTTCTCTCCAATTCCAAAAGGAAGCCCCCAGAACTGCAAAGAAGTATAAAAAATATGGAGTCTGGGTTCTTGCTCTGAGACATCTACACGGACCGTGTGCTTCTAAGTGGTGGAGATGGGATCTCCAGGTTCTCTCCCTGCCCTCCCATTCCCAGCAGTGGCCAACTGCACAGCCTGAAGCACTGATCTCCCTGTTGGATTCCTGGCCTCACCACTCAACGTTTACGTGGCCCTGGGCATGGATCTGTTTCTGTTTCTTTTTAAAAAATTCATCCCTGTGCCTGGCTTCTCATCCATAAAGTTAGGATAACAGTAGTACAATACCAACATTAGAGCTGATAATATTAAATGAGATAATCCAGCACCATACTTGCATAAACATTTTAATTATTAATACAATGTCTAATACCTGCTAGTCCTTTGAATCACTCAACTCAATAAGTACCTCGTAGATGTTCCTTGCATTGAATTGGATTGAATGCTGAGTCCCAAAAGGCTCCTTTCACTGCGTCCTCACATCTCTCTAATTTCATCCCCTCCCTTGCCAGAACTACCTGAAGTCAAGATAAGAACGCAAGGAATAATCCAACTTCTCCATTCTTAGATCCCATAAGATATTTTGAATTACAAACAGAAGCAGAATGTCTTCTGATGGAATAGTCTATTATATTATTCTGAAAGGTTCTGTAGCAGTAAAAAGGAAAAAATAAAAAGAGATAGAGAGAGGAAAATGAGGGTTTTTTTTTTCTTTCCTTTTTCTGAGGACAAGGAAGATAAAGAGAAGAGTGAACAGGCCTGATCATTCCTAGCTTTTTTATTTTATTCCTAACTCTACATGTCTGTAACTAAGTTTGCTTTTCTGCCCCCTTGACTCTGCAGGAGCTACACTTTGCACCTATTTTTCAATGACTCTATGTTAAATACATCCTGTATCTGGTGTTTGCCCTTACAAGACTCTTCCACTTATAGTTCTTCTTTTTTTTAAATCAAAAAGAAGGCCACAGAGCCACCGAACTGCCAGACTCAATTACTGGGTTACCCATGCCAGTCTATGACTGTCTTTGAAACAAAGTTAGAGGAAGAAATCAAGATCTTAACACCTTTGATTATCATTAGTGACTCCTGACTTCAAGCCTTCATCTTGTATGAGCCCCAAGGCTCCTCATAAAGGGAGGGAATGGAAAGGTATTCCCCTTTCTACCAGCTGACAATTAAAGCCACCTTTCTGTTACCTCCAAACTCTGTCTCTGTACTTTTTATTCGGCTTCAGTGGGCAGAGAAAGCCAAGGTTTTGGCCAGCAACAGGTCTGAAAATATTCATTCACCACCATACTTAGTAAAAGAGGTCCAGTTTGCAAAGCAGGTAAAAGATACTATGAAGCTCTCTGTTAAGCAGAAGAGAGTCAGTTTGTGGGAATTTATCATGTGCAGTTCACGAGGCCCCAGGGCCGTGATGTTGCCATTTAAACATTTGCAGGAATAGCACGGAAAGCAAAGTTGACATCTGAAAGAATGAGTGGCCCCGGTGCTGCCTTTTTGTTTGCCTGGAAAGATCACAGCATATGAATCAGAGCTTCTCCTAATTCTTCCTCAGCGGCTGCCACAACTCTCTGAATACACCAGCCTTCCACCCTCTGGATGGTTTATATAGTGATAATGGAGTGAATTTTAATAGGGTCCCTCCTTCCTTCCTGGGCTTCCGTGGTGGCTCAGCTGTTAAAGAATCCACCTGCAATCTGGGAGACCTGAATTCCATCCCTGAGTTGGAAAGATCCTCTGGAAAAGGGAAAGGTTACCCACTCCAGTATTCTGGCCTGGAGAATTCCACAGATTGTATAGTCCATGGGATTGCAAAGAGTCAGACACAACTGAATGACTTTCACTTTCACTTTCCTTCCTACCTCCCCTCCCTCCTCTCTTTTCCCCTCCCTTCCTTTCCCCTTTCCTTTATTTGTTTACTCAAGAATATGCAAGCTCTTGCTTCCCTGATAGCTCAGTTGGTAAAGAATCCGCCTGTAATGCAGGAGATGCTGGTTTGATTCCTGGGATGGAAAAATCCGCTGGAGAAGTGATAGCCTACCCACTCCAGTATTCTTGGGCTTCCCTTGTGGCTCAGCTGGTAAAGAATCTGCTTGCAATGCGGGAGACCCGGATTCGATCCCTGGGTTGGGAAGATCCCCCTGGAGAAGGGAAAGGCTACCCACTCCAGTATTCTGGCCTGGAGAATTCCATGGACTCTATAACCCATGAGGTCGCAAACAGTCTGACACGACTGAGCAACTTTCACTTTCATGCAAGCCCATCAATCAAGAGCCAGGCTGTAATTTGATCTGATACCCTCCTGGCACTTACAGTCTAGCAAGGAATGTAGGCATTGAGTGCTAGTGAACTAGAAATGGCCTTGACAGAGAGAAGATATTGAACCCAACCCAGTGAGAGAAAGCCTCCTGGAAAAAATAATTTTCTTCTGAAATTCGAAAGTTGACCAACCAGAAGAAACAACTGGGGAGGGTGGGGAGTAGGGGTCAGTAGGGTAGTGGGAGAGGACCATGGGCCGTGCTGAGCTAGAGAGCATGAGGTCCCCACGGCCTAAAATGCAGCTGCCCTGGGACGCTCACGGCCCCTCCCTCCTCTGCGTCTGTGCTGGGAATGACTTTGCTGTCAGGTGAAATCAGCCCTCCTGGTGTGATGTGAAGGGACACTACCCTCCTCTCCATCTCGGCAAGGGTCGGTGATCACCTCCAGCTTGCACAGGCATCTCCAAGAAGCAGAGAAACTTGCTCCAGGCTCATTGCTCTTGTGTCGCAGTTACTGAAGCCCACCTGCCCTAGAGTCTGGGCTCCGCAACAACAGAAGCCACTGCAGTGAGAAGCCCTTGAACCGCATGGAAAACCCAGTGTAGCCAAAATAAATAATAAATAAATAATTAAAAAACAAAATCAGAAGGCTGAGCTGGAGTTGAAGCTCAGGACTGCTTGGTGTCTCTAAAGTATGTGCCTAGAGGGAGGCTCAAGAGGGCGGGGATATATATATATATATAATTATGACTGATTCACATTCTTGTATAGCAGAAACCAACACAACACTGTAAAACAATTATCATCTGATTAAAAAATAAAATAAATAAAATATGTGCCCATTCCACAATAGTAAGACAACTCCCAGACCTTCCTGGGTCAGTCCCCCCCACCCCCCAAAATAAATACCATCTGCAATTCCTCCACCAGAAAGGAGTTAATACCTTAGAAACAAAAGACTGCTTCTTTCCTCATGTCCCTCTTTTATAAACAAACACTGAGCAAGCTTTGGAATGTTGAAAAATGCTCATGACAAAGAAAAGGGGACCAGACACCTCTTATTTTGTCTTCACCATTTAAATCATGAATACTTCCATATCTTGAGTTCTTTTATACCTTAAACAAATACATAATAAAAATTTTAAACTTCTGCAGGGCTTCCCTGGTGGTCCAGTGGCTAAGAGTCCGCACTCTCAATGCAGGTCCGATCTCCAGTCAGAGAACTCGATCCCAAGTGCTGCAACTTAGAGCTTGTGCTCTACAACTAATGAAAGCAATGAAAATCGAAGATCCTGCATGTCGCAACTAAACCAAAAAAAATTTTTTTAATTTAAAAAAGCAGATACTCCTTGGTAGAGGTCACCTATGAAATCAGTAATACTTGCTGCTGCTAAGTTGCTTCAGTCGTGTCCGACTCTGTGCGACCCCACAGACGGTGGCCCACCAGGCACCCCCGTCCCTGGGATTCTCCAGGCAAGAACACTGGAGTGGGTTGCCATTTCCTTCTCCAATGCATGAAAGTGAAAAGTGAAAGTGAAGTTGCTCAGTCGTGTCCGACTCTTAGCGACCCCATGGACTGCAGCCTACCAGGCTCCTCCGCCCATGGGATTTTCCAGGCAAGAGTACTGGAGTGGGGTGCCATTGCCTTCTCCGAGTAATACTTAGGAGTGTATATATTTATCAGGAAATTTTCATTCGAACAAGAGAAATGAGGGCAGCACATAAATGAAGGGCGCCCACCAAAGTTTGAGATACAGAGGCAGAGCTTATAGTACTAAATATAATTGTCATGGTCTTCAGGATTTCACCTTGTGCCAACTCTTCTAAGTTATTATAAAATACTCTTCTCTCCCCAAGCCTAGCTCACATTTCTGCTGGACATTAGCTCCAAGTCTTCCCTTTGGGTGGAATATCCTCTAAGCTTTTGATATAGATTTTACCTCCCTGGGGGAAACTGTGTAGATCTCCTAAGTCAGAAATCACCTATACCCTTTATTTTTCTCATACCATGTGGTGATGTCTCTACTATTAAGCCCTTATTGCATTAGTATTTGTCCTAAAGTTAATTAGGCATTCACTTGACTCCCCTTCTAAGTTGGGAATACTCAGGAATCACAGCTCATTAATCTGTGCATTTCCCATAATGTCCTGCTTAATACTGTGTACATAGTAGGGGCTTAATACATCTTTAAAGACTTGAAAGAAAAATATGTTCTTTCTGGCTTGAGTAAAACTTTAGTAGGAATTTCTCCATAAATATCCATAATGAAGAGATTTTCAGCTTGAGACATTTGCAGAATTGCTTTGGCCTTGATGAATTTTCTTTGATAGAAAAAAAAATAACCTGAATACTCTTTCCTGCGATAAGAGTCATAATTTCGAGAGACAGAGCTGTTCAGAGGAAAACATTTTGAATTCTGTACTATGTTCTGAGCCAATTAGAAGCAATTGGGTTTATGAATTTTTTATTTTCCTGATTGATTTTCTATTTAGTTTCTTCTGAATAAGTACTTAAAAATCTTTCCATAACATTCACCCTTTCCGTTGATTTCTAGCCTTACAGAACTTACCTTTCAGCAATTATATAGGCCCTTCACACATTTTTTCTTTTTTGCATTCCACTTCTTTTAAAGTAGTTTATTGAAATCCTCTCCAGATAAAAACCTTGAAATCATTAAGCAGATCACTGTTCAGAACCACATTAATTCTTCTATTTTTCTCCTTAAAGGAGATGACTGGTGGACAGCTCAGAATAGCAATGAGGAATGGTATTTATCTATAATACCTCTCCCATGATGAATAACTAATTTATTCAAAATCCCATTACTCGGAACACTTCAATCATGGTAGAATGAGGTCTCTGATTTGGGTTCTGGTTAGTTTAGAAATGGCCTCCTTCCCTGGGGACATTGAGAGATGCTAAGGCCAGCTGGTGATACAGACTGAATGTGAACACTGCAACGCTGGGAATTTGAGCAACAGCTTCCTAATTCCTGGCTCAGAATAGCCTGCGAGGTCTGGGGCCTTGCCCACCTCCATGTCCTCCAGGAATTTCAGCCCTCATTGCAAGGATCATCTCCCTGCCCTAAACACTGCCACAGCTGTCCTGATGGCTTTGCCATCTACAGGGATTGGACTTTGTCAGCACTCAGAACTACTGAAGTATGAAGCACTCAGACTTCAGGTACCCCCTCCCAGACCACAGCCTCGAAGCTCCAAGAAGCTGTGGTCTTAAAACTTATCATAGCATCTACCACTGCTTCCTAACTCACAGAGGAATAGCCATGGATCCTAGTGGTGGCCATGGCCCTTGGAGAGCAGCCCACTCAGGGATTTTAGCTCAGGATCCTTTTCCTCAAATGAAATCATATGTGGACGCCCCATAAGAAAGAAGAAACAGAGCTACTCAGGCTGAAATGGAAGTGTAGACCACAGCCACTCATTCTGTCTTGTGCTGTGATTTTATTACAGAGCGGATGTCTAAATACATGGCTGCTGCTACTGCTAAGTCACTTCAGTTGTGTCTGACTCTGTGCAACCCCATGGACCGCAGCCTACCAGGCTCCTCCGTCCATGGGATTTTCCAGACAAGAGTACTGGAGTGGGGTGCCATTGCCTTCTCCTAAATACATGGCATTTTGATTAAATTATGCGTGTAGCCTAGGCTTTAATTCTTATCTGTGACATGGAGCCTCAGCACCCAGCAAATCCCCCTTTATAGGCACCCATTCCCCTGATACTTTTGGAAGGCTCCAGAGAGTTTCTCTGAGTAGCTCATGAATGAAATCATTCAGTTCCCCACATGGGTCTTCTGTGTGGTCTCCACTCTGTTTCCCCCTCTCTCTACCCTTGCTGCCCTCCTGACTCCATGCAGGATGCTCCCAAAGCCCGCAGGCTCTGCTGCTGCCTTTGCTGGGTACAGCTGCCGCCCTTTGCAGGAACAGCTCAGCTAGTGCAGTAAACATGGGGGGACCCTGACATTGACCAGTCTCCTTTATGCATTCCTTCTGCTCAAAGGATACCAATGCAAGCTCTTTTCTGAGAGAATCATTCATGGAAATAGCCCTGTTATGTTTGCTTACAGACTTCTTTCTCTCAGGACCTGAAAATTGAGTCAATATAAGGTTGGGAGCTGAGCACCAAAGAAGTGATGCTTTTGAACTGTGGTGTTGGAGAAGACTCTTGAGAGTCCCTTGGACTGCAAGGAGATCCAACCAGTCCATCCTAAAGGAGATCAGTCCTGGGTGTTTATTGGAAGGACTGATGTTGAAGCTGAAAGTCCAATACTTTGGCCACCTGATGCAAAGAGCTGACTCATTGGAAAAGACCCTGTTGCCGGGAAAGATTGAGGGCAGGAGGAGAAGGGGACGACAGAGGATGAGATGGTTGGATGGCATCACCAACTCAATGGGCATGGGTTTGGGTGGACTCCAGGAGTTGGTGATGGACAGGGAGGCCTGGTGTGCTGCAGTTCATGGGGTCGCAAAGAGTCGGACGTGACTGAGCGACTGAACTGAACTGAACTAAAGGTTGGGATAAAGACCCATCTTTACTGAGAACTGAAGATTTAGACTTGGGTCTGGTGAGTCAGCTGTGCTATGCCCTCTGTGAGGAGTTCCCATCTTCCGGCTCTTCAGTTTCTCAGACAAATCGTTTCTTCTGCAGTTTGCTAGGTGATAGCCTCCAGCGGCGGTGCAGACATAAGCAGGGCCGTCTCCTTAGCCTGATCCTGGACTCACTCGAAATCACTTCTGTCTTTAAACACACTGTAGAGAAAAAGGTTGTAAGACTCAATTTAAATGGATTGATTTTTACCAAAATGAGAGAGCAGGGTATTTTGAGAAAATACAAGTTTCTATTGGCAAAAATAATGAAAATTGTATTGATCATAACTGTGCATCAGTGAGACCTGATACTTGAGCAATTAATTTAAAATTTTGATAAAGCAAACCAATAATCATGTAGGATCTGAAGAGAGTACAAGGATAAAGCTAGTCACTAAGAAATGTGGGAACCACACACACACACACACAGAGTTGTGCACATACACACATACTTCCCTAAACCAGAGAGAAAAGGAGGGATCTTTCCCATTCCCATTTTCTCCCTTTAAAATTGGCTTAAAGCTTGGCAACTTGTGAAATAGCAAGAAATTTATACATTGGTCTCTGCCCCACCCTCCCCCCCGACCCTCCCAACTCCACCCCCATCGCAGTTTCCGACATGGAGCTCCTGAAACTAATAAATGCTTAAGTGATAGGAACATTAGGAGCATCTTTGTTCTAATGAGAAGACTGAGTGGGGTCCCCAAAGGACACTGGTCACCAGAAAGACCCAGTCATGACTAGAAGCTTGAAATCTTCAGCCCCACCTTCCCATCTCCAGAGAGGGGAAGGGGCTGGGAATGGAGTTAATAACTGATTATGCCAATGTGATAAAGTTTCCATAAGAAGCCCCAAAATATAGGATTCGGGGAGCTTCCAGGTTGGTGAACATATCCACATATGCAGGGGGTGGGTGGGTGATGCACCTCAACTCCATGTGGACAGAAGTGCCTTTACCTGGGACCCTCCTGCACACCTCACCCTATGTATCTCTTCATCTGACTGTTAATATGCATTCTTTATCATATCTTTTAATAAACTGGTAAACATAAGTAAAGGCTTCCCAGGTGGCACAGTGGTAAAGAATCCACCTGCTAATGCAGAAGACTCAGGTTCAATCCCTGAGGAAGATCCCTGGAGAAGGAAATGGCAACTCAACTCTAATATTCTTGCCTGGGAAATCTAATGAACAGAGGATCCTGGTGGGCTACAGTCCATGGGGTCGCAAAGAGCCAGACACGACTGAGTGACTGAGCACACACACACACACACACACACACACACACACACAAACATAGGTGTTTCTCTCAGTTCTATGAGCTATTTGCAAAAACATTGAATCCAAGGGGAAGGAGCTCATGGGAACCTTCAATTTGTAGACCAGTTGGACAGAAGTTGTGGGTAACCTGGAGACCTGCCACTTGTGATCCAAATCCAGAGTTGGGGCAGGAGGGCCGTCTCGTGGAACTGGGCTCTTAACCTGGTGGGGGCCTGATGCTATGTCCTGGTTTATAGTGTCAGAATTCTGCTGAATCGTAGGACACCTAGCTGGTGTCACAGAGTTGCTTGGTGTAGGGTAAACTCACACATCTGATGTCAGAAATGTTTTGAATGTGCTAGGAATGTAAGGAGAAACATAGGAGGAGGACTGGAGGTTGTTTCAACGTACAGTTCAAAATTCCACCCACAGACCAGCCACACACCAGCATGACCTGGGAGCGTATGAGAGATGTAGAATCTTAGCCCCACTCCAGGGCCGCTGATCCAAACTCTGCAACTTGGCACTGTGGGAGATGCATACACACTTGAACTCTGTGAGGCACTCTTCTGTGCTGCCCTGCGTGTCACTCAGTCGTGTCCGACTCTTTTCCACCCCGTGGACTGTAGCCCACCAGGCTCCTCTGTCCTTGGGGTTCTCCAGGCCAGAATACTGGAGTGGGTTGCTGTGCCCTTCTCCAAAGTGCTCTTCTACATATTATCAACCACTTACATGTACAGAATATATGTCTCAGATCCTTCCAGAGCTCACATGCGGCTGCAGTACAGGAAGAAAGAAGTGTCTGAGAACTCAGCGAGGACTAAAGACAAAAGTGTTTAAGAGGAATACTGGGAATATTCTGGGGGGGGGGGGGAGTTTCAAACTTCTCTGCTTTGCCAAAGACTGGCTCTGGGCACCAGCCTTTATAGTCGAAGCCAAGAGAAACATCATCCAAGTGTAAAATCCGAATAGGAGCTGCAAGGTTTCCTCCAACTCCAGTGCTAGGCAGAGATCAGGAGCAGACCAGGACCCCAGCTTCCCTGTGCCTGACTGATTACAGTCCTAGAAGAATTTTTTAAGAAATGGATAACCAGCTTGGCAAAAACAAGACATATTCACTGTTGCATTCCCCTTGAATGGAGTCAGTGAATGCTCTGCCTCAAGATTAATTTCCAGCCCCTGACAGCAATGCTTAAGACATGCAGATGGGGTGAGCAAATCCTCACTCTAAGTAGGGAACAGGGATACAATGCAAGTTTCTTTCTGTTTAAAGCTCCTCATGCTGAGGTGGTTGGAGAGCTGCAGAATAGGAGGGAAGTGCAAGGCTCCCAAAACAATGCTTTCTCATTTGCAGAAGACAGGTGAAGGTCAGCAGAACGTCTCAAAGTGACATACGTCTCTCTTCTGGGTGCTTCTAGGCATGCTGTCCTGATGATGAATTTCTCCCTGGGAAAGCACCAGACAACGGCATTGCAGGAAGAGGGGGGTGGGGTGAGACCTGCACAGGTGGGCCTTGAATGCGCTCTGCTTGTCCCATCAGAGAGAGAAGCACAGCCACACCTGCTCCTTGGGCTCACACCCTGCTCTGGGTATGTGCCATTGCCCTGGCTTTCTTCACTTTTCCACTCAGAGAATCGGGTTTGGTGACCAGGAAATCCAGGGCTTGCAGCCAGACTCTGCACTGTGAACACCGTGCCTCTGCTTGGCCAAACAGCTGCCTGTAACAACACAGAATTCAAAGTGGAGCTGGGGCGATCCGTCACTCGCCACTCTCAGACAGGCTGCTATTAATCACGCCGGCCACATCCATCAGGCTCTTCTCTTTTGGCCACGGCTCATAGTCACAGAAGCGCAGCCAGGGTCTCCTGATAAATCAAACCCAACAGTTCTATGATAAGGATGACACAGGTGAATGGGGGACAAAGGTGTACAGTCTTAGCCATGTATCCACAAAATTTAAAAAGTGGAGGACAGAAATGACTGCTGACTGCCAAGAGCCAGAGACTGACTTTCTTCTTTCTTTTCTTCGTTCTTTCTTTCTTCCTTCCTTCGTCTCTCTCTCTCTCTTTCTATTTATAACCTTCTTAAACCTCCATCATGTGTGGGAGTTGGTATTACGACTGTGCTCAACTGAAGAAATCAAAGCTCAGAGAGACTGAGAAATGTGCCCAAGATCACACAGTTTGTAGTAGCAAAGCTAGTATTGCAGTTCAGGTTTAGGTGAGTGGCAGAAATAATTAGAATAGAGAGGAAGATAAACAGTAAGGAGCTGCGCCAGGGGCATAGAGAAGATGAAAAGAGACAGAAGAGAAAAGAATAAGAGGAAAAGTCCAGGAGCAGAAAGCAAACTGCCTTCACAACCAAGTTCCTCTGCTGGACTCGCAGCTTTGCCACATGCAGCCTGGTGACTCAGGACAATCCTATCCCCACAGCCTCTTCGTCTGTGCAAGGCGACCAGGGCCGGCCAGCCAGCCAGCTGTGACACTGGTTTGTTTTCAGGATCAAAAGACGCTGTGTGGGAAGTTCTACATCACCGGGCATGCTGTACACATGGAAGCTCTTCAGCTGGTGTTTAGAGGATGGATGAGACACAGAAGACCAGATCCCAGGATATAGGGAATGAGAACATCCACCAAATGGTGAACAGAGCTGTGAGGAACCCCGGCCTAGGATGTGGAGCCAACTTGGATAACCACCTGCAGGTCTGCTTCACCCAGAATCGACCCCAACAGTGGAGGTGAGTCTACTGACCCAGGCACTTACCCAGGTAGAAACAGCAGCTCATTGAGGTTTTAGAAAAAAGGAAACTCCTTCTCCCAAATCTGTACGGGAATCGAGAAGGATCACTCCCTTTCTTTCTGGACCAGGAGCACGCCGTTGAGTCATCATCACTAATAGCTGCTGGGGAAGACAGTCAGAAATGAAAATGTGGTGAATGTTGGGTGGAGAGGGGATGGGTGGAGATGTGGGAGGAAGGAAGCTGGGAGTTTGGCCAATCCCACATGAAGGGTTCATGTGACTTGATTCAGCAATCAAGGAGGGGGTACTGATGAGGCTTTTTAGTGAAATAAATCTAGAAAGAAGAAACCAGAGGGCAGGAAGTTAGTTGGAGAACCTTCTCTTCCTTTTCTGTGCAGAGCAGAAGGCCAGAAAGGAGAAAGGCTAATGTGAGCAGTTTCTTTGAGGTGAAAACCATAAAGGAATTTTTGACTCCCGAGGCTGGGAGCTCCAGAGAGTGCTACCTGGCCTGAGCTGGAAATACGAAGGCCTGGCTGAGTCTATTCATGGTGCTCGACTACCAAGACCGCAAGGCTGTGTCTGTGAGTATCCTCCTGTTTGGTATGTGCCTCCAGGTTTCTGACTCTTCTGTAGCTTGGCCCAGAAGGTGGAAGAAGATGCTGCAGAATGAGGGAGCAAAGCCCAGATCCCAGGATGTGCTCCCAAGGGGAGGAGTCACAAAGCTCCTCTGTGCTTCATCCTGCCTCCCCTGGGAGGGAGGTGAGGTGGGCTGAATGGTGCCCCCAAAGATATGACCACGTCCTAATGCATGGAACCTGTGAATATTACCTGAGGCAGGAAATGGCTCCTTGTGAACAGGGTTAAGTGAAGGGCCTTGAGATGAGGAGAGCATCCTGGATCATCCAAGTGGAACTTAAACGCCATCACAGGTCACCTGGAAAGAGTGAGACAGAGGGAGAGTGAAAGGATACTCAGAAGAGCAGTCAGTGTGAAGACAGAGGCAGAGCTTAGAGCCACGTGGCCTTATGAGAAAGAAGGTCTGGAGCTGCCAAAACCTGTAAGAGCTGAGGATGGATTCACCCCAGAGCCTCTGTGGGGAGCTCGGCCCTCCCAACACCTCGATTTCAGACTTCTGCCCTCCCAACCTGTGGGAGAATGCATCTCCATTGGTTTCCTTTGTTTGTTTTTTTGGCTATGCCACACAGGATCTTAGTTCCCAGATCTGGGATAGACACAGACCCATGGCAGTCAAAGCACAGAGTCCTAACCACTGGACCGCCAGGGAATTCCCATACATTTCCATTGTTTTCGGCCATGATTGGAAACTAATGCAGGATGCAATGGAAAAGTTGCCCAGAGGCAGAAACACCTCCTAGTCTTCTGACTTCCCTCTTTGGGGAAGGTTCAGAACAGGGTTCGTTTGCCAAAACAGGACAGAGGTGGAATTGACCAGCACCCACTCTGTGTACACCCATCGTGCAGAGTTTCAAAGGGAGGCCGACCATACAGGCATGCTTGCCACAGGGGATAAGGGCTGAAGCAGAAGACCAGAGGTGTACGTCCAGGGCCTCATCAAATCTCCAGCGGTCCTGTGAGCTGGAAATGGAAGCTCAGCATTCAGCCCAAGAGAAGAGTCACTCAGATTTGGGTTTGAATTCCAGCTCCCCCATTCAGTGACCATGTGACCTGACACCCATCCTCCCACCCCCACCCCCAACTCTAGCCTTTTATCTGTGAAACCGAAATTATGACACCTACCTACAGGCTTGTTGCTGTGAGGTTTAAAGCCCTTCACAGAGCTCTCTGCTTTCTGAACGACCTGGTAAATAGTTCTTGCTATTATGGCCCAGGATCCCAGAGCAGTCAGACAGGCCTGACTGATGTGGGAGCCTGAGGCAGACTCACCCTGCAGGGATCAGCCTATCTATGTGGAGGAGCTCATTTCAACTCCCCCACAACACTGGTCTGCGTGGGGTGTTGCCTGCTGTGCTCAGCACCAACCTCTTGGTGCTCCCCAAACCACAAGGGCTAGAAGCCTGAAAACTATGTCTCTCAGATCCCCCCTGCCATCAGGGTTCCAGTTTAGATTCTGCCTTTGGAAGGCTTTTGCACCAGAGCAGGAGGCAGAGAGGGAAACTGTTTCTCTGGCTCC
Organism: Bubalus kerabau; assembly: GCF_029407905.1. Taxonomy (NCBI): domain Eukaryota; kingdom Metazoa; phylum Chordata; class Mammalia; order Artiodactyla; family Bovidae; genus Bubalus; species Bubalus kerabau. The sequence goes on along the minus strand of NC_073625.1, from coordinate 99,099,250 downwards.
AGACTGGGAGGCAGCCGTCAGTCTAGCCCTCCTGCAGAGACAGAGCTAGCAGCAGGGGAACCCTGCAGGACAGTGGCTGGTTCCTGCTGGCCTGAGAAGAACAGCAAGGCTATTTGAGTCCTGTGGGCTCAAGTAGGTTCCTACAGAGTTACAGCAACTGACTGCAGAGCTGGATCTCTGGGTAGCATCACTGTTCCCATCCGTAGTTTTGCTCCTTCCCTTCCAACAACTAGGAAACTTCACTCCCTATATTAAATTTCACTGTGTTTGAAATACCTATAGTGACTTTCGTTTTACCAACTGAATCCCTGACCAGTCCATCAGTCCTCTGAGGTGCAGGGGCCAAGGTATACAGATCGTAGGGGGCTCTGAGGGCCATCTTCACCAGGAAATATGACCTTATATTTCCCATTAGAGATAACCCTTATAATGAAAATACACCATGTCTGCTAAGTTACTTTAGTTGTGTCTGACTCTTTGTGACCCCCTGGACTATAGCCCGCCAGGCTGCTCTGTCCATGGGATTCTCCAGGCAAGAATAGGAGTGAGTCACCATGCCCTCCTCCCGGTGATCTTCCTGACCCAGGGATCAAATCCACATCTCTTAAGTCTCCTGCATTTTCATGCAGGTTCTTTACTGATGAGCCGCCAGGCCAGGGAAAGCTATATAATACTGGCTCAAATGCTACCTATAAGGAGTCATTGACCATCTCACAGTCTGTCTTTAGTGAAAGTTTTGTAAATGAGGAGGAGTGCTAAATACAGTAGGGCAGAGAGGAAGCTGGGATGAAAGAAGGGGAAAAGAAAATCCCTCAAAGGGAGGAAAAATATCAGAGAGATGTTACGGAGAGAAATACAGATTTGCCCAGGCAGCAGCATATTGCTTGACTTCTTTATTTTTAATATTGTGGTAAAATATACCCAGGAAAGAATTTCCCATTTTAATTATTTTTAAATGTACAGTTCAGTGGCATTAAGTACATGCACATTGTTATATAACCATCACTACCATCCAGAACTTTTACATCTTTCCAAACTGAAACTCCATTTCATTGTACAGTAACTCTCCACTTCCCCCTCCCCCAGCCTGTAGGTATCATCATTTTACTTTGTGTCTGTGAATCTGGCTACTCTAGGTACCTTAGGTAAGTGGAATCACACAGTTATTTGTTCTTCTGTGTCCGGCTTATGCCACTCGGCTTAATGTCTTCAAGGCTCATCCGTGTTGTAGCATGTGTGTGAGAATGCTATTCCTTTTTAAGGCTGACTAATATTCCACTGAATGTACATACAAACCACTTTTTAAAGAATTCATCCGTGTTGAATTTAAAACTTCAACTTGTGTTGCTTATACATTTCGGCTATGGCAAATAATGCTACTGTGAACATTGGTGTACGAATGGTTGTTCAACCCCTGCTTTCAGTTCTTTGGGGTAGAAAAATTCTACCTAGAAGTAGAATCGTTGAATGACATAGTGATTTTAGGTTTAATTTTTTGAAGAAACTTCATATTGTTTTTCACACTGCCTGTATCATTTTACATTCCCACCAACAGTGCACAAAGGTTCCAATTACTCTACATCCTGTCTAATACCTGTTATTTTCTTTTTTTCAATAATAGCCATCCTATTGGGTATGAGGTGGCATCTCATTTTGATTTGTGTTTCCCTAATGATTAGTGATGAACATCTGTTCATGTGCTTATTAGCCATTTGTGTATCTTCTTTGGGGAACGTAATGACTTTTTACAGGAATCTTTAAAACAAAGAGACTCAAGTCGGTAGGAAGAAAAAAATATGACTCCCTATCCCTCCTCATGTAAGCTTCAGAGAGTATGAAAAAAATTTTTTGAATGTATTGGGTCACATTTTTTATGTATATTGGGTTCAAATGGATGCAGAATGCGATTTTTCTGCCTAGTCAAATAAACTTATTCAGAAGGCAGATTCAATATAATTCAAAAAAGTTATGAAATAAAATGTATTAAAACACATCAATTTCTACTGAAGGATGCATTAAAAAAAAATAAAACTCCCCCTGTCATTCAAATTATAATTGGTAAGTATCTGGGCTCAGGAGATGGGAAGCTGCACTTTAGGGTCATGGAGTAGGGAGGGAGGGATGGGAGGGGGGAGCGCAAATTTAGAATAGCAATTCAGTGAGAAGAATAAAAAGAACTGCTTCCTGGCTTCTCTCTTTCACTCCACTTGAGGCCCACACAAGTGATACTCAAAACTGTAGAGGTGGGGGATGTTTTTTGCAAGCCGGGGAAGGAGGATTTCCTGCTCACATTTGTTGAAGCTATTTGTCTGAAATGGGTGTGTGAGAGAGGGTCTGCTTCAAACCTAGACACAAAAGAGATCTTATTTGCTTTCATGATTCTTTTTCCCCTCCCTCCCTCCTCAGATTTTTACTCAAAAGTGTGTGCACATTTTTTCAAACATCTGGGACCTGATTCACCATCAATCTCTCTATAGCTTTTTTTTTTTTTTAAAGTTTTGTATCATTTACAAAAGAATAGCAATGATGTTAGTTAATGGCCAAATTAGTTGAAATCTTTATTTCATAAGATTTCTCTCTCAATGTTTTTAGCAAAAGAAAAAAACGAAAAAAATTGCACCAACACTAACTGAATGGAGTGGCTGATACATAGCAAGATGCTCAATATATGTGAAGGGATGAACACTTGAAAACCTGAGTCCCCATCATTTCTTCAGTGAACTGTTATCACTGCTTTCTAATCTCTCTCTTTTGCATCCCACATTGTTGCCATCCACCAGATCATGTAAGTGGGAGTCACCCTGAACTCCCCTTTTCTCACTCTCCACTAGTCATCCACAATCAGAGACTGTTGTATAGAAAACTAAATCCATACCATTTTTGCTCCTTTCCAAGCTCCCTGACACAGTTTAGTTGGGCCCCTGATCAGTTATCACCTGGATATTTTAATAGTCTTCTAACTGTCCTCTTTTCCAATAAACCCTCTACATTCTAATACTTCCAGTAGAATTCCAACACAACGATCTTCCTTTCCAAATTGAATGATACCAGGAATACTGTTTCTAGATGCTTACATAGCAGAAACTGGAAGCCTATGTCACAAAACAATAGGCATGAATACATGGAGGATACATGATATTCTTTGAATCATAATTTATAATACCAAAAATTGCAAACAAACCAAATATCACTTTGTACAGGAATGATTAAAGAAATTGTTTGTCTACAAATGGAAAACCATGTAACTGTGATAAAGAAGTAGACCTACATGAACTGGCATGCAAAGATATCCATGAGAGTATTATCTTCAAAAACTGCATACAGACAACAGCAGAATATATATAAACAGAGCATGTTGTACAAAATGTATACGTTAGTGAACAGTGTAGGAAAGCTAATTCAGCAGGCCCAACTGTAATCCTTTGAAAATCCTACTTAAAATGTTGGCTCTTGGTGGGTATCTAGGAACTTGGACTTCAGGAGAGTTCACACCATTTCCGGTACAAAAGATGGGTCACCATGCCTACACTCTTTGTTAAAACAAAATGGTTTGTGCTAAGCACTTGTTTTCTTTCTGGGAGTCTGAAATTTTAGGATATACCTTCTCAGTTCAGTTCAGTTCAGTCGCTCAGTCCTGTCCGACTCTTTGCGACCCCATGAATCGCAGCACGCCAGGCCTCCCTGTCCATCACCAACCCCCGGAGTTCACTCAGACTCACGTCCATCGAGTCAGTGATGCCATCCAGCCATGTCATCCTCTGTCGTCCCCTTCTCCTCCTGTCCCCAATCCCTTCCAGCATCAGAGTCTTTTCCAATGAGTCAACTCTTTGCATGAGGTGGCCAAAGTATTGGAGTTTCGGCTTTAGCATCATTCCTTCCAAAGAAATCCCAGGGCTGATCTCCTTCAGAATGGACTGGCTTGATCTCCTTGCAGTCCAAGGGACTCTCAAGAGTCTTCTCCAACACCACAGTTCAAAAGCATCAATTCTTCGGGCTACCTATGTAACCACCCCCAATAAAAACCCTGGATGATGAATGTCTGAAGAGCTCCACTAGTGGACAACATTTCACGACTCCTTGCAGGGGGATTAGGCAGGGACTGTGTGATTGTACCAGGAGAGGACCCTAGAAGCTTGTGCCTGGTTGCTCCCAGACTTTGTACCATGAACATTCTCCTTTGTTGATCCTGTTCTATACCTTTCCACTGAAATAAATATTAGCCATGAGTACAACAATCTGCTGAGTCCTGGGAGTTCTCCTAGCAAACTATAGAAATTTGGGATGGTCTTAGGGTCTTGTGAATACATAGCTTTACTTATATTGTTGATTAGTCACTAAGTTACATGTCACTCTTTTGCGACTCCATGGACTATATATATAGCCCACCAGGCAGGCTTCTCTTTCCATGGGATTTCTCAGGCAAGAATACTGGAATGGGTTTCCATTTCCTTCTCCAGGGGATCTTCCCAGACCAGGGATGGAACCTGTGAAAAGTGTGGAATCACTGAGAATTTTTAATTCTCAGTAGTGTATTGAAATTGTCATTTTACCTCTCACTATAGAATATTTTTAAACTATGGGAATAAAATAAAATTGTAATTTCATGAGTCTTCAGTGACTTTAGTGACTTACTATGTTGCAATGATTGCTTACCTGTACACCTCCACATTATGATGAGTCCCTATCGGGCGGCGGGGGCGGAGGGGGGTCCTGTCTTATTTTTCAACATCTACCGTGATTAACATAGGCCTGGGACATACTAGGTGACAGAAATGATGGTGCTAACTGAATTTGAAAGAAAACTAAGCAAAGGGGCATAGAGATGATTTCAAAACAAACTGAAAGGTAGTATTTCCATGCCAGATCTCCTTTTCTTTCGAGTTTCAGATTTTTAGTTCCTTTGACTTCCCAGCTTACTTCAAGCCTCTCCCATGTTCATCCCTCTTTAGAAGAAGATACGGAAAAGCCAAAAACGTAGAACAACAACAAAAAAGAGGTGAGATAGAATTAGATGAGGTTAGAAAAACAACTACAGTTTAAACTTCCTCTCTTCTCAGCTTAGCCAGAGGCAAGCAGTTGGCCCTTTCATTTAACATAGTTTATCCTAAAGAGGATGGTATGTGTTCTTTCTCAAACAAATCTCTGTTGGCAGCATGACTGCTATATCAAAGGACGTTGGATGTGTAGTAGGAAGGGTATAAAACAAATGCAAAAAGCTTTAAAATTTTTTTCCTTTTTAAGGTGCAGTTTTGTAAGACTGATTAAATACCTGAGTAACCACAGGGCACCACTAAGTGAAGATAAGCTAAATCAAGTGTTTATTCACTGCTTTAGGTTAAACAAACACAGAACAGTTGGGTGCTTTTTTTTTTTTCCATTTTACATAAAAATATACATAAAAATAAGCCATCATAAATTCAAATTCTGGCACCAAATTCTGAAGACCTGTCAGAGCACAGATTTTGAGACAATGTAAGTAATTGAAGAAACATATACAAACCCCCAACTACTAGGTAAAAAATAGGTTTGCTCCAAAACAATTTGAGCTTTAAACTCTGCCTTAGCTTAGCATCTGTAATTCAAGCTGGCACCGAGTCAGTGTTTTCTAAATTTCTTCTTGCTTAATCATAGATGGATCATGTATTATATAGACAGACAGTCACAAGTTGAGATGGCACAGAAATACATATCTGACATATGTATATGAATTTTTTTAATTTCCATGTTGCAGCCAACCGGCAAAATATTCCTACTTGAAAATTAACATATTCAAATAGTCAGGCTAGCTCTACCCAGGTTCACAGAATAATTTAGAAGCATCCAAATCATTCTTTAATATCCATTAAATTCTTCCCTGAGCTACTGCTACAAGGGCTTCCAGCCAGAGAGACTTGAATAGGTTTTTATCCTGGTGAAAGATCAGAACCTGTTTTACATGCTGAAGCTTTGTGAAAAGGTGAATCCATCTAACTCTGGTTACAGAAAGTCCGAGTTTGCTTGACATTTTCATTACTAACAGCTATTTTTCAAAGTAAATTCACACTTCACTTGGTTCTCAGTAGTCATAAATGGTTGTCAGAACTTGCCCTGGGTTCATCTAGATATTCCTTTGGGATAGACTTATTAGTGAGTGGATAGATTTTTTTTCATATGCCATAAGATATAGCCCACATGTGGCCAAATACAAAATAGCATCTGTGTGTGTGTGTGTGTGTGTGCATTATTGTGTCATATCTTAATGAAAAATTCTCCAAAGAAGACATACAGATGGCTAACAAACACATGAAAAGATGCTCAACATCACTCATTATCAGAGAAATGCAAATCAAAACCACAATGAGGTACCTTGTCATGCCAGTCAGAATGGCTGCTATCCAAAAGTCTACAAGCAATAAATGCTGAAGAGGGTGTGGAGAAAAGGGAACCCTCTTACACTGTTGGTGAGATGCAAACTAGTACAGCCACTATGGACAGCAGTGTGGAGATTCCTTGAAAAACTGGAAATAGAACTGCCATATGACCCAGCAATCCCACTGCTGGGCATACACACCAAGGAAACCAGAATTGAAAGAGACATGTGTACCCCAGTGTTCATCGCAGCACTGTTTATAATAGCCAGGACATGGAAGCAACCTAGATGTCCATCAGCAGAATGGATAAGAAAGCTGTGTTACATATACACAACGGAATATTACTCAGCCATTAAAAAGAATGCATTTGAATCAGTTCTAATGAGGTGGATGAAACTGGAGCCTATTATACAGAGTGAAGTAAGTCAGAAAGAAAAACACTAATACAGTATATTAATGCATATATATGGAATTTAGAAAGATGGTAACAATGACCCTATATGCAAGACAGCAAGAGACATATATATAAAGAACAGACTTTTGGACTCTGTGGGAGAAGGCGAGGGTACAATGATTTGACAGAATAGCGTTGAAACATGTATATTACCATATGTGAAATAGATCACTAGTCCAAGTTTGATGCATGAAACAGGGCACTCAAAGCACCTGGGACAAGCCTGAGGGATGGGATGGGGAGGGAGGTGGGAAGGGGGTTCAGGATGGGGGACACATGTACACCCATGGCTGATTTATGTCAATGTATGGCAAAAACCACTACAATATTGTAAAGTAATTAGCCTCCGATTAAAATAAATAAATCACATGAATATATAAAAAAAAAAAAAAGCAGGGGAAACTGTCTGTGCGGATTTGGGCCAATTTCCCCCTTTTACATATAGGTTTAACTCATGAATGAGAAACAAAGTTTTAAAGTCAAATACCTGGATTTAGAATTCAATGCAATGCACAGCAACTGAACAATTTACTGTTTGAGCAAAGCCCAAAGGCTGTGAGCTCTGTGTGTATTTGGGAGGAGAGTGTTCCAGGCAAAGGAAGTAATAAGCAAAAGGCCTTGGGGCTGGAGTGGAATGGGTCACAGGAAAGGCGCAGACAGTCTTTCAGAGAAATCCCAGGTCCCCTATCTCACAGGGCCTTGCAGCCATTGTAAAGACCAATTTTACTCTCAGTAAAGTTGCATAACCACAGTGCTGCTGCTGCTGCTAAGTCACTTCAGTCGTGTCCGACTCTGTGTGACCCCACAGACGGCAGCCACCAGGCTCCCCCATCCCTGGGATTCTCCAGGCAAGAACACTGGAATGGATTGCCATTTCCTTCTCCAATGCAAGAAAGTGAAAAGTGAAAGTGATGTCGCTCAGTTGTGTCCGACTCTTTGCGACCCCATGGACTACAGCCTACCAGGCTCCTCCATCCATGGGATTTTCCAGGCAAGAGTACTGGAGTGGGGTGCCATTGCCTTCTCCGATAACCACAGTGCCTGCATGCTAAATCACTTCAGTCATGTCCAACTCTTTGCAGCCCTATGGACTGTAGCCCGCCAGGCTCCTTTGTCCTTGGGATTATCCAGGCAAGAATACTGGAGTGGGTTGCCTTTTCCTCCTCCAGGGGATCTTCTTGACCCAGGGATTGAACAGAGTCTGTTACATCTCCTGCATTGTCAGGTGGGTTCTTTACCACTAGCTGGGAAGCCAACCAGACCCAAACTGGCCTTATCCTGTTTCTAACAAGATACTGAGTTTCTTTTCAGAGACAGCAGATCAAAAGCACAAGTCATGCAGGTGAGGCACGCACAGAGGAGATAATATTAATCTCCACAGTCAGAACCAAAGTTTCTTCCCCTCCACAGAACTGGTACCTGAACATGGGAACCCTTTCAGAAGCGAAGGGTCTGTTGTCCAGGAAGACCCCTTTACCATCCTCACTGTGAATGGCCAGGTTCCAAAACCCTCCTACCACACCTGCTCCGCCAGTGCTTCAGCATCCCAGTCCTCGTCCCCTAACTCACAGAGGTGTGAGCGAACCCCAGATCAGGGAGACCGATTTGAGTCCTGCCTCCTGTCTCCTAGCTCACTGACCTTGCAATAAAACACTCTCTTTTCTCAAAAGCTGGTGCCATAGCATTGGCTTCTATGCACATCATGTGGGGCAGGGAGCCCCTTGCTTGGTAAGAGTGGAAAACCATTGGAGGGAAAGTTCTAAGCAGAGGAATAACACATCTGATCTGCTTTTGGCAGCATCATTTTGCTGCATAGATTAGACCACAGAACAGCAAAGGTGGAAGAAGGGAGGTGTCAGGAGCTTTGAAAGAGACAATGGTGTTGGAGTAGAGTGGAAGCAGTATAGGTGGCAAGAAATGGTCAGACTCTGCCTGTGTTTTAAAGGTAGAACCCTCAGGATTTGCAGGCTGGTAGACTAAGGGACGGGGAAGCCTGGTGGGCTTCCATCTATGGGGTCACACAGAGTCGGACACGACTGACGCTACTTAGCAGCAGCAGCAGCAGCAGCAGACTAAAGGATGGGAGAGGAGGAAGAGACAATGCCAAAGTTTCAGTCAGAGCAGCTGGAAGAATGAAGCTGGTGTTACTAAGTCTTCTCCATCTAATTTCATCCTTCAGTAAACTTTTCAGCCCTCCATTTTGCTGGAGTGATGAAGATACAGCCTCAGTGAACAGATGGGCTGACAGCCCCTCTCAGTCACAGGCAATTCCTGGGGTGTGTCTGGGGACCGGGCTGGGCACACCCAAGCTGCAGTCAGTCCAAGCCCAGGCTTGTGCTGCAGGGAGGCAACCTGGAGGGGGACAGGCCAGGAGTCTGTTTATTTGAGGAACTGATTCATTTCCCAGAAGAGAACTCTCTCAAGGAAACAGAAAGTGAGAGTCATCAGACAAGTGACAGAGGTGGAGTAGAATTTCAGAAGCGGAATAGAAAACAGAAGCAACAGAAGTGGAGGAGAATTTCCAGAATCACTGTGTACCACTGACGCCAGGTTCTTCCCCAGCCCAGGCCTCCACTGACTTCCCTCTGCATCCCAGAGAGAGTGAGAGCAAGAACGAGAGCAAGAGAGAAAAAAAAAGAGAGATGAGAATAATGCCTGAAAGAGAGCAGCTCTCACTGAAATCCCTGAAGGACCCCTGGGCTGAGCCGTACCCACTTGGGGCCCTAGAGCAGAGGCTCTCCTCTTCCTCACCACCCCACAGGGCTGGCCCGTAGTCACCCAGTAGAAGAAAAATAAATTAGCAGGGGATCATTGCAAGTGAATGCAGGGCACTCCTGGGCACTCCCAGAAACAGATAGTGGGAACCAGTGGGGCCAAAGTGACTCGTTTGGGGTTAAGGATTATACCAGTGAAGCACAGACTGTGTGTCTTCAGTGAAGTGGTGATTTCTTAGGCGACAAAAGGCCAGCACACCATACAAAGGTTTCTGGAGAGCCTGCCCTCCCACTCAGACCCTGGCAGGGGCTTGGCAGCCCACCTTCAGCTGGGATAGCCCCAGCGGAGAAATGTTAGGACCACAGGGAGAGTGGACACACACACCAAAGATGTGTATGTGTCTGTGTGTCTGTGTGCTCAGTCATGTCTGACTGTTTGTGACCCATGGACTGTAGCCCTTCAGGCTCCTCTGTCCATGGGATTTCCCAGGCAAGGATACTGGAGTGGTTTGCCATTTCCTTCTCCAGGGGATCTTCCCGACCCAGGGATTGAACCCACATCTGCTGCATTGGCAGGTGGATTCCTTAACACTAGCGCCCAAAACAGGAGCCTTCAAAGGGATAAAACACTGAGATCAAAAGGTTTCTACCTTTTTTATGAAATTGAAATGAAAGATTTTTTTTTACCTCTTTAGTGAGGATTAAGTTGCAAAGTTATAGCAGCTAGGATGTGGGAGGGAGATGAGAGGATCACAGCTCAGGAGCACACATTACCATGAGCTTGGGGCACACTTAGCCTCTGCTCTGGTCCAGCTGCCAGGACACCAGCCCTTGGGATCACTTGGGCCAAGTGACCTTGGTCTTCTGCATAAATGCAGGCAGGAGAGTTAGGCAGGGCTCCCCCTCCCTCTAACCTCCAAAATGCTTCTACCTGTCTCCAGGGTCCTAAAATGCTTCTTGTATGCTGATTGTCCTTCTACAAAGAAGTAAAAGCTTCCATTGCTCCCAGGACTCATCTATCTGGAGGAGTTCTGATGGAATGGCTCCAACTGGGTGCTGGAATGATCAGAAAATTGTCAGCAAAAGGAGGAGGTGTAACACTTAGGAGTAAATTGGGGTCAACTCTTTCAAATCCCAACCTCACTCCTCAACTTCTGTGGATCTTAGTCAAAATATTCCATCCAGTGCCATGGAACTCAACTTTGACTACAGTAAATTCACCTGGTGAAACTTTTAAAAATCTCAGTGCCTCTGGATGCAAGGGTTTTGGGAGAAAGAAGGAAGGGCTGACTAGGCAAACCACAGGGGATTCTTAGGGCACTATTCTATGTGGAAACTTAGAATAGAGTTTTAGGAAACTATGTTGTGTGACACTATAGTGGTGGATTCATAACCATATGCATTCACCAAAACCACGGACCTACACATGAAGTTCAGTTCAGTTCAGTCGCTCAGTCGTGTCCGACTCTTTGTGACCCTAGGGACTGCAGCACCCCAGACCTCCCTGTCCATCACCAACTCCCAGAGTTTACCCAAACTCATGTCCATTGAGTCAGTGATGCCATCCAACCATCTCATCCTCTGTTGGCCCCTTCTCCTCCCACCTTCAATCTTTCCCAGAATCAAGGTCTTTCCCAATGAGTCAGTTCTTCACATCAGGTGGCCAAAGTATTGGAGTTTCAGCTTCAACATCAGTACTTCCAATGAATACTCAGGACTGATCTCCTTTAGGATGGACTGGTTGGATCTCCTTGCTGTCCAAGGGACTCTCAAGAGTCTTCTCCAACACCACAGTTCAAAAGCACCAATTCTTTGGCGCTCAGCTTTTTTTGTAGTCCAACTCTCACATCCATACATGACTACTGGAAAAACCGTAGCCTTGACTAGACGAACCTTTGTTGACAAAGTAATGTCTCTGCTTTTCAATATGCTGTCTAGGTTGGTCATAATTTTCCTTCCAAGGAGTAAGCATCTTTTAATTTCTTGGCTGCAGTCACCATCTGCAGTTATTTTGGAGCCCCCCAAAAATAAAGCCAGCTACTGTTTCCACTGTTTCCCCATCTATTTGCCATGAAGTGATGGGACCGGATGGCATGATCTTAGTTTTCTGAATGTTGAGTTTTAAGCCAACTATTTCACTCTCTTCTTTCACTTTCATCAGGAGGCTCTTTAGTTCTTCACTTTCTGCCTTAGGGGTGGTGTCATCTGCATATCTGAGGTAATTGATTTGTCTCTCAAGAATGCACTGGTCATAGCAAACACCCTCTTCCAACAACACAAGAGAAGACTATACATGGACATCACCAGATGGTCAACACTGAAATCAGATTGATTATATTCTTTGTAGCCAAAGATGTAGAAGCTCTATACAGTCAGCAAAAACAAGACTGGGAGCTGACTGTGGCTCAGATCATGAACTCCTTATTGCCAAACTCAGACTTAAATTGAAGAAAGCAGGGAAAACCACTAGACCATTCAGGTATAACCTAAATCAAATCCCTTATGATTATATTGTGAAAGTGGGAAATAGATTTAAGGGACTAGATCTGATAGAGTGCCTGATGAACTATGGATGGAGGTTCATGACGTTGTACATGAGACAGGGATCAAGACCATTCCCAAGCAAAAGAAACACAAAAAAGCAAAATGGCTGTCTGAGGAGGCCTTACAAATAGCTGTGAAAAGAAGAGAAGCGAAAAACAAAGGAGAAAGGGAAAGATATACCCATTTGAATGGAGAGTTCCAAAGAATAGCAAGGAGAGATAAAAAAGCCTTCCTCAGTGATCAATGCAAAGAAATAGAGAAAAACAACTGAATGGGAAAGACTAGAGATCTCTTCAAGAAAATTAGAGCTATCAAGGGAACATTTCATGCAAAGATGGGCTCAATAAAGGACAGAAATGGTAGGGACCTAACAGAAGCAGAATATTAAGAAGAGGTGGCAAGAATACACAGAAGAACTGTACAAAAAAGATCTCATGACCCAGATGATCACAATGGTGCGATCACTCACCTAGAGCCAGACATCCTGGAATGAGAAGTCAAGTGGGCCTTAGGAAGCATCACTACGAACAAAGCTAGTAGAGGTAATGGAATTCCAGTTGAGCCATTTCAAATCCTAAAAGATGATGCTGTGAAAGTGCTGTACTCAATATGCCAGCTAATTTGGAAAACTCAGTAGTGGCCACAGGATTGGAAAAATGTCAGTGTTCATTCCAATCCCAAAGAAAGGCAATGACAAAGAATGCTCAAACTACTACACAATTGCACTCATCTCACACACTAGTAAAGTAATGCTCAAAATTCTTCAAGCTAGGCTCCAACAATATGTGAACTGTGGACTTCCAGATGTTCAAACTGGTTTTAGAAAAGGCAGAGGAACAAAAGATTAAATTGCCAACATTTGCTGGATCATTGCAAAAGCAAGAGAATTCCAGAAAAACATCTATTTCTGCTTTATTGACTATGCCAAAGCCTTTGACTATATGGATCACTATAAACTGTGGAAAATTCTTCAAGAGATGGGAATACCAGACCAGCTGACCTGCCTCTTGAGAAACCTATATGCAAGTCAGGAAGCAACAGTTAGAACTGGACATGGAACAACAGACTGGTTCCAAATAGGAAAAGGAGTACGTCAAGGCTGTATATTGTCACTGTGCTTATTTAACTTATATGCAAAGTACATCATGAGAAACGCTGGGCTGGATGAAGCACAAGCTGGAATCAAGATTGCAGGGAGAAGTATCAATAACCTCAGATATACACATGAAGAGTGAACCCTAATGTAAACTATGACTTTAGTTAGTACTCATGCTTCCCTACTGGTTCATCACCGTAATAACTGTACCACACTAATGCAAGATGTGACTAATAAAGGAATCTGTGTGTAGGGAAAAGGGGAAATTTGGGAATCCACTATATTTTCTGTGAAGTTTTCTTAAGACTGTGTTAAAAAATTATGTCTGTTAAAAAAACAAAAAAAAAGCCTCAGGGGGGAAAAAAAAAATTCCAGTGCCCTAGGCATCATGTCAGATGAACCAAATCAGTATATATTTAAAGCTCTCCATTTGATTTCCATGGACAGCCACCATTAAGAGCCATTGGTTGTCCTGGTCCACTTTCAGGCAACTGAAACAATCTCCGTGGGAGGCCACGTTTTAGAAAAAGCTCCTGTGTGCTTATCAAATGCAGTTAGGGCTGACAACCAACCATAGCCTCTCTTGTTAGTAAGAAGGTGATCACGCATAACTCATTAGACTGTCATCGGGATTAAGCAAGGTAATATATGAAATGAGTGGTTGGTTCTTAATAAGCATTTAATAAATGGTAGGATTTTTTATAAAATCATTATTGTTGTTGTTGTTGTTATTATTATTATCCACAAGAGGACAAAGGATACAAAGAGAGAGATTAAAGATTATAAACACAAACCTAGGGCTTCCGTGGTGGCTCAGATGGTAAAGAATCTGCCTGCAATGTGAGAGACTGGAGTTCGACCCCTGAGTTGGGAAGATCCCGTGAAGAAGGAAATGGCTACCCACTACAGTATTCTTGCCTGAAGAATTCCATGAACAGAGGAGCCTGGTGGGCTACAGTCCATGGCGTTGCAAAGGATAACACTTGCACAGAGGCATTCTAGGGAGGACAAACCTCACTCCACCAACCTGTGTGTTGTGCTTAGGAAAGCCCAGTGAAACCCCAGAACTCTGACTTGGCAGCTTGTCCAGAAACATCTCAGTCTCCGGGGCGAAACCTTGATCTCTGACCACAGCCATCACCCCCGTTTGGCACTCCATTGGCCTGGTTCCGGAGGAAGAGGTCAGGGGAGGGAACAGCGCCCTGGGTTGGGTCCTGAAGAAGAAAGGGAAGTTTGAAAAGAGGCACCAGTCAGACTGACTACTGAGGCTTTGCAAAGACACATCCAACTAGCTTCTGGGTGCTACACGGGACTGAACCAGAAGAGACAGCTCATTTGTAAAAGGCTGAGGTGGCCGAGACAGCAGGCTGTCTCTGGTGCTGAAAGCGTCCCCTGGGTGGGATGTGTAAAAGGACCAGAGAACAGAGGTCACTTGGGACCTCCTTCCAGCACCTGGAAAGGACCTAGGGATGACTCAGGATTTTGCTTCCTGTCCCTCTCATCAGTGTGATGTTTTCCTAAATGTCTCCTTGAAATCAGACAGGGCTACCACCTCCCAGCTATTGTTTGCTTGGGACAGAGACACAACTTCTCTGAACCTCAGGTACTTTATCCTAAGAGCAGGCCTAAAATACTTTGAAGTTGGCTTTATGAATGAGGGACACCATCGAAGATTGAATGAAAGTCAATGAAATGAGGCAAGACAGCACCCGGCACATGGTAGGAACTCCCAAAGCTCTGACCTCCTGTGGGGCTGGACTGCCTTCAGCAGACCAGCTTCATTGTTTCCATGACAGAAGAGGATCGTCAGAGGAAAGCGACTTCAGAGTTGGCTTTAATTAGAAGAAACTCTTAAGGAAGGAATTGATTTGTCCTGCTCTGTTTGGTGCCGCCCTACCAATACAGCCTTTCTACGGTGAAGACAGCAGCTTAGACTCAAGGTGTTCATTTATTTTTTTTAATTTTCCTCTTTGTTTATTTGTTTGTTTGTTTTTAGTTGTGGGAAACAGAAGCTAGTCTCTTGTGGTGTGGGGGCTTCTCATTGTGGTGGCTTCTTTTGTTGTGGAACACAGGCTCTAGAGCATGGGCTGAGTAGTTGCAATGCACAGGCTTAATTGCCCTGAGGCATGTGGAATCTTCCCAAACCAGGGATCAGATCCATGTCCCCTGCATTGGTAGATGGATTCTTAACCACTGGACCACTAGAGAAGTTCTAGGCCTTCATTTCCTGACTTCATGAGCTCAAAATGCAGCATGGGAGTCAAAAGCTACTGCTCTTTGAAAGGCCCATCCCACCTGTCCCATCGCAGTTACCCCAGGCTTGCAAATCATGGGAAAGAATCCCTTTAGGCCATTGCGTGCATCCTAAGTCATTTCAGTCATGTCTGACTCTTTGTGACCCACTGGACTGTGGCCCACCAGGCTCCTCTGTCCATGGGATTCTCCACACAAGAACACTGGAGTGGGTTGCCATGCCGGCCTCCATGGGATCTTCCCCACCCAGGGATCAAACACGTATCTCTTACGTTTCCTGCATTAGCAGGCAGGTTCTTTACCTTTAGCGCCACCTGGGAAGCCTCACTAGGCAATTACTAGGAATTAATCCAGTACAGAAGATAGTCAACAGCAGCCCACCGAGAGTGGGCCATTAAGGAACGACTGCTCTTCTCTTCAGGTGTGATAAATAGTGCATTTAAAGTATTCAATACTATAATAAAGGTTGTAATTAAGTGAGGCAACTTGGCATCTTAATAACTGCATGCTTGAAAAGATTTAAACTTCAGACTGAGACACAGACCAACATTCATAATCCCTCAAATGGGTTTCCTTTCTAGAGGCAAGAAAATAAAGTCTGCCTCGTTTCCTGAGAAGCTGACAGGGCGGGTGTGTTCCCGGATCTTCATGGAGTTAAAAGTAAGAGGTGACTTTGAGCTCCTGCCACTGCCTCTTTTGTTCTCTCTCGGTGTTTTCCTGCTAGCTTAATTATTAACATCCTCCTAGTGGGAAAAAGGGAGAAGAAAGGCCTAGGGAACACAGTGCAGGGACCTGGTAGCCCCAGTGATATGCAGATCACTTAGCAATATGTAAATGACTCCAAGGAAGTACAGTAAGCCTTCCTGGATCAAACTGTCTCCATTTCTGTGACTTATTATGAAAAGAGAGTCACTTTTTGCCATCACTTGTCCTTCTGCCCTCCCCGGTCCTTTCCATAGTTTGCACCCACGCATGCCCACACTCACATGCACACACAGATTCACTTTAAAATCCAATTTTCCCTTTCCCTGTAAGTTCCGAGAGAGGACGTGGTTTTGTCAACACTGTTTTGTTGATTTCAAAGATTTTGTAAAATACTGTGTTGAAGAAGAAGAAAAGACTGCAGAGATGCATAAAATGAAATCTACAACCCAGGCGAATCAGATGAGTGTCGATGCTATAGAGATTGAAACACTCAGAAAAACAGTTGAGGACTATTTGAAATGCAAATTTAAAATACATGTTATAATTACAAGTTCAGCTCGGCAGTTTACAAAACAGAGGCACTTTGTTCATTTTCATCCCATCCAGGAGATGTATATCAAATGTCAACAGCTGGACATTTGAAAACGGTTTCTGACATCATTCATTGAAGATTTCCCTAAGGCCTAGGATCGTGAGTCTGAGATTCGACAAAGGAAAGAAAGAGAATGTTTTCACTCCCACACATCTTTGTTTAAGTGCACACTGCCTTTGATCATAATCTACTGACAGTGTTTATGGAAAAATGATGTTAATCAGATACTTTTATCCTGGGAAACATTTCAGCCCTATAGACAAAGAATGAGCCTGTCAGAGAACAGCTGAGCTCTGTCTCTGTCATCCGTCCCCACTCAATCCCTGTGTGTCCCCAATCACTATTATTTCAAATTCGGCATATTCTAATTAATTCTGATCTCTACCTCTAGTAGAGATCACAGATTTCAAGAGTGAAACAATGCTTGTGGAGACCATCAGGGAAGCTTTTAAGCTTAAGATTGTTACTAAAGTTTCAGTTTAATGTTAGGTGACAATCTCTTGCTTCATGCTCTGGTGAGAGGACATTTATATTTGTAGGGGGCACAGCTCTCCTTTCTCCACTCAGTGAACAGTGCTGCCCAAGATGCAGAGGGGAGAGGAAGTTTCTCAGATCTTCTCTGGGCTCTTCCCGCTCCTCTGGGGCAAGCCTGGAAGAAGAAAGTTCCAGCAGCCCCATTGACTTCCCACACAAGGGCAGACACGAGCAGAGAAAGTCCTGCACTTTACACAAAGCCCAAGTCCTGCACTTCTATATAACATGCAGTGACTGAGCAGCGTACAAAGGATAGTTAGCTCTGTAAACAGAAAAGACATTTCTGGCAGGGCTTGTTGTTGTTGCTGTTTAGTTTTCTCGGACTCTTAGCAACCCCATGGACTGTAGCCTACCAGGCTTCTCTGTCCATGGGATTGTCCACACAAGAATGCTGGAGTGGGTTTCTATTTCCTTCTCCAAGAGATCTTTCCGACCCAGGGATCAAACCCTCATTTCCTGCATTGACAGGTGGATTCTTTACCACTGAGCCACCAGGGAAGCCCCTCTGGTAGGACTGCCTCTGTGCAAAGTATCAAAGTATTAAAAGTTTACTTCTCTGAGTCATGGCTTGGCCTAACTACACCCCACACCCCTCACACCGCAAATTGCCCTTTCCTCCTGGTGGGAAAATCCCCCACCAGGCAGGTTCACTGCTGGTAAGGGCAACTAGGGTGTGGTTCAGACCTCACTCGTCCCCTGGGCCTGGTGCCCAGGTGATGTTCTGCCTTGCTGATTTGCACTGGGATTGGGTTGAGAGTATCCAGTGCAATGAGGGTGAGCAGTGTGGGTGGAGTCACAGTTGGTCAGTCACAGGGTGGAGAAGTGAGAGGCAGACCTCGAAACCCTGGGCCCACCCAGAATTTCTGCAGATAGAGCCAGGAAGGCATAGAGCTGCACAGAGGATGTGTCGCTCTGTCCATCTCAGAATATGCAGTTGTAGCTCAGAAGGTTTTAGGGATGGAGTATTGCAAATCCTGCAGCCTCAGCTGTCAGAAGAGGGTCCAGACAATGATCACAGGTGCCTGAAGTATTCTTCTGCCTTAGAGGTAAGAGCAGCTCGGGAAGCTTGCCCAGTCGCACCTTGGCAGGCTTCCTTGCTGCCACTGTCTAGCAGCTAAGAACCCAAGCCCCTGGTGCCCTTTTTCACTTGTTCGGCAAATCCTTAGTGAATGCATAGAATGTGCCAGGCACTGTGTTAGGTGCTGGGGAGATAATGCTAAGTAAGGAAGAAATCTACCCTGTCCTTCTGGAGTTTAATGTCTACCAAGGGAGACAGATGCAAAATAAATAATTCTAGTGAAAGTGAAAGTGAAGTCGCTCAGTCATGTCCGACTCTTTGTGACCCCATGGATTGTAGCCTACCAGGTTCCTCCGTCCATGGGATTTTCCAGGCAAGAATACTAGAGTGGGTTGCCATTTCCTTCTCCAGGAGATCTTCCTGACCCAGGGATTGAACCTGGGTCTCCTGCATTGTAGGCAGATACTCTACTGTCTGAGTCACCAGAGTTAATAATTCTAGTAGTTCCTTTTAATTGAGAAATGAGCTTTAATCCAAGGCTGTCATCCTCTAAGGGTTTGGCCAAGCACAGGGCTCTTGACAAGCTTTTTAAGGAATTCAGACTTAGTTTGGAGAATTGCAAAAGAACATGTAGAGTCAGAAAGACTGGGAAAACCATTTGGTAACCCCACCCTTCGTGTACAGATGAGTGATTCACATACATAGTCAAAGGGAAATTTGCCCATGTCGCAAGGCTTCTTGAGCCACAAATTAGAAATTGAGAATATGTAGTAAACCACATATGAAAGAATATGAGTGTGGACCCCAGCATAGCCTTCAGAATTATTTTAGTAGATGACAAGGAGTTGTGGGGGTAGAAAGTCCCACATCACAGTGACCCTGGCTTTGATTTTAGAAATCGTTTATATATAACATTGGCATATACGTGCAGCTGAAGTCCTGGGAGTTCCCTCCAAAAAAATGGTGAAACTGCATGATAATGACCTGACTCACAAGTTGCAGGAAGCTGTCCAGTATCTCCACCCACACCCTTGCTCAACTTCTCTGTTAAACCCACATCTTCTGGGAAAGCACATTTCTTGGTGTCACAATGGTAGATCTCCTCTTTGCCCCCTCTTTCTAGGAGACACAAAACTCTCACTCAGGCAAAGTAAACAGGAAAGAATGTCTTGTTTCAATCAGGCTAGATTCTAACTGATTTAGAGAAAAATATTACCAGTGAGTATCCAATTCAGTCACTCAGTCGTGTCTGACTCTGTGACCCCGTGGACTGCAGCACGCCAGGCTTCCCTGTCCATCACCAACTCCTGGAGCTTACTCAAACTCGTGTCCATCAAGTCAGTGATGCCATCCATCTCATCCTCTGTCATCCCTTTCTCCTCCCACCTCCAATCTTTCCCAGCATCAGGGTCTTTGCCAATGAGTCAGTTCTTTGCATCAGGTGACCAAAGTATTGGAGTTTTAGCTTCAGCATCAGGTCCTTCCAATGATGATTCAGGACTGATTTCCTTTAGGATGGACTGGTTGGATCTCCTTGCAGTCCAAGGAACTCTCAAGAGTCTTCTCTAACACCACAATTCAAAAGCATCAATTCTTTGGCACTCATCTTTCTTTGTAGTCCAACTCTCACATCTATACATGACTACTGGAAAAACCATAGCTTTGACTAGATGGACCTTTGTTGGCAAAGTAATGTCTCTGCTTTTGAATATGCTGCCTAGGTTGGTCATAGCTTTTCCTCCAAGGAGCAAGCATCTTTTCATTTCATGGCTGCAGTCACCATCTGCAGTGATTTTGGAGCCCCCCAAAATAAAGTCTGTCTCTTGTTTCCA
Source organism: Bubalus kerabau (assembly GCF_029407905.1). Taxonomy (NCBI): domain Eukaryota; kingdom Metazoa; phylum Chordata; class Mammalia; order Artiodactyla; family Bovidae; genus Bubalus; species Bubalus kerabau. The sequence continues at coordinate 99,079,158 of NC_073625.1, read as the reverse complement.
TTGTTTCCCCATCTATTTGCCATGAAGTGATGGGACCAGATGCCATGATCTTAGTTTTCAGAATGTTGAGTTTTAAGCCAACTTTTTCACTCTCCTCTTTCACTTTCATCAAGAGGCTCTTTAGTTCTTCTTCACATTCTGCCATAAGGGAGGTGTCATCTGCATATCTGAGATTACTGGTTTTTCTCCCAGCAATCTTGATTCCAGCTTTTGGTTCATCCACAGCCCAGCATTTTGCATGATATACTCTGCATATAAGTTAAAGAAGCAGGGTGACAATATACAGTCTTGACATACTCCTTTCCCAATTTGGAACCAGTCTAACTGTTGTTTTTTGACCTGCATACAGATTTCTCAGGAGACGGGTAAGGTGGTCTGATCTGGGTAAGTATCCAGGGTGTCTCTGAAACAAATATCTGCTTTGTGAGGACTCTGCATCATCCAAGGGGTCTGGGAAATCCCAGGCAGCCTGGGAAATCCCCTTGTGGGCTGGTTTGCTGCAGCTAATGGGAAACTATGCAAGCTTGCTCCCTTGATGGTTTCCAGAGACCATTCATTAGGCTGAGTAGTTATGTGAGTGCAGTATTTTCAAGAGAGGATTTAAGTTGAGCACTGGTAGGACTGTTTGAAAACACTTTTAATGTAGTGCTTAAAATTAGATGATGTTACAATCCCAGTGAAACTTATGCTGGCAGGAATGATTTAAATATTTTAAGTATTTAAATTGTTTAGGCTGTAAAGATTGTGTATTGAAATGGTGTGAATTTGGTCCATCTTGCCCTGCAGTCACCCTCTGGCTCAGTCTCATAGGTGACCTGGGTATCACAGTTTCACTCCAGCAAAGGAGATCCTAACCCAGGGCTGTTGAAAGAAAAGGATCTGAAGGAAGATGGTTCACATTTCTGGTCTCCTGTGTTCTCGGGGACCCAGCGGACCACTCAGATACTTTGATGCCATTGAGGGAACTCAACCAAAGAGCCAACCTCTTCTTCTGTCTTCTCTCCAGTCACCCATGAACCTGTTCATGATCTAACGAGTTGGTGACAATAAACTTTTGCGTGAGAATGGCTTTCCCGTTGGGAATTTTATACTCCTTTCCTGCATGGACTTTGCTTAATGGCACAGCTAGAGTGAAAAGAATCGCGAAGCTAATGCGGGGGCATACAGACTCCAATTAGAAACGTGAATGATTTTAAAATAGGCAATAAAGATTACTGGGTGTCCAGTCAAGGGCTCAGCTCCATCTTTCATCCTCTTTGAGCTATTTTACAATTATGTAAGTTGCAGAAAACTGATGAAAATGCAAATGATTTGTATCCAGAGAAACGCAAATTGTGTCTACTTGAATGCAATTGATTGTTGCTGATGGATCATCATCAGTTTTTCAACTATTCATTTCAGTATTTCTGTTTGTATATCTATATGTCTAAATATAGATATCTGCTCTGAATTCTCCTTTGAACCAATTGTATCATCTTATTGACTTTCTCATTAATTAATGACTTAAATAAAATCTTTGGCATGTGTTCACTTTATATTTGTATGAGCATCACAATTAATCTATCCAAAAACATTAGCCTTTAAAATAAAGGTAGGCTCTGTCTCATGCAGTATAGTTGTAGAAATATTTCTTAATGTTGACCATGATGATTAAAAAGGAGGAAACGATAACAAGTTCACCTCTATAAACTACCTAAGATTGCTGCCAAAATGCAGCCTCTGTGCTGAATTGAATCTTGGAGATGGAGTTTTGGGTAAAGTAGAAAAGAATAACTTTACAGTAATTCCCTTACATATGAACCTTCAACCTTCAAACTTTCAAAGATGTGAATGTGCATTCACATGTCCACTCACATAAGTTAGTTCCCATGTCTGGCATCGCTCCCCTGCAGCCTCTGCATGTGGCTGTGCTTTTAGGTGCTTCGCAGTACTGTATAGAGCACAGCAGTACAGTATCTTTATTTCAAGCCCAAGATGTCCGGAAGCAAGCATAAAAACAGCAGTGATGTAACTGATACTGCTTAGATTTGAGACGCAATAATGATGGAAACAAAAGTGTAAATTGAGAGAGTGGAGCAAGGCAAAAAATGGTAGACATCAGTTGTTCTTATAACATGAATCATTCAACCATCAGCACAATTCTAAAGAGCAGGGACAAGATGATGGACCATGTGAAGTCTGCTGTGTCAGTGATGTCAAAGATAATATTGAAGAAGCATGGAAAAAGTGATGGAGAGATGGAGAAACTTCTCAGGTGTACATGCAGGATCAGCATCAGTGTTGTGTTCCACTCAGCTTAATGCTGGTTTAAGAGAAAGCTATGAAGACATGAAGAAGAAGCACAGTAAAGAACCGGAGGGTGCATCTCTTAATGCCACCCATGACTGGTTTCATTGGTTGGAGGTTAGAGCCAAATTTCACAATGTAAAAGTGGGGAGGCAGCGAATACAGATACAGTAGCTGCCCGGGGATTTCCTGAAATGCTTCAAGAAATTATTGATGAAGGTGTGTCTTTACCCAAGCAGATTTTTAATGTGGCTGAGACAGGACCGTGGTGGAAGAAGATGTCAGACAAAAGTTATATCAGTAAGGAGCAAAAGTTGATGCCGGGCTATAAAGCAACAGAGGACACGTTAACTCTGATGTTTGGTGGCAATGCTTCCAGCAGCTGAAGCCTCTCTTTGTTTACCATTTGGAGAACCCAAGAGCCCTAAAGAACATAGCCAAGGGGTCTCTTCATATTGTGTCAAAGAGCAACCCTAAAACCTCGTTACACAGGCCATTTTCCAGAACTAGTTTTTCTACCACTTTATCCCAGAGACATGGAAATATTGCTTGAAGAAGGATGTCCCATCAACATCCTTTTGCTGCTCAACAATGCTTCAGGCCACCCCCTATTCATGGGTGACTTTCATTCCAACATCAAAATAGTGCGTCTGCCACTGAATACTACATCACGCATCCAACTTATGGACCAGGAGTTATAGTGCCTTTCAAGAAATATTATTTATGTCACCCTTTTTGTCAGGCAGCAAAGGCAAGTGACAAATCAGGAACAACCTTTTGACCATTTTGGAAGGACTATAACATCTACAGTGGCCTTGTAAATGTTACAGTCCTTCCAAAAACATTGACTTTGCTTGGTGGAGGTTGTAGCCATCACCATGAATGGGGTTTGGAAGAACGTTTGCCCACAGCTTGTTCATGATTTCTATGGATTTGAGAAGATGGATGAGGAGTCTGAAGAGGTCTTCAACAGCATAGTGATCCTCAGTGAGAAGCTAGAGCTAGATCTGTAAGAGGACAGCTTCACTGAACTCCTTGCTGTACAACACGAGGAGCTTGGTAATGAAGATCCGATGGAACTGGAGACACAGGAAAAGGACAAAGAGAGACAAGAGGCAGAAGAAGTAACTGAAGAACCAAAGAGATTCACGATATAGGAAATGGCAAGATTTTCTTTATGTGAGGAAGCACTGCTAGGTTTTTGAGGCACAGGACCTAGAGAATGGTACACAAAATTTGCAGCAGCCATTCAGAATGCAATCCAGGGCTACCATGTTATTTATGATGATAGAAAAAGAGTTACCACTCAGCAGTCCATGGGGTCGCAAAGAGAAGGACACAACTTAGCAACTGAGCAGTACAACAACCCAGACACCACTGGACCATTTTTTTCCGGAGGGTATATAGAATTGAATCCAGCCAGGAACCAGAACCTGTGGCATCAATGTCAGGCATGAGTGAACTTGCAGCTTGCCCTCAATCTCTTATTGCTCTAGCATCCTTTAGCTCTACCATCTCCCTCTTCCAGTCAGTAACTCTTCTTGCTGTTCACTTGATGCCAGCCCCTGTAGGCCAGCTGTTATACTGTACTATTGTACTTTCCAAGGTAACGTACTGTAAAATTTAAAATGTTTTCTTTATTTTTTGTGTTGTTTTATGTATTATTTGTGTGAAACGTATTATTAACCTATTACAGTACAGTGTTATATACCCAGCTGAGCGACTGAACTGAACTGAGGCTAACCTTGTTGGATTACAAACAAATTGGACTTATGAACACACACTCAGAATGTAACCCGTTTGTATGTAGGGGACATACTGTATTGCTTTGCCAGGCAAATGGGGACACAGGGGCTCATGACTTCAAAAGCTGAGTGTCCTAAAAGGGAGAGATTTGGTAATGAGTTTTGTAGCAGTGGTTCAAAGGCAGGGTTGCTGATAATGATCAGTTAGTGTGTAGGGCCTGAATCCCTTTAGTATGACCTGATGAGCTTTTGTGGTTCTTGAGGTTATAAAACTGTGACCTTCTCTCTGGAATGAAGACTGCTCCATCAGTTAGTTAACCTCTTCCATTTCTTGGGGATTTATCTTTCAGTATCATATCTTTTTGCCTTTTCATACTGTTCATGGGATTCTCAAGGCAAGAACACTGAAGTGGTTTGCCATTCCCTTCTCCTGTGGACCATGTTTTGTCAGAACTCTCCACCATGACCCATCTGTCTTGGGTGGCCTACACAGCATGGCCCACAGTTTCATTGAGTTAGACAAGGCTATGGTCCATGTGATCAGTTTGATTTCTGTGACTGTTGTTTGCATTCTGTCTTCCCTCTGAGAGATAAGGATAAGAGCCTTACGGAAGCTTCCTGATGGGAGAGACTGACCGTGGGGGAAAATGGGTCTTGTTCTGATGGGCGGGGCCATGCTCAGTAAATCTTTAATCCAATTTTCTGTTGATGGGTGGAGCTGTGTTCCCTGCCTGTTGTTTGACTTGAGACCAAACTATGGTGGAGGTAATGAAGATAATGTCCACCTCCTTCAAAAGGTCCCGTGCACACACTGCTGCACTCAGTGCCCCCGACACTGCAGCAGGCCACTGCTGACCCATGCCTCCACTGGAGACTTCTGGACACTCACAGGCAAGTCTGAGTCAGTCCCTTGTGGGGTCATTGTTCCTTTCTCCTGGGTCCTGGTGCACACAAGGTTTTGTTTGTGCCCCCCAAGAGTCTGTTTCCCCAGTCCTGTATAAGTTCTCTAATCAAATCCCACTGGCCTACAAAGTCAAATTCCCTGGGGGTTCTCAGTCCCTCTGTCAGATCCCCAGGTTGGGAAATCTCTTGTGGGTCCTAGAACTTTCTTAACAATGTGATAATTTATTTGGTATAATTGTTCTTTAGTTTGCGGGTTGTCTGCTTGGCGGTTCTGTGGTGGGGTTAACGATGACCTCCTCCAGGAGGGCTTATGTCACATGCTTTATGACCCAGGTCTGCTACACCCAGAGCCCCTGCTCCTGCAGCAGGCCACTGCTGACCTACATCTCCGCAGGAGACACTCAAACACTCAAAGGCAGGTCTGGCTCAGACTCTGTGGGATCTCTGGGTCCTGGTGCACACAAGGTTTTGTTTGAGCCCTCTGAGCATCTCTGGCAGGTATGGGGTGTGATTCTAAACATGATTTCACTCCTCCTAACATCTTGCTGGAGCTTCTCCTGCTTGGACATGGGGTATATTTTTTTTGGTGGGATCCAACATTCTCCTGTCAATGGTTGTTCAGAAGCAAGTTGTACTTTGAGAGTTTTCACAGAAGAGGATGAGCGCACATCCTTCTACTCTGCCATCTTGACTGCTGACCTTCAAAACTTTCTTGAACTAACAACCAAAAAAGATGTGCTTTTCATCATAGGAGACTAGAACACAAAAGTAGGAAGTCAAGAGATACCTACAGTAATAGGCAAATTTGGCCATGGAGTACAAAATGAAGCAGGGCAAGCGCTAACAGAGTTTTGTCAAGAGAACACACTGGTCATAGCAAACACCTTCTTCCAACAACACAAGAGACGACTCTACATATGGACATCACCAGATGGTCAATACCAAAATCAGATTGATTATATTCTTTGGAGTCAAAGATGGAGAAGCTCTATACAGTCAGCAAAAACAAGAGCAGGAGATGACTATGGCTCAGATCATGAACTCCTTATTGCCAAATTCAGACTTAAATTGAAGAAAGTAGGGAAAACCACTAGACCATTCAGGCATGACCTAAATCAAATCCCTTATGATTATACAGTGGAAGTGACAAATAGATTCAAGGGATTAGGTCTGACAGAGTGCATGAAGAACTATGATCAGAGGTTTGTGACATTGTACAGGAGGCAATGATCAAGACCATCCCCAAGAAAAAGAAATGCAAAAAGGCAAAATGGTTGTCTGAGGAGGCCTTATAAATAGTTGAGAAAAGAAGAGAAGCTAAAGGCAAAAAGAAAAGGAAACATATACTCATTTGAATGCAGAGTTCCAAAGAATAGCAAGGAGAGATAAGAAAGCCTTCCTCAGTGATCAGTGCAAAGAAGTAGAGGAAAACAACAGAATAGGAAAGACTAGAGATCTCTTCAAGAAAATTAGAGATACCAAGGGAACATTTCATGGAAAGATGGGCACAACAAAGGACAGAAATGTTACGGACCTAACAGAAGTAAAAGATATTAAGAAGAGGTGGCAAAAATACACAGAAGAATTATCAGTTCAGTCAGTTCAGTCACTCAGTCGTGTCTGACTCTTTGCGACGCCATGAATCACAGCCAGGCCTCCCTGTCCACCAACTCCCAGAGTTCACCCAGACTCACGTCCATCGAGTCAGTGATGCCATCCAGCCATCTCATCCTCTGTCGTCCCCTTCTCCTCTTGCCCCCAATCCCTCCCAGCATCAGAGTCTTTTCCAATGAGTCAACTCTTCGCATGAGGTGGCCAAAGTTCTGGAGTTTCAGCTTTAGCATCATTCCTTCCAAAGAAATCCCAGGGCTGATCTCCTTCAGAATGGACTGGTTGGATCTCCTTGCAGTCCAAGGGACTCTCAAAAGTTTTCTCCAACACCACAGTTCAAAAGCATCAATTCTTCGGCACTCAGCCTTCTTCACAGTCCAACTCTCACATCCATACATGACCACAGGAAAAACCATAGCCTTGACTAGACCGACCTTTGTTGGCAAACTAATGTCTCTGCTTTTGAATATGCTATCTAGGTTGGTCATGACTTTTCTTCCAAGGAGTAAGCGTCTTTTAATTTCATGACTGCAATCACTATCTGCAGTGATTTTAGAGCCCCCAAAAATAAAGTCTGACACTGTTTCCACTGTTTCCCCATCTATTTCCCATGAAGTGATGGGACAAGATGCCAAGATCTTCATTTTCTGAATGTTGAACTTTAAGCCAACTTTTTCACTCTCCTCTTTCACTTTCATCAAGAGGCTTTTTAGTTCCTCTTCACTTTCTGCCATAAGGGTGGTGTCATCTGCATATCTGAGGTTATTGATATTTCTCCCAGCAATCTTGATTCCAGCTTGTGCTTCATCCAGCCCAGCATTCTTATTTCTCTGCATATAAATTAAATAAGCAGGGTGACAATTTACAACCTTGATGTACTCCTTTCCCTATTTGGAACCAGTCTGTTGTTCCATGTCCAGTTCTAACTGTTGCTTCCTGACCTGCATACAGATTTCTCAAGAGGCAGGTCAGGTGGTCTGATATGCCCATCTCTTTCAAAATTTTCCACAGTTAATTGTGATCCACACAGTCAAAGGCTTTGGCATAGTCAATGAAACAGAAATAGATGTTTTTCTGCAACTCTCTTGCTTTTTGCATGATCCAGCAGATGTTGGCAATTTGATCTCTGGTTCCTCTGCCTTTTCTAAAACCAGCTTGAACATCTGGAAGTTCACGGTTCACGTATTGCTGAAGCCTGGCTTGGAGAATTTTGAGCATTACCTTACTAGCCTGTGAGATGAGTGCAATTGTGCAGTAGTTTGAGCATTCTTTGGCATTGCCTTTCTTTGGGATTGGAATGAAAACTGACCTTTTCCAGTCCTATGGCCACTGCTGAGTTTTCCAAATTTGCTGGCATATTGAGTGCAGCACTTTCACAGAATCATCTTTCAGGATTTGAAATAGCTCAACTGAAATTCCATCACCTCCACTAGCTTTGTTTGTAGTAATGCTTTCTAAGGTCCACTTGACTTCACATTCCAGGATGTCTGGCTCTAGGTGAGTGATCACACCATCATGATTATCTTGGTCTTGAAGATCTTTTTTGTACAGTTCTTCTGTGTATTCTTGCCACCTCTTCTTAATATCTTCAGCTTCTGTTAGGTCCATACCATTTCTGTCCTTTATCAAGCCCATCTTTGCATGAAATGTTCCCTTGGTATCTCTAATTTTCTTGAAGAGATCTCTAGTCTTTTCCATTCTGTTGTTTTCCTCTGTTTCTTTGCATTGATCACTGAGGAAGGCTTTCTTATCTCTTCTTGCTATTCTTTGGAACTCTGCATTCAGATACTTATATCTTTCCTTTTCTCCTTTGCTTTTCACTTCTCGTCTTTTCACAGCTATTTGTAAGGCCTCCCCAGACAGCCATTTGCTTTTTTGCATTTCTTTTCCATGGGGATGGTCTTGATCCCTGTCTCCTGTACAATGTCACGAACCTCATTCCATAGTTCATCAGGCACTCTATCTATCAGATCTAGGCCCTTAAATCTATTTCTCACTTCCACTGTATAATCATAAGGGATTTGATTTAGGTCATACCTGAATGGTCTAGTGGTTTTCCCCACTTTCTTCAATTTAAGTCTGAATTTGGCAATAAGGAGTTCATGATCTGAGCCACAGTCAGCTCCTGTTCTTGTTTTTGCTGACTGTATAGAGCTTCTCCATCTTTGGCTGCAAACAATATAATCAATCTGATTTCGGTGTTGACCATCTGATGATGTCCATGTGTAGTCTTCTCTTGTGTTGTTGGGAGAGGGTGTTTGCTCTGACCAGTGCATTTTCTTGGCAAAACTCTATTAGTCTTTGCCCTGCTTCATTCCGTATTCCAAGGCCAAATCTGCCTGTTACTCCCAGTGTTTCTTTACTTCCTACTTTTGCATTCCAGTCCCCTATAATGAAAAGGACATCTTTTTTGGGTGTTAGTTCTAAAAGGTCTTGTAGGTCTTCATAGAACCATTCAACTTCAGCTTCTTCAGCATTACTGGTTGGGGCATAGGCTTGGATGACTGTGATATTGAATGGTTTGCCTTGGAAACCAACAGAGATCATTCTGTCGTTTTTGAGATTGCATCCAAGTACTGCATTTTGGACTCTTTTGTTGACCATGAAGACTACTCTATTTCTTCTGAGGGATTCCTGCCCGCAGTAGTAGCTATAATGGTCATCTGAGTTAAATTCACCCATTCCAGTCCATTTTTGTTTGCTGATTCCTAGAATGTCAACGTTCACTCTTGCCATCTCTTGTTTGACCACTTCGAATTTGCCTTGATTCATGGACCTGACATTCCAGGTTCCTATGCGATATTGCTCTTTACAGCATCAGACCTTGCTTCTATCACCAGTCACATCCACAGCTGGGTATTATTTTTGGACCTTGCTTCTATCACCAGTCACATCCACAGCTGGGTATTATTTTTGCTTTGGCTCCATCCCTTCATTCTTTCTGGAGTTATTTCTCCACTGATCTCCAGTAGCATATTGGAGACACCCACTTAAGTGTTTGCAAATCAAAGTAGGACCCTCCAACAGGAGGCAACTTTATGGGCCACTTCTCATGGCAGAATTATGTCACCATTAACTGTTGTCTGCCCAAGAATCCCAAGCTACATAAGACTTGTCATGTTACTCAGAAGAGGCTCCTTCCTTGAGAAAAATAAGTGGCTCAGGACGCAGTGTAGAGGGAGACAGCATGATCACCTGATCAGACATAAGTTCCTTTCTTCTCTGTCCTCTCATCTTTACTTTTGTTTATCTAAACTAGAAAAACAAGAGAAAGAATTAGTGTGACAAGCATACAACTTGAGCTATAAGCTATTGCATTTATTCCTGGTTTGTTCTCACCTGACTTCAGGAAAAATCTACTTATTGTGGAAAAAATTTAAGACTTTCCATTCTGATGTTCAAATCCAAGGCAGACATGACTTGTGCTACAAAAGAAAAAGGATTACCAAATTGTAAAATCCCATTTCCATTTAAACAGATCTTTTAAATGTCTGGAAGTATATATGCAAAAAAAATAGATATCTGTGGTGAATTACAGGTAGTTTTTATTGACTTTCATTTATTTATTAATTTTTATAAATCTAAATTTTCTATAATAAATCTGAATTTATACTATGAGAAAAATTTATAATAGATATATTGAATTTAATTCTAAAGTCTATTAGGCAGACTTTTTAATTCACAAGAAAGAAACTTACACCAGTCACCTACAGTGACGAGTGCTTTTTTTCCCCCACAAATAAAAGGACATCCCATCAAGTTGTCTCATCTGAACCCAGAATTTCAAAGACTGGGACATAGAGCATGTCTCCCTGAGAATTAGTTCAGTGAAACAGCAAAATCCTCAGAGAGCTGCAGCCCAGGGAAATGATTGATGTTATGACTCAGAATTTATTATAGATCTATAATTTTTGAACAGTAGGGAAATACAGGTTGTGTTCAGGCTTGCCAATTGCTCTTTGCTGGCCAACGAAGAAGGAAGTTTCAAAATCTTTCACATATTTGGAATTTGGACAGAGTTGAAGCTCAGAGACAGAGAGACTGAGAATTTTTTTTTAATTAAAATAGAAAATCCACGGACTGAGGAAATGACCATTTGAGGCAAACTGCTGAGTGAAAACATAAGCAGACTGGCAGAAAACAGAAAGAGAGAGACAATCCCAAAGGAAAACAGGGACAGAGATACTTCACTATTTCTCAGGAGGAATCATTGGATTTTAACATCAGAACCTCACTGTGAATGGTCCTTATCTAGGCCCCCAGTATGGGTTCAAGTTCTACACAAGCTGAAACTTCCAGGATGCCTAGTGGGCCTGTGGGTAAACTTTAAGCAGTTGTTGACATGGGGGACCAAGGAACTTCATGGCATGGAAAACTGACTGGAAATTATGAAGATGAACTCTGGATCTTAAAACCTCTAAGCCAGAGGAAAACAAAGGTTATCTTTGAACACTCCTCTCATTTAGCCTCAGCCGTTTTCAGGATGGGGCAAAGTTCTTTCCAAGCAGAAGCAGGAGAGTGGCCGTTAGAACTTCCTGTGGCTGGTGACATGCCAGCCCCCGCTAGACCGGTTATGTAAGTTACAGGGAACAAAGAGCAAATGATAATGCCAATAATAAGAAGGAAACACTTCTGGGCATATACTGAGAGAAAACCATAATCCAAAAAGATACATGCACCCCAATGCTTATCGCAGCACTATTTACAATATCCAGGACATGAAAGATCCTAAATGTCCATCAACAGAGGGTTGAATAAAGAAGCTGCAGTTCATATAGACAACAGAATGTTATTCAGCCATAAAGAGGACAAAATTGGGTCATTTGTAGAGATGTGAATGGACCTGGAGACTGTCATAGAGAGTGAAGCTGGAAAGAGGAAAACAAATATTGTATATTAACACACATATGTGAAATCTAAAAAAATAGTATAGATGATCTCATTTGCAAAAACAGAAATAGAGACAGAGCCATAGAGAACAAATGTATGGACACCAAGAGGAAAAGGCGGGGTGGGTGGCAGAAACTGGGAGACTGGGATTAACATGTATGCACATGTTATACTATGTATGAAATAGATAACTAATGAGAACCTACTGTATGGCACAGGGAACTCTACCCAATGCTCTGAGGTGATGTAAATAGAAAGGAAATCCTAAAAAGAGAGGATATATGTATATGTATAGCTGATTCACTTTGCTGTACAGTAAAAACACAACATTATAAAGCAACTATACTCCAATAAAATAGTAATAAGAAGGAAGCACACAAATGAAAAATCTAAGAGCTCAAGACAGCACAGTTATGAAACCTGAAAGTATCTTTTAGAGGGATATTTTTCCCCTTTCACTTCAAAAGAGATGTTTGGAATGAGAAGGATAAAAGGCGATAGTGATGCATTGGAGACCCAGAGAGAATTTGTAAGGAAGTGGGTGGAATAGGAAAATGGTGCACCGCAGGCTCTGCGAGGGCTTCGGGGGCAGAGCTGAGGGGCGTCCTCCCTGGCTGGTAGTGTGCTCGGCAGTAGGGCAGGGTGTGTCCCTTCTGTCACCTGTGTGGCATGCTGCAGGTCCGCTCTGCAATGAAGCTTGGGGGGTTAGAGAGGGATGAAGATCCTGGAACTGTATCAGGGGACAAACAGATTTACTCTTTTATTTCTCTTTAGAAAGACTGAATTGTGTCACCTGGGCAAACACATTTTCAGCCAGTGGCTTTGATATTCTTAAATGATATATTGACACACAAATTATACAATAAAATGAGTCCTTCGTGTATTGTTAGACATCTTGGCTAGGTGTAATTGAAACGTTCTGTGAGCTTTCTAGAGCCTACTTTCAAATCGGGGTGTTGGGAAGATAAAGTAGCATCATCTTTAGGAAAGCAATCTAACAATATGCAACTTATAAATTTTAAAGGTACTTCTACTCTGTCCAGTTATTCCATTTTTGGAAACATCCAAAAGAGATTTAATTAATGCAAATATCTTTGGGTGAAGATGTTTATCATCTTACAAAAGTCAAAAAACTTCTTTCAGTCTAAGTGTTTAAAATTAGAAATTGGTTAAATAAATTATGAAGATCTTCACTATGGATGTAATGGAAATACTAAAATGATGGCTAGAAAGTGTTTTATGTCAATAGGCTGTGTCTATGACATAATTTTAAGAGGGAAAAAGCAAGCTAGTAAACTTTAATATGCAATATAAACTCTAGCTATATAAAATATGCATTATGCATAGAAATAGGAAATAGATGAAAAATTATCTCTGAGTGATAAGATTACATTTAAGTTTTATTTCTTCTCCTTTCCCATATTTAGATTTTACATTCCAAGTTTCCATATAAGCAAATAATTAATTTATAATCTAAAGGAAAGAAATGAATATGTGTGTGTGAGCACAAATGCATGTACATTCCTATGTGCTCATGTGTGAGCACAAATGCATGTACATTCCTATGTGCTCATGTGTGGGCACACATACACTGGGTACCTTGACAGGGAAGCAGCTTCCTCTTGCACAATGGTTGTCACTTGTGTTACAAACTCATATTCTTATTGCTTTTCCTTTTCTAGCTTGACTAATAGTTGCAGATTTGCACACATGTGCAATATATGCCCTGGAGGAGGGCACAGCAACCCACTCTAGTACCGTTGCCTGGAGAATCCCCATGGACAGAGGAGCCTGGCAGGCTACAGTGTATGGAGTCGCCAAGAGTCGGGCACAACAGAAGCAACTTAGCACACACACACACACTATATAAGCAGGTGGCTCAGAGGAAAAAATCACCTGCCAAGCAGGAGACGAGATCCCTGGGTCAGGAAGACACCCCTAGAGAAGGAAACGGCAACCCACTCCAGTATTCTTGCCTGGGAAATCCCATGGACAGAGGGGCCTGACGGGCTACACTCAAAGGGGCTGCAAAAGAGTTGGACACAACCTAGTGACTAAACAACAACCATATATGCGACACACATGAACACAAACACATTCACACACTTGACTAAAATCTTCATGAACAGGGACTTGAGATCAAATAGGATGAAGTATATAAAACTCCCTGTCCAAAAATTTTCTGTCTTCCTCTCCCTTCCTTCCTTTTTTATTTTCCTCCTGATCATCACTCTTCCACTCCATGATGCCTGAGGAGAGAATGAGAAAGACAGGCATCAGGGAGGGGACAGTGAGCCCAGCAGATTGCCTTGGCAGGATTACAGTGTAGTCGCATCCTCAAGCAATGAGCCAGAAACACTGCTGCGATGGGGGTCCAGGCTGCGCTGGAGAAGGGCCTGGGAGGCAGAGAGCTTGGATTCCATGCGACGGGACATTTGGAGCCCCAGTAGGCTCCCCAGCGGGGAGCACCCATATTCCAGAGAAGACGCAGAGCCGAGGTGCAGGCCCAGCTTCCAGCCCGACCTCATCTCTGGAGCACAAGAAAACTCAGGGTTGGCTCAGAGTTGTTCTCTTTCTGTGGGTCAAGGGGCCTATTTCCTGTCTTCTTTCACAATATACCAGCTTCATGTTAAACAGAGGTCACAGACCTCAGGATTGGGCTGTTATGTAAGTGAGGCAGATGAAGTGTGATGAAATACAGAGCGACAGGGATCGCAGCCTACCGGGAACGGTGCTCTCCAAAGTGATCCTGCGTACCTTGTGCCAGCACTTTTGCTCATTGGGTATGAGGCCAAGAGTTGCAGGTCTTCCAGTTTTTCAAAGGAAGCTGAAAATCCAAAGGAGCTTGGAATTCTAGGGGTGTATGTGCGTGTGTGTGTAAGAGCTCTCCATTTTTTAAAATGTTGGCTCAATTAAAAAACAAACAATGACAGTCGGTAGACCAAATAAAACATGTCTCCTGGCTGGATTTAATATGTGGGCCATAGGTTGGGGAATTTCTGAAATAAAACTACATAAAGCTTCCCCTATGTCTTGCCTTATGGCTAGTAAGAAACATGGTGTCTCTTGTAAAGAGATAAATATTTAACTCTTACGATGTGCACAACACACCCTATCTACTATAAGAGACACATAAGAAATGCTGAGTTGTTCTCTGCCTTCTAGAAACTTAAAATACTGTTGAGGCAATAAGCTATTCACTCAGGAAAGTCAGGTAATGGTGCTCTGCAGAATTCTGGTATCAAGGCCTAAACAGATCAGATTAAATATACCAAAGTCACCTTAAAAAAGAAAGAATGGCTCTTAGATTTTTATCAAAACCTGACTGTAGTAAAGCCAGTGGTGTGGAAGTATCTAGGATATTGTTCACTTTTATACTCCTAGCATTTCATAAATAGTAAATGATGTTCAACAAACATTTCTCAAATAAGAGGATCACATTAATGAGTTATAGAGGGAAAAACTAAACTTGTGAGCTTAGAAAAGTTGGAGGGGGGTGGGAAGAGAAAAGCAGATGTTTTCACTGTTGATGACAATATCCAATGGAGTGACACTGAAATTGGAGGCCAGAGCATTTGGTTAGTAGAGTCCTCATTCCTGCTAGTGAGCAGAAAGGAATGTAGCCAGTTCTCGTTGTTGTTGTTTAGTTGTTAAGTCGTATCTGATTCTTTGTGACCCCATGGACTGTAACCCACCAGGCTCCTCTGACCATGGAATTTCCTAGGCAAGAATAACAGAGTGGGTTGCCATGCCCTTCTCCAGGGGATCTTCCAGGGATCAAGATGACATCTCTTGTATTGGCAGGCGGATTCTTCACCACCTGAGCCACCAGGGAAGCAGTTCTCACTGTAACCCATGTTAAATAGTTCACAAGAATATTTTCCTTCTTTGCTGAAATGTCTAGTCAACCTCGTGATGACTAGTTAAGCTTCTCTGACATCTTGATGGAGTAAGAAAGGAGCCCAGGATAGGGGACCCATGAATTCTGCTCCTGTGAATGGCTTGCATTTCTTTACAGTGAGCATTCTGACTTACACACAAGTGCTGGGAGAGTCAGGTTAGCGGTATTCTGTCTCCCAGAGCCAGATGCCTTTCTTCAGGATCCTGTCTTGGTAACTGCAACTGACCTTCCTCTCTGGTGCCTCTTATCCTTCATTTCTTTATTCCTAGCACTGCCCTCATGGAATAATGGCCTCAGCAGGCAAAGCAGACAGAACATGCACAGTTGTAGATCAAAGAAGGAAGCAATCATTGTGTTTTGAGTAGTCAAGAGAAAGCTCAGAACAGAGGGGCCAGGGATAGCTCTTTAAAAATGAATCCGTTTTGGGAAGGTGGAGAGTGGGGAACAGATGGCATGAAGGCTGGTGGTAAAGCTTACCTGCTCTGTCAGAAAGTTTGTTTTGAGTTAGGTCAGCCCAGAAGTCAGGCTGAAGAATCTGAACTTTATCCCACAGACTCACAGGGGAGAAAATAAAGTTCCGAGGAGACAAATGATGGGATGAAATTGATGTTTACTTGGATCTTTTGGAATGAATAGAAAAGGCTTCATTACATTCTCATTATTGTTCAGAATTAGTGAATCAATCCTAAAGGGCTTTGTGGGAGTCAAAGAGGGCCGTCTCCCAGTATGTGAGCTGATTGCGAATACCTGATGCTTGGTCTCCCAGAGACTCGTGGACAGTCTGAGAACACAATGGGCCTTGGATTCCTGGATCAAGTGCAGCCATGAAGACGGCACTGTGAGAAAACAACACAATGAACTCAGATCTGTTGCTATTCACAGCTCCTCTCCGCTGGTCCTGATGCAGGCAAAGCTCACAGTCTGGTTGTCATCATGGACAACATTTCCAACACAGCCATTTACAACCCCTTGGAAACAAGCTTAACCTCTGGCAATTCCAGGAATTCAAAGCCCCAGCCACGTTACTCCCAAAAAATTAAAACTTCCAACGGGATGAGCAGAGACAAGTGCTCTTAGGGCCCCTTATATTAGCGGGGGGACTTGTACAGGTCACAACAATCTGGGGCCATGGTTTTCAATCTGTTTCACTTCAGTGCCAAAGCCCACTGTTGAAAACTCATTTAAGATTCCAATGCATGAAATGGGTGGACTTGTGAAAGTCCCTATAGGGAATCCTTTCTGGTGGGCCTTTGCCCATGCTGTTTCCACAGCTAACACACCTCCACGTCTGGGCTCCCTGAGTCACCTCTGCTACGCCCAGTACTCCTTAGAACATGGTGTGAAAGCTTTTGGGCTGGACTACAAACCTGAAAAATGAAAACTCTGTTTCTCAGTGGGCCAAGGTAATAATAGCGATTGTAATCATACTTTTATGTAACATTTCCTTTGTACTTGTTATGGGCCAAAAATTGTTGTAAGCACTTTCCATGTGTTAATTCACTGGATTCCCCGCCCCCCAAATAATCCACATTTTATGGACGAGGAAGCTGAGGTTCAGGGAAATTCAGCATCTTGCCCAAGCTAGTGTTGTAAGTAGTAAAGCCAGGATTTGATTCCAGAAAGTCTAATGACAGAACCAGCTCTCTGAATACTTCAGTCTCATTGGTTCTGCCTCATTACCTCAGGAAATTTATTAAACCTGTAGGGTTTCTGTGCAAGTGTTCAGTTTTAGTTTTTTTTTCCCCTCTTCTCTAAAATAAGAGGAATTGTCAGAGGAGCCAATCAAGGTTCACAGGGGCCTGGACTCCAGGCCAGGTTTCTTCCACCCCTCTTTGCTATACTAAAAAACAAATGATTCCTCCAACAACATCAGAGAAATCTGACACTGCTGTTCTGTGTTTCACAAGAGGAGGGATGGTAGCATTGAAATCATAGCTATAAATATTGGCGTTAATGAAGGAGGACTCCTGGAGACCTAAATGAATCCATTTTATCCATTTGTCATACATCAGGTTAATATGATTCTGGCAAATAATTATACTGAAAACTGGACAGAGATCAGATATGTTGCTATTCCTTGTGAATGTTGCAGCAGAGCCTTCTGGCCCATCAAAGGGTGATGAGGCCAACACTGAAGTGCAGAGCTAAACTATAACAATTTGTGGCATGTAGACAAAGGAGCTCACAGCTCTGCACTCGCTCGGGCTCAGGCAACAGGATTGTCATTGTCTGATTCCTTAATGAGTAGCTCCTTCATATAGATTACTGAATTGTCAGATCTGGTATGGATACAGGAAGACAGGGTAGAGGCAGAATGGAATACTAATATAGCTTTTCTTTCCTTTTCTTTTTTTTCAAACATCGTCTTTAAGAATGTTCACACAGAAGGATATATACATTGGGTGAGCCCTGAAAATGGGATTTCTGTTTGAATATGTCAATCATGATGGCAGCTTCTTGTTTGACTAGAAGGATGGCTTATTCTCTCTTGGGTTAATTACAGTGGCTTCTAAGGGGAAAAGGGCTTCTTACAGAAGACGGTGGGGGGTGGGGGGAGGAATTATGTGGCTGTGACATTTGCCATCGTCCACTTGAGTTGCCTCAAGTCCTGGCTCCGTGGTCCAGGCTAGACGGCTGGGACCCCCAAGAAGACTGACCTCAGGGAAGACAGTCAAGTTCAGGGGCCTTTCCGCAGCCACAGGGGCTTCTCTTTCGCCCTGTGGGTTGTCTGGTGCACTATCCCAAGGGGGTGCAGAGAGATAAAGTTCAGCCCTTGCTCTGCTCACCCAGTCTTACTGCCATTCTTTATCTTGAACAAAGTTTACATGAGGGTCAGTAGTGGCCCTTGGCTGACCCAGCGTGGGCAAGGACCCACTGTCTGGGCTGTTACAGCACCATAAAGGGACAGCTTTACTTTGCTTTCTAGTGCTCCCAAGCAAATTCCCTCTGTATTCTCCTGTCTTATCTTGCTCAACCTCCTCTCAGGTGGCATAAAAAGAGTGAGGAAAAAATGAACCTGTAGTTACAGAGAACAGATAGGTGGTTGCCAGAGGTAGGGTGTTGGGGGTAGGGGTAGGGGAAATGTGAGAGGGGGGTCAAAAGGTACAAACTTCCAGTTATAAGATAACAAGTGCTAAGATGTAATAGCATAGAGCATGGCAACTATAGTTAACAATACTGTATTGTATATTTGAAAGCTTCTAAGAGAGCAAATCTTTCAAGTTCTCACCACAAGAAAATAAAAGTTTGGCTATGTGTGTTGATGGATGTTAATTAAACTTATTGTATTGAACATTTTGCAACATACATGAGTTTTGTATCCCTGGGTTCACCAATTGCGGATCAAAAACTTAAATAAAAAAAAAATTCTGGAAAGTTCCAAAAAGCAAAACTTGAATTTGCCACACAACTATTTACAGAGTTTACATTGCATTAGGTACCATATGTAATCAAGAGATGATTTAAGGTATACAGGAGGATGTGTTTAGGTTGTATGCAAATACTATATCACTTTACAGAAGGGACTTGATCTTCCATGGATTTTGGTATCCAAGAGGGTTCCCACAGATGCTGAGAGACAACTATATATATATATATATATATATATATATATATACTGCTTAGTCACTTCAGTTGTGTCTGACTCTTTGCAACCTTATGGACTGCAGCCTGCCAGGCTGCTTTGTCCTTGGGATTCTGCAGGCAGAATCCTGGATATAATACTTGAGTGGGTTGCCATGTCCTTCTCCAGGGGATCTTCCTGACTCAGGGAGCGAATCTGCATCTCTTACATCTCCTGCACTGGCAGGCGGGTTCTTTACCACTAGCGCCACCTGGGAAGCCCATATAGATAGATAGAGATATCTATATAGATATACAGATGTAAAATCATTATGTTGCACACCTAAAACTAATATAATGTTACATGTCAATAAAAAATTTACAAATTAATTAATAAGTTAATATGTAAAAAGAGAAAGTGAGAAGTTATGGCTACACTAAGAACGAAATCCCATTTGGCTCTGACTCTGTTAGCACTATTTCTCTCACTAGTAAGTACTATGTGAGTAAGAGTACTATGAATCTCGCTTTTCCTCTGCAACTCTCTCCTTCCCAGTAGCTTTTCAGCCAGGAATTGCCAGTGAGATGTTTCTTCAAATGCCCACACCAAGGCTGTCCTCCCCTTTGTACAAATTGAAACTTAAGGAAACTGCTTTAGTAAGAAGGCAACCTAGAAACTGTCTCCCACCAATCAATCAACACTAAACATGGAGACTTCAACATGGTGTTTTTCTTCATAACATCCTGCAAAGCTGTTCTGTGTTAAATTGTTTAGCAAAATTCTCATTAAGATAACTGGTGACTTCCATGAAAATGTATGCCAGAATATTGCTATGCGGAAAAGCCTCAGTTTTGAGGACAGCTGCTCTTTTCTGCCATTCAAAAAGTTGCCCAAAGTGTGGGCTCCTCTCCAGGCCACTGAGCGCTGTCCCAAGGACCCTCTGTCAGGGTCCCTCCAGGCTCCGTGTGGTCCATTCTCCCTTTCGCCACCAACCAGTCTGAGCAGGCAGGCTTTGGTTTGAGTGGTGCATCTCCAAAAACAGAGAAAAGCCTAACTAGGATAGCAACTCGGACCTTGAACCCAGTAATTGGAGGATATGTCTTCCTTTTTTTCCCCGCAATCTCAAGAAAGAATAATGCCATGTATTTTTCTAAAGAGAGGACACACAGCATAAGATAAAATCATTTTTTCTCCAGCTAAGACTCCTGCTGGGTTCCCCAGCCAACTTTCTGCAGCTCATAAAATAAACCCAATTCCCATTCATCCCCCTCAGCTCCAAATCCATCATTACTTGGCTGTGGACAAATGGGCAGGTGGTACTGCACAACGGGGCTTGGATGAGCTCTTTTTTCCTTCCTGGACGGAAGAAGGAGGATTAGCATAAAGTCTTTTCTGTTAGTAAATGACAGGGCAGACAACTGGGAGGGTCATCTGAATTTCATCTTGGAGGAATGTGCAGAGGTGATTATCAGAACAGTTTTGCTGTCTCCATAAAGGCAGCTCTGGAATTCGCCATACTGGCCACCATCTCAACGCATGGTCCACTGTCTTCACTATGTCTTCAACTATGTGGTGGGGAGGGAAGTTGGGGCCGGGGGGAGAAATAACGTGTGTGAGTGAAAAGTGGATTCTCAATAAACATGCAGCCCTACTGCAAAGCTTTACCTGCCTTTGGCTTCCTTTTAATTTTTGATAATTGGGGGAACTTCCATGAAGTAGCCTCAGGAAAGGGAAGTCATAAACCGATCTAGATTTTTCTGTAAAGTTTATAGAGCCTAAGTGTCCTCATTTGCTTGGGCCTCGGGGAGAGCTGAGAGTCGCTGGGAGCTATAGAATGTTCTAGGTGGGGAGAGGAAGCCAGGTTGCAGCTAAGAAGTATTTCTGAATAAGCACACACTAATTTCAAAGCTGCTAATGCTTTTCTGTGTGGGCACACACACAAAGCTGCCAGATCTTTGTGTAGCTGAGAGGTGGCTATTAAGAGGTGTTGCCAGAGGAAGAGTCCCTCCTTTTAACATCTGCAGGCCCCAAGGCCAGGTCTGGAAGCTGGAAGAGGAACAGAGAGTTTCTGAAGGTGCTCGAGGTAGACGGCAAGTGTTCAGACTCCTGTGGGGTGTAAGCCTTGCAGGGTTAGTGGTGTGAGCAGGAAACAGGATATCCTCCTCAGGAAGATCTGGGGCTTTCTGTCACTGATATCAGTGATTGGCCTAAGGCCTATTACCTGTGAAAGTGTAATGCGTTTGATCCAGTGATTACATATGGGTGACCTGGAATAGTGAGGAGACAATGCATATTTATAGGAGCCCACTAGCTACTGAAAATAATGCTGAACATGGTGTCACCAAACTCAGGTTTGGCTACTCAGTGCTCGAAACCTCACAGAGAGATGAGTCTTGGTTAGAGAAAGGAACTGTTGCTTTATTCAGCAACCTGGAGAGATGCAGATCTGTGTCCCAGAACCAACTCCCAAGATTGTGCTCAGCCATGAAAGTTTTTAAAGGGAAAAAGGAGAAGTGAGTCACAATTCATCAGTTGGGGATGGGGTTAGAATTTTGGTTGTTGTTCACTGAGTGCAGACTTGCTGAACACTTGTGATCTTTCTTTAGACGCTGCCTTGTTCATGCAGTTTGCTCATAGGATTACTAGAGAGGAAGAGGGGGAAAGAGTGTGCGTGCTCAGCTATGTCTGACTCTTTGTGACTCCATGGACTCCACAGGCTTCTCTGTCCATGGAATTGTCCAGGCAAGAATTTTGCCATTTCCTCCTCCAGGGGATCTTCTCAAAGCCACGTCTCCTGCGTTTGCCACATTGACATGTGGATTCTTTACTGCTGAGCCACGTGGGAAGCCGAGGGAAAAAAGCTAGTCATCCATTAATAATTTGTTCCTCATTCCTACTTATTTAAGAAAAGAATCAACATGTTAGGCAAGGCATTGTGTGATCAAAAGATTTGACAGGTGTGCTTAGGCTGGAGGTTACTGAAGCATGGGGGCACCTGGTATAAAGGTAAATTTAAAATACAGCTTTGTTCAGGTGACAAGACAAACTGCCTTCTGCAAAGAGCTACTTACAATGGGGGAACATACATCTTTTCAAATTAACGTTTCCATTTCCTTCAGATAAATACCCCAGAATGGAATTGGTGGATCAAATATTCTTAATTCAGCTATAAATGTCTTTGCTTAGAGGGATCCACACAGTTCAGAAATGTGCAATGTTTGTGGAGAATTGTCTTTCAACAAAAGAATGTAGGTAAAGTAAAAATCCTCTTTCCTCAGTAAAAATCCCTTTAGTTATACACAGACCTTCAAGAACATTTTATATAACTATACCACTTTATATAGAAGCATTTTAGAGGGTAGAAGTAAGGGCAGTAAAGGAAAGTGTGACTGACTTCCATGTTTATTCCTCTATATTGACCACATGTGGAAAGCAACATTCTATTAAAGAACACTGGAGTCTGGATATTCCATACTGTGACCATCAATAACATGAATGGTGGTCACAGTAATGGCAATAACATGCAATGTAAAAGTACATCTGTTCAGTGAATGACAGTGGAGGCATGAGATAAACTCATATTTCAAGGGATGATGGAAGAATGGGATTTGTGAAGCAGGGGAGACTTACACTTGAACTACAAGGGTACTCTATCTGTTCCAAGGTGAGCTGACTTCTTACCTTGGCCTAGAGAGAGGCTGGACCATCCCCAATTAGAGGAAGTCCAGCTTGAAAATCTTGGCTCTTCACCCACCCTCTTCAGACTAAAAAGCTTTTGACTTATCTGCAGATGGCTCTTTCACTAACAACTGTCTCCCTGGGCTTCACTAAAAGGATGATGAAGGGTTTGTTTCTTCCAAAGGTGTGTAGGAATTCTGCCCCAAGAATACATCCCTTCTTTGCAGTTCAGCCAAGCAGTTCATCAGCACTCATCTGCCTTGGTGTCAGCTGAACTTCTCCAGTGCTGGTTGACCCTGGTAAGGTCATCAGATTGTCAAACTACAGTTTGAGTTTTCTGGTCTCTGTCCAACAGCTCACTGTATCCACACAGGAAATTGAAATAAACTCTATGGTGGTGGCATTTTGGGTTCTGAACCCAATATTCAACGTGTGCGGTGAGGGTGTTTCCCTCCAAACCAGCAGGCAATACTCAGGACACCAGCTGAGTGTCCTGCAAGTCAACACATAATCTACCAGAAGACAGGATCAGATCCACAAGACCCTGGCTTCTAGTCCAAGTTGTTACCTCTGTTTCTGACTGACTGGCTATAAATCTGAGATTCTCCACAACCCCCTCATTGGGTTTAATCAATTTTCTAGAGCAGCTCACAGAACTCAGGGAACCCATTTACTCCCTAGATTACCAGTTTATTACAAAGAATATTAAAGGATGCGAATCAAAAGCCAGATGAAGAGATACACAGGCAAGGTCTGGAACAAAGGAGCTCTGTCCACGCGAAGTTGAAGCTGGTACAGTGGCAGGTGGAAACACTCTGATTCCCCAACCTGGAAGCTCTCCAAATCCTCTCCTTTTGGGTTTTTATGGAGGTTTCATCACATAGGCATGCCTGACTGAATCATTGGCCATTGGTGATTGAATGCAATCTCCAGCCCCTCTCCCCTCCCTGGAAATCAGGGGGCGAATTGAAAGCGCCTCTATTCATGGTTGGTTCCCCTAGCAACAAGCTCCCATCCTTAGGTGCTTTCCTAAAGGCACCTCATTAACATAAACCCAGTTGTAGTGGAAGGGAGCTTATTATGAATAACAAGAAACCGATTTCACCATTATGGCTGTGAAGGGATTTCAGGAACTGAAAGCAAGAGACCAAATATTATATGACAAAAGATATTCCCATTGCTCATATTGCTCAGGATATTTCAAGGGTTAGGAGATCTGTGAGCTAGAAATCATGGACAAAGTCCACATGTATATGAGAAATACATTTTGATCATCTAAAGGGCCAAATACATATTTCTTACAAATTGCAATATTGCAGAGGATGAAAAATTCTCATGAGGTATAAAGATGGGTCTGCTCTTCGTTTGAACCATATGAAATTTTTTTCTTGACGGTAGAGAAACAGTTAAATACTAGCAATTTCATGTGATTCATCTAATGGTTGTTCCTTCCTCAAGAGGCGATACAGGGTATACTTCAACTGCCCAAGTCGACTAGACTCATTCGATTTCCATGATTTCAACTACAGCCCACACATGGATGACTCAAGCGTGTATCTCCAACTTCTCTCCTGAACTATCTGACATCCCCATTTGGATGTCACAAATAGAGCACAAATTTGCCAGTATATCCAGATTGAATCACTCTTCCTTCCTCTTCTCAGATATACTCATTCTATATTCTTAATGCACATGGCTCCAATGTCTACCCAAGGTCACCAAAGTTCACCCAGGAGACTTCTTGGCTGTCTTATCCTTAATCTTCCCCTCCACTTGATAGACACATATAATAATAGTATCTCCTTCAGTTCAGTTCAGTTCAGTCGCTCAGTCGTGTCCGACTCTTTGCGACCCCATGAGTCGCAGCTCGCCAGGCCTCCCTGTCCATCACCAACTCCCAGAGTTCACTCAGACTCACGTCCATCGAGTCAGTGATGCCATCCAGCCATCTTATCCTCTGTCGTCCCCTTCTCCTCCTGCCCTCAATCCCTCTCAGCATCAGAGTCTTTTCCAATGAGTCAACTCTTCACATGAGGTGGCCAAAGTACTGGAGTTTCAGCTTAGTGGTGGTCAATCTATTTCCTAGTTCCCCACTGCCGTCTTTTAAGCCTTCAGAATTTCTTACTTGTATTTTAGCAACAACCTCCTAATTGTTTTCCCAGCATCCAGTTTTCTCACACCTCCAAATTACAGAGAGTCCTTCAGAGAAATAGTTCTGAAATGGAAATCTGATTGCTTTTCCTTTTCACGTCTCCTATTGCCTTTATGACGAAGTCTTCATGGCCCACAAGACTTTGTATCTCATGGTTCTCAAAGGAAAATGGGATCTAGCAGTATCATTCATTTAGAGTTATTTGGGATTTCTCAGTGTCCAGGATGTTTCTGTCATTTAGTGGGCAAGGAATAGTGATGCTGAATATCCTGAATGAGAGATACAGTTCTGTCCAAAGAACTGTTGCATCCAAAGACCAACAGCTCTTGAGTTGAAGTACACTGCTTGTCTCCTGACCACTTCTCCAGTCTGATTTCCAGCTACTCACACTTTTTAGCTTTGAACTAGAATTGTCTTAAATTTCCCAGTTCTTGGAGGTATCTGTTATCTAAAGCCTCTGTCTTTATTTCTCCTTCCCTGACCCACCAGATCCATGCACCAGCTTCTTAGTTTGCCAACTCCTTCCTACTTATCCTTTTGGAACTCAGCCCAGATGTTATAATTCTAGGATTCCATAGTTGTGGAGCTCCCTGGGCTCCAAAGCCTCTCACATCTCTCTCTACTACTGTGTTGATAGTGTGTCTTCATTTTTAGGTATCTCCCAATTCTCCTGTGAGCCCTGAAGGACCAGTTTCTGTATTCCTAGCATAGAACTAATTTACTGTAGTATCTCAAAGAACTTACAAATAGCAAAGCATAGAACTACTTTACTCAAAGAACTTGTAAAACTACAAAATATCTTCCACTTCCTGCCAAGAATTTTTTTTTTTAATCTGAAAATTGATACAACTGCTTAGTAAAAATTTCAAACAGTATAGGAAGGGAGACCATGTAGCATAATGGATAGGCTCACCTGAGTTTGAATCCAGGCTTCACTGTTCTTTCCTGGCTCTCCATTTCCACATCTGGAGGGTGGAGGTAATAATGGCAGCACTATTGTATAATGATAAAGTGCAAGTGATAAGCAGACTGATCTCAAGTTCCAGCTCTGCCCACCTACTATCTCTGTGACCTTGGGCAAGTAACTTGACATTTCCATGCCTCCATTTATACTTCCCAGGTGGCTCAGTGGTAAAGAATCTGCCTGCAATGCAGGAGACGCAGGAGATGCGGGTTCAATCCCTGGGTCAGGAAGATCCCCTGGAGGAGGATGTGACAACCCACTCCAGTATTCTTTCCTGGAGAATCCCACAGACAGAGGAGCCTGGAAGGCTAAGGTCACAAACAGTCAGACACGACTGAGGTGACTTAGCACACTTGCACAAACTACAGATAATAAAATCTATCCTACAGGTATTTGGATAATTAAAGGAGATGATACATTCTTAGTACTTAGAACACAGCCTGGCATAGGGCAAGCACTCAATAAATATTAACATTATAATATTATTATTAATAATAGCAAGAATATTATAAAGGGGTATATATTGAAGATGGGCTTCCCAGGTGGCGCTAGTGGTAAAGAACTCGCCTGCCAATGAGGATGTAAGACATGTGGTTTTGATCCCTGAGTACGGAAGATTCCCTGGAGGAGGCATGCAACCCACTCTAGTATTCTTGCCTGGAGAATCCCATGGACAGAGGAGCCTGGAAGGCTATACAGTTCATAGGGTTGCAGAGTTGGACATGAATGAATCAACTTAGCATGCACACATATATTGAAGACACCAGTGTCTCTTACCAATAACAACATTTATTAATATTTTATGCATTACTCCAGAAATTTTATGTGGATATCTAGTGATATATTTATAGAGTTTCAAAAAACAAATGGGAGTAAATTATGCATTTCTTATTTTTCTCCATTTGCAATATGCTTAGAGACCTTTGCCTAAAAGCACATGTAGTTCTGATTATTTTCATGGCTTCATTGTATGGCAGTTCATGTTTTATTTACTAGCTCCACAATTTTTTTTTACCAGCTCTCTCCACTATTGATGATTATTTCCAGTTGCTAATTATTGCAATAAAAGTTTGCTGTTGAGTAATTACATTCATCACAAATAATTCCCTCTCTCTTAATAGAAGGTAGTCTCAATTACTCTCCAAAATATCAAGGCTTTTGGACTCCCAACTTACTCAGTGATCTGCTCCATTGTCCCATGCAAATGTCCTGGCCAGCTAGTCTCCAACTTGACTCTCTTTACAAGGCCTCTTACCAGACTGTCCTCCACCCCTGCAGGCCTTGTAGTCTTTGGGATCCATATAACCTGAGTTTTCATCAGTTAATACTTACAAGTAATTGATTACTACTTTTAAAAATGACCAAAGGAAACAATTTAGGTGATACAAGCAAACTTTATTTAACACTTCATGAAATGAACAGTCTCCTTTTGGAGAATTTTAAATTGGGGTGGGCGGGAGGCAAGAAGTTTTATAGGATAAAGAGGAACAAGGAAGGAAGGGGAGAATCCAGAGTTGGCTTCATGTTTGGGAAACTGCCTTTCTGGTCAAGTGGAGCATTTCCCAGGGACAAAAAGGCTGTCTAAATATTGACTTGCTGACATGGCACCCTGTGCAGAAGCAGCTGCATCTTGGGTCAAGAAACTTATTTTTATTTCAACCCTACACAGGAAGAACAATGTGAAACCGTATGTTCACAGATGGTGGCAGCTGGGAAGGAGGGGGAAACATGGCCCTTCATCTTTCTACCAGAGGAAATGATTTATAACTGTCAGAAATCTGATAAAAATGCTAGAAGTACATAAAATCCATTATATAAATTATAAAATGTAAGTCATGATTCTATTTGTTTGGTGACAACTTTTAAAATGACTAATTTTCATCAATATAGGAAATCAATATGAATCACTACAATAGCCAAGTGGTTGTTCCCACTTGCTCCCTCCCCTGCAAATATTATACTCACCCTGCGCCTGTGGATGGAGTTCAGTACTAGAAGCGGAGGAGGCTGGAGGGAGTGGAGGGCAGGCAGAGAGGATCCAGATGGAAGAGATGGGAAAATGTCCGAGAGAAATTTCCCTCATGTCCCTGTTTCGCCCAGAGCTGTGTCTGCCTGGGGCTTTACAATGAAAACGGTTCAGAAAAGAAGCCCAATAGAGGGGAAAAAAAACTCTTTTGTGACGCTTTCCAGGCATGGACATGTCTGAAAAGCTCAGTTGTGCAGGTCTACAGTCATCCCAGCACAAAGACTGAGACAGTAAACCTCCTTCACAGAAATTTCTGGAACCCAGGCATCTTTTCAGAGACAAAAGTCACCTGAAACATACAGTTCCTCTCTGTTCACCGCAGCCTCATGTTTTCCTCACTGTCAGTTGGAGAAGCAAAGACAGGAGTCAGCACCACATCTGGGGATCTATGTTCTGGGGATTTCAGGAGACACCAGGGAGAGCAGTGAGCTATGGGGAAACTTCCCACGTTTGCCCAGGAGGAGCAGTTCATCTTGTTACTGTATTTTGTACAGAATGAACCATTTTTCAATCAGACAGAGGTTTTCCCACTTTTATTCCTATGGGTAGAACTTTTTTGCACCATCCATCAGGTTGGCTGAGCAGAAAGACTAGCCGGTTCATCCCAGTATCTGGAAATGCCAGGTGTACTTCTTTTAAATCCTGGACTGCTTTTCACAGAACGAGGCCAAGCCTCCATCCAGAAGGTTCTGCCTAGCAAGTAAGCCAGATGCTGCACCTGCGCTGTGGCAAGCTGGGCTGCGAGCAGTCAGAAACTCCTGTTGGGCTGTGAGAGCTGGAGGTTCCCCATTCACGTCCACCGTGAGTGAGCCGGGGTCGAGCAGTGGAAGAGCACGGGGTTTACAGTTTCTAGCTACGTTCCTTACTAGTACTGTGCCTTCTTTCTCATAGTTAGCACTCAAGGCATCATTAGCTGGTATCATGGACAAGTGTTAGTAGTCAAATGTCACCATAACTAAAGCACTGTTTTCTTCTTGTCCCTTGCTACTCACGGTGCATTCGTACACCAGGTTCATCTTCATCGGAAGTTTATTAGAAATGCAGATTTTCAAGCCCCAGTCCAGAACAATGGAGTCAGATTCTACATTTTCTCAAGATCCCAGGAAGTTCCCATATGCACAGTCTGAGAGGCCCTGCAGTCTAGTAGTCAAACCTCCTGCCTCCCTGCAAGGGCCAACCCACTCACTCTGCTTTATTCAGAAGGACAGTCTCTCCAAGTGTTCTCCTTGTGGTGAACACTCTTCCTACAGCCTAAATCTGGACAGATGGTCAAATCAAATGTGAACTGACTTAATGAGAGCAGTGGGACAGAATGTTTGACATTGAGATTGACCTTCACCATATTTAAGTCTTTTCATAGCCATTTTGCTTTCTTCTTTCTGAAAAGGATAGAACATTATTTCAAAACAGTCCACCTCCTCAGTCCAGTCATGGATGAGGCTGTATGGTGGTTTTTATAACATTTTCTGTCAAAATGTTTCTTTTAAGGAAAAAAACAGTCCCTACCAGACACAAGATAGGAAAATGGCCCTTTCCCACACAACATCCAGAGGTCAGTTGCTGCACTGACGGATCTGGTCTATGTGGCCACTGTACCTCCCCCTTCGGTGAATGTTATAGGCCTATTAAGTGCCCTTTTCTTACATCTGCACAAGCAGGACACTGGGCCATTTGCAATGGCAGTTTTTGAAGGTGAACTACAATGCATTTTTACAGCAACTCTTCGTCAGGACCCACCAAATCAGAGGCAGAGGCAGATGCCGCTCCTAAGACCCTGAGTTCCTGATCTGAGGCCTCTGCTGACCATCAGTGACACCATGGAGACTCTGTTTAGAATCAGCAGTGCTGCCTGAACTATGAGTTGTGATTCGGAGGCTGTGAGCAAACAGAGATTTCATTCAAGTTTGGTTTAAGTTTCCAATTTTTCCCATTTTCTATCTGAAAAAAATGTCTATGTCCACTGAGTAAAAACTGCAGCAGGAATGACCTTCATCACATACCCTTGACCAAGAGCTGGACAGTTCATGGCCAGCATAGGAATTGCTCTGAGACCAGTGGAATCTTGGAAATTGCTCTGAGATCACTGGAATCATGGGACTTGCCCTGAGACCAGTGGAATCAAGGCAGGGGTTGGCTCTGGGCTCTGAAGGCAGAAAGACATGTCAACTGGGAGCTGATCACTTGCAGGTACTAGAAATCTAGCTCACACCAGCTCAGGTTAGCTTAGTAACTGGGAAGAGTTCTGGGTGGCTCAAAAGTAGAAGAGAGAATTGAGAACCAGGGTATTGGGAGACCTAATGCTTCCAGGCATTTTTTCTTTCCTTGTCATGTGTGTATGTGTGTGTGTGTGTGTGTGTGTGTACTCAGGCTGGCATCCTCTTTGCCACTAGAGATGATTGCTGCAAGGTGTTCTTTGGCTTGTTTTTCCCTTGCATGACGCTGAAGGGTCAGCAAATTATTGGCCTGGTGGCCTGTTTTTGCATGCCCCCAACTCCACACATGGCAGACTAGGAATGGTTTTAAATTTTTTAAGAGTTACAGCAAACAAAGAAGGCTATGAGACAGGATGTTCTGTGATCTGCAAAGCCTAAAATATTATGAATATTTACTATTTGGCCCTTCTCAGAAAAAATGTTCTGACTCCTGAAGGGAAAGAGTTTCTCCCGGCCTCCACCAATTACAGCAGAAGTGGCCCCGGGAGACACATGCATTCCTGAGGCAGTCACTGTGGCCACTGTAGGTCTGTGCAGGACTAAGAGGTCCGGGAGCCGAGGGGGGGCTCTGATTGACCAGGCTCATATGGCTTCTGGGTGCTGGAGGGCAGGATAGTTCTTCCAGGAAAAAGCAGGTTGCAGCCCCCAAAAGAAAAAGGGAGAATTGGGCAAGTCAACCAACAGGTACTGGTAGGAAACAGACGACTCTCTTATTTAAAAAAGGGCTATTTCCAAGACAGTGACAAGGGAGGGAAGAGAAGGCTGGAACAAGGCACGGGGAGAGCCTTTAAGGGGCAGGGAGGGAATCTTTAGTTAAATCTACAGGAGCTGTGACCCTGAGATCATCACCAGACTGGAGAGAGAGGAGAACACAAAGGCTGATCTGCCGCGGAGAGGAAGAGCACACCTTCCCACCCTCGGGCCCGCCCTCCAGCCTCCCACCCTGCCCCCGCACCCGCCACACCAACCAGAAGCCTCGGACAGCCCAGAAGTCAGCCTCCTGAGCACGAAGCCCATTAACAAGTGTCCGGAGTGGGTTGGGAGGGGCAGATGGAGACAATGCAGACAGTCCACTGAGAGAGCGAGCTTCTACTGGACTCTAGGCTGGGCTGCCCTCCCAGGCTGTTGGCCTGTGCTGTCAGGGGACCTGGGCTAAACGGACTCCACACTTGGTTCAGTGCTCTGCCATCACCATCTCGAAGTTCTTAATTTTTTAACAAGGGTTCCCATGTTTTCATTTTGCACTCAGCCCTGCAAATTGCACAGCCAGGCCTCACTCTATTCTTACGACTGTGTGATGTCTACAAGTCCTTTCATCTCTTCTGCCATAGGTTTCCCGATCTGTAAAGTGATCTGAGAGATATTTTCCTCTCAGGGATGAAGGGCAAATGAGGTGTGTGTGTGAAGGGCCTGCTGGAGAGGGTGAGCAGCCAGCCGGGAAGTTCTTCCCCTCCCACAGTGGTTCTTCCCCCGTGTTCCTCAGACATGGATCTTGACAGCTCCGGGCAACTCCAGCAAGAAGAAAGTGAAAAGTGAAAGTGAAGTCGCTCAATCGTGTCTCTTTGCGACCCCATGGACTGTAGCCTACAAGGTTCCTCTATCCATGGAATTTTCCAGGCAAGAGTACTAGAGTGGGTTGCCATTTCCTTTTCCAAGGGATCTTTCCGACCCAGGGATCGAATCTGGGTCTTCCGCATTGCAAACAGACACTTTTACTGTCTGAGCCACCGGGCAATGCAGGCAAGAAGAAGGGACCTTAAAATGCAACTCAGCTAGAAAGATTCCTGGTCTTATCTCAGGCCTAGAGCTGACCAGGAGGGAAGAAGTGTGAGAGAAGGGGAGGGCTGGTTGGCTGTTTAGCTACTAGTCATTCAGAGACCATTGGAAATAACCCTAACAATCCCCTGGTTCCTTTGTCTGACATGAGGAAACTGGCATCCATGAATACCCCAAACCTTGCCCAAGTCACAGATGTAGCGAATAGCAGAGCTTGACCTCAACTCAGGATTTCTGGGGCCAAGTCCAGGAAGCTCTTAACTCCCTGCTGTTAACAAGGAGGCCCTTAGACTGTGGGGGCTCTGATGTCCCTGCCCATGTAAGCAAACCCAGTTCTAAGCATGGAAATGTCTTGGGCTTACCAAATCAAAACTCAAAGGACAATTGGTCACAAAGAAGCAAGTCAGCTTTAGGCTACAACCAATCAGGACTTTCTTGCGGTTCACTGGTTAAGATTCTGCCTGTCCACTGAAGGGGCGCAGGTTTGATCCCTGGTTGGGGAACTAAGATCCCCACATACGCCTCTGATTGGCCAAAATTTTTTAAATAAAGAAATAAAATAAGGTGCAGCCATTCAATCATTTCCTTTATTTGCTTCCTCACTTTCCCTATATAAGTCTTTCCCCCTGACCTCTTTAGGTTTGGCACTGTCCTATTACAAAGGCTAAATGCTCAAATAAACTCTTAAAATGTTTAATATACCTTAGTTTATCTTTTAACAGAATGCATTTATACCTGCACAAGAAACTGGGCATGATTTGATTTCAGGTTCATTGATAATCTGACTTTTTTCTTCTCTTCCTTCCCCAAGAAATCCCCTCCTTTCTTCCTCTGCACTTCCAACTGGAAAACTCTGGCTTTTATTTCCTTGAGGGTGTGTACTAGCACCATGGGCCTTGAACTAAAGGGCCTCGGTACTCTAATGACACCTCTGGCAGGAGGCCCTGAATATGTCTCAGCGCTGAATGGAATCTGGATGAAAATTTCATTTTTCCCATGTCAGGTCTGGGCTCCAAATGGTCAATGTTTTGTGAGTCTCTTTAAGGTGGAATAATTCTATTCTTACTGGCTCAGATTTTCTGCCTGCTTATATACCTAAAGATTTTTCCAATTCTCGTCAAGTAGTTTTTTATGCAAAATTGTCTTATATCCCACAGCAAGCTTTAATCTGGTGAGGACAGTCTGTTTCTCCTGGCAACGTTGAGGATACTAGATGAATGGGGGTCAGCTGGATAGCTTGAAGAGAAGCCTTGGTAATCTGTTCAACAAAGCTGGGAATTTTCCGAAGAATGTTTAGCAAAGATACTACAGTTGGAAATGAATAGGAAGGGTTTTGTTCACAAGCTCTGCCTCACTGTTGGATTCGAAGAGTGTTCAGCCCCAGAAAAGAACATCAATGTCTTACTTGGAAATTAAACACACACACACAAAAGGCTTCTTTTCTGCCCACATTGAGCTTTGCTCAACTCTAGAAAAGTTTGTCATGCCTGAAAATATGTATCTTTGCCTTCAAGCCAAAGCAAATGCTATAGAGAAACAAAAATACCATATCTTTTGTCTTTGGGAGAATGAATTGTTGAGGATTGTACTTCAGAAAGATCATCAAAAGACCAAAATGACTCTGCAGAATGAGTTCTGGGAGTTTGGACTGTGGAATGGAAGTCAGGGCCCCCTGTTTCTGACTTTAGGGAGGTATTTAAGCTCTTTGTACCTTTATTCCTCTATTTGAAAATCGAGGATAATACCTGCTGCCTACTTAACCTTGGAGGGATATGTGAGGATTAGTCAATTAAAGTTTGCCAAATGCTTGGAAACCAATGGAGGGGGAAATCTGTATGAACATAAAGCATTATTAACATCCCCCTCTTCCTCTTCTCTCTTCCTAAGGATTGCAGTCCTGGGAGATGCGGTGAACATTACTGTGGTTTTGCTTCTCGTTGCTTTTGTGGAAAGGGGATTTTTCATTTTATCAGCCACTTATTAATGGTTTGTTTGAAAGTTGTCCTTTCTGTATCATCAAGGGAAGGTTTCTAAACATCTTAGACTGATGGCCAGTATGTCACACCTGGCAAAGCTTCTATTGTGTTTATCTTTAGAATGCAATAGAGAGGCAAAAACAACCATTTTCAGGTAAAATAGTAAGTATAATTTGGAAAAATTTGCCATTAGTAATGCAAAGTTAGTGAAGTACAAAATAAAGTCAATTTAGAGCTTTTAATACAATCCTTAAAGAAATTCCCCGTTTTAACTAAAATAGTGATAATACTTTATATTTGTAAACATTGCCCCTCTGGTTCTTACAGCTACCTATGAAATGAGTATGACACAAACTGATCATATTACACTCACTTTACAGATGAAAAAATTGAAATGCAAAGAGGCTAAGTGATTTTTCCCAAAATAATTTAGCTAAGAAATGGCAAAGCCAGAACTACACTCTATATTTTTATAAGAGTTTATAATATAAGATTCTATATTTTCTCGTTCCTAGGGAAGCAGATTTTCCCTGGCCATTATTTTTTCACTATAGACCAAATGATGCCAAGTGATGTTAAAAGTCCAGATATTGTTGCTTTGGTTCTGTGCCACCAAACAGCTAGGTTCTGACACCACCGACGTGGAGATAGCATCAGAGCTCACAAGTTGTGTTGTCCTGTAAGACTGCACCTCCTCCCCCTACTTCGGAGGCCAATCAAAAGTCCAGGTTGTCACCCATGCTCATGCTTGGAGATTCCAATGACCCCCCCTCCTCAGTTCAGTTCAGTTCAGTTAGTTGCTCAGTCATGTCCAACTCTTGGCGATCCCATGGACTGCAGCACACCAGGCCTCCCTGTCCATCACCAACTCCCAAAGCTTGCTCAAACTCATGCCCCTTGAGACAGTGATGCCATCCAACCATCTCATCCTCTGTCGCCCCCTTCCCCTCCCACCTTCAATCTTTCGCAGCATCAAGGTCTTTCAAATGAGTCAGTTCTTTGCATCAGGTGGCCAAAGTATTGGAGTTTCAGCTTCAGCATCAGTCCTTCCAATGAATATTCAGGACTGATTTCTTTTAGGATGGACTGGTTGGATCTCCTTGCAGTCCAAGGGACTCTCAAGAGTCTTCTCCAACACCAGAGCTCAAAAGCATCAATTCTTCGGTGCTCAGCTTTTTTATAGTCCAACGCTCACATCCATACAGGACTACTGGAAAAACCATAGCTTTGACTAGATGGAAATTTCTTGGCAAAGTAATGTCTCTGCTTTTTAATATGCAAGAGAGTTCCAGAAAAACATCTATTTCTGCTTTATTGACTATGCCAAAGCCTTTGACTGTGTGGATCACAATAAATTTTGGAACATTCTGAAAGAGATGGGAATACCAGACCACCTGATCTGCCTCTTGAGAAACCTATATGCAGGTCAGGAAGCAACAGTTAGAACTGGACATGGAACAATAGACTGGTTCCAAATAGGGAAAGGAGTACGTCAAGACTGTATATTGTCACCCTGCTTATTTAACTTGTATGCAGAGTACATCATGAGAAACGCTGGGCTGGAAGAAGCACAAGCTGGAATTAAGATTGCTGGGAGAAATATCAATAACCTCAGATATGCAGATGACACCACCCTTATGGCAGAAAGTGAAGAGAAACTAAAAAGCCTCTTGATGAAAGTGAAAGAGGAGAGTGAAAAAGTTGGCTTAAAGCTCAACATTCAGAAAACTAAGATCATGGCATCCTGTCCCATCACTTCATGGCAAATAGATGGGGAAACAGTGGAAACAGTGTCAGATTTTATTTTTTGGGCTCCCAAATCACTGCAGATGGTGACTGCAGCCATGAAATTAAAAGACACTTACTCCTTGGAAGGAAAGGTATGACCAACCTAGACAGCATATTTGAAAGCAGATAGCATATTCAAAGCAGACTTTGCCAACAAAGGTCCATCTAGTCAAGGTTATGGTTTTTCCAGTAGTCATATATGGATGTGAGAGTTGGACTGTGAAGAAGGCTGAGCGCTGAAGAACTGATGCTTTTGAACTGTGGTGTTGGAGAAGACTCTTGAGAGTCCCTTGGACTGCAAAGAGATCCAACCAGTCCATTCTAAAGGAGATCAGCCCTGGGTGTTCTTTGGAAGGAATGATGCTAAAGCTGAAACTCCAGTACTTTGTCCACCTCATGTGAGGAGCTGACTCATAGGAAAAGACTCTGATGCTGGGAGGGATTGGGGGCAGGAGGAGAAGGGGAGGACAGAGGATGGGATGGCTGGATGGCATCACCAACTCGATGGACATGAGTTTGAGTGAACGCCGGGAGTTGGTGATGGACAGGGAGGCCTGGTGTGCTGCGATCCATGGGGTCACAAAGAGTCGGACACGACTGAGCAACTGAACTGATCTGAACTGCATTGGTCATAACTTTTCTTCCAAGGAGCAAACATCTTTTAATTTCTTGGCTGCAGTCACCATCTGCAGTGATTTTGGAGCCCCCCAAAACAAAGTTTGTCACTGTTTCCACTGTTTCTCCATCTATTTGTCAGGAAGTGGTGGGACAGGATGCCATGATCTTAGTTTTCTGAATGTTGAGCTTTAAGCCAACTTTTTCACTCTCCTCTTTCACTTTCATCAAGAGGCTCTTTAGTTCTTCTTCACTTTCTGCCATAAGGGTGGTGTCATCTGCATATCTGAGGTTATTGATATTTATCCCGGCAATCTTGATTCCAGCTTGTGCTTCATCCAGTCCAGCATTTCTCATGACGTACTCTGCATACAAGTTAAATAAGCAGGGTGACAATTCACAGCCTTGATGTACTCCTTTTCCAATTTAGAAGCAGTCTGTTGTTACATGTCCAGTTTGCTTCTTGATCTGTATACAGATTTCTCAGGAGGCAGTTCAGGTGGTCTGGTATTCCCATCTCTTTAAAAATGTTCCACAGTTTGTTTTGATCCACACAGTCAAAGGCTTTGGCATAGTCAATAAAGCAGAAGTAGATGTTTTTCTGGAACTCTCTTGCTTTTTCGATGATCCAGCAGATGTTGGCAATTTGATCTCTGGTTCCTCTGCCATTTCTAAATACAGCTTGAACATCTGGAAGTTCATGATTCACATACTGTTGAAGCCTGGCTTGGAGAATTTTGAGCATTACTTTGCTAGCTTGTGAGATGAGTGCAATCGGGCAGTAGTTTGAGTATTCTTTGGCATTGCCTTTCTTTGGGATTGGAATGAAAACTGACCTTTCCCAGTCCTGTGGCCTCTGTTGAGTTGTCCAAATTTGCTGGCATATTGAGTGCAGCACTTTCACAGCACCATCTTTGAGGATTTGAAATAGCTCAACTGGAATTCCATCACTTCCACTAGCTTTGTTCATAGTGATCCATGCATTAGAGAATGGCAATGAAGGCAGTTAACCATCAATATATGCAAACTATGAAAGGCAGGTGGGGGCCTCTTTAGTAGTAGTTAAAGGGATGCTCATCTCCTGCAGCATGAAGGTAAAAAAATCAGAGGATTGGGGCCAGGATTTAAGTATAGAATCCATGGCAGAACTCCATGCTCATGAGTTGGAGTTATTAAAATTAAATAACTCAAAGCAAGTTATTTAACTTATATGCAGAGTATGTCATGAGAAACGGAGGTTGATGCTTCACTTATAGTTCACCTACACGAAGTTCGTGGCCCTGTTTGGGAAGGAGTGGGACCCTGAGAGTTAAGATGAAGAATCTAAATCTTCATATTCTACTAGACTCTGGGCCAAGGAAAAAGGCCCATTCCATCTTGTTAAGGATAGTTCTTCCTCCTTACTTGAAGATAAGACAGAAGGTTCTACCTTGCAAAGCAGTGTGTACCCATCCCTATAATCTACCCCACCTCCCCTCGTAATCACCAGAACAATAATTTAGAGTCTAGACACACCACAACCTAGCAGGGGAAGTGAAGCAATTGAAAAGCAAGAAAAGGGATTATATACCGAAGGAACTGAAAGACATAACCAACATTTATTGTCAAGAGCCAGCAGAATGAAAATGGACTGGATTCTTGGAGGTGCTCGATGAAAGGAAATGGAATATAAAGTTGGATAAAGGACAGTTTATAGATATCGGAGAACTAACCTTTGATGCAGGATTAAAGATGATGGCAAGAATCTTGGGAGGCATGCCAAAATTATTGGGGGAAATGATGAAGGAAAGAATTGAAAGTCTGGGAAATTGGGCATATTGAAGTGGCTACATTATGCAGTGTCAAAAACCCTGTTCACTTATTATGATCTGTGAGAGAGTTCAGAGGACATTCCATTTACCAAAGAACATGGGGTGTGCAGGGGACACCAGCATTGTTAAGAGTCTCGGCGGTGGTTGACCTCTGTAGAATAGGACTGATTTTGGAGGATGCTGTTGCAAAACTGACTCTCGAATAGCACAGTGCTGGTAGACTTCTGAAAAAAACGGAGTCCAGGTGGTAGTACTTAACTGTCAAAAGCAAAGTGAGCTCAATTATTGTAAAGAGTGGCAAGGTTGGCGGGCGGGGAGTGGCATGACTCATGTAGTGCCATGATGGTAGTTAATGGAACACAGCATCTCCAGGGTCAAGACTGAGCAGGCAACAAGGTTATTTCTCAATCTGTGTAACAAAAAGAAACAAAGGTTCAGAACTACTGCTACAATAAAATGATACAATCCCTTGCTAAGTTTCTGGACCTGATTCAGTTTTTAACCCCAAAACCACTGACTGAAATCAAGGCTGGTTTTCGTGAGTGAAGGACAATGCAAGATCACGGCAAATACTATCATAATGATTCTCCTTGTCCTTCTCTGGAGGGATCTACACTCACCTGCTTGAGGAACCATGTACTGGGGAAAGAAGACTACTCAAATGTTCAAAAACTGTGTGTTGAGATAAGTACCTGGCTCATGGTCAGCTAAGTGTATGGACCCAATCAGTGGTTATTTCTCCAGTCTCTGACTGTGTATTTGGATTATGAAGTTGACAGAATCTCTAAATTGGTTCCTTGGCCTGTGAGTTAAGAATTCTCATAATGAGAAAGGCCAAGTGGAAGCCTCTGATACTGTCCCTCCTACCATGGACAAGATATTAAATTGAAACCAACATTGCATCCTTGGGAAATAGACTACTGTCAGGCTGGAGGACCTAAAAGATTGGCAGAGTTGGCAGTTTCTGCCCTACCCACATTTAATTCACCAGTCTGGCACCTACAGAAGCCAGATGGACCCTGTGGTATGATAGTGGTTTACTACAAACACAGTCAAGCAGTGGTCCCAATTATAGTTGTGGTACCAAAAGTGGTTTCTTTCCTGGAGCAGAGTAACATGGTATATGATACACTGTATGCAGTCCTGGATCTCAATGTGGGATAAATAACAGTACAGACTTATGATCTTGCCCCATGGCCATGTTAACTCTCTCCCTCTCATAATACAGTGACATGACTGGGCATTCCAGAGAACCACACATTCCTTTACTTTACTGATGGCATCATGTTAATGAGGTCAGATAAGCAAGAAATGCCAAGAATTTTTGGAGGCTTTGGTAAAAGACATGAACTCCAGAAAGTGGGAAATATCTCTAATGGAGGTTCAGGGACCTACATATCAATGAAGTTTTCCAGAGTCCAGTGGTTTGGGGCCTGCCAGGACACCCCCTTCAAGGTAAAGAACAAAGAATCATAAATTGCCCCTTCCACTATGGAGGAAGTATGATGGCTGGTAGGTCTCTCAGGTTCTGGATGTAGCCTCTTACACATTTGGCAATAATGCCGTAACCAAATGTTCATTGTTATGTTCAAAACTTAATTATTTATAAGCTGTTGTGTGTTCAGCCGCTAAGTTGTGTCTGACTCTGTGATCCCATGGACTGTAGCCCACCAGGCTTCTCTGTCCATGGGATTCTCCAGGCAAGAATATGGAGTGGGTTGCCACTCCCTTCTCCAGGGGACCTTCCCAACCCAGGGATTGAACCCAGGTCTCCCACCTTGCAGGCAATGCTTTACTGTCTGAGTTACCAGGGAATTTATTTATACAAACAGTAATTATTTTATTCATAGTTTTGTGGGGCAGGAATCCAGAAAGTGCTCAGCTGGGTGGGTCTCACTTGGGTGTCTCATGTGCTGCAGTCAAACAGTGGTTGAAATTATTACAGAATAGCTGAGGGCAGGGGAGTGGAAGGGAGGGTTGTTAGAAAGCAGTGAGACAGCAAATCTGAAACAGCTTGAAGTTGAAAATGCCTATTTCTCTCTCTCTCATCTCAGGATCTTTCCAGAGACTCCCTCCATGTTGACCAGCTTGGATTTCCTCATAGCATGGCAGATGGGTTCCAAGAGCATTTTCAGAAAACTAAATAGAAGTTGTACAGTCTTTCCTAAACCAGTCTCAAAAATGATGCAGCATTACTTCTGCTACTCTTCTTTGGTTGGAACTGTCAGAAGTTCCCACTCAGCTTCAATAGCAGGGGACAGACACCACCTCTTTACGGAAGGAGTGTCAAAGGATTTGGGAGTATGTTTTTTAAATGCTATAGTGTGATAAACTGACATCAGCACCAATTTTAGAAAAGTCTGGGCAGGATGTTGACTCAACCACTTCCTACTTGCAGGTCTGTGAGCCGTAATACAATCCATCTTCTCAGGAAAGGACTTTTGCTTTCTCTTTGTGCTTTAGTGTGCTCAGTAGCATCATGGAAGATAACAATACTTTTCAGTCAAACTCCTTTGGATGCAAGGAAAAAAGACTCACTTATGCTAGTAAAGGTTTCTGGGAAAACAAACCAAGAGTAGCAACAGCAGCTGCCCTGGAACAGGAGGTGAATCCTAGTGACCTCAGCAAGAGGAGGTCATGCTTCTTTCATTTATCTCATTTGGCTTTTCTCTACCTTTCAGTTTCCCCCTCCTATTCCCTGCTCACCTTCTGCTGTCTCTGTGTCTTTTCTTTCCCTTTCACTTCTGATAATGAATTGATTTTGCTCTCTTAGAACCTCAGTTAGTATCGTGGCCTCTCCAGCTTCTTCCCACATCAAGGCATTTCTACATCAGTTCTCACCACTGTCGTATTCTTTAGGAATTTCCCAGTTCAAATTCCCAGGAAATTTTCTG
This sequence comes from Bubalus kerabau, assembly GCF_029407905.1. Lineage (NCBI taxonomy): Eukaryota > Metazoa > Chordata > Mammalia > Artiodactyla > Bovidae > Bubalus > Bubalus kerabau. Next base: position 99,038,367 of record NC_073625.1, on the reverse strand, counting down.
GGGTCCAAGTGGATTGTCTCTGTTTGGGTAACATCATGTTCTTGTTCACTGATTGACCACTTGTATGAGGAAAAGCTCAGCTCTTAGCAACTGACACTGGAAGGAAAAGGCAGCCATGATTGGCACAGCTATATATTCACTGGTAGAGTCCAATGTAGATGTCGACCTCCAAAGAACCGTGGTCTGGATCAATTAAAACAGGAAAAGTCAAAAGTATTGTAAAATATTAAGTTATCTAAGAAGATGTGATATTATGTTTTAAACATACAGAGTACCCATACATTCACTTTCTAAATACCAATATATCAAGTTAGGGTTTCTCAGGTGGTGCTAGTGGTAAAGAACCTGCCTGCCAGTGTAAGAGACATTCAATTCCCGCCTCGGGAAGATCCCTTGGAGGAGGGCATAGCAACCCACTCCAATATTCTTGCCTGGAGAATCCCATGGACAGATGAACCTGGCAGACTACAGTCCATAAGGTCACAAAAAGTTGGACGTGACTGAAGCAACTTAGCATGCGTGCATGCGTATCACGTTAACATCCTTGCTAATTAATCTAGCAAACTGGTATTTGCTGATTAATGTTTTGTTTCCATGAATGATTATTGCGACTGCTCTTCCCTGACATCCAGCTACATGCTAGCTATGTTAGGTCCTCTAAGCATTGAAACTGACTCAAATGTCAAGAAATTAGATGTTCAAATCATGCCATGCTAACTAATATATAGATTATAGCATTATATTTTCTTGGATTCTGTTTAAAAAGGGGAAACTCAGAAATTATTCTTAGTTCAATAATAAAGTCTTGAAAGGCATCTGTTTCTAACTGCATGTTGTATGTATTCAAATCTGTATTGAAAAATTACACTGTAAATGTTTTGTAGGCTTTTTCTTTTTCAGTCATTTCAGTCTCTCACCGTCTCTCACTTCTTAATCAATTCCTCTTTTCTCAAAACAGACTGCCTTGCCATCGAGCTATCAACTAATAATTTTCTAGAACTCAAAATGAAAAGAAAAACCTAACCAAACAAATAAACAAGAGTAAAGCTTCAGGAACCTTTGTACCTGAACAATTATGCTAAGGCATCCAGCTAGCCCTCTGCACACGATGGGTTGAATTCAAATGGGCACCTGAGATGGTGATTTTTTTTCCTAACTTAAGAGTTTTTTAAAAATCCAAAATGAATTTCCTTTTCCTTGTCTTCAGTAAAGCCTGCAAATACCAAATCCACTATGAGAGAGATTTAATTTCCCTTTTGGTCTATGACACAGCACAATTATCTGTGGATGTTTAAAGAAAATTCATAAAGCAGAATGAGCTTAGTTCACACCAGATAAAGCCCCTATGAAATGATGCCATGGTTGGCGTCATCTGTTGACATTCATGCATGATTCAGCACCTCTAGACAACAATTTGGAGGAAATCTGCTTCTCCATTACAAGCCAGGCTCTGCCCTTTTGCTGGAAATTGAAAGGATCAAAATTCTCAGCTTTTAAGGCTGACTACCTCCTGTGACATCTAGCACCCAGGAGCAATCCAGAGTCTCTTTTTGGTGTTTTCTCTACATGCCATTCAGTGCATAGTAGACAGGAGGCATCCAGGTGATTGACAGACATCTCGCTTGTCCTCTGGCTGCTTTTGCATCTGTTGATACAGCCCCTGTGTTTATATGTGTGATTAGGCTGAGGCTTTCTGGGTCAGCCACCCACGGATTGTATCAAAAATAATCAATCTTATTTGACTGTCTTAACATTTTGGCTATTTTAGTTGTTAAGGCAACCAGATCTGATGAAGTATTCACTCATCAATTTGATGTTCAGCAATCGTCTGTCATGGTTCTGAAGCTGGAGGGAAAATAAAAATAAAAATCAACTGTCAAAACAGTCAATCCAAAACAATCAATCCAATCATGAATTTCTCCCTGACACCAGAGACCATTGTTTCCCCTTTCCCTTATTTTTCTTCCTCCTTCGCCTCCTCCTCTTCTCCTGAGATCTGTGCCTCCCACAGTTTCTTTCCTCTAGTGAAGCTGATGAACAGCAGAGAAGGGAGATATTTTAGGTTCACAAAGGCTTACATTTTCCTAAAAGGTTTCCCTTTACTTTGTTTTGATGTTTGATAATTTTTGGCTAAATTATCGTAAAAGGTCCTAAAAGGATGGATACATTAAATGTATGGCAAATGTTACTCTGAATGGAGAATTTCAGGAGCAATGTCCTTTGCTTTCTCTTTCAAGATGAATTTCCCTTTTTGGGGAGTGCAGCTCCAAAGTCAGCCACAGGCAGCTGGCTTGCACAGTCCCTTCCTGTCCCCGGAGTCTGTTCCAACCTCCTTGGAACAGAAGAGCTCCGAGTCTGGCCCTGGTGTGGGATGTGGCTGGCTTTCCAAGTTGGAAAATGTGTTAGTAATTACTTTTTACTGCTGTCTCCATTTGAATTTCCAGACTTCTGCCCCCTCTCCCAGCCTGCGTTTCTCCACCCAGCTTCCTACCTCATTCTGACTGCTAATTTAACCCTGGCTCCCTTCCTCCAGAAACATTTGACCTTGTGCAAGAACTTGGCATCAATTTCTCTCCTCTGCTGGACTAGGGCAATTAGCATCAGCAGGCAACCCTGCCAGACCGCCTGCCTGTTGTCCTCTGGGCTCTGCCTGGTACAATAGCCGGCCTCTGTTTCCAGGCAAAAGGGCAGTGGCCACTAGTTGCATTTGCCAGGAGACCTTTTCCAACATTTTGCTTCAAGATGTTGTTACCAGGGATGTGGACTAAACCCAATTAGCTTGCTTAGTGAAGTAACCTATGGGGAAAAAATGTAGAAGCATTGAAATCTCCTTACTGCACATATTCCTGCTTTAGATTTGAAAGAATTCTCTTGGTTTCTCCTATCAAGAAAGGTTATTCTATGTTGATTGATAACCTGGAAAAGGCTATAAAGAAAGTAAGAGTCGTTTTACTTGCTTAAGAGAACAAACTTCGCAATCACTTAAGAAATGCCCATTTCTTCCTTTTGTTGATAAGTTGATTGCATACCATTTTAATCTTCCCATTAATTAGTCCCCAAGAACAATTACAGGGTAGAGTTTCATAACTGAAATAAGAACATATAGGTACTTGAGAATAATGCCACTTCAGTTTCTTAAAAATCGTCCACAATTCCATATTCTCAGTAATTCCTTATTCTCACTAACATGAATGAGTGGTTTTCATGTTATATGTGTGTGAATGTATATCCTTGAAGTTTATAGACTAGAACTATCTTTGTAAAATACCTTGGGTTATAGAGATTCATTTTAGAGCTAGAAATTGGTTGAGGAGAGATTGGGATAGAAATTACAAATGGGGACATGGACTCTACTCATTATGATACACATTCTATATCACTCAGACTATGAAATGCAAAATACATAGTACAAATATGCATATGCATACCTACATGTGTTTGTATACATATGACACACATGTATAAAATGCATAGTATGGAATGAAACTCTGAGTAAGCCATTCTATCTATTTATTGGGCAGGAGGAAGTATCAACTATAGGGATCTAAGTGACAAGACCTCTATGTCTTAGGAGATGCACGTCCAGAAACAGGTATCCTCCATATTGTTTCCACTTCCCAGAGGAAGGAATACTGAGACTGTTTTTCTCACAGTCTTTTCCTTGCCCCCACATCAGAGGACTAGTACCTTAATTAAGTTCGAGTGTTCAGTAATGACGTTTACTACTACTACTACTAAGTCGCTTCAGTCGTGTCCGACTCTGTGCGACCCCACACACGGCAGCCCACCAGGCTCCCCTGTCCCTGGGATTCTCCAGGCAAGAACACTGGACTGGGTTGCCATTTCCTTCTCCAGTGCATGAAAGTGAAAAATGAAAGTGAAATCACTCAGTCGGGTCCTACTCTTAACGACCCCATGGACTGCAGCCTACCAGGCTCCTCCTTCCATGGGATTTTCCAGGCAAGAGTACTGGAGTGGGGTGCCATTGACATTCACTACATACATCCAAAAAGAGTTTGTGACAGCAAGAACACATGCTCTGAAACCAAAGCCTTGGCTTTAGCTGTGAAACTGTCAAAGTATGACAGTATAAGGTAAAAACTTGACTCTTGTGCAAACATACAAAGAGCACATGTCAAAATTCATTCAATTTATTAATGAGGGAAGCATTAGGATTAAAATACTGGTTCAAAAATTGGAAAGATTGAATGCATACCTATAGATAGATAGATGGGAAGGAAGGAAGGATAGAAGGAGGGGAGAAAGAAATGTGTCTCCATGGAATTATATTCTCTACTGGACAAAAATCATTTGCATTGTTATCAGACAAAAATCTACAAGTTAACCTAGAGTTTCACAGAGTTTAGGACTAATCAATACTAAGTAGTAAGTCTGTAAGAGAATTAACAATCTGTAGGCTCAAATTAGGTAAAGCTCTAGTATAATGTTGAAAGGATATATAGGATTCTTTTTGCCTTATTTTCACATTTAGGATAATTTTTCTTAACAAGATGTAGGGCAAATTACCTCAAATCTCTCTGAACTTCAATGCTTTTATTTGAAAAGTGGGACTAACAATATCTACCTTATGGGGTTGTTGTAGGATTTAAATGAAATTGTATATCTAAGGCACCTCCCACAACACATCATACGTGGTAATTACCTTCCCTCCAAGTAGTCCTTTAATTCATATTATCTGACATCATGCCATCCAGATCTCTTTAAATTGGCACCTCCTTGTATTACCAGGGATCAAGACCATCTCCATGGAAAAGAAATGCAAAAAAGCAAAATGGCTGTCTGGGGAGGCCTTACAAATAGCTGTGAAAAGAAGAGAAGTGAAAAGCAAAGGAGAAAAGGAAAGATATAAACATCTGAATGCAGAGTTCCAAAGAATAACAAGAAGAGATAAGAAAGCCTTCTTCAGCAATCAATGCAAAGAAATAGAGGCAAACAACAGAATGGGAAAGACTAGAGATCCCTTCAAGAAAATCAGAGATACCAAAGGAACATTTCATGCAAAGATGGGCTCGATAAAGGACAGAAATGGTATGGACCTAACAGAAGCAGAAGATATTAAGAAGAGATGGCAAGAATACACAGAAGAACTGTACAAAAAAGATGTTCAGGACCCAGATAATCACGATGGTGTGATCACTGACCTAGAGCCAGACATCCTGGAATGTGAAGTCAAGTGGGCCTTAGAAAGCATCACTACGAACAAAGCTAGTGGAGGTGATAGAATTCCAGTTGAACTATTCCAAATCCTGAAAGATGATGCTGTGAAAGTGCTGCACTCAATATGCCAGCAAATCTGGAAAACTCAGCAGTGGCCACAGGACTGGAAAAGATCAGTTTTCATTCCAATCCCAAAGAAAGGCAATGCCAAAAAATGCTCAAACTACCGCACAATTGCACTCATCTCACACGCTAGTAAAGTAATGCTCAAAATTCTCCAAGTCAGGCTTCATCAATATGTGAACCGTGAGCTTCCTAATATTCAAGCTGGTTTTAGAAAAGGCAGAGGAACCAGAGATCAAATTACCAACATCTGCTGGATCATCGAAACAGCAAGAGAGTTCCAGAAAAACATCTACTTCTGCTTTATTGACTATGCCAAAGTCAAAACTATCCACAAAGTCAAAACCTTTGACAGTGTGGATCACAATAAACTGTGGAAAATTCTGAAAGAGATCGGAATACCAGACCACTTGATCTGCCTCTTGAGAAATTTGTATGCAGGTCAGGAAGCAACAGTTAGAACTGGACATGGAACAACAGACTGGTTCCAAATAGGAAAAGGAGTACGTCAAGACTGTATATTGTCACCCTGTTTGTTAAACTTATATGCAGAGTACATCATGAGAAACGCTGGACTGGAAGAAACACAAACTGGAATCAAAATTGCCAGGAGAAATATCAATAACCTCAGATATGCAGATGACACCACCCTTATGGCAGAAAGTGAAGAGGAACTAAAAAGCCTCTTGATGAAAGTGAAAGTGGAGAGTGAACAAGTTGGCTTAAAGCTCAACATTCAGAAAATGAAGATCATGGCATCCTGTCCCATCACTTCATGGGAAATAGATGGGGAAACAGTGGAAACAGTGTCAGACTTTATTTTTCTGGGCTCCAAAATCACTGCAGATGGTGACTGCAGCCATGAAATTAAAAGACACTGACTCCTTGGAAGGAAAGTTATGACCAACCTAGATGGCATATTCAAAAGCAGAGACCGTACTTTGCCAACAAAGGTTCATCTAGTCAAGGCTATGGTTTTTCCTGTGGTCATGTATGGATGTGAGAGTTGGACTGTGAAGAAGGCTGAGCGCCAAAGAATTAATGATTTTGAACTGTGGTGTTGGAGAAGACTCTTGAGAGTCCCTTGGACTGCAAGGAGATCCAACCAGTCCATTGTGAAGGAGATCAGCCCTGGGATTTCTTTGGAAGGAATGATGCTAAAGCTGAAACTCCAGTACTTTGGCCACCTCATGCGAAGAGTTGACTCATTGGAAAAGACTCTGATGCTGAGAGGGATTGGGGGCAGGAGGAGAAGGGGACGACAGAGGATGAGATGGCTGGTTGGCATCACTGACTCGATGGACGTGAGTCTGAGTGAACTCTGGGAGTTGGTGATGGACATGGAGGCCTGGTGTGCTGTGATTCATGGGGTCGCAAAGAGTCCGACACAACTGAGCGACTGATCTGATCTGATCTGATCTGTATTACCAAAATATTGGTAATTGATGGTTATAATGATGATCTTGAGACTCTTTGCAGCCTTCTATACCATTACAGATAAAATTATGTGCTCAGCATAGTATTAATGTTAACTGCAATTTATTATGTTTCACTTTATAAAGTCATTATCCATGGAATCTAACTCCATTAAAACAAAATAATCAGTTAACCAAAGCTATATTTTCCAGATTATTAAGCATAAAGAAAAATTTTACCAATTATTTTTACTTGGAATAATAATTTGAATCAAGAGGTTCCTGTGTTAAGTGGTAGCTTTGAACAAACACCTTCTAAATTTTCTTCCAACTCTAAGATTTTATAATAAGTTGAAAAGTATATTTGGGAAAAAACACACAGAAGGAGAAAGTTTGTATATTTTAGTTCTCAGAAAAAAAGAACACAATTGTATCCTAAAAATAATGACTGTAGGGATGCATTTTTATTTCTTTTAAAACATGTAACTATAGGCAATTTCAAATATATAGAAAATAACAAAATGCTCAGGTCAATATTTAACACAATATATTACACATATTAATATTAGTCAATATTTAACACATCTTAATATTTATCCATGTCTCCTTGAGACTGAAAAAAGTAAGCTATAGCTAGATTTCTCTTTCATCCTCACCTCTCTCCCTTCCCCCATCTTCCATCCCCCAAATGACACTGTTATCCTAAAATTGATCTACATCCATATGGTAATGTTATGCACTTAAAACACTTGATAGCATTATTTTGTGAAATTTTAGGCTTTACTCAAATGATATATGCTATACGACGATTTTCAACATCTTTTGTCCACTCACCATTAGGTTCTTTATCTGTGTAGATATATCTAGCCTATTTTACTTTGTATTCCAAAATGCAATTATTCTGTAATTTGTTGAACCACTTCTTTACTGAGTTATTATCTCCAATTTTTTGCTAGAACAACTCTGCAAAGCTGTCTGTATACACAAAGAATGCCCTATAGGAAAGGTGCACCTTTTACTGTGGTAAGTATGGCTAAATTGCCCTCTGAAGGAATAATACTGATTTATATGTTGGCTAGCATGAAGGGGACAACAGAGGATGAGATGGTTGGATGGCATCACTGACTCAATGGACGTGAGTCTGAGTGAACTCCAGGAGTTGGTGATGGACAGGGAGGCCTGGTGTGCTGCGATTCATGGGGTCGCAAAGAGTCGGACACGACTGAGCAACTGATCTGATCTAGCATGAAATTTTCATATGATTACGGTCATTTGATTTTCCTTTTCAGTAAAGTGCCTGTTCATAATCTGTGCCCATTTTCTAATGGAGTGCTTCTTTTTTCATATTGATTTTGTAAGTGTGCTCTGTATGTGTATGTGTGTGTTTGCATGTTTTATAATCCTTTGAGGTTATATGCATTAAAAATATTTCCTCCTAGTACTGGTTTGTATTTTCAATTAATTTATGTAATATATATTCTTTTCACTAGAATGCAGTCCATTTTCCACTCTTAAGAGGTAGTGTATAGAGCAGTGAATCTAGCATAAATCTTGAATATCTAGGATCATATCACACCTCTGCCGCTTACCACACAGGTTAAGGAAGTGAACGGTCTCTTCAGGCCTTGGTCTTTTATGAAGATCATAATAATAATGGCCCTTGATCTTCATAAAAGACTGAGGGCTGTAGAGACTGTTCAGTTCCTTAACCTGTGTGGTAAGTGGCAGAAGTGTAACCTAGGGTTTTCATGAGGATTACACAAATTAGCATATACAAGGTACTCAAAATATTGTATACAAATAGAATAGCATAAAAAATATTGGCTTATTGTTATTATATTACTTTATGGTGTGCATTTTTATGTCTCATTTAAGAAATATTTTTCTGCCCTGATAGAAAAAATATTATCTTAAATTTTTCATTCAAAGTTTTTAAATGTTGCTTCTATGCTGATACATCTGGAATTTTTTTTTAAGCATGGGATGGGTAGGCAATGTATTTTTTTTTTTTTCCACAAAAATAACCATTTTCAAGCAGTATTTATGGATAGCTTATCTTTTTCTCATAATGCTACCTCTGTCATGTATATCTCAAATATTTATGGCCAGACAATGGGTTCTTAATTTGTTTCAATTCTATGCTGTTTCAATGACTATAGTTTTATAAAACACCTGCAAAAAAGTTAGTATGGGTCTTCCCTCCTTATTCTTTCTCAAAATTGTCTTGACTCTTACTGACTTTTTGCCCTTCCACATGAATTTTAGAGTCAGGTTGTCAAATTCTATGAAAAATCCAACTAGTTCAATTTGGTTTTGAAGAAGGTTCAATAATAAGAGTAGATTTCATCCTAAGAAAGTTCATTTGTACTACACGTTGGCAGCACTTTATGTGAAAAAAAGCCCTGGATGAAGATTTGAAGATTTGGGTATGAACTCTTTGGGACAAACCTATTCAAAACTATAGGCTTCAGTTTCTTCATCTGTAGAAGAGGCTGGACCATGCTTATAGAACCTAAAACGGTACTCCTCAAAAAGTAAGCCCTAAAAGAGCAGCATCAGCATCCCCTGGCAAAAGGATAGCAAATTAGAATCAGAAATCTGAGGGCAGAGTCCAGGAATCTATGTTTGACAAGCATCTCAGGTGATTCATACTTATGTCATGAATGCTAATTTTGTGTCAACATGACTAGTCTATGGTATCCGATCAAGCAGTGTTCTAGATGTTTCTTCAGAGAAATTTTTTTAGATGAGATTACATTTAAATCAATGAAATTTGAATAAAGCAGATTACCCAGCATAATGAGTAAATGAGTGAGTCCCACCCAATCAGTTGATGGCCTTAATAGAAAACGGACTGACCTACCCTCCTGGGAAGAGAGAATTATAACATCAGACCACCTCTGGACTCAAACGGCAGCTCTTCCCTGGGTGTCCAATCTATTGGCTTATGCTGTAGATTTTGAACCCGCCAAGCCTCTATAATCACATGAGTGAACCTCTTGAAAAAAAAAATCTATCTATATATATACACACACTATATTTACATATTTTATATACTTTCCTCTTATTGGTTCTGTTTCTCGGAAAACCCAGACTAATACACACAGTAAAGTTTGAGAAGCTCATCTTCCAATGCACCTGGCATAGCTCCATTTTTTATGTATGACTTGTTCAGATTCATTCATTTGTGGAAGAGCTATGGCTAGAATCTAGGTCATAAGACACCCAGTTTGATGTGTTTTCTGCTGTGCTCTGCTTGTTAGGGAAAATCCCCTATAAGGAAAATAAACTGTTTATGTTGAGTGGGTGGGTAAAAGAGTAGAAATTTTATTTCCACAATGAATTAATTTGAGTTCCATTTAAATAAGAAGTTCACCTGGTAATTCATTTATAAATTTCTATAAGCTTGACAGAAAAAGCAGCAGCAGGGGACTGAAATATTAGGGCTAAATACCCATTTAAAGCTGAATCATAAATGAAAATAAAGTATCTCTGAAATGAAAACATGAGACAATATAAGCTTCTTTTAGCAAAAATATTTTATTTCCCTACACAATGTGTATGTGTCAATAGAGCCGTAGACAAAGAAAGTGTGGACATAAGTTCGAAGTGCTCATCCACTTGGGCCTAGAAAGCATTTAGTGGGAGAAATTACTCACTCAGGCTCCAGGAATGTGAGAGCCTAATAAGGGAGAAAGAGTAAATGCAACTCCAGGCTTTATCCACTTCCTAGGAACATCCCTGGATGTGGGCAAAAGAGTTAACACAGAAGGATCTAGTTTTTGGTCTCTAGATGGTCAGAAAAATGTCCACAGTGTAAGCATTTTGTCACTGTGGAATGTACTCTACAGGAGCTGATCTGAACTCCTACCCAGCAAGTCGATGACCCTGTGGGTCCCCCAGGGCCTACACTTTGTTTCTGAATGTATGAACTGATCACTATGAGAGAGATTTTGCTGACTTGCACTCCATGGTGGATTAGGCCTTAGCGAGTAATCAGTGGATTTAGAAAAAGCGAAATAAAAAAGAGCATCTTCCAGTCAGGCAGATCTCTTTCCTCACCATGTGAAGCTCAAAACACACAGAACCGTGACTATTTTTAACAACCAGGAGACTTTGCAGAGAGAGGAAGTTAATCCTCTCGTGTGGAATATAAGCTTGGACACACAGACATTTATAACCCTTTATCTTGACTGGAAAGTCTGGTGTTTTCAAATGACTCTAGGTTGTCTGAGGCTGACCCAGGGCCTTATTAGAAATTTAGCATCTCCTCTGGCACCACTCTCTCACCAGGGTAGAGAGCCTTCACTGAGTCAGTCAGGGAGGCACCGGGAACACTACATGAATATTTATAAGTGAAAATGTATTAATAGAGCTTAGAGAACCTCTATCCCCAAACCTCCAAGAGACAAAAGAAATATCCAAGGGAGATCACTGACTAGAATTTTTTAAGCTACTGATATTTTAAAATCTATTATTTTTAAATGGCACCTCTCTTCCCAGCATCTGAATGGGGAATTTCAAATACACACTGCCCATTCCGTGCCTTTATCACTTGTCCTCTTAGAAACTCTATTGGGAAACTTTCTTTTGAGTTTATCAGACCTGACTCTCCAAAGAGAAAGCAACAAAGCCAGTGTGTTTCACAAATGCATATGCTCTCGTTAAAATAGCTGTCCCTTCTCTCAGAGAGCCTCCCATAAAAGCATTTTAATTCCCCAACTAAAATGTAGTTCAGCCTTTATTCCGCTAAGCCAATTTGTTTATGTTTCCAAGTTCAATCACAATCTATTTGTAAAACCTATTTAGAATCAGAGTCACATAGCCAGAAATGATCATGCTCTAATTTCCTTATTAGAGAGATTCTTGTTGCAGCTGGCAGCCTGATTTGACTGCTCCCAGAGTCTGGAGCGACATGTTCTTTCCCTCGTTTTCTGATTTTATTCTTCATTCCTTTTGTTCCCTAACACCACCCCCTCCCCAACATACAAATATCAAGCCAGAATGAACAATTGCTGATGTTGTTGCTTAGGTGGAAGTGAAATAAGAGACTGTCACCTTTTTGCCTGCAGAAGAGAAAGGAAGGAAATGTTCACAAAATGCACCATAAAAAGGAGGCTTTAGGATTCAGAAAAAAGGTCAATTATTTCAAAGGACTTTGGGAGAATGACGTTTTCTGGATAATTGAATGAGAATTAAAGTAGAAAATCAATACAACATTTGAGAAGACTTATTTCATCTACTTTTTCTTACAATTTTTTTTTCTTTATAAAACAGGTGAGTTGATCTTTCTGATATAGCAAAATGTCTTTTCAAGGTAGTTTAACAATTCTCTAACAAAGCAGAGACTTTAAGTGTCTGTGTCTGCATGAGTTAGTGAAATCTTACTCATCCTTTAAGGTCTGGTTCAAATGTTATTCTGTAGAGATTCCACCAACGTCTCACTATTGTTCTAATGTAATAAAGTCATTCGTTTTATATAGTATTAAAAATTCCATTAGTCCAAGCAGAAGAGTCTATGAAATCTGCTAAGATGCTTCCATTTGGTTTATGAAAGCGAAAGAGTTAGTCACTCAGTCATGTCTGACTCTGCGACTCTGTGGACTGTAGCCCACTTTGTTCCTCCCCTGTCCATGGGATTCTCCAGGCAGGAATACTGAAGTGGGTAGCTATTCCCTTCTCCAGGGGAATCTTCCCAACCCAGGGATCAAACCTGGGTCTCCTGCACTGCAGGCAGATTCTTTACTGTCTGAGCCATCAGGGAAGCCCCATTTGCTTGGAATGGTGGCTAAATTAACATCATATTATAAGGTTCACCTGTAAGAGATTATCAATTGCCCAGAGACTCTATATGCTATGTCTCTCAAGTTAAATTAGACTGAGAAACAACACTGCCTACTAATAAATAAATGTCAAATATTAATAAATATGTAACACCTGTCATTCAGCACTAAGCTTGTTCTCCAAAAAAGTCTGGGGTACAGAGAATCAGGCATGTTCCAGATCTGAAAAATGGAGGTTTACTTTGAATTGGGTGATCTGACCCCACTTGAGGTCATATATTAGTTTGTGTAAACAGCCAACCTCATACAAGCTCGTCACTCATGCTTCCAAATCTCTTTGGGACTCTTCCACCACTCACTCAGATTTTCTGTCTTTCTTTCATCCACTGCTGAAATACCACCTTCTCCATAATTGACTTCTTTGGTGGCTCAGATGGTAAAACGTCTGCCTGCAATGCGGGAGACCTGGGTTCAATCCCTGGGTTGGGAAGATACCCTGGAGAAGGAAATGGCAACCCACTCCAGTACTCTTGTCTGGAAAATTCCATGGGCAGAGGATCCTGGTAGCCTACAGTCCATGGGGTTGCAAAGATTTGGACACGACTGAGCGACTTCACTTCATTTTACATCCATAATTGACTTAAGACACACACTGCTTATTGCCCACCCCAGTATTCATTCATTTTTAACAATTTTCCTTAACAACTGAACCTTGAATTTATCCAAGGTGTATGCATCCAGTTTTCCAGATTCTCAGTGATCAGGAAACCCATATGCCCAAGTTCTGACCAAGGAGATGAAAAAGGAATTCATTGGGTGCAACTCACAGGCACTTTTCTTGGAGACAACTTCAGCTGACATGCTCCTGGGTTCTTTAACCTTTATCTTGCCCTTTCTCTCCTTCTCGCCTGCCAGCTGCACTTAGTGTCTGAAAGAACAGCAGCCATTTTATAATGTTAAGAACGGTGAAACGGTGAGATGAATGGAATCTGGACTCTTGGTGACATCGCTGACTCATGCTAGCCTTGGACTGCCTAACTCGGACTTTCCATGGCATGAGACCGGTAAACTCCTTTCCTGTCTCAGCTATCTTTTATTGGGTTTTGTTACCTGCAGCTGGGAAACAATCCCGACAGATACACTCTTCTGAACCAGTTGAGAGGCCTAGAGTGAATCTGCCTGGGACAGGGAAAGTCACTACCCTACAATCTCCTTTTACAATAATGCTTAACAGGAATTTCAGAGAAACTGGCCATCTACACCAGTGGAATCCCCAGAGGTCATCAAGCCCTCTTATTTTTAACTGTTTTTAGAATTTCCAGATAAAATATTTTCATTTGTTAAATCTAGGAATTTTACCCTTTTTTGGCAGGGGGAACTGTGTCAAATGTTTTATATGCTTTCCAAAACATCTTGAACATTTTGTAACTTTATTACTTTCTACATGTTCTGTGATTACTACATTGTGGTTTCTATACAATGCTCTTTATTGATGTTTACCCATACGTTTACCCTATATTAAGTGCTTCCAATCTGCGAAGTTTTATATATGTGTATACACACACACACATTTTTCCCTTCTTGCCAACTGGCTCTGCGTTACTGTCAGAATGCCTGTCTATAGCATTTTGATCTCAATTCAGTTCATTTCAGTCACTCAGTCCTTTCTGACTCTTTGCAACCCCATGGACTGCAGCACTCCAGGCTTTTCTGTCCATCATCAACTCCTGGAGCTTGCTCAAACTCATGTCCATCAAGTTGGTGATGCCATCCAGCCATCTCATCCTCTGTTGTCCCTCCCCTTCTCCTCCTGCCCTCAATCTTTCCCAGCATCAGGGTTTTTACAATGAGTCAGTTCTTCACATCAGGTGGCCAAAGTATTGGAGTTTCAGCTTCAACATCAGTCCTTCCAATGAATATTCAGGGTGATTTTCTTTAGGATGGATTGGTTGGATCTCCTTGCAGTCCAAGGGACTCTCAAGAGTCTTTTGCAACACCACAGTTCAAAAGCATCAATACTTCAGTGCTCAGGTTTCTTTTTGGTCCAACACTAATATCCATACATGACTAATGGAAAAACCATAGCTTTGACTAGATGGACCTTTGTTGGTAAAGTAATGTCTCTGTTTTTTAATATGCTATCTAGGTTGGTCATAGCTTTTCTTCCAAGGAGCAAGCGTCTTTTCATTTCATGGTTGCAGAGACCATCTGCAGTGATTTTGGAGCCCCCCAAAATAAAGTCTGTCACTGTTTCTATTGTTTCCCCATCTATTTCCCATGAAGTGATGGGACCGGATGGCATGATCTTAGTTTTCTGAATGTTGAGTTTTAAGTCAACTTTTTCACTCTCCTCGTTCACATTCATCAAGAGGCTCTTCAGTTCCTCTTTGCTTTCTGCCATAAGGGTGGAGTCATCTGTGTATCTGAGGTTATTGTTATTTCTCCCAGCAATCTTGATTACAGCTTGTGCTTCATCCAGCCTGGTATTTCTCATGATGTATTCTACATATAAGTTAAATAAGCAGAGTGACAATATACAGCCTTGACGTATTCCTTTCCCAATTTGGAGTCAGTCCATTTTTCCATGTCCGGTTCTAACTATTTCTTCTTGACCTGCATACAGATTTGTCAGGAGGCAAGTAAGGTGGTCTGATATTCCTGTCTCTTTAAGAATGTTCCATAGTTTGTTGTGATCCAC
The DNA here is from genome assembly GCF_029407905.1 of Bubalus kerabau. NCBI lineage: Eukaryota > Metazoa > Chordata > Mammalia > Artiodactyla > Bovidae > Bubalus > Bubalus kerabau. Next base: position 99,023,170 of record NC_073625.1, on the reverse strand, counting down.
ATAGTCAAAGGCTTTAACTTTTTGTAATCAATGAAGCAGAAGTAGATATTCTTTTGGAATTCTCTTGCTTTTTCTATGATCCAACAGATGTTGGCAATTTGATTTCTGGTTCCTCTGCCTTTTCTAAATCTAGCTTGAACATCTGGAAGTTCTCAGTTCATGTACTCTCGGAACCTGTCTCGGAGAATTTTGAGCATTACTTTGCTAGCAAAATCTACATCTTTAAGAAGATTTCCAGGTAATTCCTATGCACATTGATGTTTAAGAAGCACTGATCTAAAACAAGTTTTCTGACTTAGTGTATATCAGAATCACCTGTGGGGCTTAATAAAATACAGAGTTCTGAGCCCCACTTCCAGAATTTCAGATTCAGTAGGTCTGGGAGTGCTGAGAATTTGCTTTCCTAACAAGCTCTCAGATGGTGCTGATTTGGCTGGTCTTCGGACCACACTTCGGAAAACCACTGCTCTAAAGAAAACAAAGTGGCAGAATTGGCAAAAATTCAGTGGCTTAATAACCAGAAGCTTTGCATATTAGCTTTTATTCCTCAAGTAGCTAGCCGTGTGACCTTGAGAGGGCCTTTGCACTCTCTACGGCTCTTTTCCTCACTGGTAAATACAATGATCTGAGGATCAGCTCAAGCACAGCGCTTGTCTTCTCAATTCTGTGTACATGTCTCCGCTCTGCACTGTCAGCTCCTGAAACCAGGAACCATATTTTAATTATCATTTTATCCCCAGTGAGACCCTCGAAGTCTCTTCGTTGTATGAGTGCGTAAATGAGCAAATAAAGAAATGAATCCAAGACATAATATCCTGGTTGTGAAAGCATTTTAAAAATGAAAGAGGAGCTGCCCTGGTGACCCAGTGGCTAAGACGCAGGATCCCTGGGCAGGGGGCCTGAGTTCAATCCCTGGTCGGTGAACTAAAGATCCCACATGCCACAGCAAGATCTGGTGCAGCCAAATAAATAAAAATAAGTATTAAAAAGAAAGATATTTTTATGACTGTTGTATATGGTACCTAGTTCTTCAAAACTGTTGATTAAACACAAGAGTTTCAAGGACACAGATGATCATGAAAACAACAGCATCAAGAACTAATTAATATTCATCGTGATAATATCAGACTAAATGCAAAAGATAATCATAATTGATGAAGAAGACATATTCCAGATATTGAATCCAGTAGGCATGGAAACTATAAGACACCAGGAAGTGTGATCTGATGTGTCATGAGGGAGATAAAGATTGGAGCAATTAAACCAGACTCAGGGCCAGCCAAAAATTCTAGCAAACTGGCAGCCAACTTCTGCTTTAAGGGTGAGTCAGAGGATTTCTGGGAAGAGGACTCTGCAGTTTCAAGTCTGGCAATTCAGCACTCTCTTTCATGGTGTTTGGAGTGGAGAGCGAGCAGGGTACAGGTTTGTCTGCATTCCAGCCCCTCTCAGCACACAGTCCCTCTAGGATCCTTGCATGACCTCAAAAGAGCAGTTCAAACCTCCAAGCCAGATCTAGGCTCTAACTCTAATTTTATAGGTCCTGCTGCTTGCAAGGGACTCAACCTGACTTAGAATCCTTCTGCTCCCAGTGGACCAGGGTGTGACACTAAGAAAGTGTACAACTTCCTTGTTATTTTAGAAGCTGTTCAAGTTCCCCTGCAGGCCACTGCCTTACCTCATCTAATGGCAATAAAAGAAAGAACCAAATATTTCTGCCTGTGTCAAGAGAATAATGTTGAAAGAAAGGAAAATTGGATCAACAGTTCTATATATAAGAAGATGAGCAGCCGAATGTGATCAGGGGCTAGAATATTTTATTAAGAGGGAGTAGATGTCCTTGGTACGTGAAAACTCAAATTTGTTTCCTCAAGAAGTTTTCATTTTCCTCTGCTATGTACCTCTGTCATCTACTTGCTTGCATTAATTTTTTTTTTTTTTTCAGAAAAAAATGCAGCATACAACTAGGCAACGATGTAATGAGGTTTAATTAACGTTTGGGAAGTATTTTGAGTTTCTTCGATGAACCATGTCGGCTGCCACTCAGAGACTTATGGCACAATATTCCTGCTGGTTGTTAAGATTTTACAGTGAAAAAAATTCCACTGGATCTAAAACACTGCTGATGGGTGAGGTTTTATTTAATAAGCTAAAAGAAAATAGCACATTACAATCACCTATGCACATGAATGTCTGTAAGGTTGCTAAGCTATAACCAAATGTATCTGCAGAAGGAAAAAAAAAAGGTAGCAAAGCCCAGGAAAGTCAGTATTAGATTCCTACCAACAGATAATTGTAATGCTAGTGTGGGTTGCTAGAGGAAACACCAATAAAATTACCAGGCATCAGACCCTGGTGTTTTAGGCAATTTACAGGGAAAAGTTGAGCATGGCTATTATTTGAGCTCAGCAAGGAACAGAACATTTAAGCAGAGCCAAATGTGGGTGCAGCAGACATAAACATCTATGTGTTTATGTATGCAAATTAGTATAAACATTTGATAGGCTTCAAATTATTTTCAACGGCTTTTCCTTCTCTGTGATGACACTGAAATGTCACCATCTTCAGCATCAACACTTCTTTGAGTGCAGCTCAGTGACTTCCGTATTTATACTTACTCTTATTTGAAGCACAGTTCTATTAATAACAAGTTTGGTTAGCTGATTTCTGGACCCATGGCATATTAGAGGCAAGAAATAAGGTAAGGGAAGAGGGCTGCTAAGAAGAATGCTCTGATATCACCAAATAGTGACCCAGACACTCTTGCCAGTATTTCATCCAGCAGTCATTTTAGGCTGTGCAATGCTCACTTGTATACAATATCTGCCCAGGTTGGTCAGGTAGCTGGGGAGCCATCTACCCAATGAGTCAGCAGTTCCCGGTCATCCACTCATGTCCTGTGTGAGGTGCTGTCCTGTCATTCCAGTGAAATTTCTAGCTGTCTGGATTTGTGCCCTCTTAGTAAACCTATTCCCCTTCATGGATCACAGGCTTGTCAGGATGAAGGGATTTGCATAACTCAATAAAACTATGAGCCATACCACATGGGCTCACCCAAGATGGTCAGGTCAGAGTGAAGAGTTCTGACAAAACATGGTCCACTGGAGGAGGAAGTGACAACACACTCCAGTATTCTTGCCACAAGAAGCCCATGGACCATATGAGAAGGCAAAAATATATGAAGCTGGAAGATGAGCCCTCCAGGTTGGAAGGTGTGCAGTATGCTACTGGGGAAGAGTGGAAGGCAAGTACTAATAGCTCCAGAAAGAATGAAGTGGCTGAGCAAAAGGAGAAATGAAGCTCAGTTGTGGATGTGTCTGGTGGTGGAAGTAAAGTCCAATGCTGTACAGAACAATATCGCATAGGAACCTGGAAAGTTAGGTCCATAATTCAAGGTAAATTCAAAGTGGTCAAGTAGGAGACGGCAAGAGTAAACACTGACATCTTAGGAATCAGTGAACTAAAATGGACAGGAAGGGGTGGATTTAATCCAGATGACTATTATATCTATTACTGCAGACAAGAATCCCTTAGAAGAAATGGAGTAGCCCTCATAGTCAACAAAAGAGTCTGAAATGTAGTGCTTGGGTGCAACCTCAAAAATGACAGAATGATCTTGGTTCACTTCCAAGGAAAATCATTCAACATCACAGTAATCCAAGCCTATGCCCCAACCACTGATACCAAAGAAGCTGAAGTTGACCAGTTCTGTGAAGACCTACAAGACCTTCTACAACTAATAACAAATAAAAGATGTCTTTTTCATCATAGGGGATTGGAATGCAAAAGTAGGAAGTCAAGAGTTATCTGGAATAACAGGCGAGTTTGGCCTTGGAGTACAAAATGAAGCAGGGTAAAGGCTAACAGAATTTTGTCAGGAGAACACATTGGTCATAGCAAACACTCCTTTCCAACAACCCAAGAGATGACTCTACACGTGGACATCACCAGATGGTAAATACTGAAATCAGATTGATTATATTCTTTGCAGCCAAAGAAGAAGTTCTATACGGTCAGTAAAAACAAGACCTTAGGCTGACTGTGGCTCAGATCATGAGCTCCTTATTGCAAATCAGGCTTAAATTTAAGAAAGTAGAGAAAATGACTAGGACATTCAGGTATGACCTAAATCAAATCCATTATGATTATACAGTGGAGATGACAAATAGATTCAAGAGATTGTATCTAATAGAGTATCAGAAGAACTATGGATGGAGGTTCATAACATTGTACAGGAGGCAGTGACCAAAACCATCCCAAAGAAAAAGAAATGCAAGAAGGCAAAATAGTTGTCTAAGGAGGCTTTACAAATAGCTCAGGAAAGAAGAGAGGTGAAAGGCCAAGGAGGAAGAGAAAGATATACCCAACTGAATACAGAGTTCCAGAGAATAGCAAAGGGAGATTACGAAGGCCTTCTTAAATGAACATGCAAAGGAATAGAGGAAAACAATAGAATGGGAAAGACTAGAGATCTCTTCAAGAAAATTCGAGATATTAAGGGAACATTTCATACAAGAAGGTTCACAAAAAAAGACACAGAAATGGTAAGGACCTAACAGAAGCAGAATCTATTAAGAAGAGGTGGCAAGAATACACAGAAGAATATGCAAAAAGAAGTCTTAATGATCCAGATAATGACAATGTTGTGCTCACTCACCTAGGGCCAGACATCCTGAGTGTGAAGAAGTCAAGTGGCCTTAAGAAGCATTACTACAAACAAAGCTAGTGGACGTAATGGAATTTCAACTAAGTTATTTAAAATCCTAAAAGATGATGCTGTTAAAGTGCTGCACTCAATATGTCAGTAAATTTGGAAAACTCAGTAATGGTCACAGGATTAGAAAAGGTCAGTTTTCATTCCAATCCATAGAAGGGCAATGCCAAACTACCATACAATTTCTTCCAGTTCATATGCTAGCAAAGTAGTGTTCAAAATTCTTAAAGATAGGCTTCAACAATATATGAACTGAGAACTTCTAGATGTACAAACTGGATTTCAAAGAGGCACAGGAACTAGGGCTCAAATTGCCAACATCCATTGGATCCTGGAAAAAGCAAGGGAATTCGAGAAAAACGTCTACTGCTACTTCATTGACTACTAAAGCCTTTGACTGTGTGGATCACAACAAACTATGGAAAATTCTTAAAGAGATGGGTCTACCAGGCCACTTTACCTGTCTCCTGAGAAACAGGTGTGCAGGTCAAGAAGCAAGAACTATCCAGATCTAACTGGACATGGAATGACAGATTGGTTCAAAATTTGGCAAAGGAGTATGTCAAGGCTGTATATTGTCACTCTGCTTATTTAACTCATATGCAGAGTATCATGTGAAATGTGTACATGGATGAATGTACAGCTTGGATGAATCACAAGCTGGAATCAAGATTGCTAGGAAAAGTATCCATAACCTCAGGTATGCAGATGACACCATCCTAATGGCAAAAAGTGAAGAGAAACTAAAGAGCCTGTTGATGAGGATGACAGAGAAGAGTGAAAAAGCTGACTTGAAACTCAGGGAAAAAAAAAAAAAAAAACCTAATATTAAGGCATCTCTTCCCATTACTTCATGGCAAATAGAATGGGGGAAAGTGGAAATAGTGATAGACTTTATTTTCTTGGGCTCCAAAATCACTGTAGATGGCGACTGCAGCCATGAAATTTAAAGATACTTGCTCCTTGGAAGGAAAGCTATGACAAACCTAGACAGCGTATTAAAAAGCAGAGACATCCATGTAAAGGTCCAGGTAGTCAAACCTATGGTTTTCCAATAGTCATGTATGAGTGTGATAGTTGAACCATAAAGAAGGCTAAGCACCAAAGAATTGATAGTTTTGAATTGTGGTGCTGGAGAAGACTCTTGAGAGTCCCTTGGACTGAAAGGAGATCAAATGGTCAATTCTAAAGGAAATCAACCCTGAATACTCATTGGAAGAACTGATGCTGAAGCTGAAGCTCCAATACTTTGGCCACTTATGTGAAGAGCCAACTCACTGGAAAAGATCCTGATTCTGGGGAAGGATGAAGGCAAAAGGAGAAGGGTTTATCAGAGGATGAGATGGTTAGATAGCATCACTGACTTGATGGATATGAATTTGAGCAAATTCTGGGAGACAATGGAGGACAGAGGAGCCTGGTGTGCTGCAGTCCATGGGGTCTCAGAGTCAGACACTACTTAGCAACTGAAGAACAACAAAAGTAAGCCTACTGGGCAGGACACATTCCACCCATCTTAGTATGGGCAGTGCATGTTTGAGGGCATTGAGGGTTACTGCTGAGCGGCCATTATAAAAGGATCTATTGTGTGTATCTCTGAGCCCTGCCGTTCAGGGTGCTCATATTATGTGTAGACTCTGGGTTCAAATCTTCATTTCCTAGCCAACTGATAGTTAAGTATCTCTGACCAGTTACTCATTCTTCCTGAGTTTCAGTTTTCTCATCTGTATATTTAGACCTGACTCAAAGGGTTACGAAGAGGATCATATGAGGCAACATAAGGAAACTCCTTAGCACCTTTATCAAGACTGATATAGGAGACACTTAGAGCTGGAAGAGACCCTGGCAGTCGACTTATCGTCATATCTCATTTTAAAAATGAGGAAAACAAGTTCCAAAGAGGTTAAGTTCAACAGCTAGATACTGGCAGAACAGGAAACTTGATGGAAGAAAAGAAAAACAATTGCATACCTAGTCTATACCAGGAACATCACATCTACTATCATTTTTGATCCTCAGAAAGTTCTATGAGGTATTTTTATATCTGCTTCATTGAAGAAGAAAGCTCAGAGAGGTTCGGTAAGTGGTCAAAGGCCACACAGACAGTGTGTACTAGAACTGCAATACAAATTCAGCTTTGCTTGACTTCAAAGTCCATGTCCATTCCTCCTTACTCTGGCTCAACATAGGAGGTAGGATTCCTGTTTTTTCGGTAACCTGCTTGAAACAAATCAGAACACTCCTGAGCTGTTATAAGACCAGGGTAGATTTAATTGTATCCTCAGTTCAGTTCAGTTCAGTTCAGTCGCTCAGTCATGTCTGACTCCCTGCGACCCCATGGCCTGCTGCAAGCCAGGCTTCCCTGTCCATCACCAACTCCTGGAGCTTACTCAAACTCATGTCCATCGAGTCGGTGATGCCATCCAACCATCTCATCCTCTGTCATCCCCTTCTCCTCCTGCCCTCAATCTTTCCTGGCATCAGGATCTTTTCAAATGAGTCAGTTCTTCACATCAGGTGGCCAAGTATTGTAGCTTCAGCTTCAGAATCAGTCCTTCCAATGATTATTCAGTATTGATTTCCTTTAGGACTGACAGGTTTGATCTCCTTGCAGTCCAAAGAACTCTCAAGAATCTTCTCCAAAACCACAGTTTAAAAGCATCAATTCTTTGGTGCTCAGCTTTCTTTATAGTCCAACTCTCACATTCATACATGACTACTGGAAAAACCATGGCTTTGACTAGATGGGCTTTGTTGGTAAAGTAATGTCTCTGCTTTTTAATATGCTGTTTACAGGTGCTCAATGGAACATTCACTTTTTAGCTGAAAATCCCAATATCAAAATGCTTCTGCCTAGCATAGGCAGAGAAACATGGCTCTTTTCACAGCTTAATGTGGCCGAGAATGCTAATAGAGGCAAGGAACACAGACAGGGCGTGGAGGGCACAGTGGGAGCAGACAGAGCCACAGTGCCATGTAAACAAACCCAGAGAGAGGCATTCCTTGACAGTTAGATATGTCGGAGAAAGTATTGAGGGAGCCAATCTCCATAGATATCAAAAGACAAAGACTGTACTTAAAGGGAAAGATGAGAAATTACATGAGCAGAGATGGAGAACCATCTCTAGGCAGTAGCAGAGCCCCCGCGAGGAGCCGACACCATTCCCACACAGGCTGCCTGTGGCAAAAACGGTTCAGGGGCCGCAGGAAGGATCAGTGGAATGTGAGAGCAAAGAAGTCCTGACCATATGTAAGCAGTCACTATTCCCTTCATCACAGAAGGGACTGGAAGTTTCACTGGTCCCTCATGCATCTTTTGCAGAGATGCTTATCACATGGGATTTGAAATCAGACTGCTGTGTTTGAATCCCGACTTCACCACCTGCCAGCTGCATGACCTTGGACAAGTTACCTAACCTTTCTGTGTACCCAGCTTCCTCATTTATAAAATGGGTCCCAAACTGCCCCCATGTCCTGAGGCTATTAGGAGGATTAAATAAGTTAGTACACAGATGACACTTGGAACTATTCCTGGCACATAATGAGAGCTCAGTAAATCCTAGCTTTTATTTTTACCTCATAGGGTTGCTCAGAGGATGAGGTAGGCTTCATGCCTGGCATGTGGTAAATAATCAGTGTTCACCTTTATTATGTATTTGTATAAGTCGCGTCAGTTGTGTCCGACTCTGTGCGACCCCATAGACCTCTGGCAGCCCACTAGGCTCCCCCGTCCCTGGGATTCTCCAGGCAAGAACACTGGAGTGGGTTGCCATTTCCTTCTCCAGTGCATGAAAGTGAAAAGTGAAAGTGAAGTCGCTCAGTCGTGTCCGACTCTTAGCGACCCCATGGACTGCAGCCTACCAGGCTCCTCCATCCATGGGATTTTCCAGGCAAGAGTACTGGAGTGGGGTGCCATTGCCTTCTCCGATATATTAATTATCATTCACAGGCCTAGTGAATGTTTACTGTTGAATTCATAAGGTCCCAGGCTGACCCATTAGGTTGAGTTGTAGATAGATACCTGTCCTGGGTAAACCCTACCACCAAGATCTTAATACACAGAGAAGGCAACTGGGAAAGCATCACTGCCCTCTGCCACGCACCATGGAGAAGACGTTTAAACAGAGATTTCTATCTGAATGCCTACAATGTGATCCACTGATGGGAGATTATGGTGTGGTTTCTTTTCCTGATGATGTTAGTAACTACAGGACACCAACCACAAAGCAGCCTTCAGAATTCTCAGCCAAGGGATCATCTGGATTAAAAGCTATCACAGATCCTCTTCCTTAAACATCTTTCAAAATTCTCCCAAAGACAGAGAGCATTGACCTGCTGTTTTATTGGAGACAGAGGGGAACTCTTCATAATACCAAGGAACAGCACTTTATTTTAAAGGGTCATAACTGATCCTAGTGGGTAAAAGCTGTAAAAAGTGAGATTCATTAAAGTAGCAGGAAAATATACCGAGTGTCTTTGCATCAGTCAACTGAGATTCAGAACGAGGTTCACCCAAAAACAACCCTCCAACTGGTGATTTACATGGTCTGAGTTAAATAATAGAGCTGTCACTGGGAAACTCACTGAAAAAAAAAATTTCTTTCTCTGCTGCCTTACTGGGTAGTGGAGAGTGAAGTTATGTGACCCCCAGAGAAAGAAGGCAAATGTGGGGCGCAGGTTGAAGGGGTCAGAGAGTAAAATCAGGCAAAAATGGTTTTGTCTTAATCTGAGAGGTCTTAAAGTTATGAAGAAACAAAGGAAGGCTTGGCACGCTGAGATCCATGATAAACAAAGCAATATGCAGCCCCATGAAGAATAAGATGGCAGCAGAAAGAGTGTTGTTTCTGACCAGCTCTTTAAACCTACTGAAAAGCAAAGCATTTGCGATACTAAATAAGCCAGACATAAAATGTCCAGTGCAGTGTGGAGTATATTTTATTTTAAAAGAAGCAGCTCTGTACTCTCAGGCTGTGTTTATGTCTATGCCATTGCTCTGGCCATGGCAAGAGACATGACCAGCAGATGCAACTGAAGCAGATCAGTTAAGAGGTCACCTTGGTGAAACTTCCCTTGGAGTTGGGATGCACACGGCTCTCAGAACCTTCACACTGCAGAGACAGCACATGGCCGGCCAGCCTGTCAGCCTATTCACTCAGGCAATCTACAAATCCCTCTAGAAGATTCCACAGGGCACAGTCTGGCTTTAGTGGAAACCTAATTTAAAGTGATTCCCAGATGACCAGGCTGGAGCCATCCTCTCCTGAATGCAGAGAATCCTGGGGTATGGGGTTGCGGGGGTGGGGTGGGGTGGGGTGGGGGGAGTTGCATGTCTTTAGTCTGACATGAATATCAGCCAGTTTGATTCCTCCTGGCAGGAAAAGCAGACTTCAAATTTGTGCATATCTTCATTTCAACATAATGAAGCATTCCATAAACTGAGCATCCCAGGACTCAATTATAAAGGCCAAATTGCTATTTTACTCACTAAGATAAATAGCTCTCGTCTCATCAGTCTTGCGCTTTGTAATTTACCTTATCTGGTGGACTCTTCACAATAACCCTATGAGGAAAGCATTTGTTCTAGTCAGGGATCTGTTGGTCACAGGTAACAAAAGCTCAATTCAACCCAAGACAACAGGAAGGAACGGAGGTTGGGGGGATTGTTGCAAGGTTGTAGTGCAGTCTCACAGGAATCTAGGAAACATTGAACAATCAGGCCTTGGGACTCGCAAAATTGAGGTGGCTTTGTGAATTGTCACTCTCTACTTCCACCCCTTGCATCCAGTGATCCCCTGGTCTATAGACTTCTTCTGGAGTAGGATCACGTGCTGAGAGCGCCACAAAGCCTGATTATCAGGGGCTAAGGTGACAGGCAGGCTTCCTGCCTGCAATGCAGGAGACACAGGTTCAATCCCTTGGTGGGGAAGAGCCCCTGAAGAAGGAAACAGCAACCCACACCAGTATTCTTACCTGAGAAATCCCATGGACAGAAAAGCCTGGTGGGCTACAGTCCACGGGGTTACAGAGTCAGACATGAGGCTAAAGAACAACAAGGTGAGAGGCAGATTGCCAGACTGGAGGGCATAGGCACAGCGTTACCCCCAAGCGATTCTAGTGCACCACAATTAGCTCCTTTCATCACATAGGGGAACTGAGGTACATAAAAGTTAGGAGGGCTCAGTCCTATAGCGAGCAAGTGGCTCTCAGCTATCTGAGGGCTTGGGTGTTGTATTCAAACAGAGCTAAATTGAAATCCTATAGTTTGCATGCTGTTGGGTCCTAAACAGGTTACTTAATCTCTTTGCATTTCAATTTCCTCACTATCAAAATGGGCTTATGTCAAAGGCTCATTTTTAGGATTAAATTAAATGAGTATAATCAATTTAACCCATATAATTTAGTACCTAGAATAGAAGAGCAGGCAAAAAAAAAAATACTAGCCTTTCCATCATCTATGGAACCATGACTTAGGCTGCACCACAGTTTACCACTGAGTGTGATGGGTTCTGGGCTTCCTCAGTGGCTCAGCAGTAAAGAATCTGCCTGCAATGCCAAAGACACATGTTTGATCCCTAGGTCAGAAAGATCCTTTGGAGAAGAGCATGGCTACACACTCCGGCATTCTTTCCAGGAAAATCCCATGATCAGAGGAGCCAGTCAGGCTACGGGTCCATGGAGTCACAAAGAGTCAGCTACAGCTGAGCACACAGGCACCCATGGTACGGGTTCTTCCTTCAAGTGTCTGTGTTGCCACTCTCAGACTTCCAGCTCCATGGAGGCAGTGTCTCATTCCTCTCGCATCACACCCTGGGCTGGCTAAGCATATTGGCAGTCCCTTCAAATTCTTGTGAAATTAAACCGGCTGAATCATTTCACAAGTCACTCTCGTCCCACAATCCCCTAAGGACCCCACGCCACCATTGTTTCATTGCCATTGGCATCTCTGGGGTACCAACCTGGTGTTTTTCTCTTTTCCCGTCTTTCTGTCTTTCATGCAGCTCCACCTGGAGGCCAACGGCCTGAGTTTGTCATGAAGTCAAATTTATCACAAGAGAAAAATGTCCCCCAGTAAAGCAGGGCTGTTCAACTTCACATGACTACAGACAAAGAAAAGAAATCCTGGATTCTACTTGCTGGGAATGTTATTAGGGCATTTCTTTGTTGGGGTGAAGGGGGAGGGAGGGCAGGAAATCTTTATGTCAAGTGGGGATTTGGGGTAACATTTAAAGTAAAGGACTACATGAAAAGCAAGTCCAGTTAACCCTTGAACAGCATGCATTCAAACTGTGCAGATCCACTTATATACACATTTCTTTTTCAATAAATTTATTGGAAAAAAAATTTGGAGATCTGCAGCAATTTGAACAAACTCACAGACAAACCACATAGCCTAAAAAAATTTGAAAAAAAAGTAAGAAAAAGTAAGGTATGACATGAATGCATAAAATATAGAGAGATATACACATAACATACAAAATATAGGTTAATCAACTACATTATCAGTAAGGTTTTTGGCCAAGAGTAGGTTATTAATAGTCAAATTTTGGGGGAGTCAAAAGTTATACATGGATTTTCCATTATGTGAGGATCGCTGACCTTCCCCTGTGTTCAAGAGTCAACCATATTAGAATTATGAAGACAAAATAAGAAGTGAAGAATTGCTTGCCTAAAGGTGACCTCACAATCCTCCTCCAGTTATTTGCAAAGTGAATACCAGCGATGTGTTCCAAAAATCTCTGAAGAGAGTGAAAGTGAAAGTGTTAGTCGTGTTGGACTCTTTGTAACTCCATGGACTGTAGCCTGCCAGACTTCTCCATCCATGGGATTTTCCAGGCAAGAACACTGGAGTGGGTTGCCATTTCCTTTTCCAGGGGATCTTCCCAACCCAGGCATTGCAGGCAGACTTTACCATCTGAGCCACCAGGGAAGCCCTAAAAAATCTCCTAGACAAGGTGTTCACGTTGAAGAGAGATATTCTACAAGGATGCATTAATGATAAGACGAGCTAGGGGAAGGGAACTTCTATTTGACAAATACTATCATGTGTCTGCACTGACCTATGCCCTTATAGTACTTCATTATTGTCCCTTTCCAACCTTGCAACATCAATGATGTTCCAGTATTACAGGTAAGGAAAACCAAAGGTAATGCCCTCAGGCTATGCAATAAGTAAAGGATGTGCTGGAGCCCAGCCAGGGGGCTGCTGCAGACAAGATACCAGGTCAGTCTTGCTTCCCCAAATTGCTCATTTCTCTTTTTTGTGCTTCAGGAAACTCAGCTTGACGACCACTATCTGAGAGAGAAGACTGGTCCCTAACAGGACCAACATAGAGTAGAAGAAAGAATGGAGTTGTTGTTTAGGAACCAGCCACAATTGACAAACACTCATAAAGAAAGATTTGCACCACTAAGTTTTAAGGAGCTTTTGAAAGAGCGTTCTGATAAGTATAAAATTATTAGCACATGGGCTTTTGGGTCAGACTGAACTGACCTGCTGCTTTACTATGTGTCCTTGAGCAAGTTACTCAACCTTGCTAAGTCTCAAATTCCTTAGTTTTAAAGGAGAATAATAGTTATACCTACCTAATGCTGCTGCTGCTGCTGCTAAGTCACTTCAGTCGTGTCTGACTCTGTGCGACCCCATAGACGGCCTCCTACCAGGCTCCCCCGTCCCTAGGATTCTCCAGGCAAGAACACTGGAGCGGGTTGCCATTTTCTTCTCCAGTGCATGAAAGTGAAAAGTGAAAGGGAAGTCGCTCAGTCGTGTCCGACTCTTAGCGACCCCATGGACTGCAGCCCACCAGGCTCCTCCATCCACGGGATTTTCCAGGCAAGAGTACTGGAGTGGGGTGCCATTGCCTGCTCTATACCTACCTCATAGAACTACTGTAAAGATGAAATGCAATAGACTTGCAGAAAGTGTTCCTTGCTTAGGAAAACGCCTTGTGCATAGCAAGTACTCAAGAAATGCTAGCTATCATCAACAGTGGATAATTTTAAAGAAATGGGGATTGGTCACAGAAATTGTTACAAGACATCTATTTCTGCTTTATTGACTATGCCCAAGCCTTTGACTGTGTGGATCACAATAAACTTCTGAACAATAAAATTCTGAAAGAGATGGGAATACCAGACCACCTGACCTGCCTCTTGAGAAACCTGGATTCAGGTCAGGAAGCAACAGTTAGAATTGGACATGGAACAACAGACTGGTTCCAAATAGGAAAAGGAGTATGTCAAGGCTGTATATTATCACCCTGCTTATTTAACTTATATGCAGAGTACATCATGAGAAATACTGGGCTGGAGGAAGCACAAGCTGGAGTCAAGATTGCCAGGAGAAATATCAATAACCTCAGATATGCAGATGACACCACCCTTATGGCAGAAAGTGAAGAAGAACTAAAGAGCCTCTTGATGAAAGTGAAAGTGGAGAGCGAAAAAGTTGGCTTAAAGCTCAACATTCAGAAAACTAAGGTTATGGCATCCAGTCCCACCACTTCACGGCAAATAGATGGGGAAATAGTGGTAACAGTGTCAGACTTTATTTGGGGGCTCCAAAATCACTGCAGTTGGTGATTGCAGCCATGAAATTAAAAGACGCTTACTCCTTGGAAGGAGTGTTATGACCAACCTAGACAGCATATTAAAAAGCAGAGACATTACTTTGCCAGCAAAGGCCCATCTAGTCAAGGCTATGGTTTTTCCAGTAGTCATGTATGGATGTGAGAGTTGGACTATAAAGAAAGCCGAGCGTCAAAGAATTGATGCTTTTGAACTGTGATGTTGGAGAAGACTCTTGAGAGTCCCTTGGACTGCAAAGAGATCCAACCAGTTCATCCTAAAGGAGATCAGTCCTAGGTGTTCATTGGAAGGACTGATGCTGAAGCTGAAACTCCAATACTTTGGCCACCTGATGGGAACAACAGATTCATTTGAAAAGACCCTGATGCTGGGAAAGATTGAGGGCGGGCGGAGAAGGGGACGACAGAGGATGAGATGGTTGGATGGCATCACTGACTCGATGGACGTGAGTCTGAGTGAACTCTGGGAGTTGGTGATGGACAGGGAGGCCTGGTGTGCTGCGGTTCATGGGGTCATAATGAGTCGGACACGACTGAATGACTGAAGTGAACTGAACTGAACGAAGAGATGTGAATCATTTACAAATAGTACACATTTGCATGTAGACAGTAATGAGATAATATTCTTAAATACAGTGTGTTTCTCTAAGAAGTCTGAACATATTACTTCCCACTGATCCTGAACCCCACCGTGTTACTTATTTATATTGCTAAATTGCTTAGCAAATCCCATTCTAGGCTTGAGTAGAGACATAAAATTTCAATCAAGAATAGGACAAAATACCACAAATGTTAAATAAACATGCAACTATCATATTAAATGTCAAGCATAAAAATCACATTTATTTTAAAGTATCTTCCCAGGATTTGACTCTCTGTAAATTCAAATGGTTCTTCCTATGTTATGTGTGAAGTGAGGGCTTGATGTATTGGTAGAAATGTGGGGAGCATCTCAGGAAGGGTGTTTTGCTCCTTTTTTTAAGCACATAAGGGATTTATATATATTTTGGGGGGGGGGCACGCATTTCTCTGCTTGTGGAATCTTAGTTTCCCCACCAGAGATCAAACCTATGACCCCTATAGTGGAAGCACAGAGCCTGAACCACTGAAGTCCCAAGTAAGGACTTTAATTGTCTCATACAACAAGTTAGAAGCCTGGGGAGGCCAATTCAGGTCTGGAATGGGCAGCTAAACTTGTCTGCCAGCTCTGTCATCCTTAATGAGAAGATTTTGTGTCCCTGGCACCTGTAGGCATTGCTCCAGGTAAAAGGAAGGAAATGAAAGGCCAAAATGGCTTACAAGTCCAATTTCTCTAGATGCTCTGCCCAAGAAGTCTTCCCAGAAGCTCTTTAGGTAGGATTGGGTCCAAGGGAATTGGTCTCCCCCTGAATGTTGCAGCTGGGGTGTGTGTGTGTCTGTGTGTATACATCTTAGGAAGGAATGAATTGTTCTGCTCCAGGTTCCAGAATCTGGTCTCATTAATCCTACACTCTCTTTCCTTCCTTTCAAACTTTGATTAGCTCAACAATGATAGAGGGGAGAAAGATGACAGTGATAAACTCTCCCTTCAGAAAGAAATAGAAAGATTTACTTATTATGTTTTTGAGGACATGAATCCAGTCTTTGTCTCAGTTATTCTATTGAGCAGAGTAATTCATGAGCCTCCAACATCCACAACACCCTGAAATTTCATCTGCTACCAATATCCTTCTGCCAAGGATAATGTTCTCAGCTTTCTGATAACTGCCTTTCCCACTCTTCACATATCCTTCCTATTTGCCCCATCTGTAACCTTCCCTGGAGGAGCTCTTATTATTGGCATGCCATTTTAAATCCTGTTTTCAAACAAGGTAGGAAAAGCAGAAATAAGCAAATGTTAGATTTTATGATTGACTTAGAAGGCCTTAGTTAGGTTTTCCAACATGAATTTTTGAGGGCTGATCATTTGAATGACTACAGCAAAGACTCCAATATTGCTCTCTTTTTCAGGTGGAGACCTTTCCATGGTATATTCTTTTTATCTCTGTCTCTTTTTCTCCTTCTTGTCCCCCTGAATGCAGAACTTAGCATCAGGAGGCCCACCTCAAAGCTTTTCTCAGGTCTAATTTCTAGCATGATTAGTTTGGAGTCTAGGATAAAACACTTTACCATTCTTGGTATCTATTTTTCTATATATCCAGTGAGGTATCTGTATTAGGTAAATGCCAAAGTCCTTTCCAACTCCAAAATTTCTCACCCTTTATGCATCTGAGAGGGACTTTTACCTGTGGATAAACTGTAAAAGGTCACAGCAGCCTAACATCTACACCATAGCAAAAGAAAAAAAAAAGAAAAGGTACATTTCGAATATCATTAAAGATACTGAAGAGCTATGGATGCAAAGATAATTAAATAAACTAAAATTTCTAAGTGAGCTTACATTATCAACTGTTTGCTTCCCAAGGAGCATTTGTCCATTTTGGGTACAAACTTAAGACTGGATTTAGGCCAAGAAGAAGGACTCTATTGAGAAAAAGACCATACAGCAGAACCCTTGGTGAAGGTATGAGACTGAAATAATGAATTAGAGAACTGTAAGACTCACTCCCTTCTGCTCAGAGGTGGTAGGGAAAATTTATGTGAGCTGAACCAGAAAGAGAAATTAAAAACTCTTACAGTCTGCAGTGCGTAGGAGATACAGTCCCACTAGAAATAATGGGTTCGAAATGAATGCACAACAGCTCTTCCTCTCAAATCATTTGCCAGACTTTGAACCTGTGTGAAGCAGAAAGCTAAGCTATAAACCCAAGATCTCTGATGACCAAGACTTTTAGAGCTGAAGAGACAGGGAGCTGTTAGGTTTCCAATTGAAAATCCAAAAGAACTCTCTGCAAAGGACAGGGACAAACCAGAAGTGAACTGACACAAAATACTGCAATTCAAACTCATATCCAACTCAATTTTTACCTATCTGCCTATCAGAGAAAAGGAAGAACCCTTGCTAGTAAAAGATTTCAGCCAAGCATTCTCCGATTTTTTTGTTTTGTGTTGCTTTTAATACTCAAAGTTTATGCTACAAGTTAAAATTACTAACATGAAAAGAGAATGGAAGATGTGATTGATAATCAAGAGGAAAAAAATTAAACAATAGAACCATATCCACAGATAATTCAAATATGGTAATTAGCAGAAAAGAATTTTAAATAATTAAGATTATTATACTAAAGAAAATAAAGGAGAAACTGATTAAAAGATTAAACATTTCAACAAAACTGACATGCTAAAAAAATCAAATGAGCATTCTGAAATTGAAAAATACAATAATACATTATCTAAACCATAGAATTCACTAGATGAGTTTAATAGCATGTGGAACACTGTATATTTTATTCAAAGACAAGATTAGTTTAAAAAAAAATAAAGAAAGAAAAGGAAGAAAACCCAAACTGAAACACAAAAGTGTGGGGAAAGAGTGAGAAAAACAGAATGAAACATAAAAGACATGTGGAACATAGCTAAAAGATCCAATGCATGTATAATTGAAATCCTAGAGGGAGAAGAGACTAGAGATCTCTTCAAGAAAATTAGAGATACCAAGGGAATATTTCATGCAAAGATGGGCTCAATAAAGGACAGAAATGGTATGTCCCTAACAGAAGCAGAACATATTATTAAGAAGAGGTGGCAAGAATACACAGAAGAACAACTGTACAAAAAAGATCTTCATGACCCAGGTAACCATGATGGTGTGATCACTCACCTAGAGCCAGACATCCTGGTATGTAAAGTAAAGTGGGCCTTAGGAAGCATCACTACAAACAAAGCTGGTGGAGGTTATGGAATTCCAGTTGAGCTATTTCAAATCCTAAAAGATGATGCTGTGAAAGTGCTGCACTGAATATGCCAGCAAATCTGGAAAACTCAGCAGTGGCCGCAGGACTGAGTCCATTTTCATTCCAGTTCCAAAGAAAGGCAATGCCAAAGAATATTCAACTACTACTACTAAGAGATGGGAATACCAGAACACCTGATCTGCCTCTTGAGAAATTTGTATGCAGGTCAGGAAGCAACAGTTAGAACTGGACATGGAACAACAGACTTGTTCCAAATAGGAAAAGGAGTTCGTCAAGGCTGTATATTGTCACCCTGTTTATTAAACTTATATGCAGAGTACATCATAAGAAATGCTGGACTGGAAGAAACACAAGCTGGAATCAAAATTGCCGGGAGAAATATCAATAACCTCAGATATGCAGATGACACCACCCTTATGGCAGAAAGTGAAGAGGAACTCAAAAGCCTCTTGATGAAAGTAAAAGTGGAGAGTGAACAAGTTAACTTAAAGCTCAACATTCAGAAAACGAAGATCATGGCATCTGGTCCCACCACTTCATGGGAAATAGATGGGGAAACAGTGGAAACAGTGTCAGACTTTATTTTTCTGGGCTCCAAAATCACTACAGATGGTGACTGCAGCCATGAAATTAAAAGACGCTTACTCCTTGGACGGAAAGTTATGACCAACCTAGATAGCATATTCAAAAGCAGAGACATTACTTTGCCAACAAAGTTTCATCTAGTCAAGGCTATGGTTTTTCCTGTGGTCATGTATGGATGTGAGAGTTGGACTGTGAAGAAGGCTGAGCGCTGAAGAATTGATGCTTTTGAACTGTGGTGTTCGGACTCTCAAGACTATTGAGAGTCCCTTGGACTGCAAGGAGATCCAACCAGTCCATTCTGAAGGAGATCAGCCCTGGGATTTCTTTGGAAGAAATGATGCTAAAGCTGAAACTCCAGTACTTTGGCCACCTCATGTGAAGAGTTGACTCATTGGAAAAGACTCTGATGCTGGGAGGGATTGGGGACAGGAGGAGAAGGGGACGACAGAGGATGAGATGGCTGGATGGCATCACTGACTAGATGGACGTGAGTCTGAGTGAACTCCGGGAGTTGGTGATGGACAGGGAGGCCTGGCGTGCTGCGATTCATGGGGTCGCAAAGAGTCGGACACGACTGAGAGACTGATCTGATCTGATCTGATCTGACTACTAAGTCGCTTCAGTCGTGTCCGACTCTGTGAGACCCCCACACACAACAGCCCACCAGGCTCCGCCATCCCTGGGATTCTCCAGGCAAGAACTCTGGAGTGGGTTGCCATTTCCTTCTCCAATGCATGAAAGTGAAAAGTGAAGGTGAAGTTGCTCAGTCGGGTCCAATTCTTCGTGATCCCATGGACTGCAGCCTACCAGGCTCCTCTGTCCATGGGATTTTCCAGGCAAGAGTACTGGAGTGGGTTGCCATTGCCTTCTCCAAAGAATATTCAAACTACCACATAATTTCATTCATCTTACACACTAGCAAAGTAATGTTTGAAATCCTTCCAGGATTTCCACGGGCTTCAACAGTACGTGAACTATGACATTCTAAATGTTCAAGCTGGATTTAGAAAAGGCAGAGGAACCAGAGATCATATTGCCAGCATTCATTGGATCAAATTGCCCACTTTCATCGGATCATCAAAAAAGCAAGAGGGTTCCAGAAAACCATCTACTTCTGCTTTACTGACTATGTCAAAGCTTTTGACTGTGTGGATCACAACAAATTGTGGAAAATTCTTAAAGAGATGGAAATACCAGACCACCTGACCTGCCTCCTGAGAGATTTGTATGCAGGTCAAGAAGAAACAGTTAGAACTAGACATGGAACAACAGACTGGTTCCAAATCAGGAAAGGAGTATGTCTAGCCTGTATATCATCATCCTGCTTATTTAACTTATATGCAGAGTACATCATGAGAAATGCTGGGCTGGAGGAAGCACAAGCTGGAGTCAAGATTGCCAGGAGAAATATCAATAACCTCAGATATGCAGATGACACCACCCTTATGGCAGAAAGTGAAGAAGAACTAAAGAGCCTCTTGATGAAAGTGAAAGAGGAGAGTGAAAAAGTTGGCTTGAAGCTCAACATTCAGAAAACTAAGATCATGGCATCCAATCCCATCACTCATGGCAAATAGATGGGGGAACAGTGGAAACAGTGACAGACTTTATTTTGGGGGGCTCCAAAATCACTGCAGATGGTGACTGCAGCCATGAAATTAAAAGACACTTACTCCTTGGAAGAAAAGCTATGACCAACCTAGACAGCATATTAAAAAGCAGAGACATTACTTTGCCAACAAAGGTCCATCTAGTCAAAGCCATGGTTTTTCCAGTAGTTATGTATGGATGAGAGTTGGACTATAAAGAAAGCTGAGCACCGAAGAATTGATGCTTTTAAACTGTGGTGTTGGAGAGGATTTTTGAGAGTCCCTTGGGCTGCAAGGAGATCCAACCAGTCCATCCTAAAGGAAATCAGCCCTGAATATTCACTGGAAGGACTGATGCTGAAGCTGAAGCTCCAATACTCTGGCCACCTGATGTGAAGTACTAACTCATTGGAAAAGACCCTGATGCTGGGAAAGATTGAAGACAGGAGGAGAAGGGGTTGACAGAGGATGAGATGGTTGGATTGCATCACCAACTCAATGGGCATGAGTTTGAGTAAGCTCTGGGAGTTGGTGATGGACAGGGAAGACTGGTGTCCCGCAGTCCATGGGGTCACTAAGAGTCAGACACAACTGAGTGACTGAATTGACTAAGAGGGAGAAGAGAAGGGGAGTAGAAAAGAGCAATCGTTGTAGTGATCAGTCAGTTCAGTTCCCAAGATTGGTCAAAGATATCAACCCACAGATCCAAGAACAAGGAACACTAAGAGAATAAAAACAATGAAAACTACATCTAGGAGCATTATATTCAAAATGATGAAAGGTAAATACACAGAGAAAAAGATCCAAGGGAAAACAAAACAAAATACACTGCTTTCCAAGTGACAACATCAAGACTGAGAGCCGACTTTTCAATAGAAACTATGGAAGCAGGAAGATAGTGTTTTAACATCTTTTAAGAGCTGAAAGAAAAATATTATATCAAGTGAAAAGATACTTCAAAAGTTAAGCCAAAATAAAAGTACTTTCCAACAAATAAACCTTGATGACTTTGTCTCCAGAGAATGCAACTATAAGATTTACTAAAAGAAAATTTTCAGACCAAAGGAAAATAATCCCACAGAGAAATATTGGACTTTGGGAAGGAATAAAGAACACTATGAGTGAGTGAGTGAAAGTCGCCCAGTCGTGTCCAACTCTTTGAGACCCATGGAAACTGTAGCCCACCAAGATCCTCTGTCCATGCAGATTCTCCAGCAAGAATACTGAAGTGGGTTGCCATTCTCTTCTCCAGGGGATCTTCCTGACCCAGGGATCAAACCCAGGTCTCCTGCATTACAGGCAGATTCTTTACCATCTGAGCCACCAGGGAAGACCAAAGAACACTATAGCAGACAAATATATGTATAAATATTTGAAAATATTGACTTTATGAAACATAAGTAAAGAAATACTTATGACAGCATAACAAAGGAGTAAAATTATAAATAATATCACAGAGAACTTGAGGATCTAAATGAAGTTAAACTGTTACGAAGTTCTTGAATTACTTGTGAAGTGGCAAAAATACTAACTTAGGATATATATTGAGAAGCTAGAAAGACATATTGATTCTCTAGGTGGAAAGCTATAAGAAAATCAGAAATTATAATAAAAAGCTAATAAAAGAGAAAATGGAATGTACATACTTAATTCAATTGCAGGTAGGAAAGGAGGACTAAAGAAACAGAGAATAGTGTAAACCAACTATTTCAATAATTACATAAATAAATGGGATAAACATTTCAATCAAAAAAAGAATGAATTTTTTAGAGTACATGATTCAATTATAGGTTCTTTTTTCTGGCTCTGCTGGGTCTTCATTGGCGTGTGAGGGCCTTCTCTAGTTGCAGTGTGAGGGTTTCTCATTGCAGCGGCTCCCGTGTGCGGGGCGCTGGCCCCAGCGGCTCCGCGTGTGCGGGGCGCTGGCCCCAGCGGCTCCGCGTGTGCGCGGCGCTGGCCCCAGCGGCTCCGCGTGTGCGCGGCGCTGGCCCCAGCGGCTCCGCGTGTGCGCGGCGCTGGCCCCAGCGGCTCCGCGTGTGCGCGGCGCTGGCCCCAGCGGCTCCCCGTGTGCGGGGCGCTGGCCCCAGCGGCTCCCCGTGTGCGGGGCGCTGGCTCCAGCGGCTCCCCGTGTGTGGGACGCTGGCTCTAGGGCATTTGGGCTTCGACAGTCGGCAGCACCTGAGCTCAGTAGTTGTGGCACATGGGACCAGCCATCCTGTGGCATGTGAGATCCTAGTTCCTGGATCAGGGATCGAACCCATGTTCTCTGCATTGGCAGGCAGATTCCTAACCACCAAACCACCAGGGAATCTCTAAAAGTTCTCTATAACAAAAATATTTAAAACCTTGACATACTTATCTCGTAGTCAACAAGGCCTAGGAGATGAAGTGCCCTGGGTTTGAATTCCAACTTCTAATTATAAACTGTTTGAACATAGATTAGTTATGTTCACTGACTAACTGAATCTCTCTCTCCTTATCTATATTAAAGGGGCAATAGGGCCTATCTGCTAGCATTTGTGTGAGAATGAAATAAAATTAACAATAAAAGCTAGGACAGAAGACCCTCAGTGAATGATAGGTGTTACTGTTTTATAATCACCATCACCTACCAGCCCAGTCTCTAATACTGTGGTTAACGACTTAGGTGCTAAAATTACAATTCTTAGCTTTTAATTCCTGCTCTGCCTGTTATTTAGCATGTGATCTCGAGTAAGTACTTAAACCTAAACTCCATACATCTCGATTTCCTCACCTGTAAAACGGGTACTTTAAGATTTGTGAAGTTGAAATGAACTCACCTGTTAAGATATCACACATTGCCGTTGTGTGTGAAAGGTAGGTGCTCTCTACCCAGCAACCCAAGTGACTATTAAAATGTGTGATAATGTCAATCATTTGCTCAAAAGCTTCCAATGTCTTCTCATTGCACTTAGAATAAAAGCTAAAATCTTTACAGTCACTTCCAAGGTCCCTTAAAATCCATTCCTCCTCTGAACTCATCTACTAGTTACCACTTGCTTACTCTGCTCACTTCAGACACACTGGCCTCCTTGTACTGCCTCAAACAAGTCAGTAACACTGTTGTCTTATGGTCCTTGCACTCTCAGAGTCTTCCTCTTGGAGAGTTCTTCCTTCCGCAGTCACCCACAGACTTCTCAGACCACCCCCCACCTCACTTGCTCCTTTACCACTGCTGGGTCTTCTTCAAATATATTAGTCAGGGAAGGTAGATGGAACAACACTATGAAAAATAGCACTTTGCTATCCACTTCACCCCACCTCCCTAGCTTACTTCCTTAGTTTGCTTTTCTTTTTTGCAGAAATCACCATGTTACATTCCTTTCTATTATAATTCTTTATTCATTTATCATATGCCTTCCCTTCTTTACAACGTAGGTCCATGAGGGCAGGGATTTTTGTCTCTGACCAATGCTGTAACCCCAACACCTAGACAGCCACCTGACACATAGTAGGCACTCAAGAATATTTATTAAATAAGAGAGTTTTAAAAGTTACTCATTATATTCTTATTACTAGTATTATTGGATTGGCCAAAAAGTTCATTCAGGTTTTCTGCACCATCTTACAGAAAACACAAACAAACTTTTTGGCCAATCCAATATTTACTTATTTGATTATTTCTTCCTCTTCTTCCTTCTTTAGTAACTATTGGAGGCATGGAACCACCCCTGAACTCAAGACATAGCTCAGCTTAGTCACTACTTCCTCAAGGAATTCTCCTGAATTCCCTGTCATTTCTCATGTTCTGCCTTCTTACAACACTGATCTCTGTTGTGTGATTCTTCAGTTTGAGCCTATCTTTTCTACTAGAGTTGTATTGCTAGGGACCTCATCAATTTTGCTCACCTCTGTATTCCCAGTACTGAGTACAGAGCTTGGCACATAAAATAAACTCAATAAATATTGAATGAATAGTCAGAATAGGCTCTTGATTTATTTTGCCTACTGTAAAACTAATTTTGCACATTACTTGACCATTCTGGCTGTGCTTTGTTTAGTGTATGTTCATGATTGATAAGCCTTGGCATTTACTATGCCATTTCCTCATTGATGTTGAACTGTATAACTTAAGCCAAGCTGTGTTCTGACAGATATTCACAAATGTTTTTCCTTGGTTTGTATGCAGAGTAGAAGATGAAAGAGCAGTAGGTTGCCAGTTAGCAAAAATCCATTTGCTCCTGCTCAGATCTGTGAAAGTATCCAATTAATATGACGCATTAATATTTCACAATAAGGAGGAACTTGGAAATCAGTCTAGTAATAAAAAGAACAAGTGAAGATAGACACATTCTTCTTTATTGGGATGGAGGATTTATGGCAACCATAGAGCAGGTAAGAAAGAATGGTCATTTATTTGGAGCCTGTCATATGCCAAACTCCATTCAAGATACTTTGCATTTATGATCCCATTGGATCCATATCATAAATGTGGTTGAGAAGGGAGGACGTTGGCAAATGCGGACATATCTGTGTAAACTTTTACATGTACATATATGTGGGTGTTTGAAATAAGCAGTCTCTAGCCCTGTCTTTGCTTCATATTCATTGTGCAAGCTTAAGCAAGTCAGTTAATGCCCCTGAGCTTCAGTTCCTACATTTGTAAAGTATGGATCAAAAGGCCCATCTCACAGAGCTGGTATTAAGATCAAATAAAATAATGAATATGAATGTTCTTTGAAAATAAGTGTTGGGGTGGGGGCGTAGGGTGTTACAAGGATCAAAGCAACAATCTACTCCTTTGGATAGCATAATGTTTTTGCATTTTCCCTGATGAAAACTAGATCTGGGGTAAAGTCATATTATATCAGGTTATTACCTATTCATTTATTGCATTTCAATCTAATAAACATTTTAAATATCTGTTATGTGCCAGACTCCATAAGGCCATGGAGAATAAAAGGGATGAAACACGATCCTGCTTCCAGGAGTTCACACTTGAGAAGAGGAAGCATATGTGTATAAAAATAACTATACAATTCAAGGGAGAATATGCACAATGCTATGCATGTAGATATCAGGAAATCACATCAAATAATTTATACAATAACTGTATTCTGAATACCAGCTGTGGACCAGGTACTGTTCTACAACCCAAAGAGACAGGAGTGAACAAGAAAGATAGGGAGCCTGTTTTCCTGGGGCCAACTTCTGATACATGAAAAAGGATAAACAGTCCAATTCCAGTTAACTGCTGTGTTGAATAGAAAACAAGGTGATGTGATCCTGAGTTCTGGAGGAGCAGAGGGCGGTCAGCTAAGGTCTCTGATACCTCTGATATCTGAGCTGAAACTGGAGCTGTGCCAACAGGGCAGCTTTGAGAAGATCTTCTGAAAGGGAGTTCTGCACAGAGAGAAAAGCAAGTGCTAGGAGCTCGTGGGTTTAAGGCTCTGACAGAAAGTGAGAAGCTGTAGTGAGATGACAAGGGGCCAGTGGGAGTGGACCGGCCAGCTCACACACTGCATTTTGGCTGTGGTGAAGACTTTGGGGTCTAATCCATTACAGTGGGTAGCCAGGGAAGGTTTTACAAAGAGCAGAGATACAATCTGAGATCTGATTTATGCTTTAAAAGAGCACTCTTGTTGCTAAGTGGAGCAGGTCGACTGCAGTGGGGAGAAAGAAAATCCAGGAAGCCTAGACAAGATGCTATTTTATCCAGGTGAAGGATAACGAATGGTGACTTGTAGCTAAACTAGAAGCAGTCTAGATGGGGAGGAAGGGACAGATGTAGGATATGTTTTGGAGCGGAGCCAACAAGAATGAATGTGAGGAAGAAAAAGGTTGTTTCTAAAGGAAGAATGTTTCAGCTTCTATCTTTACTTCAAAATCCTTTAATGTCAAACAACAAATATGTCTAATGTATATTGAAGCTAATATTAAAATACTCTGGCTGTTTAAAGTTTCTCTATGATAAATATGGTTATTCAAGAAAGTTGTTAAAAATAATAGAAAAAATTAAGAAAAATACATAAATACATCATATAAAACATGCTGTGCACACATCTAAGACTAGAATGCTTAAATTTTTACCCCCAGAACTAAGACTTGATCTTGTGCTTCTGAGGAGGCAGTGCTGTATCAGATTTTGCCTCTGTCTATAGCATCTGTCAAAAACCGAAAATAGTTTGACAACTTAAACACAAGAGCTGCTGCTGCTGCTGCTAAGTCGCTTCAGTCGTGTCCGACTCCTAGCGACCCCATGGACTACAGCCTACCAGGCTCCTCCGTCCATGGGATTTTCCAGGCAAGAGTACTGGAATGGGGTGCCATTGCCTTCTCCGAACACAAGAGCTAGGTGTGAGCATTTCTTTATATATTGGAGATGACTTCCACCGATTGGGGAAAGTGGGAATGTCATCAGTATCCCAGTATGTCAGGGACTGGATGGAGCACCTGGACATTTCACCAAAGTCTTAAATATTATACATGCAATCACACAGATTGCTGTAAATGTGGGAGAAGGGAGTTTGCAGCTATTTACAGCAACTGTCTGAGCGAGGCCTGAGTAACACAGTCCCTTAGGGAAGCTAGGTTAGAAACCTTAGTCCACAGGCAGTCAAGCTCTGGATGGTTAGAAGCGGCCAGTGCCTCTCTGCATCTACAGGAGGCCCCCCGCCCCCATGATGGTTCTTCCTTTCGGGTCCTGTTGGTTTAAACAGACATAGGATTCCATAGAGGTTAAGGAGTGGGCGGAGTGAGTCCTTGAGGGGTCCGCCAGGGGAATGAGTTCTGCAGAGCTCAGTGCTGCCACCAACTGCAGGAGTGTATCCTCCCACTGCCCACCCCACGCGGATCTGAGGCCAGATGAAGCCGGGACCAGCCAGCGAGGTTGTACCGTGGCGTGCATCATCTCCTTGCAGCATCCTCTCCCCTGCCGCGGCTGTAATGGATCTCTGCGTCCTAAAAGAGGAAGATAATACTGGGTTTAGCTTATAAATAGATGGTTGTACGCTCTCCCTGCAATGCGCTGATTGAGAGAGCCAAGCTGACTATTGATCTAATTTTAACTTACGTTTTAGCTCGCAGCCTCTCCGCCTCCCTGTCGCAGTTTGGTGGAGTGCAGGGCTCGACTGCCTCAGGCGACCGCCAGGGGGCGGGCCGCTCGTGTTCCTGCCACCCTACCCGTCTGGCCTCTGTTTACGCAGGATACAATGCCGGCCTTTATTGGGTTTGAAAAATAGGAGTTTGATTTTCCTGCGCCGGGATGACCTCATCACTCATGAAAGTCAGAGGGAAGTGGGGAATTGGATGACAAGCAGTCGGGAAAATAAAGCTTGCATTTCACCTCCTCCCACTCCACCACCTACACAGAGTAATCCGGTGTGCTTCTCATTTTAAAACCACGTTGCTGAGGCCGGGAAGTGGGGGAGGGCGGTAGGAGTGGAATGTTAAGTAACCAAGACATTGTGTGTTTTGTTTAAAAGGTTAGTATCACCTCCTCTCTGCCTACTAGGGTTCTCTATGGAGCTGTCACCAAATGCCAGTGCATCAACACTCTCTAGGAAAGAGTGACTTGACTTTAAAATTTTTAGTTATTCCTAAACTCGATTCATCTTGCCAGTTTAAATAATGGTCATCTGCAATTTTATACTGCTAGCTTTTACATTTCA
The DNA here is from genome assembly GCF_029407905.1 of Bubalus kerabau. NCBI lineage: Eukaryota > Metazoa > Chordata > Mammalia > Artiodactyla > Bovidae > Bubalus > Bubalus kerabau. The sequence goes on along the minus strand of NC_073625.1, from coordinate 98,995,237 downwards.
GATCTGCTTACAGCTTCAGTTGAACAGGATCGACAATTAAAATCTATCACATTTTTGTTGCCACCTTTGGGGACCACAAAGTATAGGGTAGGTAGACTATAATGTAATGGGAAGGGAGTTAGAAAAAAGCCTCCTCAGAAATTCCCCAGTCCTGGACCTTGGTATTTGAACTTTCCTTCTGAGGTTAAGTGAAACATAACAATAGGAGCTAATATTTGTTGACTTAAAAAAATGCACAAGGTGAGAGATGAGAGTTTTTTACTTTGGGCAATATGAGGACTGCAGCCCAGCACCTCAGATAGCGCTAAGAAACTGTTCCAAAGAGGTAGGAGGGAAGGACAGTATATATGTGATTTTGGTAATGGGAGTACTTGCAATCAAGTGCATATTTTTTTGTAGAAAAGTTTCTGCTGACCTCATGAAACTTCAGATAGTCACGAGAAATAGTCACACCATGAAGGATTTTAGTGTTTTTCTAAATATGAGAAGAGATAAGAATCCGGCTCATAAAATCAGCCCCTGAGAATATCTATCTGAAGATCTATCCTGCTAGTTTCCTGGAGCACAGAGTGCCTCATTTCCACCTCTCCAACCTGAACTCCTTTCATGGAGTGTTGGTCAGCAGCTGCAGCAGCGCATCCTTTAATCCCTGTGGAGGTAGATGGCAAACCAATTGTATTTATCAGACACTTGCTATGTGTCTGGCCCTGTACCAGCCATTTCACCTTTGCTACCTCCTTAAATTCTAAAGACAACCTACCAGTTAAGTTCTGTCATTATCCCCATTTTAGGATTGAAGAGATTGAGGCTAAATTACTTCCCCAGAGGCAGATTAGCTAGGAAGGGGCAGAGACAAGGTTCAAGGCTCAGTACTGAGTGACACTAGAGCTTGAGCTCTTGATCACCATTTTATAGCTCTGGAAAGCCTGCCTACCCTTGGCAAACTCGTAAAGTTTCTGCATCGCTAGGCAAAGGAGGATACATGTGACAAGAGGGTGACAACCTTCACATAAGGCCTGCCAAGGCCAAAGCCAAAAGATTCTTCATAGGTAGGGCTCTTGAGGAAGTGAGAAATGTACAGAGAGGTCATCATCTTCAGCATCACTCATGACAAAGCTTATAAGAGGGAAACAGAGTGACAACAAGAAGGGATGTACGTTTGGTCAGTCATTCAACAAATATTTGCTCATGGTGGACTGGTCTTTGTGGTGAGCACTGGTATATCATGATGAAGATGACAGACATGGTCCATCCTTTCCTGGAAAGTCTTGAGGGAGAGGTTTATAAATAGGCAAACAAGGAAATACATAATTATAATTGGTGATGACTGTAAAAAGAACATGAGTTATTTGGGGAGAGGGAGATGAGGCAGGCCTGTCAGGGGAAATGACATTCCAGCTACAACATGAGTAAGAATTAGCTGAGTGAATGACAGGTATGAGTGTATTGTGGACAGACATGGGGAGGCTTTAAGGAGGATATGGTGTTGGGAACACAGTGATCAAGAGGGGAGGGACTGTGAGAAGAGGCTGGAGCGCTCACATAAGGTCTTTTGCTCCAGAGTGAGGATTTTGAACATCATCTTAAGTGCAATGGGAAGACCCCTTGAAGAGTTTTAAGCATGAGGGTGAAGTGATTTACTACAGAATGATTACTTTGTGATGGGAGAATGGAAGGCAGATAGGATAAGGTATTGGGCTTGGGGAGATCATTAGGAACTCAGCGCGGTAGCTCAGGTGGGAGATGATGGAGCTTTCATAAGGTCTGGCATGATGGAAGAGGAAGGAAGTGGATCAACTAGTTGGGGGTTTGGTGATGGATAGGAGAGTTGAGGGAGAGAGAGAGGTCATAGATCTCTCCCAGTTTCTGGCTTGAGGCACAGGATTGAATGAGGCATCGTGTATAAATCCAGTAGACATGCAAAGAGGAGCAAACCCGGGCAACAATTGGTTTGGGCCTTTCTCATTTGAAGAACAAAGGCTGCTGACCACCAGACAGAAAGAAGACTTCAAAGGGAAGCTTTGAGTGAAGTCATTTCTTTATGGAAATGACATTGTTGTTGTGGCCTTCACACTTGACAGGTAAGCTTTAAAACTGTTGTGAGTAAGATGGTATAAGAAAGCAATGAGGTGGTGGTATATGTATTTGCTTCTATTATGAAACTTGGAATCTGTGAGCTTCAGAAGAACCTGAAGAAAACAACCAGCAGCAACTCTTGACTTATAGAATTCTCGAGACCAGGCAATGGCACTGTGGTTTACAGCCCTGCATGGGAGGAGAATCACCAGTATCAAAGTTGGAAAGGGTCACATTACCCCCAGTAGGAAACTAAATACCTACAGAGATGAATGATCTTGTCCAAGATCTTGCAGCAAATCTGTAAGTGAACAAAGGAAGAGAACAAACAAACAAACAGGGCTTCTGGTTCTTTCCCATGCCACTCTGCCTCTCAGAGGTTAAGGTTTTTTCTCTGGGCACACAAATCTGGTTCATCAAGGGAGGTTGCTGGGCTGCTAAAATACTGGTCATACACTTTGATCCAAATTCTGTGAGAAATGCAAGCCTCTGGAATCTCCCCAGCATCCTGCAATTCTTCCAGACAAGAACCAAAACTTCCCTTACCATTTCTTGGCACTTGATCAAGCTGCTAGAGGTACCCAGCTCCTGGCAACAGATCGTTCTTTCCTGAGTCAGAAGAGAGGATGGATTATTTCCTTCCATCAGAGATTGTAGGATGCATTCTTGCCCTTGTGGGAGGCTCCCAATTATGAAGGAAGAGTTGATCACCTGCTATGCACCAGAATCTTTGCCTGCGGTGCTCTTCTGAGTTAAACACAAGCTGCTCCTCTCCTTAATTCCCACTCTACTTCTGTGCCTTTTTTCCTTTGGAAATTTTAGAACGGGACTGAAACTGGAAATCATTTTCCTATGCTTTTCTATCCTATTCTGGTTTAGAATCATGGAAATGTCTCTTTCTTTTTCCTAAGTTATGTGAATACCTGAGATGTGATCAATTGTCTGACAAATTTGACTTGTTTAAGAGTAGAAACATGATCAAAATTTGTTGCTTTCAAGGTGAAGCAAGAAAGGTGAAATTGGCTTAAATCCATTTATCTATCACATAATTTTGAAATAAAGTTTTTCTCAACTATGATTAGTGGTGATATTTAATAACTATTGATCTTAGGTGTTAGACATAAATAGTCCTGTTTGCTAAAATGCACTCGTTTCTTTCAGTCTGTTCAAGTGGTAAATGTTTGTGTGTACATATAAATTTTTTCCACTTTTGTTGAGATCTAATTAATACATAGCCCTATATACCTTTAAGGAGTATAGCATAATGATTTCAATTGGTAAATGTTATTATCCTTATTTATACAAGTTTCTTCTGAAATATTTAATCTCCAGAATTATCAGTCTCTGCTGTTACAAGGACAGTAATATTTAATGGCAGTAGTTTTTTAAAGAAAGATACATTCTAAAGTATGATTTATAGGAAAACAACTGAGGGTATTTCTCAGCAGAGATGTACATTTATGAAACAGAAAACAGTCATAATGATGCTTTAACTAAACAACTAGGTGAAAACAATGGCATGAGGAGAGACTTATGAATCATTCCTATAGCATAGACTTTAATCAGAAGACTGTTCATCATTTAATCAAATCATCTAAATGCTAAAGGATGCATCATCATTTAGCCTTAGTTTCTTTTTTAAAATCTTTTCCACATTGACTAAAGGAGGCTTAATTTTTTAATTTGTACTTTTCTGCATTTTATTATTTCTAAAATGCATATATGTGACTTTTACTAAGAGAAAAAACAAAAGCATTAAAGATAATTTATTCCACATATAGATAAATAGATTATATAAAATCTCAAAATCAGAGGATTGTTGCATAGTGGGAGGATGCTTCTTTGGTATTAATCTCCAGCAAAAGTGATTCGAGGGGAAAAGTACCTGTCAGAGCAGAGAGATCGTATGAGCAACAGGAAGAGCTTTGGAGCTGAAAATTCTGCCCTTCAATAGGAAAGTGTTTATTCTTTAATATCAGAGCATAGGGGCTTCCCCAATGGCTCAGCAGGTAAAGAATCTACCTTCTATGCAGGAGACACAGGAGACGTGGGTTCAATCTCTGGGTTGGGAAGATCACCTGGAGCAGAAATGGCAAGCCACTCTACTATTCTTCCCTGGGAAATCCCACAGACAGAGGGGCCTGGCAGGCTACAGTCCATGGGGTCACAAGGAGTCGGACATGACCGAGCACCATGGCACATCAGAACATAATGACAGTGATTTGTGATTCATACAAGATGTACACTGAAATGACATTGCTTTGAATTCTTTCTCCAGTGGAGGCTGGGCCTGTGCTGGCCCTGAACATACCCATTAAAAAGAAGGATTAGTCTACCTGGGATTAGGCGTCCAGTTTGTGACTATGCAATACAACAAGCTAACTATCCTAATTAGAATTATAGTCCATGCCCTTGACCTCATTAACAGAGAGTGACCCTAACTGCTTACCAGCAAGCCAAAACATTGATAACCTAAGCTGCACAGATTAATGAAGGAAAAGGACTCACTGCTCTGCGGGAGCAGACCTTTCCCAGACAGACAGTGGGTGAGCAATGGCAGTCTCCTTCTGGATATTATAAGCAAATGAATTATTAAGAACAACTGAACAAACAAATAGAAGCTTCTTTTCTCTGCTTTTCATGCTGCTTATCTAGTGTTGGCAATCTGCTCACTGATGAGAAAATATTTTTTCGCAACAAAGTTTTGGGAGGTCCCATTATTTTCATGGCCATCTTCATAGACTTTAACGTGTTCAAGCACAAGAACAGTGCTTGAAACTTCTCTGCCTGCTATGCACCTGTGTCTTGTCCCTTTTTCTGTTGTTGTTGGGGAATTGAATATGACTTCTTGATGCTAATTAAGGAAGAAGATTGAGAGTGAAAATGCTTTAAAATTCCTTCCTGTTTTATATTGTGTCCAGGCAAAAACACCTTTTGCATACATATATATGTATAACTGGGTCCCTTTGCTTTCCACTTGAAGTTGTCACAACATTGTTAATTGGCAGATTCAATCCCTAGGGTGAGAAGGTCCCTGTGTGTACTCCAGTATTCTTGCCTGGGAAACCCCATGGACAGAGGACCCTGGTGGGCTACAGTTCATGAGTCAGACTCGACTAGGCGACTGAGCACACGCACGCTTGCGCGCGCACACACACACACACACAATCGGCTCTACTCCAATGTAAAATAAAAAGTTTTTTTTTTTAAGTCTTTTCTACTTTTCAATCATTTTAACTCTCCCCTTCTGCCTTTTATTCTTTTAGTTTGGAGCTGTGGTTCCCAGTGCTTTTTCTGCAGAAATCACATAGGCATATGCCACTTTCTCTAGGAGAATAGAGGTAAGATGGGCAGCAGGATATTTGCCGTCCTCCTCCTCACCTGCTCTGTCCCTACACTGAAAGCCTATGGGAATGTGTGGGAATGAGAGTGACCTTACCACAAAGATCATCTTACAGCCACTGCAATTTTCATGAAAAGCACCCTATTTGCAATCTTCATAACTTTATTACGTATAACAAATTGCCTGTGGCAAACTCCACGACTGACTGGGCAGCCTGTCCCAACACTGCACTTGGGAATTAGAGCAGTAATATATTGCCATTTTTAAGATGAAGACAGGGACAGAGTCTGTAGGATCTTGCCACAGAGGCAGGCCTCATCAAGCATAGTATCTCCTATTTAGAGCAGATGTTTCTGCATGAGGTAGTGTTCAATCTGTAAGAGAGAAAATTAACTCCGATCTGACACAAAAGAAAATAAATACAATGTGCAGAAATACTGAAACAATCGGTTTATGATAGCACATATTCATACAGGGGGGCTTCCCTGGTGCTTCAGCGGTAAAGAATCCACCTGCAATGCAGGAGCCATGGGAGACACTGGTTCAATCCCTGGGTCAGGAAGATCCCTGGAGGAAGGCATGGCAACCCACTCCAGTATTCTTGCCTAGAGAATCCCATGGACAGAGGAGCCTGGCAGGCCACAGTCTATGGAGTCTCAAAGAGTTGGACATGTTGGAGCAACCTAGCACACGCACATTCATACAGAGAAACAGCATCAATCCAGGATCTTATCTTTTAATGATGTAGTTTCCTCTTTACAATGAAGGCAATAATAGTACTTACCTCATAGGACAGTTAATACCTGTGAAGCAGTGCAAATGCTGCCTATCATATAATAATCTCTCAGTAAAGGTTCATTCCATCATTAACATTATCACAAAATGGACACAGCCATTTTTGAAATTAAACTGAGGATAAACTCTAACATTGCTAGTACTGCTAATTTTACCAGCACTAGGACATCATGGACTGTAATCTGCCTCTGTTCATTGAATTCTCTGGGCAAGCATACTGGAGTGGATTGCCATTCCCTTCTCCAGGGGACCTTCCCAATCCAGGAATCGAACCTGCATCTCCTGTGTTGCAGGCAGATTCTTTACCATCTGAGCCACTGATAGTTTATGGTGAATGATGTCGGATTCATGATCACCGAAAAAGAAGATTTAGCTTCAGAACAAGGGACCAGGCTTGAACACTTGAGAGCTTTTGTGTAGCAGAGTTTTATTAAAGTAAAAAAGGACAGAGAAACCTCCTGACATAGACATCAGAAGGCGGATGGAGAGTGCCCCACCCTTGCCAGTTTTATCAAGGCCTTACATACTTTCGGAGAAGGCGATGGCACCCCACTCCAGTACTCTTGCTTGGAAAATCCCATGGACGGAGGAGCCTGTTAGGCTGCAATCCATGGGGTCCCTAAGAGTCGGACATGACTGAGCGACTTCACTTTCACTTTTCACTTTCATGCATTGGAGAAGGAAATGGCAACCCACTCCAGTGTTCTTGCCTGGAGAATCCCAGGGACGGGGGAGCCTGGTGGGCTGCCGTCTATGGGGTCACACAGAGTCAGACACGACTGAAGTGACTTAGCATAGCATACATACTTTTACCAGACCCACTCCCACAACACACATCTTAAATTAGCAAGATTAGAACTAACAATTGAAAGGTCTTACCAGACTCGCTCCCACAACATATGTTTTAAGGTAACAAGATTAGTCAGAAGGTTCTTGTTAAAAAAGAGAAACATGTCCTGAGCAAGATACATTGTTGTTGTATAATCCTTAGTACAGAGTTTAAGATGAATTGTTTTGTTGTGTGATCATTAGCTCTGGGCTTAAAGAAAATATGTGACTAAGAGAAAGCAATGTAGGGAAAAAAAAAGTTTGTCCTTTTCTCCTCCTTGAGAGCACCAGACCCCTCTCTCCTCCTCGATGGTTCTGGACCCCTTCCTCCCTGAGGGCCCCAGACTCCTCATCAACCTATGTAAGGATTAGCTATCTCAGCATTAGGGAAGCTCAAATTCACCCTGAAAGTGAAGTTGCTCAGTCGTGTCTGACTCTTCAAGACTCCATGAACTGGGGCCTACCAGGATCCTCTGTCCATGGGATTTTCCAGTCAAGAGTACTAGAGTGGGTTGCCATTTCCTTCTCCAAAGGATCTTCCCGACCCAGGGATCAAACCCACGTCTCCTGCATTGTAGGCAAATGCTTTACCATCTGAGCCACCAGGGAAGTCCAAATTCACCCTAACTATGACATAATACTGAAAGGGAGGTGAGTGTAAGGCCATCCTTTTAACCAGTTCAGATAATTGCTGAGCCTGAATAGAGATTTAGTTGAATAGAAAATTAACCTTTAAAAATTGTTCATTTCTAGTGGGAAACATACATTGGCACAAACCTTCTGAAGAGCATTAAAAAACTTAAAATTTGAATACTCTATATTTCAGCCATCTCTTAACTGTGAATTTATCTTATGAAAAGAATTAGAGATATGTGAAAAGATGTACATCTAAGATGCTTTATCAAATTTATTTATAGTACTGAAAACCTGGAAGAGCCTTAATGTCCAACAATGAGCTACTAGTTAAGTAAAATATGTACATTTAAATGATAGAAAGCTGTGCATACATTAAAAATTATGTCATGGAAGACTGTATAGTGACATGGACAAATGTTTCCGATGTAGCCCAGTGAAAAGAGCAAATTGCAACACAGTATATTATAAAAATACTATTCGCATATAAATATAACAGACTGAGGTGTACCAATGCAAATTTTTTTAAATGAAGCTTATTGCTATAGTCTCAAAACTTTGATTTTCCAATCTACCAATCCAATGTGTATACCATTATGCAGGGTATACATATTTTTGGCCTATTCTTTGTTAAATCTTAGTCTGGTCCCCTGATCTTTATAATCCAATCTGGTTATTAGAGTCCTAGGCTCTCTTGTTGACTTTTTTTTCAAAGTACAATATTATTAGCTGTCACTATTCATAATTTCAAGCTTTCTCTCTCTGAACCAACACTGTCTACTCCATCTTCACCAACTCCAAGCAGAGCAGAGGAGAGAAATCCTCTTTTTGTTTTTGCCTGAGAGCACAGTAGTGGGAGAAGACTTGGTTCGGACCTGGGGCCACCTTAAAGTATTTTCACAGCTGCTGCTGCTCTGGAGTTTCAGTATGAGCCAGATGCATGCTTTCCTGAGACCATATTTCGTTCCACAATAGCCCCTTCATAGAACACTCCTTCACCATGTAGGGACAGCTGTGAGTCCTTTTGGTCCACACTCCGGAAGCTCTACACTTCCTACCTGTCCGTTAATCTCTGTGCTCCTGTAAGACCGTGAGATCTTCTTCCATGTTCTCCTCATGGAGAACTGGGAAAAGTGTATCTCCTTCGTCCTCTCTCTTCCAGGAACACTCCAAGATCTGTCTGAGTTCTACTAGCATTGATCATCTCATCACCTGATTTCCTGAGTAGGAGCCCCCATCTTTAAGGGTCACATGTCAAATAGCTACCTTGCCCCCTGGGGATGGGATGGGATGGGATGGGATGGTGGAAGGGCCATGGAGCCAGGAAGACAATTTCTCATCCCTGAAGGATCTCAGAGAATCATCCTCAGAACTCCAGTCAAGGGTTCCCAATTAAAAAAAAAGTTTCAGGTATATTTACATAAGATAAAATGCTCCATTGTAAATGTAGAGTTTGATGAGTATTACCAAATGCAAACACCCACGTAATAACCACAGTCAAGATACAGAATATTTCATGGATCCAAAAAGTCCTCTCTTCCCTCTTCAAAGTCAATTGCTTCTCCCTTGTCTTAGGAAACTGTGGATCTGCTTTCTATCCCTTGAGATTTGCTAGAATTTCATGTAAGTGCTATAACACAACATGTACTTCTTTGGCTAAGCAAAGTGTTTCTGAGACTCATCACGTTTTGGTTGTAATTTGTTTCTTTTCTTTGGCAATATTTCATTATGTGCATATATCATAATTTGCTCCTCTATTCACTTGTTGATGGGTATTTGGGTTGTTTCCAATTTAGGGCTATTTCAAATAAGCTGCAATAAACATTCATGTACAAGTCTTTGTGTGGATATCTGTGCTCACCTCTCTTGGGTAAATACCTAAGAGTGGAATGATTTGGTCATAAGATAGTGTATGTATAAATTTATAAAACTGCCCAACTGTTTTCCAAAGTAGTTGTACCATTTTTTTCATTCTTATTAGAAGTGCATAAAAATTCCAATTTCTCTACATCATTGTCAGTACTTCTTTTTGTCAGTCTTTATAATTTCAGCCTTTCTAGCAAATGTATAGTGGTATCCCATTGTGGTTTTAATTTTCATTTTCTGATGACTAGTGATGTTGAACCTCATTTCATGTGCTTATTAGCCACTTGTGTGTCTTCTTTGGCGAAGTATCTTTTCAAATCTGTTGCCTATTTTTTTTAATAGAATTTTTATTTTATAATAGCTTTTTTATCTATAGAAAAGTTACAAAGATAGAGCAAAAGAGTTCCTGTATTCCACACACCTAGTTTCCTCTACTGCTAACATCTTGTGTTAGTATGTTTCATTTGCTACAACTAAGCCAATATTGGTATATTACTGTTTACTAAAGTCCGTATTACATTCTGATTCCCTTTCTTTTCACTTAATGTCCTTTATCCTCCTAGGATCCCACCTATGATCCTACATTAAGCGTAGTTGTCATGTTGCCTTGGGCTCCTCTAGACTGTCATTTCTCAGGCTTTCCTTGCTTTTGATGTCTTAACAGTTTGGGGGAATATTGGCTAGCTTTTTTACAGGAGGTCCTTGACTAGAGTTTATCTGGTATCTTTCACATGATTAGACTGCAGTTGTGAGTTTTTTGGGAAAAGACCACAGAGTGGAAGCACCATTCTCATCTTGTCAATCATGTCAGGGGTGCGTGCGTGCTTGTGGTCAGTCGCTTCAGTCGTGTTTGACTCTTTGTGACCCTAAGGACTGTAGCCTGCCAGGCTCCTCTTTCCATGGAATTCTCCAGACAGGAGTACTAGAGTGGGTTGCATGCCCTTCTCCAGGGGATCTTCCCCACCCAGGGATCAAACCCAGGTCTCCTGCATTGCAGGTGCATTCTTTACTGCTGAGCCACCAGGGAAGCCCCCATATCAAGGGTACATGCTACCAACATAACTGATCACTCTTGATGTTAACCTTGAACACATGGCCAAGGATATGTCAGCCTTTTCCATTGTACAGTTATTTTTTTTCTCTGCCTCCCATAAGACATTTTGTGGGAAGAAGTCACTATGCACAAACCACACTTAAGGGATGGGGAAAAATACTGCACCTCCCTGAGGTCAACTATCTGAATAAATCATTTGGAATACTTCTGTATGGGAGACTTGCCTGTTGGCCCCATTTATTTACTCATTCAAGCATTTATTTATATCAGTATAAACTCACAGGCATTTATTTTCAACTTTGGATTATATTCCAATACTACATTATTCATTTTGTTGCCCAAATTGTTTTATCAGTAGTCTTCCAGTTAGCTCCTGTGTCCATCTGGTATACCACCATCACTGTGTTTTTTATCAGGCACTGCTTTTCTGAAATGACAAGATATATCTGGGAGAAAAGATTTGGTGTATTAATTAATTTGCCTTGTCTCCTACCCAAGTGCTTGCAAGACTCAGATCTTCCCATTCTCTGTCACTGTTGGATCCTTTACATGTGCTCCCCACTCCCCACAGATGCCTCTTTTGTTTGGAGAATGTAGGGCAAGAAGTGTAGAGAAACATGTTTTTACATGCCTGAAGGGTGCTTGAGTGGTGTATATAGGGAAAGAGGTTACAGTAATTGGTAGCCCTGTGACAACACTGAGTATAAGATTCTGCATGTGCAGGCACCAATGTGTCCTGTAGGATCTACACAGTGTGTGTGGTATGAAATACCCTCTAAAGCAAAGTTTGAACAGTGGTACCAAGTGGAGGGATGTATGTAGGTCAAAACAAACAAGTGACTGTCCATTCTGTGTTTAAAAACCTGCAATGGAACGCCTCAGTCAACCATTCCAATGTTTAAATAACTTCTTCCTCTGGTTGCAGTGTATCAGTGGTCAAAAAACTATAGCCCACAGGCCAAACTCAACCCACTGACTACTTTTGTAAATAAAGTTTTATTGGCACACAGCCATTTGCTCATTTGTGCGTTGTTTATGTCTACTCTCATATTCAAATGGCAGAGGTGAGTAGTTGCAAAGCTTAAAGAAATGCTTCTCTGACCCTTTACAGAAAAGGTTTCCTGACCACTGCTCTATTTCATGACTAGCCTAAGTTTTACACAACAATAAAGGGTCATGTTTGTGCATTACAGCCTACAGGGGGACAGAGAACCATTCGTCAGTGCCATCTCTTCAAGTAACCTTCATATGAGAAGTCTTAAGTACTCACTTGTAAAATGAAAACTCTGCTTGTCTAATCCCCTTGCTTTGACCTTCTCTATCTCATCTAAAACCAAAATTCACAATTATGCTTAATTGCTAAACAGGCTCACGGGTTAGGAATACATATGCAGAAGCCTAAAATGTTGATCAAATACCTTTCAGAAATTTACAAGGGAGAAAACTTTCTGCTTAACCAGAAGCTGTCAGGCATTTAAAAAAGGGAAAAGCACCTAGGTATCTTGTGGGACTTGGATCTTTTCCACTTTTCTGCTTTTCTAAATTCAGACCTTTGTATTGATCTACAGAAAGGCTTTGGGCAATGGGTGTGGAGAGGTGGAACACAGGGTAACACAGGTATAACAAAGGCTTGCAAAATAAAATGCAAATTGTGTTTTAATGGAGTGCAACTGTTGCAAAACCATGAAGAGATCAGGAAATGTTTTGCTCTACCTGCTTGACCTGGGAGAGTTTTATTTTATTTACTTGATTTTCTTCTATGTACACAGTTTTTTTTTAAGAAATGCAGAGACTACTGAGAATGGTTATGAGAGCTCTGAACGAAGATGAACTGGGAGACTGCGATTGACATATATACATTACTATGTATAAAACAGATAACGAATGAGAACCTACTATATAGCATAGAGAGCTCAGTACTCTGTGGTGACCTAAATGGGAAGGAAAACCAAAAGAAGAAGGGATATATACACACACACACACACACACACACATAGGACTTCCCTGGTGGCTCAAACGGTAAAGAATCTGCCTGCAATGCAGGAGACCCAGGTTCGATCCTTGGGTTGGGAAGATCCCCTGGATAAGAAAATAGCAACCCACTTCAGTATTCTTGCCTAGAGAATTTCACGGACAGAGGAGCCCAGCAGGCTAGAGTCCACGGTATCCCCGAGTCAGACATGACTGAGTTACTTACTTTCACTTTCATGTATACGACGTATAACTGATTTACTTTGCTGAACAGTAGAACTAATACAACTTTGTAAAGCAACTACACACCAATAAAAATTAATTTTTCTTAAACAAAAGGGCTAAGAAGCTGGGTAGCTGTTCTAACTTAAGGACAAAGTGGCTGCCTGAGAACTCTGTTGCTCAAGCTTGGCTGAAAGTGTGTTTGTAAACAGGTGGTGTTGTCTCGTGGGAAGACACCCTGTCTGGCCTTGGCTTCTGGTTCAGCCACCCTTGGTTTTGTGACTTGAACAAATTCTGTAGTCTCTCTGAGCCTAATCTGTAAAACAGGGATTGCGTGTGCCTCGCAGAGTTATTATGAGGATATGGAATAATAGATGTATGTACAGTGTATCACTTCAGCTCAGTTCAGTCGCTCACTCATGTCTGACTCTTTGCGACTCCACGGACTGCAGCACGCCAGGCCTCCCCGTTCATCACCAGCTCCCGGAGCTTGCTCAAGCTCATGTCCATCGGTGTATGGTACTTGATAAATAATAGTTTTAATGACTTATTATTTCCAGGACACTGTACTGCTACATACACCAAGAGTAAGGGTGTCAGAGAGTAAAGTGAGATGAGACAGACCACAGGCATTCTGGAATAATCACAGTGATCATCTTGGCTCCAAGAACCCCTTTCATGTTTACAGTTTTCTTGGACCTGGAGAAGGTTAAGGAGAGCCCTGCTATAAGCTCGATCCTACTCCCTTTTCATTCCTCCTTCTGCCTGCACAGAAATTCAGGGACAATCATGACAAGCTGCAGACATCCTTGGAGGAAAAGCAGACTCCATCATAACAGAGACTCAAAGCACAGGGAGTCTGCAAGCATGTGATACCCTGGCTGCGCCCGGCCTCTCATCCCAAAGTCCATTTTCTCTAGCTCCAGGGAAACGATCTAAGATCAAACGCAGAGTTTTCTTTGAATTCTCTTCTGATTTTCTTCATAACAGATGGGCCCTTGGCTTAATCCTGAAGATCCCCAGGCAGTTCCACATTGTGTTTATCTGTCTCTGAATGGTCAGGAGGCCCCTGAGGTCATGAACTCCAGGTTGCACAAGAGGCCAGACCAGGGAATGATGCAGCAACAAAGATGTGCGGCAGAGTTGAGTCATCAGCGGGACTGGAGTCAGGCAGGGGTGGAGGAGGTGGCTGCCTGCATCTTGTGACTGGGGTGAGGATGGTCAAGGAGCCTATGTTCACTTGCTAGGGCTGCCATTACAAACAGGGCGGCTTCAAACAGCAGACTCTTATTGCCTCACAGTTCTGGAGACTAGAAGTTCCAAATCAAGGTGTTGGCACGATCCTGTTCCCTCTGCAGCTTGAAGAGGAGCATCCTTCACTATCTCTTCTGTGCTGTGCTGAGTCATGTCCAACCCTTTGTGACCCTATGGACTGTAGCTAGCCAGGCTCCTCTGTCCATGGGGATTCTCTAGGCAAGTATACTGGAGTGGGTTGCCATGCTTTCCTCCAGGGGATCTTCCCAACCCAGGGATCAAACCCAGGTCTGTCTCTTCTAGCTTCTGGCATTTGTCAGTGATCCTTGGTATTTCTTTGGGCTTTCCAGGTGGTGCAGTGGCAAAGAATCTGCCTGACAAAGCAAGAGACTCATGTTCCTTTCTTGGGTTAGGACAATCCCCTGGAGGAGGAAATGGTAACCCACTCCAGTATTCTTACCTGGAAAATTCCATGGACAGAGGAGCCTGGTGGGCTACAGTCCAAGGGGTCATAAAGAGTCGGACATGACTGAGTGACTGCGTAAGCACGCACCACACTTGGTATTCCTGTATAGCCATGTTCCATTCCCTGCCCCCATGGTTACCTGCCACTACTCTCCCTGTTCACCTTCATCATCTCCCTGAAACCAAGGACACTGCGGGTCTCCTGGGCCCAGAAGACTTTCTGTATCCCCTGTTTCTTATTTTCAGGGAATAGGCTTCAGCCTCCATGACCTTCCCTGAGTTCCAAAGGGTAGGTTCAAATAGCTGCTAATCAGGGCAAGGAAGGGGTGTGCACAATCTGATCCTTATCAGAAACCCCCCCTTGAACCACTGCTATAAAACTCCTCACCAAATCCCCCCAGGTTGGGACACATAGTTTTGAGGACATGAGCTGCTGTGTCCCCCTTTGCTTGGCAAAGCAATAAAGTTATACTTTCCTACTTCACCCAAAACTCTGTCTCCAAGATTCAATTCGGCACCGAGGCCAGTGCACAGAGGCCAAGCTTCGTCATCATTCCCTCTGTCTGTCCCTGCATCTCTTCTCTTAAGGACAAGCCTTGAGGCACCAGGGCTCACTCTGCTCCACCATGATCTCACCTTGGGGTTTGGGTCTTTGATTATATCTGGAAAAAAAGAGAAAGTGTTAGTCGCTCAGTCATGTCTGACTCTTTGTGACCCCATGGACTGTAGCCCACCCCCAGTCTCCTAATCCATAGAATTCTTCAGGCAAGAATACTGGAGTACATTGCCATTCCTTTCTCCACGGGATCTTCCTGACCCAGGAATCAAACCTGGATTGCCTGCATTGCAGGCAGATTTTTTACTGTCTGACCTACCAGGGATGCCCTTGATTACATGTGCAAAGATCCAGTTCCCCAATAAGGTCACATTCACAGGTTTAGGGGGTTAGGGCTTTAACTTATCTTTGGGGGATAAGTTTGCAACAGCGAGGTGTGAGGGAAGAAGCAGACCAGTTCCTTCCAAACCAATTACTTCTCCCAGCGGGAAGACCTGTAGAGCTTCATACCTTTGACCTTCAGCCAGATTTTTCCAACTGTGGCAAGCAGCACTGCAAACCCCTGTGGGCTCTTGCTCACAGTAGAGATTCCTGGCGTAGTGATGTACAGTCAGAAGATCTGCAACCTTAGAATTGACATTTTTTAGCCAACCTGAGAATCACAGCCCTCAGTAAAAAACAAAGCAAAAACTAAAACCAGGAGGTTTGCTCTATTACCAGCTACTTTCACTATATGGTGAAGAGATTTCAGATTCTTTGGATAAAGCAAAGGAAAAAGAGGTTTGAGGAACTTGGTAAAGAGAAAAGAAGATTGAAAGAAGAATGCTGGGTATTAACTTTCCTCTACTCTGTTTTGGTAACACTTGGCCCTGGACACCAGCCTTTACATGCGAAAGCCAAGAGAATCATCATTGAGCCATGTAATTTCAATCACGTCTGCATTGTTGCTTCTATCCCCTTGCCTGTTGGGGGTGGTTGGTCCTTCAGGCCAGGGCCCAGGTTCCCCATTCCTCCCAGACTCACAGGGCACAAATTGATCCTCAGTCAGAATACCACCACCTGAATAGACCCTGCTTATTTCTTTTTTTCAGGAGAGTCCTCTTCAACCCTTGAGAGGAGGGTTCCAGTCCCAGCACAGATGGGGGGCATTCAATTGGGAATGAACCTTATTTAGAAACCCCTCCAAGAGAAGAGTTGCTGCAGCTTGTCCTCTGCCCTCTCTGGGCACCAAAATTGTCATTCAAACAACAGGAGGTGGGAGGCAGTGAGGAGGCTGGGGAGTGTGGTCAAACCAGCTCAATACCTCTCCTTTGTAATATCTGAAGATGCTGTTTTCCCTGGAACTTGATGAAAGCAATAAAAAGGGAAAACGAGAGTTACTGAACCAGAATAATGAAATAGATTATTAACCATTCACTAAATATACAACATGTTATAAATAACACAGAGTTATATCCTTAGTATACCTCTGATGCTCCCTGTTAGAAAGGTCCTGGCCTCCCAAATATTTGAAGGAGCCCCTACGTCCCTCTTCTTCAGCCTTCATAGGAATTTAGCTTCCTGGAAGGCTAGTGGCTCTAGGCTAGAGAAGAAATGTATAGGAATGTATTCAGGAAATGAATCATTGGTCTTGAGCAAAGTAGAGAAAAGATGTCCCAGGAAGGGACATTTAAAACAGGACCAATAGATTTTACATTCCCAGGAGGAACAGTAATAGTCACGTTCTGTACAAATGAACAAAGGAAATGTGGAAAAGAATTCCATGACCACTCACAAGAGGGGTTGGACTAGGAGTAAATTTGTCTGTGTCCATCAGGGAAGGAGACTTTTAGGGAGGAAGAGAAACAACTTTTATGTTTCTATGTTTTAGGCCTAGAACACTGGGATATGGCTCTGTTTTCCACAGTTGACAAATTGATACTTGATATACTTGAACAAAGCTGAACTTGAGCAAAGGGAGTTATGAAACTCTGGGCTCCCTTTGTCTCTAAGCCGGCCAATGGTGGTGAGATTTCTTCAGTTGGAAGTGCTCTTTCATTGTAAAGAAAAAGTGTCCACAGACATCAGTGCCCCAAATTGTTACTGTTTTAAAGAGTTTGTGTTCATCTGTACTTCATATACACTGTGATTTGCTGGGGGCCTGAGGCTCTATCTACCTCCAAACATCACCTGTTTTGTGCTTAGTCTCTCAGTTGTGTCTGACTCTTTGCAACCCCATAGACTGTAGACTCCCAGGCTCCTCTGTCCATGGGGATTCTCCAGGCAAGAATACTGAAGTGGGTTGCCATGCCCGGCTCCAGAAGGTCTTTCCAATCCAGGGATCAAACCCAGGTCTCCAGCAGTGCAGGTGGATTCTTTACCATCTGAGCCACCAGGGAAGCCTTGTTTTAGTTTCCTCCAAAGTCAAATCTCCATCCTCAAACTGCTTCCTCCCATTTAAGACATGTTCTTCTTAAGACTCCTGTAAAATGCAAATATCTTCCTAAGAACGGTAACTCACTGGCAACATTCCATAGTTCGTCAGATTCCCATCAATACAGTTCAGTAGCAAGGTCGCAAGAGCACTAAATTAGTCCGTAAAAGAGAGAGAGGTATGATGTGATAAGGAGAAAAGTTCTTCTCCCCAGCAGGCTCCATCCGTGCAGGCATGCGAGCTGCAGAGAGGCTGGCCATGGGTGTATCTAAAGTGCTGGGACCCTGGCAGTGGTGGACCATCAGATGAGGGCCGGTGGCAGACCATCCCAAAGGGTGGTCTTGGGAAACACCAAAGATACAATCAATTTAATGGCAGAGGGCCCTTCATGAGAAATACTGTTTGGTTTTAATTTCTAAAGGCATACTTTGTGTTTTAGGCACTTTCTAATTTTTTAAAATATGGAAGAACATGTTTTCCTTAAGCAACACTATACCAAAGATGACATTGCTCAGGCTGTTAAAGTTGATGTGCAGACATTGTACTTGAAAAGAATATACTTCAGTTCCTTTGCTTACTTTAAGAAGCCTGGGACTTCCCTGGTGGTTCAGTGGTTAAGACTGTGCTTCTACTGCAGGGGGTGCTTATTTGAACCCCGGTCAGGAAAGTAAGATTCCACATGTCCCATGGCGTAGTCAAAAAATAAACAACAGCAACAATGACAACAAATGAAGCCCTGAGATGGGCACTGCAGGTCTCCTGGGTTTCCTTTCTTTCTGGGGTGTGATTCTTTCCTCCTTGTTGATGCACCCCCAGCCCTGGGGCTCTTCTCCCTTCTGCGCAGAGCACCCCTAAACACTTGGTTCCCTATATCTTTTCTAAATAAGACTTTTTAACCTGAAATTTTATTGTGCGTTTTGAATTCTACTTTTTTAAAAGAATGAAGCTAATGACAAAATAGCAACTTTATAGGGCTAATATGAAATGCACATAGAGCATAGAATAATGAAACAAACACAATACAGTCCCTTTTAAAATTGTCTTTAAGTTTTTGCAGATCTCTGCTTTAGGATAAGTTGAGAAGTTCTTTTCTTTTCTGTGTAAAAGAAGGCAGCAGGGCAAGACTGGGAAATCCATGAACTTTGGACCTAGACAGGCAAGAATTTGAACCAACTCTGCCTTTTGTAAAGTGTGGTCAGACAAGTTTTTGTAAGTCCTCTCTGAGCTGTACCCTTTAAGCATGGATAGAAATCGCTATGTTGTAGAGCTGTAAGGATTAGAAGGAATTCTTATATCCTAAAGGCTGTTTCGAGGACTAAATAAGTTAATGTATGCCAAGTAATTAGCACTTAGCGAAAACTCTATAAATGCCATGTAGTCTTACTAAGTTATTAAAAAAATAAGATATACATAAGAAAACTAGAGATGACAAACCAAGCCAGACAATGGAATATTATTCAGTACTAAAGAGAAATGCATTTTATCAAGCCATGAAAAGACATGGAGGAAACCTAAATGCAAATTACTAAGTGAAAGAAGTAAAAAGGCTAATTAATATATCCCAACTACATTCTGGAAAAGGCAAAGTCACGGAGACAGTAAAAAGACCAATGGTTGCTAAGGGTTTGGTGTGAGGGCAGTGGAGGGAAAATAGGAAAACACAAAGGATTTTTAAGGCAGTGATGTATGATACCATAATGATGGATACATGTCCCTATACCTTTATCCAAGAACGTAGAATGTATCATACCAAGAATGAACCTTAGGATGAACCATGGACTTTGGATGGTAATGATGTGTCAGTGTAGGTTCATCCACTGTAACAAATGGACCACTCTGATGGGGATGTTGATAAGAGGGAGGCTATGCATGAATGGGTCAGGAGGTATATGGGAAACCTCTGTACTTCCATCTCAATTTTGCTGTGAATTGCTCTAAAACTGCTCTAAAAAATAAAGTCTAAAAAATTTAGCCAGACTAGGAAGAGAGAACAAACACTGAGCAGTGAGACATAAGGTTGCATTCTTTCCCTCTGAGTTAAGGTCCTGACTTTTCAGCTCTGTAAATCCAGCAGTGGAAGAAAGATGAGGGCCACTGGAGGAGGGAAGATACAACCTGAAGGAAGATGACAGGAAAGGAAGGGAACACACAGGCTTTCAGGCAGCTGCAGTCTCACAGCATTTGGTAATAGCTTGAAAATGCGAGATGCCATTATCATAAAAGCATACAAACTAGGAAGTGGAGAAGTACTCGTTGTTTTAAAGTCACTTAGTCAATAACATTTATTTTTTTGTCTGATTTTGAAAATAGTGTATGTTCGTATTGAAAAATTAGAATAAAGAGAAAAACACAAAGACAAAAATGAAACTAATCTGTAACAGAGAGAAGACTATCCATCACTTAGGGTCAGTCCTTGCAGTCTTTAATATACATGTTTCTTCCTTCTACAAATTCAGGCTTATTTTATAAAAGTAGCATATCTACCTTTTCAGTTAATGATATAATGTAAACATTGTCTCATGTCATTAAATAATTTTCTAGTGCATTTTTGAAAAATGTACTATTAAAATTTTAAAATATGTATTTTATGTTTATTGCTTCCAAAAATAGCACAAAAGCAGACTTATGTTAGATGTTGGAAGCCTAAGCCAACCAACAAACAAAACAAACCTAATATATTTACTGGCTCCAATCAAAGCATGAATACTCACTTACCAAGCAAAGAATAATTTGACTTATAAAAATATAGAGCTCAGAATAATGAACCTACATCTATTCATCACTCTGATATAACAATTAACAACTCATAACCAGTTTTCTTTTAACCATACACTGTCCACTTCTTCCATCCAACCCTTTGATTTTCCTGAGGCAAATTCCATGTAACAAGGAATTTCATATATAAATATTTTAGTGTGGAAACAGTGTCAGACTTTATTTTTTGGGGCTCTAAAATCACTACAGATGGTGACTGCAGCCATGAAATTAAAAGACGCTTACTTCTTGGAAGGAAAGTTATGACCAACCTAGATAGCATACTGAAAAGCAGAGACATTACTTTGCCAACAAAGGTCCCTTAGTCAAGGCTATGGTTTTTCCAGTGGTCATGTGTGGATGTAAAAGTTGGACTGTGAAGAAAGCTGAGCACCGAAGAATTGATGCTTTTGAACTGTGGTGTTGGAGAAGACTCTTGAGAGTCCCTTGGACTGCAAGGAGATCCAACCAGTCCATTCTAAAGGAGATCAGCCCTGGGATTTCTTTGGAAGAAATGATGCTAAAGCTGAAACTCCAGTACTTTGGCCACCTCATGCGAAGAGTTGACTCATTGGAAAAGACTCTGATGCTGGGAGGGATTGGAGGCAAGAGGAGAAGAGGACAACAGAGAATGAGATGGTTGGATGGCATCACTGACTTAATGGACGTGAGTCTGAGTGAACTCCGGGAGTTGGTGATGGACAGGGAGCCCTGGCGTGCTGTGATTCATGGGGTCACAAAGAGTTGGACATGACTGAGTGACTGAACTGGACTGAACTGATGTATGTCTCTCTAGAAGACAGAGGTATTCTTTTAGAAATATAATTGTGATAATATTATCACATCTAAAAATAGTAATAATTCCTTAATATCATCAAATTACATTCAATGTTTACTATTTCCTGGTTGTCATATTTTAACTGAATCACAATCAGACTTGGGTATGTGAGATACTGTAAGAACTCTGAGTTTAAATTGATTAAATTAATTAAAGTATTGATATGAACTCACATGTATTTTTATTTAAAATCAAAACACATTTTTAAAAATTCTGTACATCGAAAAGGCCTAGAAACAATGACTAATCCAGTAGCAAAGAACACTTCCAGTGCCAAGATTATAGGCTCTAAATACCATTTTCCACTAAGAAAAACTAGTTTCTTGGAGAAATGTCAGATTCCAAGTCTGGGGCAGAAAATGAACAAGATCTTACCCCAGAAAGCACCGAAAGTGTGCACACAGCCCAGAGTCATGTCCAAAGGACTCAGGAACTGGAAGAGCACTGCCCCCCATGAATCAATGATGTGATCATTTAATAAGGATAACATTAAAAGTACTCACAGGTCACTTTGAAAGACAGTAGGAAACAAACTGTATTTTGGTACTAAGCAAATTCAAGAGAAAGCATCAGATATTCACTTCCCTTCTCGGTGACTCAGATAGTAAAAATCTGCCTGCAATGCAGGAGATCCAGGTTCAATTCCTGGGTCTGGAAGATCCCCCTGGAAAAAGCAATGGCTACCCACTCAAGTTTTCTTGCCATGGATAGAGTAGCCTAAGGTCACAAAAAGTCAGACACGACTGACTGACTTTCACCTTCCTTTACAAATGATACCTTAAGATAAATGGTTAACGAGGAGAAGTTTCTTTTTATATTAAATTCCAACTCCAGATTTTAAAAAAATGTAGGATTAGAATAGCACCATTTTGTAGCCTTTATATTTAAGGTTTTTAACATCACCAATAAACAAACAAGCAAAACAAACTACTTAACTTCTATTTGTTTGTAATCATTCATCTCTCCAAGTTTGTGCTGATCTCATAGCTGTCCGGAGCCGCATTAGGCATTGCTGAAAAAATGGAGGCACGGCCCCAGCCTGCTCTCCTCATTCTGCAGGCACGGACCCGGGATGAAGGAGTTAGCTCTTGTGATTCTGACTTGTTTCTTCCTTTCTTCGGTTGAGTTGGTTGGAAAGAATGTTAAGGTGCTTATTGTTCTTGAGAGAAGCGTGAGAAAGCACAAAGCCTTCTGCAGTTGTGCCCAGAAAATAATCTATAAAGTAACCATTGACATTTGTTCAAGGATTTTTACAAAGAATGTCCCAGGATGAGCACATAGGCTGCAGCTTGAGGCCATGGGAAAGATTGTTGTCTGAGACCTGTTTGTGAGGGAAATGTTTATGGCAAAAGAAGTTTGCTGAGTTTAGGGTTTAGGAATAATTAAGAATAGTTAGAAGCCTTTTTAGGAGATAGTGAGCTTAAGATACTAGGGGCAAGCAGGATTTAGAAAGATAAGAAATAAACTGAGGAATGTGGTATGCAGCCCAGGCATAAGCATAAGTTACAATGTAATCACAAGTAAACAGGATTCTGAGAGAATCGCTAAAGCAGAAACTCTGTTTGAAGGGCAGCAATGAGACAATCATCTGGGTGAGGGGGAACTGAAAATGTCAAACCTAACCTAGTGTCAGTGAACTCCGGGAGTTGGTGATGGATAGGGAGGCCTGGCTTGCTGCGATTCATGGGGTCGCAAAGAGTTGGACACTACTGAGCGACTGATCTGATCTGATCTGAACCTAATGCTTTTGAAAAAGTATAAAAGAGAACCTGATGCTTGAAATAAACATGTAGTCCCGTACCTCACCTCGAGTCAGAGGCTACATCATTTCCCGCCGACACCTCTCATCCCTTCAGGCTGATCCCCTGGCTGCTGGAGCTGGACTCCGGCACATAGCATGCCCCAGTGACATTGACCTTGGTCATGAGACTGGCTTTGAATAAGAGAATGTGAGCAAACCTGACACAGGCCACCGTCACACAGAAGCAAGTGCAGCTGCATGGTTCGGCTCTTCTTCCCCTGAGTTTCTGTCCTCAGTCATGGAAATGGCCAGCACAAGGGGGTGCCTGCTTCCTCACTCTGAGTACCAGAATGAGAATTCACAGAGAGAAGAAGCGCTGACCTGCAAAACCTGTCAGCAAGACATAGTATCAGCCCGAGCAAGCCGCTGAGATGTGAGGAGTTTGCTAGTGGAGTTATTTTACCAAAAGCATCAAACTTGACTCTGAGCAAGTTACCATCCTCAGCAATGACAGGACACACACAGGACGGAGCCACACATTAAATGACTTCGTGGGATTCACTCAGCTAAAGCCAGATTGAGAAAACCTACATGATAAAAATTCCAGTTTCTTGGAAAAAAAAAAGAAGAATAAGAAGGAATAAAAAGGAGATAGAATGAAAAGAGACTTAAAGACATGCATGTATCCTGTAACTTTAACCTAATAAATATCTTTAATGGGACACCTCTAGATCCAAGAGTGGTCAAGGGGTGACCACTTGCAGGTAGAGGCTGGAGGGTTATGGACAGAACTTGATTGTACCCTATACCTCCTTGGCCCTTTGTGGTGGGATATGTTGAGAAGAGAAAGCAGGTGAACCAGAGATTTTATCTGTACTCTTATTTCAGTGCTACAAATATTAGCAAGTAACAGCCCTAAAGAGGATGGATTGCTAGGGGTGGGAAGGGAAGCAAGCAGCTCAGTTGAGAGGCTCCTGCAATAACATAAACAAAAAAGATGTGTGGAACTTCCCTGGTGGCCCAGTGGCTAAGACCCTGTGCTCCCAAGGCAGGGGGCTTGGGGTCCATCCCTGGTCAGGGAACTGGGTCCCACATGCCACAGCTAGGAGTTCACCCACAACAACTAAAGATGCCGTATGCCACAACCAAGATTGAAGACTCCACATGCCGCTAAGACCCGGTACAGCCAAATAATTTTTTTTTTTTTAAAGCGATATGTCAGTCGGGATGGGATGGAATGAGAAATATGAGAAAAAATTCAGGCACCATTACATTGCATGCTGATAGAATCTCCACTTCTGAAAAATTACAGTATTGCTCAAACATTCCCAGGTCATGAGATGATGCTAGTAACTATATTCAAGAATCAAAATTTAAATGTTGAATTCTGTACCTACTTATGGCTTCAAAGGAGGGAAGTTGGGCAGAAGTGAAAGTGTTGAATCAGGAGAGAACCCAGTGTGACGGCTGCAATAAAGAGTGCCTTACCAGCTGGGTATACACACTGGTAAGAGAAAGCTAACCGTGAAATTATGGTGATGGGGAAAAGGGAATTTTCAGCAAAGGAGATGGAAGGCAGATGGGGGTACTGTGAAATTAAAGAAGGAGGCAGGGTAGTTATTCATAGCTATTCTTCTGTTATACCTCTTAAGTATGTGTGCTTCAAGAGTGAATAGAAAGTAATTTGATTTGAAATAGAAAAGCATTAAAGCTTGGGAATATGAAAACATGAGAAATGACCTCAAATTAAATGTGTTTAAAATGGTTTTTAGGGCTTTCTTTGGTCCATATAAGTCACCTTAACAAAACATTTTAATAAACTACTTTGAAAAAATAGTGGACTTTTTGGAAGAATATGTCCCCACTGATTCAAGGCAAATTGTATGGCTAAAATTTATGAAAATTATTGCAGAGCTCCAAAAGCCAGCTCTTTTCCCAGGGTGGATGCTGATTTTTATTCTATAGAGGGAGTCCATGTGATCAGTACCAGAGGTTCCTCCCTGTCCCTAGTCAGGTTTCCTTGGTGCAGCTCCTGAAATGAGTGATGCCACTGAATGCACTTCTCTAGAGAAGAGGATTGCCACGGTCGCCGGCCAGCACTGCAGACCCTGGGGAAAAGTGTGCCAGCTGGGAGGGAAGCTCTTGGGGGGCACTGAGACCCCCCAAGATACCACCTTATCACCTTCCACCCACAGACCCATCAGATAGCAACAAAAATACACTTTCATCAAAATCAAAACTGAAAGACAGTGAGGCAGCTCAATGCAGAGAATCCCTTTGATGGAGGTGGCACACTCAGACAAAGGTTTGCCTTCCACCCAAGTTGTGAGACGTGGGGCAAATTACTGAGCCTTCCCAAGCTTGTTTCTCCATTCATAAGATGGGGAAAAAATTTAAATGCCGATTCTGAGTCCTAGTAGAAAATAAATATGATATACATAGAATATATTTACATGTAATATACTAGTGAATCACATATTCTTTTTTTATATTAATAGAAAAAATTCTGGAATGCTGTCCTCTAAGGCTACCTGTATGTGATGGATGAGGGCCATTGTCATACAGAGAAGCATAACTGGTTGCAAAGAGCACAGACCTTGGAGTCAGGCTACTTTGGGACTTGAGGAAAGTTGTTTAACCTCTTTGTGCCTCAGTTTCCCTATCACTAGAATGGGGCTAAATAAAAACCTACCTCAGAAGGTTTCTTTGAGAATTAATTGACCTAATCTATGAAATCATCTCAAACAGTGCCCAGTATGCTGTAAGGGTAATAAAACTGTTAGCTATTTATATTGTTTTATTTGGTTTATTCCTGTTCTCTAATTTTTCTACAGTGATTAAATATTGGTTTTACAATATGAAAAATGTATAAAGCCTAAAAGAAAGGTTTTTTGTGATATATTGAATATGAACTGTTATTGACAGATATTTTAATTAATTTGTATCCTAAATGAAACTAAAATAATGAACACTACTAAAGTGATATATCAAACAGAGAACCAGGGCCATAAGCTTTTTACTGCTCCATTCCAGGAAGTAAAGCCTCTTAGGAGCGAGGTTTATATATTTGTGTGAGTTTTCGCCACTGTTTTCTTTATCTTGCCCTTTGCACAGCAGCAGGCAGCTCAAGTCCTGTGTTGTGTACTGCTTTGTTCACAGCCAACTCTATGTATATGCAACATCAGTATTTCCCCATCAGTGGTGGGGGTAACCTTGCTTAAGTTCTCCAAGCTGTGCATAGCTGTTTCTTTTTTAAAGAGTATGAAAAGGCAACAGCAGCTGTCTCACTTACCGGAGACAAACGCATACAAAATGGCGGACTCATCAGCAACCCCCAACAGACTCGAAGCCCCCTGGACAACAAAGCTCTCCAGAGGCCAGACACCTCGGTCACAGCCTCCTGTTGTTAGGGTCACATGCAAACTCAGCACGATCTCCACATTCAGGACGTCTCTTGCCCGAGGGGTGGGTTCAGGACAACCAACTGCTGTTTTATTGAAAATATTCAGCTGGCTGAGCCAGACCAATATTGAAGAAATTTATTATTTGAATTGTTCAATTCCCTGAGAATTTTCCTCTTACTGTTCAGGAAGAATGAGGAAATGGCAGTGTGACACACACACACACACACACACACACACACGCTTTAGGTCAAATTATCATCAAGAAGCCAGTAGGATACCTCTTCAAACGCGCTGCTGCAATCACGCTTTCAATCCGGCCACCACACTTTGCAGGTAATTGCAAGCCAGGGGCAAGCCACAAATACCATTAAATACAGACATTACCGTTCCTGACGCCCATGAGCACCATCACCACAATGAACTACCAGCACACTAGGACCCCAGATCACATGGACTATACATTTCGCAAGAACTTTTAAAGTCCAGACTAAGGGAGGAATTCTCCAGGCTATAAAATTTCTTTGGAGACAACATGAATTCAGAAGGAGAAAGTTAATTGAGGTAAAGCAAAAATAGTGATGGATTTTTTTCTAAATTTAGAGAGCAGAAAGGTTTCTCTTTTTTGGTTCAACTCTTTTCTTTCAAAGTTTCTTTCTGTCTTTCTCCAGTGAGTCTATTAGCATGACTCTCTAGACCTAATTGGCAAACAGAAATAAATGAATCACAGGCACACACCCAAGCATTTTGAACGAATTTATAGCTGGACTGTGTACATATGGATCAAAATGGGCATCCTGCCATTGTTGATAAGCACCTTGGCAGACAGACCTCAGAAAACTGAGCAAAATTATAATACCATAAACGGTAGAATCACTGAACATTTCAGCATGTATCACAAATAAAGCAATACAGTTTCTATCAGAGGAAATTATTCCTGATAGAGCTGCCAGCCTGTTTTGGGGTACTGGGCATGAAAATATGAGATGCTAGGCAACTTGCTTTATTTCCATATTTTTAAAACCTTCAGCAAGGTTTTATTTCAAAGATAATGTAAAACAGCACACCCTGTGTTGGGTGGGGACACACCAAGGGGAATTTTTTTTAAGAAATACCAATTTTGAGACAGAAATCAAAGTTTAGAGGCAAACAAGTTCTTCTCTGGTTAAAGAAACATAAGTAGCAGAGTCTCTAAGAGAGAGTGCCATTTAACCTATTTTATAAATGCTCAAGAAGTGGGAATACAAAAGCAACTACTTTCAGGGACGTAAAGATATTACAGAGTTCCCTCATAGCTTAGTCAGTAAAGAATCTGCCTGCTATACAGGAGACCTGGGTTTGATTCCTGGGTTGGTAAGATCTCCTGGAGAAGGAGTTAGCAATCCACTCCAGTATTCTTGCCTGGAAAATCCCATGGCTAGAGGAGCCTGAGAGGCTACAGTCCATGGGGTTGCAAGAGTCGGACGCAACTTAGCGACTAAACACTTTTTTTTTCTTGATAGTTTAGTGGTAGACTAAAGGACATGATTGATTCTGTATGGGACATGATATGATGTTTGAGCATCAGAATAGGTAAATCAAGAGGAAATATCTTCAAGATAAAAGAGAACAAAAATTACTTGTAAAATTATGACCTGTCCAAATAAGGAATATCCAATGTCTTTTTTGTGCATAGTACATGTATGGTAATTCTAGAGAATAAGACAGCTGCATGGTAAAGTTTTCCATGGATGTGGGACCAATGCATGGCTGGAAAATAAGCTCTAGGTGTCATTAGGATGAGAATTAGAAACAAAATAAAAAGTACTCTTCAACCTTTGTGGAAGTCCTGTTGGACTTGAACCTGAAAATTGCTTCAATATTGGACATGAAGAAACGCAGTGAAGCCACTGAGGAGAGAAAATCTACTGCGGGGACAAAAGGCCTGATTCACGTATAAGGAGAGACACACATCTCGAACATTTGGATAAGAGGAACTGGATACTCATTCAACGAAATTCTGAGAGGTATTGAAATGCTCCATGTGGGCTTAATCCCTATCCTTCCTTTCTGGTTCAAACTTCTTAATTATATACATATATTTTATGTTTCAAATTTTTATTTTCTCACCTCTATTTCAATCTTCAATCATTTAATCAAACATCTGTACTCATTACTCCTTCTAAACATAAACAACTCCTTCTAAAGGAATTAAAAATTCCCTAATTCCAGATCTAATAGAGAATTTCTTCTCATTGTCTTGATCTTTCTTCCCTGGTCATTTCTTTATTGAAACTCTCTCCTCCCACTGCTCCTATAATGCCTCCTCCCTGGTTTCCTTTCCGCCTCTCTATTTCTCGTCACTCCACCAGCTTCATTCTCTCTATCTGTACCTTCAATTAGGTTGTCCTTGCCTCTTCTAAAGCTGCATGCACACCCATGATCTTCACCATGCCCAGATTTCAATTACAACCTATTCTTGAGTTATTTCCCAAATTCTCCTCTGTCCCCATTATCTCTCCCCCTGAATTCTTGATCCATATTTTCAATTGTCCACTGGACAACCCAGATGAATGTCCTTCACAAATACAAAGATTACATGCCTAACATCAAACTCAAGAGTTCTCCCTGCACTCCTAACCCACTCCTCCTCAATCTCAGTCCCACAGGCAGAGTCCTTACATTGGGTCTTGGGGAATTTACAAAAGGCATCCTTCCCTAGGCTAATTCAGCCCTATGCCAGACTAGACTCTGGCACTCAGGGGAAACTTGAGCCCTTACACCTCCTCTGAAGGCTGTTCTTGGTGGAAAGTACAGCCTGCACGGCTGTTTGAAGTAGGTAGTCTGTGTCAGGGAGGGAAAATTTCCCTCTACCTCTCATGATTCTTTTGGCATGTCTAATAGTTCAGTTCAGTCGATCAGTCATGTCCGACTCTTTGTGACCCATGGACTGCAGCACACCAGGCCTCCCTGTCCAGCACCAACTCCCAGAGTCCACCCAAACCCATATCCATTGAGTTGGTGATGCCATCCAACCATCTTATCCTCTGTCATCCCCTTCTCCTCCTGCCCTCAATTTTTCCCAGCATCAGCGTCTTTTCCAATGAGTCAGCTCTTCGCATCAGGTGGTCAAAGTATTGGAGTTTCACTCAGTCCTTCCAATGAACACCCAGGACTGATCTCCTTTAGGATGGACTGATTGGATCCCCTTGCAGTCCAAGGGACTCTGAAGAGTCTTCTCCAACACCACAGTTCAGAAACATCAATTCTTCAGCGCTCAGCTTTCTTTATAGTCCAACTCTCACATCCATACATGACAACTGGAAAAACCATAGGCTTGACTAGACGAATCTTTGTTGACAAAATAATGTCTCTGCTTTTTAATATGCTGTCTAGCTTGGTCATAACTTTCCTTCCAAGGAGTAAGAGTCTTTTAATTTCATGGCTGCAGTCACCATCTGCAGTGATTTTAAGTTAACACAAAACAGAGTAACAGGAGGGGAAAAAATTGATTTTGTATGCATGGAGGTCTTATAAATATAGGACTCAAAGAAATCACCAAAGCAGGCAGTTTTTATATGTTTTAGACAAAAAAATAATACATTAATGAAGAATTGATAGACAACACAGTTTGGGCTGGAGGTAGTAACTAGTAAAGAAGTAACAAGGTTTGTTTATACAGCCTTCTCAGCCCTAATTTCCCTGTCTTTCGTGGTAAGGATGTCTCTCTACCTCCTGGTACAGGGAGGGTTCCTTTCCTGTGAGAGATTTATTTCCTGCTTTCAGAGGGACAAAGGAGGGTCAGAGTGTCCTTTTTGTACTGGCTGTTTCCTATATAACTTTAATTCAAAATAATCAATATATCAAAGTGATATAATTGGGAGCAGCCTGCCCTGAACCCCATCACCTGCCATCTTCTTATCACTCAAAGTTAGAATTTCAGAGTTATCATTTTTATAACTATTCAGGCATCAAATTCTGTCCATTTCATTTTAGGAATAGCTCTACTATATAAGAAATATTTTTATCTAATATACTTGCTGTCACCAGGGCTTCCCTGATAGCTCAGGTGGTAAAGAATCTGCCTGCAATGCAGGGGACCTGGGTTTGATCTCTGGGTTGGGAAGATCCACTGGAGAAGGGAATGGCAACCCACTCCAGTATTCTTGCCTGGGAAATCCCATGGACAGAGGAGTCTGGTGGGCTACAGTCTACAGGGTTGCAAATAGTTGGACATGACTGAGCAACCAACATTTGCTCTCAGTTCATATAGTGTATATTAGCAAGGCTTAATTTCTTATTTGTTAAAATATTAATAAATAAACATCAACAGAAATTCTAACATTTTGTTTTAGTCTATCTAGATTGCTATAACAGAATACCATAGACAGGGTGGCTTAAATAACAAACATTTATTTCTTCCAGCTTTGGAGGTTGGAGATCTGAAATCAAGGTATCAACATGGACAGGTTCTTGGTAAGGGCCCTCTTCTGGGTTGCTAATTGCCAATTTCTCACTGTATCCTTACATGGCAGAAAGACAGCAGAAGCAAGTTTTCTCATGACTCTTATAAGTGCACCAATCCCATTCATTAGGGCTCCACCCTCATGACCTCTTCTAATCCTAATTACTTTCCTAAGACCTCACCTCCTACTACTACTGTATTGAGGGTAGAGCTTCAACATATGAATCTGGGGGAACACAAACATTCAGTCCATAACATCTTTCTTTGTTGTTGTTGTTGTTGTTTTTTAAGAATTTATTTATGTATTTTTGGCTGCATTGGGTCTTTGTTGAGACACATGAACTCTCTTGTTGCCCTGTAGCATGTGGGATCTTAGTTTTCCAACCAGGCATCAAACCCACGTCCTCTGCATTGAAAAGCAGATTCTTAACCACTGGACTACCAGGGTAGTCCCTGTAACATCTTTCTTTTCTCAGTGCAGTAGATAACTCACTAGGGTAGATTTATCCCACTTTGGAGATTATGTTTATAAAGATTAAACTGCATAGCATACGTACAAGATCTTTTTTAATATTAATTTTTATTGGAGTATAGTTGCTTCACACTGTGTTAGTTTCTGCTGTACAGCAAAGTCAATCAGCTATATGATTGATTCTGTTTTAGATTTCCTTCCCATTTATGTCACCACAGAGCATTGAGCAGAGTTCCCTGTGCCATACAATAGGTTCTCATTAATTATCTATTTTATACATAATATCAATAGTAATGTACAAAACCTTTAACAACCAGCCACAAAATGTGTTTTCAGCCCTGTGTTTCATTCCTCCATTCTTGCTCCACTCAGAAGTACTTGGTATTTCTTGAATGAATCCACATGGCTTCCTGCCTCTGTACATTTGTACATTCCCTGGTTCTTTCTGGAATTGCCTCACCTCTGCTTTTCCTAATGTACTCTTCCTCATCTTTCAAATTTTAACTCAAAGGTTATTTTTTCCATCAAACTTCCTCCAATCCTTATTCCACCCTCTCCCACTCCAACATTCATATGTTGAAACTCTACTCTACTAGGAGGTGAGGTCTTAGGGAAGCAATTAGGATTAGAAGAGGTCCTGAGGGTGGAGCCCTAATGACTGGGATTGGTGCGCTTATAAGAGTAGTGAGAAAGCTTGCTTCTGCTGACTTTCTGCCATGTAAGGAAGAGTTATCACCTCCCCCTGCAGTGACACCATAGCTCCTTCTACATGAAATATGTACTGCAATCCTCTCGTGCTAGTTGGTTTTTTTTTATATCACTTTCTCCACCATTAGATTTTACTCTGTCTGAAGTAGAAATCATGTCTTATTCATTTTGTATACTAAAGGCTTAGGATTGTTTGACATATTGTAGGTGCTTTGTGAAGGTTGAATGACTGAATAAACAAAATGGATGAATATTTTAAATTGAAGTTCCCTTACCCTGTGTCCAAGCAGAGGCTGGTAGAAGGAATTTAAATATTGACTAGGTGCATAGTCTAGATATACTTTAACACACGTAAACAACATGTGAGTTTCCTGAGTCATACAGCAAGTTCCCGTTGGCTATCTATTTTACATATGGTAATATAAGTCTCCATGTTACTCTTTCCATACATCTCACCCTCTCCTCCCCTCTCCCATGTCTGTAAGTCTATTCTCTATGTCTGTTTCTCCATTGCTGCCCTGTAAATAAATTCTTTGGTACCTTTTTCTAGGTTTGTATATATACGTTAGAGTACAACATTTAACTTTCTCCTTGTGACTCACTTCAAACTCAAACAGGGGCTGTGTATCAATCTAGAGGGGTGGGATGGGGTGGGTGATGGAAAGGAGGTTCAAAAAGGAAGGGATATATGTCTACCTATTGCTGATTCATGCTGAGGTTTGACAGAAAACAACACAATTCTGTAAAGCAATTATCCTTCAATAAAAAAATAAATTAAAAAGAAAAAAAATGTGTGTGACAGCAAGCCCCTTCTAACTTCAAAATGTCATGTTACACACCCCTCCTCCTCAGCAGGACACCTTTAGTGTCTGCAGAAAGAATTGAGATTCTGTAAATCTGCATTTATTTTCACCAGGCACTAAATGTGCTAAAACATATTTCTGTCTCCTAATTCTATGGTTCATTGTAGTGATTTTACAACATGTACACAAATTTTTGCTACTCTTTTCTTAAAAGGTGAGCCTAATCCTCCTCTCCTTGAATGTGGGCTGGACTTTCAGGTCCCCTTCCAAGAAATAAAATCAAGAGGGGGTGGGGTGGTGGTGTGAGACATCAGAGTTTAGAATTTTAGATCACAAAAGGCACTTCAGCTTTCCACTCCCTCGCTTGCACTCTGTTGGACTGCTTACTCTGGAGGAACCAGCAGACATGTGAGGACATTCAGGTTCCCTGCAGAGAACACCCTGTGGTGTGGAACCCCAGAATGCTGCCACCAGTCATGTGAGGAGCCACCTTGGAAGCAAACTCTCCAGTCAAGCCCTCGGATGACGGCAACCCTGGAACTTCTCAACTGCACCTTGAGAGACCCTGAGCCAAAACCACACCTCAGAAACCTTGTGTGACAATGAATGCTTGTTTTGTTAAACTGTTAAAGCGAGATAATTTACTAGACAGCCAAAGTTAACTAATACCTGCATAGACTATCTTTGTTTTGAACAATTCCCAGAATATTAGAAATAGGCTCTCCTACTGCTGCTGCTAAGTCGCTTCAGTCGTGTCCGACTCTGTGCAACCCCATAGACAGCAGCCCACTAGGCTCCTCTGTCCCTGGGATTCTCCGGACAAGAATACTTGAGTGGGTTGCCATTTCCTTCTCCAATGCATTAAAGTGAAAAGTGAAAGTAAAATCGCTCAGTCGTGCCCAACTCTTAGCGACCCCATGGACTGCAGCCCACCAGGCTCCTCCGTCCATGGGATTTTGCAGGCAAGAGTACTGGAGTGGGGTGCCATTGCCTTCTCCGTAGGCTCTCCTACCTCTCTGCAATCCTCTGGAAAAAATAACTGTAAGGGGAAAAAAAAAAGGAACTAGTGTCTGCCAAGGCCCAAAGTAAATTTATGGAACCCACTAACCCATGAGTTGTAATAGCTTGGATGTATTTCTAGGTTCAAGAAGGGCTTAGCTACACTTATGAATGATATTCATTTACTCATTCATTCATAAGTCACTTAAAAGCACCTGTTCCGTGTTAGTCACTGGGCCTGATGATGGTAGGATCCTACTTGGTTATCAAGGAAAATGATTTATGTTGGGAGGAGGCGTCTGGCCCTCTAAGGTTAAGGGAGACATCCACGCCCTCCTTCAAAGGGCACCAGAGTCACCCTGAGGGAGAGGAAGTGAGCCACGAAGCACAGACCAAGAAGAGGATTATTTACACCCTCGTAGTTTCCAAGTTGATCACTCACTGACTTCTACGTGACAAACCCATGGTTTTCATCTCCACAGCATCCAGTGAAGTTCTCATTTTCAGAGCCTGAGCGCCCCTCTGCACACAGTGCTGCAGACATGAAATGGAAAGGCTGCCCAGCATAGAACGTCAGCAGAGCCCCAGACCTACAGCCATGCTTTTCCGAGCCAGAGATTTTTAGACACTTCAACAGGAAACTTGTGGCACAGATGGAAAATAAATTGCATCTGTTAAGCAGAGTAAATGGGAGCGGGGGAGCTTCAAAGATCAAAAAGCTGTGTAAGAGATACTCTGAGGACCCAGATTATATAAATGCTTGTAAGCTATGAGTGTTTTCATACAGTGCTATTAAGAAACCTGCAATTAAGGTGTTGGAGGTTTTTCTTAAACACACACGCACACATACCCTCGCAGGGAAATCAATCCCCTCTCATAAAAGAACAGTGGTAGGTGTGCGGAACGGTTTCCGTGCCCCGGGGCAGGCACAGCGCCTGGAGACGAGTCAGTCTAACCTGTGGGAAGATACCATTTGATGTACCACCAAGAGCTAGAAGACAGCAGCGCCTCCCTGGGAGCCTGCCACTTCTCCTACAAACCTCAAACCAGGGTGTATGGAAAACCCTGCCCCTAGAGGCGGGGCAGGAGAGGAATGAGGGGCGGGGGAGATGTGCTTTCTTCTCCAGAGCCAGGTAGGGCATTTGTGAGACTGTCCTGCCATCTCCTAACCAGGTAGGCACGCAGGCCTCACACCTGCAGCTTCTGGAATCGAGCCGTCCTGCTTCTGCTCAGCCAGGTTCCATAAAGGGCACAGATGGAACCCTGACATTTTAGTGCGGCCAATGCCATCACTGGTGCTCTTTTCTCAGGGCTGACTCACAGTTAAAGTGTTTGAATAATTTAGACCCACTGCCATCTGAAAAACAAAAAACAAAAAAAAACAAAAAAAAAAAACGGTCCAGGCTATTTAACGTAAGTAGTGAGACCCAACCAGAAAAACTGTGGTGTGGGTAGAACCAGGTGAAACCAAGAAGTCTTTTCTTTAGGAAATGACACTCAGGTGTGGTCGCTGGAATAGCAGCATTACTATCACCTGGAACTGGTTAGAAATGAAAGTTCTCAGGCCCCATCCAGACTTCCTGAAGCGAGACTCCAGGAAGGGAGCCTAACCATGTGTGTGTTAACACAGCTTCCAGGGGTCTTGGTGACACAAAAGTTTGAAAACCACTGTCTCAGAGGGGTAAGTCATGATCTCATTCTGTTTATTTATAGAATCATACAAATGGTAGAGGAGAATGGATTGGGTTGCATTCAGGTGAGAATTTCTGGCTTCTTGTCTTTCTGACTTGTTTCAGGAGCCACGGTGAAAAATCCAAGGATACTTCCTTCCACGTGTTAGGCTGATCGCTGCTGTGCAGTTTGGGAGAGCTACATCAGCAGGTCTTACACTTTCTCAAGTTGCATTACAACCAAGTCTAGTTTATCCTGTTTCATATTGCAATAATGTTTTCCTAAAAAAGCAGACAAACGCTGTGTACGTTGGTATCAGGTAACTGTGTTTGGGCTGTGAAAGTACACAAAGGCCCACATAGAGAAAAATTTTGGCTAGCAATGAACAACTACTGCTGAACATCACAGAATCACGCTGGATTCAGGGCAGGGGCAGGCAGAAGATGGAGATGTTATGACAACATTCTCTCCTGTCACTCAAACTTCATTTAGAAAACGTAGGCCTCCTTCAGAATTAAAAGGGGGGAGATTCCATAACTTCCACTTAAATAAAATAGCCCCTCTATTTAAGGCTCTCATAGTTATTAAACTAATGTTACTACAGTACTTCTGGACTCACCAGTGTAAGAAGCTAAATAATTGCATGTGTACTATGATTATCAGCAACTGGAAGCAATAGTGTCAGGGCATGCAGGAGCCACAAATCAAACATCTCATTGTTCTCTCCTTGACAGGCTTCCTCTGTTCCACAGATGTCATTAGTCCCAGGAAGCTGACCTGCAATTTCTCTAATCATAATCATCCAGTATTAGAGCTCCAAGAGTGAGATGTTTTTCTCCTAAAGTTTAGTGAAAGAGATTTTTACAACCATGTTTCTTATGCATGGCAGTCAGAAAATGATAAAATGCTGTTCTGAGGTATTTTGAGATGCCATATAATTTAATACATAACCGTCATCATGTTTTTCATTGGGTTATTTTTCCAAGAGAAGATTCCAGAATTTCTTGTAGGGGGTAATTATGAGCATACAGGGTATCTGTTGAGCAGCTCTGTAAAGGTGAGGAAGTGGGAGAGAGCTGTAGACTATTAACAGAATAAGCTCCAGGGGAAATTTTCAGCCCTAGTTCTTGACCTCATGAAAGGTATTACCATCTCACTATCCCTAGAACAGGCCTGGAAGACAAAACAGAATTTAAAATTCTGATCTGACTCTCCCAGCAACATTTGATTTCTGTAAATGCTGCACTATAATTTCCCAAACTTTAGGCATCAATAAATCCTCTACTTAAGCCCCTATGTCTGATGTGTCAAATAGCTTCCCAAAGCATTTCAATCTCTGTCCTGTTCTCATGTAGTGGGTACAAGATCATGCGTGCGTGCTGAGTCGTTTCAATTGTGTCCAACTCTTCACAACCATAGCCCTCCAAGCTTCTCTGTCCATGGGATTCTCTAGGCAAAAGTACTGGAGTGGGTTGCCTTGCCCTCCTCCAGGGGATCTTCACAACCCAGAGATCAAACCCTCATCTCTCGTGTCTCCTGCAGTGGCAGGTGTGTTCTTTACCACTAGTGCCACCTGGGAAGCCCATGAGATCCTAGAAAACATATATGTTGGTCTCTGCCCCTGGTTCCTGGCATAGAGTTTCTGAAACCCTTGTAACAACCTGGATGATAGGAATGGGTTTTACTCTGATGAGATAACTCTGGTTGGGCTCGTGGATGTGGATGGGTCACTGGAAAGGCCAAGACATGATTAGGAACTTGAAGTCTTCAGCCCTGCCCCTCATTCTCTTGAGAAGGGAGAAGGGCTGAAAATGGAGTTTATGATTGGTCATGCCTACATGATGAAGCCTCCATAAAATTCTAAAAGGAAGGAGCGCTGGAGAGTTTTCAGGTTGGTGAACAGGTGGAACTTCTAGGAGAGTGGCATGCCCAGAAAGCTCATGGATGCTCTGCATCCCTTCCCATATTCCTCACCATATGTGTCTTCTCATCTGGCTGTTCATCTGTTATCTTTCACTGCATCATTTGGTAAACTGGTAAGCAGAAGTAAGTTCTTCCTTGAGTTCTGTGAGCTCTTTGAGCTAAATTAATCAAAGCCAAGGAAAGGGTGGTGGAACCCTCCTTTGTAAGAAAAGTCAGACAGAAGTCTGACTGGTGACCCGCTATGTGCAATTAGCTCTGAGGTAGGGTGGGGACAGTCTTATGGGACTGTATTAGATGACCCAAATACTGGAATTTCAGCTTTAGCATCAGTCCTTCCAGTGAATATTCAGGGTTGATCTCCCTTAATATTGACTAGCTTGATTTCCTTGCTGTCCAAGGGACTTTCCAGGAGTCTTCTCCAGCACCACAGTTCAAAGGCATCAATTCTTTGGTGTTCTGCCTTCTTTATGGTCCAGCTCTCACAACCGTACGTGATCACTGGGAAGACCACAGACTTGACTGTGTGGACCTTTGTCAGCTGAGTAATGTCTCTGCTTTTCAACACACTGTCTAAGTTTGCCATCACTTTCCTGCCAGGAAGCAACTGTCTTCTGATTTCATGGCTGCAGTCACCATCTGCAATGATTCTGGAGCCCAAGAAGAGGAAATCTGTCACTACTTCCACATTTTAGCCTTCTGTTTGCCGTGCAGTAATGGGGCTGGGTGCCATGATCTTGGGTTTTTTTTTCATATTTATTCTTAAGCTAGCTCCTTCACTCTCCTCCTTCTCCCTCATCAAGAGGCTCTTTAGTTCCTCTTCACTTTCTGCCCTTAGAGTGGTATCATCCGCATATCTGAGGTTGTTGATGTCTCTCCTGCCTATCTTGATTTCAGCTTGTAACTCATCAACCCTGGCATTTCTAATGATGTGCTCAGTATATGGATTAGCAAACAGGGTGACAGCAGACGGCCCTGTCGTACTCCTTTCTCGATCTTAAACCAATCAGTTGTTCTATACAGGGTTTTAACTGTTGCTTCTTGACCCACATACAGGTTTCTCAGGAGACAGGTAAGGTCTTGGCTTATAAAGCATCATAAAAATTCTTGGCTTCTGAAACATCAATTTACCATGGCTAATCAATAAGTCACATCAAAGTTTCCTTTGGAAAAGCCTCCTCGTATGTTACTCTCTCACCAGTCATGTTTTTACCTTGCTTGATATGCAGATAAAAACCTGTTGTTAGGGACTGAATGTTTGTGTCCTCCCACCAAGCTTATATGCTAAAGTCCCAACCTCCAACGTGTGAGTATTTGAAGTTGGGGCCTTTGGGGAGTAATCAGGATTACGTGAGGTTGTGAGAGTAGAGCCTTGGTCCCATGAGATTAGTGCCCTCATAAGAAGAGATGCCAGGGAACTTGGTTTCTCTCCTTTCACCATGTAAGGGCACAGTGAGAAGGCAGTCTTTTGTAAGCCAAGAAGAGAGCCCTCACCAGAAACCAACCAGCCTGGCACCTTCATCTCAGACTTCTAGCCTCCAGAACTGTAAGAAATAAATTTTTGTTTAAGCCACCCAGTCTATGGTGTTGTGTTAATATACAGGTTTTGGCCTAAGAATCTTTTTATTAGAAAATTTAGTATTAATGTATTTTTTGGCTTTGCTGTGCAGCTTGCAGATTGTTAGTTCCCCTACCAGGGATTGAAGCTGAGCCCTTGGCAGTGAAAGTGCAGAGCCCTAACCACTGGACTACCAGGGAATTCCCAAGTATTAATTTTTATTTTAAAGACATTACAAATAACAAATGAAGAAAAAAATAAAATACTTATTGATCAATTTGTATATATCAGGAGCTGAAATAACAATAATTGTTATTATTATTATCAATAATATTATTATTACAAATGAAGAAATTGAAGTCTAGAAATGTTAAGTAATAATTGGTCCAAGATCTCTTTAATAAGAATCAGTCAGGATAAACCCCATAACTTGTCTTCTGGGAATGACTATGTTCTTTCCTTCTCATCCAAATCCTCTTTCTCCTGTATTCTAAGAGAACTTGGTCTGTTCCATTCATGAAACCCTTTATATATTGTCTTTCAATACAGGTATTTGTAAGAAAAGTATATATATATATAATCATTGAATATAATAAATACATGGTCAAAATATTATTTTTTACATACCTTTCATGTTTTTACAAGTTGAGACCTTGAGGCCATTAACTGCAGACCTGAGAAATTATGTCTGTATACAGAGTACCAACAGTTTGAATATTTGTTGCTTGATGAGGAACTTAATTTCTGCTAAGAAAAGCTTAAGTTTATAATCATTACTCTGAGTTAAGCTTTTTTATAACAAAGACTACATTAAAATAAAAATTATAGAACTTTTCATTTTATTTTATTTTATTTTATTTTTTTTAAGGTTTCAAAGGTGTTTACTAAAAAATATGGAACGCTTCACAAATTTGCGTGTCATCCTTGCGCAGGGGCTATGATAATCTTCTCTGTATCGTTCCAATTTTAGTATATGTGCTGCCGAAGCGAGCACAGAACTTTTCATTTTAAAAATTATGAAATAAAACCTTAGTGGAAGACTAAGGTAAACAGTTGGGAATGAGATATTTTGCAAAATTGAGTGGTTTTTTTTTTCTCACCATTAAGAATGATGGGATATAGAATATCCAATATGTTCTTGAATAAAGCATATTGGATAACATCAATATGTTCTATGAGTAGAAATTTGCCATGTTAGAGATTCTATAAAACTCTTGGTGTACTGAGGACATTTCACAGATGTTGATTGTTATTATCGCATTAAAAATACCAGAGATGAGGTAATTAGACATACTGTCCAATCTAAATCCTAGTTTAAAAGAAAATTAATTAATGTAAAAAGTACCTCAAAATTATGTCATTTGCTAAGGTAATTAGAAGGCTTAATGTATATTTAAATTTATCTATTTATTTAAATATATTTATACCTATAATAACAATTGAGCTAAAAAAGATAAAAATTCAAACTCATTTCTTTAGAAATCATTGGTATCATTTTAGGTGGATGAACACAAGAGTGAAAAATAAAACCTTCAGCTTGAACACTGGTACTTTATAAAAAACCACCTATCCTTTGTTCTGACTGCTAAAAAATAAAAATGATTTAGGAGCAAGAAGGTTTGAAACAATCTTTAAGTCAAGTAGTATATAAAAGCAATTATGAGGAGTGACATGTTCTATGCTATGCGGGAAAAAGTATATAAAAATGTCAAAATAGTAGCAATAAAAAGACTATAAACTTCATCCTCGTGTCCAGTCAGGAAATGAAAGATCTGTGTAACAGGCAGTGCTTTGAAAAAGTTAAAGTACTCTGTGCGTTAAAGACATCATAGGACCTGTAGGGCCGGGTCGCCACTAGTTCCCAGGAAGGATAAGGGGGAGAACGTACACATGACGTAAACGTGGTTGTTTTAGAACTTTCTTTCCTTTTCTTTGTACATGAGGGAAATAAAAGGCAGACGGTTTGCTGCCATGTTTCTTCCCGCCCAGAAAAGCTCTGGATAAAATACGGGTGCGGCCACACGCTCGCCCCCTCCGTCACACTCCTGCACTTCTTCCCCGCGCTGTGCGCCCCTCCCTCTGCGTGCTTCAGGGCCGCTTCAGAGTTGCCCTCCGTGGACCCCACCTCGACCAGCAGTTATCCGCCCTGAACGCCATTCTCCAGAGCTTTGCTAGGTGTTGCCAACTAGATAAACAATATAAGCTAAAATCTTTCTCGCTGATAAATGGTAGAGTATGTTATCCAGACTGAAACACATTTCATTTTAATGCCTCCTGCCAGGAGGAAAACAGCGTAGACATTTCTGCTAAGGTCAATAGAGGAAAACTCTAGGCCTTTGACTTTTCTCCCAGATAAACCATTTCACCACATTTTTAAGATCTCCCTGCAGTCAACCAAGATGCAGCCTTCCAGTCTCACTGCCTACTTTCATCAGGAAAGTCCCCCAAATACCCTCTTATATCCTAAGACCTCCTTATGTTAGATACCTACACACACACACACACACACACAAAGAATTTAATAAATTGAGTCTTTGAGCATGAGTAGAACTTTTATCTATGCAATTGTATTAGCTTTCATGGCTGCATAACAAATACCAGGAAGAGAGTAAAGCATCATCCATTTATTAGCTCCCAGTTCTGTGGATCAGAGTCTGGGTAGGCTCACCTCAATACTCTGCTTGGGTTCTCACAAAGCTGAAACCCAGGCATCAGTCCAACTGAGTTCTTAATTGGAGCCTCTCTTCAAGCATTCAGATTCTTGAAGAATTCAGTTACTTGCAGGGCTGAGGTACCCACTTCCTTCGTGGTGGTCACTTAGGACTATGATCAGTTTCTAGAGTCCACTCTCAGGTCCTTGCTCTGAAACTCCTTCTGTCCCAACAACAGCTTCCTTCTCATTCATCCCTACTCAGGCTTTTGATCTTCCTGTCTCTCCTTCTGCCACCAGCCAGAGAGAACTCTCTACTTTTAAAGGGCTCTTGTGATGAGGTTAGTCCATAGGGATAACCTCCCTATCTATGGTTAATTGATTGATAACCTTATTTACAAGTGGAAAACTTTCTTTTATCATGTTGTTGTTCAATCGCCAAGTCGTGTCTGACTCTTTATGACTCAATGAACTGCAGCATGCCAGGTTTCCTGCCCTTCACTACCTCCCAGAGTTTTATCAAACTCACATTGATTAAGTCAGTGAGGCCATCCCACTATCTCATCCTGTCGTCCCCTTCCCCTCCTGCCTTCAATCTTTCCCAACATCAGGGTCTTTTTCAAAGAGTTGGCTCTTTGCATCAGGTGGCCAAAGTATTGGAGCTTCAGCATGAGTCCTTTCATTGAATATTCAGGGTTGATTTCCTTTAGGATTGACTGGTTTAATCTCCTTGATGTCCAAAGGACTCTCAAGAGTCTTTTCCAGCACCACAGTTTGAAAGCATCAATTCTTCGGTGCTCAGCCTTCTTTAGGTAACATAACAGCAGGAGTAATGCTGAGAGCAATATTCATAGGGGCCATTTTAGAATTCTGTCAGCTACAGGGATCTCATATTTGCTTATAAAGTTTTTAGAGCAGTCTTTATTTTTGCCTATTTTATGGGTGACTTATGTAGATGCCTTAGCTGTCTCCAAC
Organism: Bubalus kerabau; assembly: GCF_029407905.1. Taxonomy (NCBI): domain Eukaryota; kingdom Metazoa; phylum Chordata; class Mammalia; order Artiodactyla; family Bovidae; genus Bubalus; species Bubalus kerabau. Next base: position 98,952,827 of record NC_073625.1, on the reverse strand, counting down.
AGAAAAATAACTCTTTAGAGCAGAGATGTTTTCTTTCTCAGTAAATTACTGTGGAAGAGAGACAATTGAGGCAAAGAAAAAGTAAAATATAAAAGGGTGCCATATTTGTTAAGTCTAATCAGACTATAAGGAGATAAGTTGAAGTTTAGGTAAGGGATTCAGAATTATGTAAATGGAAATCAAATAATAAAAATTTGTAAATTTGGGTCAGGATGAAACTCAAAAGGCACAAAAAGACATATGTGATACACTGGATTATGAAACTAAATTTTATTCCAGCTGAAAATTACAAGCTGGGAGTCTTCCAGGGATAAAGCTGCTAAAACCAGATTGTAAGAAGGGACTCAGAGGATGTGGCTCAGGTAGCAGCATCCTTGAAGAGGTACCTGGGTGCTGTGCCCAGGTCACGTTCCTTACCTGAATCTGGAGCAGTACCCTTCCTGTGGTTCTAAGTTGTTACCTAGCAAACATAACATGCTTTCTCTCTCTCTTTTTTCCCAGTTTTATAATTGACAGACAAAATTGTATCTATTTAGAGTGTACAGTGTCCCTGGACTGGAAAAAGTCAGTTTTAATTCCAATCCCAAAGAAAGGCAATGCCAAAGAATGCTCAAACTACTGCACAATTGAGTTCATCTCAAATGCTAGTAAAGTAATGCTCAAAATTCTCCAAGCCAGGCTTCAACAGTATGTGAACCGTGAACTTCCAGATGTACAAGCTGGTTTTAGAAAAGGCAGAGGAACCAGAGATCAAATTGCCATCATCTGTTGGATCATCGATAAAGCAAAAGAGTTCCAGAAAAACATCTATTTCTGCTTTATTGACTATGCCAAAGCCTTTGACTGTGTGGATCACAATAAACTGGAAAATTCTGAAAGAGATGGGAATACCAGAACACCTGACCTGCCTCTTGAGATACGTGCTTGCAGGTCAGGAAGCAACAATTAGAACTGGACATGGAGCAACAGACTGGTTCCAAACAGGAAAAGGAGGATGTCAAAGCTGTATATTGTCACCCTGCTTATTTAATTTATATGCAGAGTACATCATGAGAAACGCTGGGCTGGAGGAAGCACAAGCTGGAATTAAGATTGCTGGGAGACATATCAATAACCTCAGATATGCAGATGACACCACCCTTATGGCAGAAAGTGAAGAGGAACTAAAGAGCCTCTTGATGAAAGTGAAAGAAAAGAGTGAAGAAGTTGGCTTAAAGCTCAACATTCAGAAAACTAAGATCATGGCATCCGGTCCCATCACTTCATGGGAAATAGATGGGGAAACAGTGGAAACAGTGGCTGACTTTATTTTTCTGGGCTCCAAAATCACTACAGATGGTGACTGCAGCCATGAAATTAAAAGACAGTTACTCCTTGGAAGAAAAGCTATGACTACCTAGACAGCATATTCAAAAGCAGAGACATTACTTCGCCAACAAAGGTCTGTCTTGTCAAGGCTATGGTTTTCCCTGTAGTCATGTATGGATATGAGAGTTGGACTATAAAGAAAGCTGAGCGCCGAAGAATTGATGCTTTTGAACTGTGGTGTTGGAGAAGACTCTTGCGAGTCCTTGGACTGCAAGGAGATCCAACCAGTCCATCCTAAAGGAGATCAGTCCTGAATATTCATTGGCAGAACTGATGTGGAAGCTGAAACTCCAGTACTTTGGCCACCTGAAACAAAGAGCTGACTCACTTGAAAAGACCCTGATGCTGGGAAAGATTGAAGGCAGGAGGAGAAGGGGCTGACAAAGGATGAGATGGTTGGATGGCATCACTGACTCAATGGTCATGAGTTTGAGTAAACTCCAGGAGTTGATGCTGGACAGGGAGGCCTGGTGTGCTGCAGTCCATGGGGGTCGCAAAGAGTCGGACACGACTGAGCAACTGAACTGAACGAAACTGTCCCTGGAAAAGAAAGTGTCAGCCCTCTCCAGTATTCTTGCCTAAGAAATCACATGAACAGAGGAGCCTGGCAGGCTACTGTCCGTGGGGTCACAAAGAGTCGGCCACAGCTTAGCAGCTAAGCAATAGAGTGTACAGTGTAATGATTTGATATGCATGTACTTTGTGGAATGACTACCACAGTCAGATTAACAAACACATCCATAAGCTCACATATTTACCTTTGTGTGTGTGTGTGTGCACTTAAGATCTATTCTTTTAGCCAACTTCAAGTATACAATATAGCACTATAAACCTTGGCCACTAAACTGTACATTAGATCCTCAAATTTATTAATGTTTTAACTGAAGGCTTCTACCCACTGACCAGCATGCCTCCCCTGTTATTCCCACCCCCACACCCTGGCAACCACCCTTCTATTCTGTTTCTGAAAGTTTGGCTTTGTAAACATTTTTTAAGATTCCACATATGCATGAGATCATACAGTATTTGTCTTTCTCTGTCACACACAGCAGGCTCTTGATGGTGATCTGTACCTTTTAGTTGGGTGATTGAGTGCTCTACTGCAGAAAAGGATAAATTCAAATAGAGTTCATCTCTTTGTGTAAGCTGTTCTGTAATTATTATGCTGCTTTATAAGTACTTTATCTATTGTAAGATGTTTCAAGTGGATATGAGCATCTAATTTATTGAACTTATAAATCTGATTTACTAAATTTAGAAGAGTTTTATAAAGATTACAGGTATCTTACATGTTAGATTTGTAAGTTTGCCTTATCAGGTGAAATATTTGAGAGAATCAGTTCATCAAATTGGCAATAAAAGAGTGAAATATCTAAGAAAATCTAGTTCATAAATTTTCTAAATTATGTTAACATTTAAAGCATTTAATCCCTCAAATCTATAAGGTAATTGGGCATTAATTAAATAACAAATTGTGTTTAAAATTATAACACAATAACATTTGTAAATATATTAACAAGATTTGTGAGTTAAAAGTGAAGGCTTATATAAACTAGGCTATAAAATTTATACTTTTTATAAATTGAATATTTGCACAAGCATATAGGGAACTATAACTATGATCTTCTGCACCAAAAAAAAGCAGCTTTGGGTACTACAAACTCAATTACCATGATTAAACATTGATGAGTAATATAACTGTAGTGGATATCAATCACAGTAGTTACCATTTATTACCTCCAACTACATAGCAGTTCTGTGATATACATCGTTTATTCATTTATTTTTTGTTTTGTTTTTGCTCTTTAAGTGTGCTGACAATCTTTTAATGAGCTCACAATCTTTTAAAGTCTAAAAATATAATTTCACATACTAGTTGGAATTCCTTTGGTCACAAGTAACAGAAAAGAACTGAAGTCAAATTGTTTTAATAATAATAATGATAACAGCAGTAACAGCAATAAGAAGACAGGGATTTGGTGGGTCAAGTAACTTAAGAAGTCCAAAGGTAGAGAAGTTACGCCATGTGGATCTTCTTTCCAAAGAGGACAGACTGTCAACTGTGAGGAGTGGAGGTAACTGTCAGCCACCAGCCACTGGGTCTTGATCTGGGACCACACTCTTTCTGGACAGCCCTGGTCAGTAAGCACAGGTGGATTACCAGGGCCTGGGCATTTCTGTCAGTGTGAGAATCCTCCAATAAACATGTCTTACTCTAAATCTCCCTGTTGGGTTGGCCAATAGTTTATAAAATCTGCATTGCAATCTGGGCTTCCCTTGCCCAATCCTGAGTTCTTCCCCTTTGCTTTCACGGATGTCACTGTCCAACATGCTTCTTCCACTTTTTTCTTCCACTGGCATTACCCCTATTTAGTGGTCACTGGGCAGCTCCATCTCCAAGCTGCTTACTGAAGGGCATGAATGGCCTCTTAGGCCAAGTCTGGCCCAGTAGTTTAGTGATGCCACAGGGCCCACTTTGTATCTGACTCTCTACTCTGCCTTGCTGAGCGCAGAAGTGCCCTAAAGCTGTCAGTCTTCATGACAGCACCATGCCACAAGAGCCAGCTGGAGCTAACTGCTTCCCTTTCACAGCCAGTGGGAGAAGGGAGCATCTTCTGGTAACATTCACATGAGAGAGAATAATTTTATTCTCCAGATATTCTTCATCAAACATCTCCTTTATGGCCCTTTGACACAGCTTGAATCATCCTATCCAACCGCTGAGACTGTGGTCCACTCCTTCAGCTCCTGTGAGATCAATTCCAACCAATCTTCAAAGCTGGGAAGCTCTAGGTCCCATTAGAAAGGAGACAGAAAGAATGAATGCTGGGGAGGCAACAATGCATTTCCTTGAGAGGTTTGTTTTAATGTAATTTCTTCTAGGACAATGAAGCAATTCATATCACCCAGGAAAGTAAAATTCTGAAACTGATTCTTACTGTCGTCCACAGATCCATTGCAATTAACCTACTGTGAGACCACCATCAAAGTTGGCTGCACAAAATACTCCTGTAAACATCTGTGCAGGTGTTAGGCAGAACACTTACTTTACTATTACTGGGGGAATGACACTCTTGCACTATTAACAAACTGTCTCTGCTTTTGTTTCACAGACATTGAGCCTCAGGTCATCATAGTTATCCTATTTTCCTCTGGAGTAAGCAGTATGCCCCAATTTTATTGTGCAAGATTTCTTTATATGATTCAGCTATTTGCAGCTTGTTTTATTTTTCTTTCCAATGGTGCTGTATCAGTCAAGTTTTTCAGTTCCAGAATCAAAGGATAAGCATTCTTGAACACTACCCAATATCATACCACAGAATTATTCCCGTGAGAGCACTGCTGCTACTAGCCATGAGCATAAGCTCTAGAGTATACACTGCTAATAATGCAGGCACACAAGCCAGATGCTGCCACTGGAACTCTGCCCACTGCAGTTTCTGGAAGCTGAATGTCCTGGTGCCTCTGCCCACAGACTTGCCAGAGTGAATTCTATAGAGTTCTTCCTTCTCCAGATCACTGGGTTCCCCTTCAAACAGGGGCCAGAGCACGTGATGAGTAGAGCCCACATCCTGAGCCTTGGCTGTAAGGGAACAGCAGGTGGACAGTTTCTACCAATTTCAACTTCTAGAATGGGAGATGAGCTCTGCCTCCCAAGGTAGAAGATTCCAGATGCTGGATTCCTTGCATTTACTTTTGTTCTTCTAAAGTCTCCAGTGAGTAATCCTCAAAAGGATTTTATAAGTTTTCCTTAGTAGTTAAAGCCTATGAGAAAAGAATACACTGGTATTCAAATGTCTTATGAGCCAAGTGTCAGTCATAATTGTCAACAACCCCATTAAGCTTGGACTTCTTGGGGAAGCTGGTTACTGCATTCAAAGTACATTTGTATTCCATTTTTGTTTTGTTAGTAAGACGAGAATATATTGCCTTTATTAATGCTAAACCCACAGACTTTACAAAGAGTACTTGTCACTATTATCTCACCATTCCTATAAACATTCATCTTGGAAAGATTAAATTCAACTCGGCAGATGTTTATTCAGCTCATAATAAATGCAAGACTTTGTGCTAGGGACTGGGGGATGACAAATTTGCCTTAAACTGTCACTGTGGTGACTACTTAATTCCTTCATCATAGAAAAATTGAGTATTAACCATTCATGATCTACTTTTATATTTTACTGTCAACTTTCTATTATTTCCAATTCTACAGAAGAGCTCAAAAATCTCCACAATACATTTTTAGAGGTTAATCTTCATTACAATTTATCTCTTGTTCATATTATGAATACAATTTTGAAATCCAAGCAATATATATTTGAAGATAAAATGCAATTGATAAAGATGTTATTATTCATATACTTAAGTTATTCCTATCATTATTGTGCAAAAAGAAGATTAGAAATTCACAAATGTGAGTGTGTGTTTGAGGAGACATATTGTTTACACTTGCTTGTGTGCTAACATATTTAGTAGGTGTTATCAGCAGAGGAGCCTTATGAGAAGACATTGATCAGAGTTCTGTTTCAGTGATGGAGGTTGGCACAATCCTATAGTATTTGAACTGGATAAAAAGGTAAAGGTCTTGACTCATCTCTGAATTGAGTTTTGAATTGAGCCTCATTGTCACCTTCATATTTTTGTTGCTTTATGATCCATTCCTTCAGTTCTGCAATCAAACAAGCCTGGGTTTCTCCCCACAGACCACATGAAAAGTGCAAGTGTTAGTCCCTTAGTCGAGTCCAACTCTTCATGACCCCATGGGCTATAGCCCACCCGGCTCCTCTGTCCACGGAATTCTCCAGGCAAGAATACTGGAGTGGGTTGCCATTCCCTTCTTCAGGGGATCTTCCTAAACCCAGGATCGAACCTGGGTCTCCTGCATTACAGGCAGATTCTTTACCATCTGAGCCACCAGGGAAGCCTCACAGAGCACATACTTTTAGGCAATTATATAACCTCTGTCTATCTTAGTTTTCATGTCTAAAGAGGAACTGAAAACAATACTTTCACAAATGGCTGCTGGTGAGAATTAAATGACACACTGTATTTAAAACTCTTAGTCATATCACCCAGTAATCCCGATCCTAGATATTTACTGAAAAGGAATAAAGACACATGCCACCCAAAACCTATACAGGATGACCATTACAAATAGCAATGTTGTTGACTGGATATGAATTGGATACGTAAAATGTTGTGGGCAGTGCCAGCTCTGAGGGAGGCCTTTGAGGAGTTATTAGGGTCCTTTCCATTGGTTAGAATTGCACATTGAGGAAATCAATATTTATCAGTTTACTATGAGACGACAGGTTACAGGAGACTGATTTACTTTAACTAGTCTCATAACCCATTGCAGTATAAGGCAATAGAACCTGTCAACAGAATTAGTAGGGTCAGCACAATCCTGTGCCCTGGTCCTGCCATCACAATTTCTCCTTGTGGGCAGGAGATACATATCAGGGCAGCCTTATACATAATCAGCTTCCTGGGTGGGCAGGGGGTCAGCACAGGGAGAGAAGTTAGTTCAAAAGGTCCTACGAACCAGGTCATAAGAAGAGCTCTGTCAATAATTCCTGTTTTCATCATTCACCAGAATCCATATCTTTGTTGAACAGTGTGGGATAAAAACCCATAACATCTTGTTGGCAGCTCTCCATGCTCCTGCTGCTCAGTCTTCAGGTCTGGTACATCACCCTTGATAGAAGCAACTTTCAGCTGCTTTTTCCTCTGAGATGTTATGCTTATTAAATTTGGTGTTCCCAGGTTGCCTTCACCTCACGAGAGCTAGTATGTAATATACCCTCAGTAAGTAGTTAATGCCATCCTTTTAGGGATTGCTTTTGCTAGTTTCACAATGAAAGCACAATTAAAACTTTGGTTATCTATTGCTCCATAACAAACCAACCCAAGGATTAGTGGTGTAGAACAATGGCAATCATCTTATTATTAACTCTCCTGGTTTGGGGTGTTGAGTGGGCTCAGTCAGGTGGTTTCCCTCAGGGTGTCTCCTGTAGTTACAGTCAGCCAATGGACAGTGCTGGAATACTCTGAATGACATGAGAGATTAATAGGAAAAAAAAAATTTCATTTAACATGTTTATATTGGGACTCTATAAGATATGGTAAGTTCTTTTAGAACTAATACCCCAAAAAGATGTCCTTTTCATTATAGGGGACTGGAATGCAAAAGTAGGAAATCAGGAAACACCTGGAGTAACAGGCAAATTTGGCCTTGGAATACGGAATGAAGCAGGACAAAGGCTAATAGAATTTTGCCAACAGAACACACTGGTCATAGCAAACACCCTCTTTCCAACAACACAAGAGAAGACTCTACACATGGACATCACCAGATGGTCAATACCGAAATCAGATTGATTATATTCTTTGCAGCCAAAGATGGAGAAGCTCTATACAGTCAACAAAAACAAGACCGGGAGCTGACTGTGGATAAGATCATGAACTCCTTATTGCCAAACTCAGACTTAAATTGACGAAAGTAGGGAAAACCACTAGACCATTCAGGTATGAACTAAATCAAATCCCTTACGATTATACAGTGGAAGTGAGAAATACATTTAAAGAACTAGATCTAATAGAGTACCTGATGAACTATGGACGGAGGTTCATGACATTCTACAGGAGACAGGGATCAAGAACATCCCCAAGAAAAAGAAATCAAAAAAGCAAAATGGCTGTCTGAGGAGGCCTTACAAATAGCTGTGAAAAGAAGAGAAGCAAAAAGCAAAGGAGAAAAGGAAAGATATACCCATTTAAGGAGAAGGCAATGGCACCCCACTCCAGTACTTGGAAAATCCCATGGACGGAGAAGCCTGTTAGGCTGCAATCCATGGGGTCGCTAAGAGTCGGACACGACTGAGCGACTTCACTTTCACTTTTCACTTTCCTGCATTGGAGAAGGAAATGGCAGCCCACTCCAGTGTTCTTGCCTGGAGAATCCCAGGGACAGGGGAGCTTGGTGGGCTGCCATCTATGGGGTTGCACAGAGTCGGACACGACTGAAGTGACTTAGCATAGCATAGCATAGCATACCCATTTAAATGCAGAGTTCCAAAGAATAACAAGGAGAGATAAGAAAGCCTTCCTCAGTGATCAATGCAAAGAAATAGAGGAAAACAACCAAATGGGAAAGACTAGAGATCTGTTCAAGAAAATCAGAGATACCAAGGGAACATTTCATGCAAAGATGGACTCAATAAAGGACAGAAATAGTATGAACCTAACAGAAGCAGAAGACATTAAGAAAAGGTGGCAAAATACACAGAAGAACTGTACAAAAAAGATCTTCATGACTCAGATAATCATGATGGTGTGATCACTCGCCTAGAGCCAGACATCCTGGAATGTGAAGTCAAGTGGGCCTTAGGAAGCATCACTATGAACAAAGCTAGTAGAGGTGATGGAATTCCACTTGAGCTATTTCAAATCCTGAAAGATGATGCTGTGAAAGTGCTGCACTCAACATGCCAGCAAATTTGGAAAACTCAGCAGTGGCCACAGGACTGGAAAAGCTCAGTTTTCATTCCAATCCCAAAGAAAGGCAATGCCAAAGAATGCTCAAACTACCACACAATTGCACTCATCTCACACCCTAGTAAAGTAATGCTCAAAATTCTCCAAGCCAGGCTTCAGCAATACGTGAACCATGAACTTCCAGATACTCAAGCTGGTTTTAAAAAAAGCAAAGGAACAAGAACTCAAATTGCCAACATCTGCTGGATCATTGAAAAAGCAAGAGATTCCAGAAAAACATCTATTTCTGCTTTATTGACTATGCCAAAGCCTTTGACTGTGTGGATGATCACAAACTGTTGAAAATTCTTCAGGAGATGGGAATACCAGACCACATGACCTGCCTCTTGAGAAATCCATATGCAGGTCAGAAGCACCAGTTAGAACTGGACATGGAACAACAGACTGGCTCCAAATAGGAAAAGGAGGATGTCAAGGCTGTATATTGTCACCCTGCTTATTTAACTTATATGCAGAGTACATCATGAGAAATGCTGGGCTGGAAGAAGCACAAGCTGGAATTAGATTGCTGGGAGAACTATCAATAACCTCAGCTATGCAGATGACACCACCCTTATGGCAGAACTTGAAGAACTAAAGAGCCTCTTGATGAAAGTGAAAGAGAAGAGTGAAAAAGTTGGCTTGAAAACTCAACATTCAGAAAACTAAGATCATGGCATCCCCATCACTTCATGGGAAATAGATGGGGAAACAGTGGAAACAGTGGCTGACTTTATTTTTGGGGGCTCCAAAATCACTGCAGATGGTGACTGCAGCCAAGAAATTAAAATATGCTTACTCCTTGGAAGGAAAGTTATGACTAACCTAGACAGCATATTAAAAAGCAGAGACATTACTTTGTCAACAAAGGTCTGTCTAGTCAAGCCTATGGTATTTCCAATGGTCATGTATGGATGTGAAAGTTGGGCTATAAAGAAAGCTGAGCGCCGAAGAATTGATGCTTTTGAACTGTGGTGTTGAAGAAGACTCTTGAGAGTCCCTTGGACTACAAGGAGATCCAACCAGTCCATCCTAAAGGAGATCAGGCCTGAGCATTCATTGGCAGAACTGATGTTGAAGCTGAAACTCCAATACTTTGGCCACCTGATGCGAAGAGCTGACTCCTTGGAAAAGACCCTGATGCTGGGAAAGATTGAAGGCAGGAGCAGAAGGGGCTGACAGAGGATGAGATGGTTGTATGGCATCACAGATTCAACGGACGTGAGTTTGAGTAAACTCGAGGAGTTGGTGAGGAGGAAGACCTGGCGTGCTGCAGTCCATGGTGTTGCAAAGAGTCAGACACGACTGAGTGACTGAACTGATAAGATATGAGGCCCAAAGAGAAGTTAGGAAATTGAGGTTTATATGTTATCTGAGAAAAGGGGAAGGTGGTAAGGGTTTAGGTCTTCAAAGGGAAGGAAGACCCTCACAAAATAAGATGAAAAACAAGCAATATTTAGTAAACAAACATTTGCTGGGCCATATAGATGTCATGGGATGCTGAGAGAAATTTTCACAAACAGACTTTCTCAGTTCCTCCCTGGCTACCAAACCAGTTCACATTCTAGTTCACGTTATATTGTGGTTATCCATGATGATAGCTCCCTTTCTAGAAAAAGTTATATGTAAATTCTTTTAGGCAGGATAGTGGGCAAGGACAAAGCTTCTTCTGTGTCTTTTTAGCTTGAAATAATTGATTGTTTTTAGCTCAAAATAATCCCTATGCTAAAGAGACACATTTTGGGGTGGCAAGTTTTGCTTCCATACAAATCCATTAATCCACAAAGATCCAAGTTGAAGACAGTGAAATTCCCCAGGCTGCATGATTCAATCTACATCTTATCATTTATGGGAACTATTTGCTATTTGTACTAGAAAAGGCTTTCCTAGTGTCTCAGACAGTAAAGAATCCACCTGCAGTGAAAGAGACCCAGGTTCAATCTCTGGATAAGGAAGATCCCCTGGAGAAGGGAATGGCAACTGACTGAAGTATTCTTTCCAGGAGAATATCGTGGGCAGAGGAGCCTGGTGGGCTACAGTCCATGGGATCACAAAGAGTTGGATATAACTGAGTGACTAACACTTTCACTTTACTTTTTCACTTTGTACTAGAAACCATGGTTCAGAAATGGAGAGTTTTACCACATTGATGTCAGTGAGCAAAATCACATCATTTGCACTGTGCACCCCCACACACACCCCCACTCCCTTCAGGCCTACATTTGAGGCTTGGCAGGAAACCAAAAGATTTAAAATCTTTATGTATGGTCACTAAATTTTCTTTAATCTTTGAAACTAAACCATGGAACACTTGTCAGCCTCACTCTAGAAAGAGTTTTCACACAGGTTTTCACACAGGCTGTGAATATGAGCTGCAGACATGTGGTGACCTAATCCACCTTCTTCTCCTCTAATCTAATGTAACTACGTCTCCTAGTGTCCAAGATAACTATTAGTAGGGCTGTAGCAACAACCACTGCTTGATAAGTCCTAAAACAGAGCCTGCATGGGATGTTCAGTGAATTCCCCTGATTATACATCACAGAGAAGACCACAGGAGTAAGTGAAAATTTGCTAAACTGACAAGGCCCATCCTCTGTTGATGCTGTGCTAAAATGTAAGCTGCCCTCCAGGAAATTACAAGGACTTGCAGTCAGGAAAGACTGTTTTTTGTTTCTTTGAAATTTTATCTATTTTTAAATTATAGTTGCTTTACAATGTTGTGTTAGTTTCTACTGTACAGCAAAGTGAATCAGCTCTGTATATACATATATCCAGAGAAGGCGATGGCACCCCACTCCAGTACTCTTGCCTAGAGAATCCCATGGATGGAGGAGCCTGGTAGGCTGCAGTCCATGGGGTCGCTAAGAGTCGGACACGACTGGGGTCGCTAAGAGTCGGACACGACTGAGCGACTTCACTTTCACTTTTCACTTTCACGCATTGGAGAAGGAAATGGCAACCCACTCCAGTGTTCTTGCCTGGAGAATCCCAGGGACGGGGGAGCCTGGTGGGCCGCCGTCTATGGGGTCGCACAGAGTCGGATACTGTGCAACTGAAGCGACTTAGCAGCAGCAGCAGCAGCAGCATACATATATCCCCTCTTTTTTGGTTTTCTTTGTAGCAGTTCTTCAAGAACACAGCTGGTTCCTGAATACATTACCTTACCTCTTAGCAACACTTAGTTTTTTCCTCTTGGCTCACTTCTCCTCACCCGCTCTGAACCAGGGATGCCCAGACCAGATACTGTAATGTGGCCAACTCGATCAAAGAGCAGAGTCTCATGGCAGAGAGTGGAGTCACTGGTGAACTCATACAACAAGCAGTAACTGCACTTTAATTGGTCTCCATTGTCTAACTCCACAATTACTTTTGATTAGGGTATGTTTACAGCAAGAAGAGAGTCTAAGCAATTCCACCAAGGATGATATATATTATTCACATGGGTCTGAAAAATTAAATATACCCTCAGAATTATTCACAACCAACAAAGCTAATTGTCCCCAGAATGGTAATCAGCAATTACATTACAAAGACAGGAAAGGAAACATCCACATTATAGCTTTGCTTCAATGACTTAGAAATTTTCTCACAGGTAACATTTATATACATTCTTATTTAACCCTACTTTATGGCTCATTAAATATTTAAGAAGAAAATTAAAAAGGAAGGAACAGAAAACTTTTTTTTTTCCCAGAAAAATTAAAGAGACTGTCACTTCTAGAAGCCAAATTTACAGAGAAAATGCTCTTATTTCCTTTACTTATATATTAATGTATTCAAAACACATTTGTTAAACTCTCACACACTACTGGGAGTAAAATGTGGTACAACCATTTTGGAAAACTGGTGATTTTTATTGTAAAAAAATTAATCAACAGAAACCTCAGTTAAGAAGTCAGAAAACCAGAAGGGGGAGGTTTCATGCCCTATGGGGACAGCAGAGCCCAGGAGGGAGAAGGAAAACTTCCTTCCAGGCAAGGACGCAGCCAATGAAAAGTCATGGATTCTTGATTTACTACAATCCTCCCGGCTTCCTTTTCCTTCTATAGAAGTGTCCTCTTTCCCTTGTGTGGGGACTTGCTTGTGATTCACTGTGGTTACAGACGCCAAACTGAAAATCCTCTGCTGGTCCCAAATAAATGTATCTTTGCTGGAGGAATATTTGGTGGTCTATTTGTTTCAGGTCAACACCAAGAAAGGTGAAAATATGCAAAACTTATGATTCATCACTTTTTCTCTTAGAAGTGCAAATACACATGCACCAAAACGCATATATGAGAATGTTCACATCAGCACTGTTCTTAACAGCCCCAAACTGGAGACTTAAATGCCCAGGAGTGGACCAAATACATAAATTATGGTATCCTTACACAATGGAATATTATCAAGCTAGGAAAATAAGTTAACTAGAGCTGTACATATAACAATACTTGGAAGAATCTTCTGTACAGGAGGAAAAAATGATTTTCCCTCTACCCTTCTGTGTTCTTGACTGAGACCCCTTGTAATAAAAGACATGGTCACAACAGGAAAAAAAAAAGGTTAATTTATATGTATACTTCATGTATATGTGAGAGATACCCAGGAAAAATGAGTTACTTTCCAAGATGGTGCAAACTACCACATCAGCTACCATCTTCAGCTAAAGACAAAAGAAGCGGGGGTGGGGGGCATTTATGACAAATTATCAGGAAAAGCATGATAAACAAGGATATTTTATGTGGATTTAGGTCTTGCCTTCTCCATTGATAACAGTTTCTCATGAGTCATCTTTCTCTTCTGTACAGAGTAGGAGATACCCTTACAGATAGAGATTTCCTTAACAAATGTAAATTTCCTTTACAAAAGGCTAACTTCCCTGCTTTCAGAACTTCTTTGTATCTGTTGTTTTTCAAAATAATCCTTAAACCAAAGAGGAATATTTTGGGGTGGCATATTCCACACCTTCAAGCTTATATGGGATAGGTTGTTGTTGCTTAGTTGGTAAATTGTGTCTGACTCTTTTGCAACCCCACAGACTGTAGCCCGCCGGGCTCCTCTGTCCATGGGCTTTCCCAGGCAAGAATAATGGAGTGGGTTGCCATTTCCTTCTCCAGGGGACCTTCCTGACCCAGGGATAGATTGCATCCCCTGTGCATCTCCTGCATTGCAGAAGATTCTTTACCAGTGAGCCACCTGGACAGTTGGACTATAAAGAAAGCTGAGCACTGAAGAATTGATGCTTTTGAACTGTGGTGTTGGAGAATACTCTTGAGGGTCCCTTGGACTGCAAGGAGATCCAGCCAGTCAATCAGTCAATCCTAAAGGAAATCACTCCTGAATATTCATTGGAAGGACTGATGCTGAAGCTGAAACTCCAATACTTTGGCCATCTGATGCAAAGAGCTGACTCCTTGGAAAAGACCTTGATGCTGGGAAAGATTGAAGGCAGGAAGAGAAGGGGATGATAGAGGATGAGATGGTTGGATTGCATCACATATTCAATGGACATGAGTATGAGTAAACTCCGGGAGTTGGTGATGGACAGGGAGTCCTGGCGTGCTGCAGTCCATGGGGTCGCAAAGAGTCAGACCCGACTGAGGGACTGAACTGAACTGAACAGAACTGGACCTGGGAAAGTCCATATGGGATAGAGCTTTTTAAAACTTTTAATTAATTATTACATTTTAAATTAATAATTTTTAATTAATATTAAAATTAATAATTTTAAAATATGTAAAACAATATTTAAAAGTTCTTCTCCTTCTCCTACTGTTAAAGTAACCAGATTAGGCCTGATTAGGTAAAAGTCTTAGTCTCTCAGTCAAGTCCAACTCTTCGTGACCCCGTGGACTATAGTCCACCAGGCTCCTCTGTCCATGGAATTCTCCAGGCCAGATTACTGGAGTGGGTAGCCTTTCCCTTCTGCAGGGGATCTTCCTAACCCAGTGATTGAACCCAGGTCTCCAGCATTGCAAGCGGATTCTTTACCAGCTGAGCCACCAAGAAGCCCCAAAGAAAGTAAAAGTCACTCTAGGCAAAGGGGAGATGAAAGGAATAAAGTCCTGATTTCATTGAAGTGTACCTTTCTACAAGTTAGTTCTGGGAAAAGTCTGTTTGGTCAACAAAGAGCTGAAGTCCAGCTGCCAGCACAAAAGAAAAGTCCCTTATTGCTATAGCTCATTGCTAGGGACTGGAGATGCTTGTTTTGAAGGGCAAGGTCATCTTCTTCTCAGGGCCACTCCACAGTTTTCACCACTGCTGACACCACTGCCAACAAAGTGTCACTTTGCCCAAGTAGGAGCTAATGTATCAAGATCTTCGAGAGCTATTTACCTGAGCAAAGGTTCAGTTCACCTCAGTCGCTCAGTCTTGTCTGACTCTTGGCGATCTCATGGACTGCAACATGCCAGACTTCCCTGTCCATCACCAACTCCAGGAGCTTACTCAAACTCATGTCCCTTGAGTTGGACATGAGCAAAGGTTAGCCCTGCCCAGACTCAACATTCCCAAGCTTCAGGTCAAACCTCTTGGTAGTTAAAGCTGAAACATCCCTTAGCCATAGTCTCTTCTGCATATTCTTATTGATAAGTCCCCAGCAGTGCTCATCGATAGCTATGCTACTGAGTGCTGATCAACAACCTCAGATGTCGATGACAACATCCTGGTGCAGCTTCCTCAGTGTAAACAACATCACCCTTAGGACAAAACATCTTCATTCTTAGATTAAAAAAGAAAAAACAAAGACCTGGATTTGAAATCATATCAAATCAGTACACAACACATTTGTTTGCTCCAAACAAAGTAATCCTGCCTCAACCAATCAGCAAATGCCATGCATGACTTCCTCGTTCCTCATCACAAAAGTTCTCTGACCTTGTTGAATTCTTCTGAGCTCCTCTCTGTCTACTAGGTTGGATGCTGCTCCATTTGTGGCTCACTGAACAAAAGCCTCCTAGATCAGTAAGTTGAAAAATGTTCTGTGGAAAATGGTAGCTGTGATGAATTATTGGAGGCTGAGTGTGAAATAACATGAGGATAAGAAACTCCTGGAAGACACATTTTTGGGAGGGAGGGGCACAGTTTCGTGGTCTTTACCTCCAGGAACTCTACCAGACTCTAATGGTGAAGAGTCAAGAGAGATCCCCTTTATTCTGGCAGGGGGAGAGAAAGAGTAATTATTGTGAAATATATCTCGAGACCTCCTTTCCTGGGGAAGAGACTTGGCCATAGCCTTATCCCAACTTGGAAAAGTGCATTCTCCTCTTTCTGCCTCACATAACTGGGGGGACAGTGTAGTCAACAGAGGTCAAGGTCTTAAGAAAATAGATTGGGAACACAACATCCAGGGAGAAGATTTTGGGATGGGGGAAAAGCTATGCCACTGGAGAAATATTTCCGAAGGTGACTCAAGTCACAAGCTCACTAGGGGACTGAGATTTGATTGGAAGATTATAGAATGTTTTCTGTCTCGCATACCTTAGCACCACATCACAGGGCTCAAGTAAAACAGTGGATACTGCAGAAAGATTTGCCAAACGTATACTCTCTCTGAGGAGGAATACAAAGAAGTCAAGAGAGGAGATGAAAACAAGGAATTTGGAGCCTCTGGCACCTGAAGCTACAAAAAAGATTTAACACAACACAACTCTTAGCCACATAAACAGAAATCATTTTCTGTATGAATAATTTCTATCATCCAATATAACATATCCAGCTTTCAACAAAAGATTATAAGGAATATCAAAAGACATAAAAACACAATTGAAAGAGATGACATAATCATCAGAACCATACTTAAATATGAAACAATGTTGGAATTATAAAATAGGAAACTTAAAGTAACTATCACTGGGACTTCCCTGGTGGTCCAGTGGTTAAGACTCCACACTTCTGCTGCAGGATTTGATCCCTGATCAGGGAACTAAGATCCTGCATGTCTCACTGTGCATCCAAGAAAAGAAAGAGCATAGCTATGGCTAATATTTAAGGGCTCTAATGGAAAGAGTAGACAACACACAAGAACTATCACGTGTAAAATAGATAGCCAGTGTGAAGCTGCTATATAACACAGGGAGCTCAGCCTGGTGCAAAGTGGGAGGGAGGCTCAAGAAGGAGGAGATAGTTGTGACTGATTTGCATTGTTGCAGAAACAAACACAACATTGTAAAACAATTATCCTCCAATCAAAAAATTAAAAAAGAACTAACTTAAAACTACCATACAATAAATTTTCATACAGTAATTTTAAAATAAAGTATATTCATATAATTTATCCTCTCTCAGATTAAAAAAGAAAACCATACAATCTGTCAGTAGATGTGAATAAAAGTACATGATAAAATTTAGTGTATTTTTATTGTAAAAACTTGGCAAAATAAGAAGAAAACTTTCTAAATCTCACAAAAGGTATCTATGACAAGAACTCACAAAAATCAACAGTTGGCATAATTCTTAAAGCATTAGAAGCATTCCCTTTATCATCAGAAAGAAGCCAAGGACTTCCATTACCCTGGATTTTATTAAACATTATACTGGAGGTCCTAAACAATGCAGTAAGACCAAAAAAAAAGGTTGCAAAACATATATATATCAGAAAGAAAATAAAATACTGTCACTATTTACAAGTACTGTCAAAATTAAATCTAAAAGAATCTACACAAGCTCTCTTAGAGCTAACAAGAAAATTTGACAAGGTTGTTGGACACAAAGTCAACCACTAAAATTGATTTTCTTCTTATGGATAAGCAACAAATTAGTTTCGGCCCTGGCTGCAAGTTAAAATCCTCTAGGGAAATTTTTCTAAAGGTTTATGTACCCGGCAAATTCATTGAGTCAGAGACTCCATGGGGGTGGAATCTGGCATCTAGTGGGGAACTACAGGACTCAAGTGAAGAGAAAATTTAGAAATACCTAATTTGGTAATTTTAAAAATAATTATTTTTAAGTTGTTGGAGCCTTTTTTCAAAGTCCAGTTAAAGCAAACTTAAGTATATACAATGTGGACCGTGCTGGGAAGATGGTGTCCACAGTCCTGCCTGCTCACACACCCTGTCCTGCTCTCTGCCTTCCCAGATCCCAAGTGGTTCTGGACTCCTTGGAGCCAAGTTTAAAAACTTCTCATCTGAAAGTTTCAAATGTTTTATTTGGCAGATTCAGAAGTGAAGACCCAGATGCTGCTCATTAGTGCTTATGAATAGATTAATGGCCTTTTCAGATGTCTAGAGAGAAAAAAATATCGCCAACAGAGTGCAGGCCTGAAAATGTTTACAAAATCTCTTATAAAGAGCTTTATAATGAGAGGTCATTTGTCCACAGTGATTTAAATACAAAGTCAGTGAAATGGAGATGAACTCACATGATTCCATTTTCAGATCTGCTGTTCTACCCATCAGCTGTTTAGCCAACTTTTTTCCAGCAGAGGAGCACTAAGGTTACTGTTGAAAAAAATTCTTCTCTTAATATATTAGCTTAAGCTGTTAATTACTGTTGCTGTTTAATGATTCATTTATGATAATTAATGTATTAATGCTTTGTACTTGTACCCTCAAGCAATTCTGTGCAGGAGGCAAGTTTAAAAATTCAACAAATGTAAATAACAAGCAGTAACTGTCCAAGCAGTATCATTTAAGCGTTATTTCATGAATTATAATATTTCAATTCCATTAAGTTAAAAGGATTAGCTTCCAAGGTATTGTTGTCCTCTGATCCTATTTCATGTTAATTACTCTTGCAATACCAATAACATTTGCACAGCATCTTTCTTTCATGGGATCTTTATTCATAGTGATAGCAAGAGTGTAAAAAAGAGAGATACGAATACTCCAATTCAATTAACTGCAACAACTATTTATAAAATGCCTACTATGTGCTGGACTCTGAGACAGCTACAAAGACAGGTGAGTTATGGTCTGTTTTAATCTTCCTGACAACGGTGCAGTTCAGTTCAGTTCAGTTCGCTCAGTCGTGTCCAACTCTGCAACCCCATGAACTGCAGCATGCCAGGCCTCCCTGTCCATCACCAACTCCCAGAGTCCTCCCAAAAACATGTCCATTGTGTCAATGATGCCATCCAACCATTTCATCATCTGTCGTCCCCTTCTTCTCCTGCCTTCAATCTTTCCCAGGGTCTTTTCCAATGAGTCAGCTCTTCGCATGAGGTAGCCAAAGTATTGGAGTTTCAGCTTCAGCATCAGTCCTTCCAAAGAACACCCAGGACTGATCTCCTTTATTTTTTTTTTTTTAATTTTATTTTATTTTTAAACTTAACATAACTGTATTAGATTTGCCAAATATCAAAATGAATCCGCCACAGGTATACATGTGTTCCCCATCCTGAACCCTCCTCCCTCCTCCCTCCCCATTCCATCCCTCTGGGTCGTCCCAGTGCACCAGCCCCAAGCATCCATTATCGTGCATCGAACCTGGACTGGCAACTCATTTCATACATGATATTTTACTTTAGATTGGACTGGTTGGATCTCCTTGCAGTCCAAGGGACTCTCAAGAGTCTTCTCCAACACCACAGTTCAAAAGCTTTCTTTATAGTCCAACTCTCACATCCATACATGATCACTGGAAAAACCATAGCCTTGACTAGACAGACCTTTGTTTGGCAAAGTAATGTCTCTGCTTTTCAATATGCTGTCTAGGTTGGTCATAACTTTCCTTCCAAGGAGTAAGCGTCTTTTAATTTCATGGCTGCAATCACCATCTGCAGTGATTTTGGAGCCCCCAAAAATAAAGTCTGACACTGTTTCCACTGTTTCCCCATCTATTTCCCATGAAGTGATGGGACCGGATGCCATGATCTTCATTTTCTGAATGTTGAGCTTTAAGCCAACTTTTTCACTCTCCTCTTTCATTTTCATCAAGAGGTTCTTTAGTTCTTCTTCACTTTCTACCATAAGGGTGGTGTCATCTGCATAGCTGAGGTTATTGATATTTCCCCCGGCAATCTTAATCCAGCTTGTGCTTCATCCAGCCCAGCATTTCTCATGATGTACTCTGCATAGAAGTTAAATAAGCAGGGTGATAATATACAGCCTTGACATACTCCTTTTCCTATTTGGAACTAGTCTGTTGTTTCATGTCCAGTTCTAATTGTTGCTTCCTGACCTGCATACAGATTTCTCAAGAGGCAGGTCATGTGGTCTGGTATTCTCATCTCTTGAAGAAATTTCGACAGTTTGTGATCATTCACACAGTCAAAGGCTTTAGCATAGTCAATAAAGCAGAAATAGATGTTTTTCTGGAACTCTCTTGCTTTTTCCATGATCCAGTGGATGTTGGCAATTTGGTCTCTGGTTCCTCTGCCTTTTCTAAAACCAGCTTGAACATCTGGAAGTTAATGGTTCACATATTGCTGAAGTCTGCTTTGGAGAATTTTAAGCATTACTTTACTAGCATGTGAGATGAGTGCAATTGTGTGGTAGTTTGAGTATTCTTAGGCATTGCCTTTCTTTAGGATTGAAATGAAAACTGACCTTTTCCAGTCCTATGGCCACTGCTGAGTTTTCCAAATTTGCTGGCATATTGAGTGCAGCACTTTCACAGCATCATCTTTCAGGATTTGAAATAACTCAAGTGGAATTCTATCACCTCCACTAGCTTTGTTCGTAGTGATGCTTCCTAAGGCCCACTTGACTTCACATTCCAGGATGTCTGGCTCTAGGTGAGTGATCACACCATCGGTGCAGGGTAGGATTTATAGTCTGTATTCTGATAATGAAAGGTAAAGAGTTAAATGATACTCACAGCCACACAGCTAGTAGTGGTAGAGCCAGCATTTGAACCCAAGAATGACTTGCTGGAAAATCTGCATTTTCCTAGTAGAACTCATAATCAGGAGACTCCAGCCAAAATGTTGAAGTAGCCAATGCTTGCCTTTGGTCTTCCTGCTACTCCCCATTTTGTATGATCTCATTTTTCAATTGGAGTCCTTGCACTCTTCCATGTCTTTTCTAGTACTTTTTTTGTTGTTCTTTGGATTCTAAGCACAACATAGAGACAGTCCATTGAAATATCCTCTCTCCATTAAGTCCTCTTTACTGTCCAATGAAAGACCAGAGATGCCCAATAAAACTGTTAGCAATAATAGAAATATTCTATATCTGCACCATCCGATATGGTAGCCACATGTGGTTTTTTAGCACTTGAAATGTAGCTGCTGCTACTGCTAAGTCACTTCAGTCAGGTCCGACTCTGTGTGACCCCATACATGGCTGCCCACCAGGTTCCCCCGTCCCTGGGATTCTCCAGGCAAGAACACTGGAGTGGGTAACATGATGAAATGACTGAATTATTTATTTCATTTTAATTGATTTAAATTTGAATTTAAGTTTAAGAATCCACACTTGGCTAGTGTCCATTGCATTGGACAACACAGCTCTAAAACATTCTCAACTCACTTTTATTTAAAATATTTTCCCATGTTTGATTTTCCAAAGCCTGTTCAGCTAGGACACAGTATCATTGCATTTAGTACATTGATGGTAATTAATTTGATTGTGTATCTCCCAGAAAAAAATGTTGCATTTGAACAAGGGTATTATGGACATAAAAATGCAAATTTTCAGATGCTATGATAAGACACCTGGGAATATTTTTTTTTATCACAAAAATCTTTGAATCTCATTAATCCTATAATGTGAACATCCAGATGCTGGTGCTGCACAATATTTTTTGTCACATTCACCTTTTACAATAATCAAGCAATTTGTATCGAATATCTCAATACAGAGCTCAT
This sequence comes from Bubalus kerabau, assembly GCF_029407905.1. Classification (NCBI taxonomy): domain Eukaryota; kingdom Metazoa; phylum Chordata; class Mammalia; order Artiodactyla; family Bovidae; genus Bubalus; species Bubalus kerabau. Next base: position 98,931,190 of record NC_073625.1, on the reverse strand, counting down.
TTCAGTTCAGTTCAGACACTCGGTCGTGTCCGACTCTTTGTGACCCCATGAATTGCAGCACGCCAGGCCTCCCTGTCCATTACCAACTCTCGGAGTTCACTTAAACTCATGTCCATCGAGTTGGTGATGCCATCCAGCCATCTCATCCTCTGTTGTCCCCTTCTCCTCCTGCCCCCAATCCCTCCCAGCATCAGAGTCTTTTCCAATGAGTCAACTCTTCACATGAGGTGGCCAAAGTACTGGAGTTTCAGCTTTAGCTTCAGTCCTTCCAAAGAACACCCAGGACTGATCTCCTTTAGAATGGACTGATTGGATCTCCTTGCAGTCCAAGGGACTCTCAAGAGTCTTCTCCAACACCACACTTCAAAAGCATCAATTCTTCGGGGCTCAGCTTTCTTCACAGTCCAACTTTCACATCCATACATGACCACTGGAAAAACCATAGCCTTGACTAGATGGACCTTTGTTGGCAAAGTAATGTCTCTGCTTTTCAATATGCTATCTAGGTTGGTCATAACTTTCCTTCCAAGGAATACAGAGCTCAGATGTTTTCAAACATTTCCAAAATACTCTTCCCAGTGAAGATTTTATTCTGTTTTCTGATTTCTTTCTATTTCAGAGCCCAGAAACATAACACCAACTGGAAAACCCAATTTCATGAAAAATACTGCTGCCAGGAGCCCAAAGGCAGCAGCCGCAACCTGCCCCACACTTGGAACAGGTGTCTGGGAGGTGCTAAGGAGGTGACAAGTGACTCTCCATTCCAGAGATACCACATTCGTGCCCCTCCCCACCTCCAGAGTTACAAAATTGAAAGCTTTCAGAGTTACAAAATTGAAGGCTTTCAGAATACAAAATTGAGGAGGAGCAAAGTGTATAGCAGAAACACCAGCAGACAATAGAAGCTTACCTCATCCAATCAAGGGGCTTTGGGGGGAAAAAAAAATGATGCAGAGGGCTGGAGGACTGTAGATCAGGGATCAAAGTGGAAGCTGAAATCCAAGGACCAAGTAAGACAACTCTAAATCATGACCCAGGTGAGAGGTACCAGGCTCAGTGGAGCCTAGAAAACAATGCAAGTTCTTCAAGGTCCATGGATCTGAGAGTGCCTTAGCTTTCCTGGGGGTTTTCCATGTGACAACCAGGTGGTCACCTGGCCTTACATAGTCTTAAAGCAGCCTGACAGGAGGTTATGTGAGGAATTGCTTTGCCCTAATGCAGCTGTCTAGTCAAGGCTATGGTTTTTCCTGTGGTCATGTATGGATGTGAGTGTTGGACTGTGAAGAAGGCTGAGCGCCAAAGAATTGATGCCTTTGAACTGTGGTGTTGGAGAAGACTCTTGAGAGTCCCTTGGACTGCAAGGAGATCCAACCAGTCCATTCTGAAGGAGATCAGCCCTGGGATTTCTTTGGAAGGAATGATGCTAAAGCTGAAACTCCAGTACTTTGTCCACCTCATGCGAAGAGTTGACTCATTGGAAAAGACTCTGATGCTGGGAGGGACTGGGGGCAGGAGGAGAAGGGGACAACAGAGGGTGAAATGGCTGGATGGCATCACTGACCCGATGGACGTGAGTCTGAGTGAACTCCGGGAGTTGGTGATGGACAGGGAGGCCTGGCATGCTGAGATTCATGGGGTCGCAAAGAGTCGGACACGACTGAGCAACTGATCTGATCTGATGTGAATGCAGCTATGAAGGCTCAGGAGGGCCTAGAGGAGCTATTCCACATTCATGGTCAGGAGGGGTGGCAGTGAGGAGATACCCCTCATCCAAGGTAAGGAGCAGCGGCTGCTCTTTGCTGGAACAGCCGTGAAGAGATACCCCAGGTCCAAGGTAAGAGAAACCCAAGTAAGATGGTAGGTGTTGCAAGAGGGCATCAGAGGGCAGACACACTGAAACCATATTCACAGAAACCTAGTCAATCTAATCACACTAGGACCATAGCCTTGTCTAACTCAATGAAACTAAGCCATGCCCGTGGGGCCACTCAAGATGGGCGGGTCACAGTGGAGAGGGCTGACAGAATGTGGTCCACTGGAGAAGGGAATGGCAAACCACTTTAGTATTCTTTCCTTGAGAACCCCATGAACAGTATGAAAAGGCAAAATGATAGGATACTGAAAGAGGAACTCCCCAGGTCAGTAGGGGCCCAATATGCTACTGGAGATCAGTGGAGAAATAACTCCAGAAAGAGTGAAGGGATGGAGCCAAAGCAAAAACAATACCCAGCTGTGGATGTGACTGGTGATAGAAGCAAGGTCCGATGCTGTAAAGAGCAATATTGCATAGGAACCTGGAATGTCAGGTCCATGAATCAAGGCAAATTGGAAGTGCTCAAACAGGAGATGGCAAGAGTGAACGTTGACATTCTAGGAATCATCGAACTCAAATGGACTGGAATGGGTGAATTGAACTCAGATGGCCATTATATCTACTACTGCGGGCAGGAATCCCTCAGAAGAAATGGAGCAGCCATCATGGTCAACAAAAGAGTCCAAAATGCAGTATTTGGATGCAATCTCAAAAACGACAGAATGATCTCTGTTCGTTTCTAAGGCAAACCATTCAATATCACAGTAATCCAAGTCTATACCCAAACCAGTGATGCTGAAGAAGCTGAAGTTGAACAGTCTATGAAGACCTACAAGACCTTTTAGAACTAACACCCAAAAAATGTCCTTTTCATTATAGGGGACTGGAATGCAAAAGGAGGAAGTCAAGAAACACCTGGAGTAACAGGCAAATTTGGCCTTGGAATATGGAATGAAGCAGGGCAAAGACTAATAGAGTTTTGCCAAGAAAACGCACTGGTCAGAGCAAACACCCTCTCCCAACAACACAAGAGAAGACTCTACACATGGACATCACCAGATGGTCAACACCAAAATCAGATTGATTATATTCTTTGCAGACAAAGATGGAGAAGCTCTATACAGTCAACAAAAACAAGACTAGGAGCTGACTGTGGCTCAGATCATGAACTCCTTATTGCCAAATTCAGACATAAATTGAAGAAAGTAGGGAAAATCACTAGACCATTCAGGTATGACCTAAATCAAATCCCTTATGATTATACAGTGGAAGTGAGAAATAGATTTAAGGGACTAGATCTGATAGATAGAGTGCCTGATGAACTATGGACGGAGGTTCGTGACATTGTACAGGAGACAGGGATCAAGACCATCCCCTTGGAAAAGAAATGCAAAAAAGCAAAATGGCTGTCTGAGGAGGGCTTACAAATAGCTGTGAAACGAAGAGAAGCAAAAAGCAAAGGAAGAAAAGGAAAGATATAAACATCTGAATGCAGAGTTCCAAAGAATAGCAAGAAGAGATATGAAAGCCTTCCTCAGCGATCAATGCAAAGAAATAGAGGAAAACAACAGAATGGGAAAGACTAGAGATCTCTTCAAGAAAATTAGAGATACCAAGAGTACATCATGAGAAATGCTGGACTGGAAGAAACACAAGCTGGAATCAAGATTGCCGGGAGAAATATCAATAACCTCAGATATGTAGACGAGGCACTTTCTGCCATATGCCTTATGGCAGAAAGTGAACAGGAACTAAAAAGCCTCTTGATGAAGGTGAAAGTGGAGAGTGAAAAAGTTGGCTTAAAGCTCAACATTCAGAAAACGAAGATCATGGCATCTGGTCCCATCACTTCATGGGAAATAGATGGGGAAACAGTGGAAACAGTGTCAGACTGTATTTTTCGGGGCTCCAAAATCACTACAGATGGTGACTGCAGCCATGAAATTAAAAGACGCTTACTCCTTGGAAGGAAAGTTATGACCAACCTAGATAGCATATTGAAAAGCAGAGACATTACTTTGCCAACAAAGGTTCGTCTAGTCAAGGCTATGGTTTTTCCTGTGGTCATGTATGGATGTGAGAGTTGGACTGTGAAGATGGCTGAGTGCCAAAGAATTGATGCTTTTGAACTGTGGTGTTGGAGAAGACTCTTGAGAGTCCCTTGGACTGCAAGGACATCCAACCAGTCCATTCTGAAGGAGATCAGTCCTGGGTGTTCATTAGAAGGACTGATGCTGAAGCTGAAACTCCAGTACTTTGGCCACCTCATGCGAAGAGTTGACTCATTGGAAAAGACTCTGATGCTGGGAGGGATTGGGGGCAAGAGGAGAAGGGGACGACAGAGGATGAGATGGCTGGATGGCATCACTGACCCGATGGATGTGAGTCTGAGTGAACTCCGGGAGTTGGTGATGTACAGGGAGGCCTGGCATGCTGACATTCATGGGGTCGCAGAGTCGGACACGACTGAGCGACTGATCTGATCTGATCTGAAGGGAACATTTCATGCAAAGATGGGCTCAATAAAGGACAGAAGTGGTATGGATCTAACAGAAGCAGAAGATATTAAGAAGAGGTGGCAAGATTACACAGAAGAACTGTACAAAAAGACCTTCATGACCAAGATAATCACGATGGTATGATCACTCACCTAGAGCCAGACATCCTGGAATGTGAAGTCAGGTGGGCCTTATAACGCATCACTACGAACAAAGCTAGTGGAGGTGATGGAATTCCAGTTGAGCTATTTCAAATCCTGAAAGATGATGCTGTGAAAGTGCTGCACTCAATATGCCAGCAAATTTGGAAAACTCAGCAGTGGCCACAGGACTGGAAAAGGTCAGTTTTCATTCCAATCCCAAAGAAAGGCAATGCCAAAGAATGCTCAAACTACCACACAATTGCACTCATCTCACACGCTAGTAAAGTAATGCTCAGAATTCTCCAAGCCAGGCTTCAGCAATACGTGAACTGTGAACTCTCAGATGTTCAAGCTGGTTTTAGAAAAGGCAGAGGAACCAGAGATCAAATTGCCAACACCCACTGGATCATTGAAAAGGCAAGATAGTTCCAGAAAAACATCTATTTCTGCTTTCTTGACTATGCCAAAGCCTTTGACTGTGTGGATCACAATAAACTGTGGAAAATTCTGAAAGAGATGGGAATACCAGACCACCTGACCTGCCTCTTGAGAAACCTATATGCAGGTCAGGAAGCGAGAGTTACAACTGGACATGGAACAATAGACTGGTTCCAAATAGGAAAAAGAGTATGTCAAGGCTGTATATTGTCACCCTGCTTATTTAACTTCTATGCAGAGTACATCATGAGAAACGCTGGGCTGGAAGAAGCACAAGCTGGAATCAAGATTGCTGGAAAAAATATCAATAACCTCAGATATGCAGATGACACCACCCTTATGGCAGAAAGTGAAGAGGAACTCAAAAGCCTCTTGATGAAAGTGAAAGTGGAGAGTGAAAAAGTTGGCTTAAAGCTCAACATTCAGAAAACGAAGATCATGGCATCCGGTCCCATCACTTCATGGGAAATAGATGGGGAAACAGTGGAAACAGTGTCAGACTTTACTTTTCTGGGCTCCAAAATCACTGTAGATGGTGACTGCAGCCATGAAATTAAAAGATGCTTATTCCTTGGAAGAAAAGTTATGACCAACCTAGATAGCATATTAAAAACCAGAGACATTACTTTACCAAAAAAGGTCCGTCTAGTCAAGGCTATGGTTTTTCCAGTGGTCATGTATGGATGCGAGAGTTGGACTGTGCAGAAAGCTGAGCACTGAAGAATTGATGCTTTTGAACTGTGGTGTTGGAGAAGACTCTTGAGAGTCCCTTGGACTGCAAGGAGATCCAACCAGTCCATTCTGAAGGAGATCAGCCCTGGGATTTCTTTGGAGGGAATGATGCTAAAGCTGAAACTCCAGTACTTTGTCCACCTCATGCGAAGAGTTGACTCATTGGAAAAGACTCTGATGCTGGGAGGGATTGGGGGCATAAGGAGAAGGGGACAACAGAGGATGAGATGGCTGGATGGCATCACTGACTCAATGGACGTGAGTCTGAGTGAACTCCAGGAATTGGTGATGGACAGGGAGGCTTGGCGTGCTGAGATTCATGGGGTGGCAAAGAGTCGTACACGACTGAGCAACTGAATTGAACTGAACTGAATGCAGCCTTTCTCTCTTGCACACAAGTGTAGTGCAGATCCCTAGATGGGCTATATCCTGTTGGCCTTTAACTTTAGGTAGATGTGAAATAATAAGAAATATACACTGGTCTTTACTCCTGGTTCCTGCTAATATTTGGTCTTTGACCCCATTTCCTGACACAGAGCTTGTAAATCCCTTGGAATTTCCCAGATGACCAGAGTGTCTTTTGTTCCAATGAGGTGGTTCTGGCTGGGCTCCTGGATGGGGCCTGGTCACCAGAAAAATCAAGCCATGATTAGAAGCTTGGAATCAAAATTGCTGGAAGAAATATCAGCAACCTCAGATATGCAGATGAGATGGTTAGATGGCATCATCATCACCTCAAAGGACTTGAGTTTGAACAACTCTAGGAGATAGTGATGGACAGGGAAGCCTGGCATGCTGCAGTCCATGGGGTCACAAAGAGTCGGACATGACTTAGTGACTGAAGAACAACAGAAGCTCGAAACTTTCAGCTCCATCCTCCATCCTCCAGAGCGGAGAGAGGGGCTGGAGGCTGAGGTGATGATCCGTCATGCCCCCATGATGCAGCCTCCAGAAAAACCTGTAGCGTACCTCAAGTACAGGGTATGTTGCTGAACACAAACACATCCCGTAAGACTGTAACTCCTCAGGGACAGAATCCGGCACTTAAGACCCTTCCAGACCTGGCTTTAGGTATCTTTTAGTTATCTGACTGTTAATCTGTATCTGTTATTATATTCTTTATAATAGACCAGTAAATGTATGTCCTTCAGTTCTGTGAGCCTTTCTAGCAAACTATCAAATCCAAGAAGAGGGTCATGGGAAGCCAGTTTATAGCCAGTTGGTCAGAAGAGCAGGTGACAATCTGGGATTTGCAGTTGTTGTCTCAAGTGGGGGCACTCTTGAGTCTCACCCCTTAACCTGTAAGATCCACATGAACTCCAGGTAAACAAAGTCAGAAATGAATTATAGGACATCCTGCTGGTGTCAGAGTATTGGTCAGTGTGGGGAAATAAAAAAACAAAACACCTCAAATCCGGCAGCAGAAGTGGGAGAGTAAAGGCAAACACAGGAGCTAGGTGACATGGAAAGAAGGTGGGAATCCACAGAAAACAACCAAACAAATACCTCCAATTTTTCACTCAAAAACAAGTCAGGGAAAACCACCCTTGCCAGTGTTTATTCTCAGAGCTGTTTTAACTCTTTCATTCACAGTTTGCCTTTACTCTGGGCTCTTCATGTAAAACACCATGTTGCTCAGCTTTCATTGGAATGAGAGGGCTGCTCTCTGGGAAAAGCATTGAAAGGCATTACAATTTGTATTTCTATCCATTAGAGATGGCTCTTCAGGTACCCAGAGCCTCTCCCTTGAGGGACACAGCATCACAGCATTAAGTTAGCAGATGTGAAGTACCATGATTTCCAATGAAAATAATAGTAATTTGGCTAAGTAAAATAAAACATCTTTTTAGGGAGCTCACAACCATTCATCTTCTGTCTCTTGAAGATGGCTTTCCTCAGTCTTTTAGGCAGATGGCACATTCTTTGGATTCAACAGTAGGGCTGAGAAGAGCGAGCAGTCTCTATTCCAAGGCTGTTTCTTGTAACAGGGCCTCACCGAGCCTTTGGGAAAGGTGACTCTATTGTGTTCACCACATGAACTCTTCAGGTTTTTCTGCATACATATTAAAAAGAGCTTATTCTCCCTGACAGAGCCTTTCTGATTTGACAGAACTGTGTAAGATATGCTCACTCAAGTGAGAAAAAAAGGAAATTGAAGTCTGTTTGTATTTCCTTTAGGCCATAAGTTTCCTAAGCTGAGACATTCACATTTTTGCTCATTAGTGGACTGTAACGATAGCATGATTTTCTGCATCTAATTAGTCATTTCATTGATTTTATTGGAGCCATGATGTTGACCACCAGCCTAATTTGAAAGAATCACCCTTGGCTTCTAGCTTAAAGAGAAGCCCTTGTAGTGGAGAGGGAGAAGACACACTTGACAAACAAATAAAAATAGAAATAACTGCCGTCACTGCTATCTCTGCTTTGCATTTCTCATTTCCTTCAGTCTCTGTCTGCTGAGGTCCTGCCTGAGAAGTGTTGGCAAGCGGGGTGCTCACAACCCCCCACAGGAGCGGGAGGGGACCCGGGTTCCACTATGCTGTGATTTGTGGTTGCTGGGTATTGGGTGAGAGCTTTATTAATGAATTATTGTTTTTAAGTTAAATGTACACATTTTAAAATTATAATTTGAATATATGTATTGTGTATGTATAACTGTACATTATACATATATGTGTCTGTGTGTAACTATATATATTTTATTTAAAAGACATTACTCTTAAAAAGGATCACAACTGCTTAAGAACTTTTACCAGATTTATAATCTACATAATGGTGAATATTCAAACTACTTACCTAACAGAAGCAGAAGATATTAAAAAGAGGTGGCAAGAATACACAGAAGAACTATATAAAAAAGACCTTCACGACCCAGATAATCATGATGCTGTGATCATCCACCTAGAGCCAGATGTCCTGGAATGTGAAGTCAAGTGCGCCTTAGGAAGCATCACTACAAACAAAGCTAGTGGAGGTGATAGAATTCCAGTTGAGCTATTTCAAATCCTAAAAGACAACGCTGTGAAACTGCTGCACTCAATATGTCAGCAAATTTGGAAAACTCAGCAGTGGCCACAGGACTGGAAAAGGTCAGTTTTCATTCCAATCCCAAAGAAAGGCAATGCCTAAGAATGCTCGAACTCCTGCACTGCTGCTGCTGCTGCTGCTAAGGCGCTTCAGTCGTGTCCGACTCTGTGCGACCCCATAGACGACAGCCCACCAGGCTCTGCCGTCCCCGGGATTCTCAAAGCAAGAACACTGGAGTGGGTTGCCATTTCCTTCTCCAATGCATGCAAGTGAAAAGTGAAAGTGAAGCTGCTCAGTCGTGTCCGACTCTTCTCAACCTCATAGACTGCAGCCTACCAGGCTCCTCCGTCCATGGGATTTTCCAGGCAAGAGTACTGGAGTGGGGTGCCATTGCCTTCTCACACGCTAGCAAAGTAATGCTCAAAATTCTCCAAGCCAGGCTTCAATAATACATGAACCGTGAACTTTCAGATGCTCAGGCTGGATTTAGAAAAGGCAAAGAAACCAGAGATCAAATTGCCAGCATCCACTGGATCATCGAAAAAACAAGAAGGTTCCAGAAAAACTTCTGCTTTATTGACTACACTAAAGCCTTTGATTGGGTGGATCACAACAAACTGTGGAACATTCTTCAAGAGATGGGAATACCAGACCACCTGACCTGCCTCTTGAGAAATCTGTATGCAGGTCAAGAAGCAACATGGAACAGTTAGAATCAGACATGGAACAACAGACTGGTTCCAAATAGGGAAAGGAGTGCGTCACCCTGCTTATTTAACTTATAGGCAGAGTACATCATGCAAAATGCTGGACTGAATAAAGCACAAGCTGGAATCAAGATTTCTGGGAGAAATATCAATAACCTCAGATATGCAAATGACACCACCCTTACAGTAGAAAGTGAAGAAGAACTAAAGAGTCTCTTGATGAAAGTGAAAGAGGAAAGTGAAAAAGTTGGGTTAAAACTCAACATTCAGAAAACTAAGATCATGCCATCTGGCCCCATCCCTTCATGGCAAATAGATGGGGAAACAATGGAAACAGTGGCTGACTTTATTTTGGGGGACTCAAAAATCACTGCAGATGGTGATTGCAGCCATGAAATTAAAAGACTCTTGTTCCTTGAAAGGAAACTTATGACCAACCTAGACAGCATATTAAAAAGCAGACACATTATTTTGCCAACAAAGATCCATCTAGTCAAGGCTATGGTTTTTTCCAGTAGTCATGCATGGACCATAAATAAAATGAGCACTGAAGAATTGATGCTTTTGTATTGTGGTGTTGGAGAAGACTCTTGAGAGTCCCTTGGAGTCCCAGTCCATCCTAAAGGAAATCAGTCCTGAATATTCGTTGGAAGGACTGAGGTTGAAGCTGAAACTCCAATACTTTGGCCATCTGATGCAAAGAACTGACTCATTTGAAAAGACCCTGATGCTGGCCAAGATTGAGGGCAGAAGGAGAAGGGGATGACAGCGGATGAGATGGTTGGATGGCATCACCAACTCGATGGATATGAGTTTGAGCAAGTTCCAGGAGCTGATGATGGACAGAGAAGCCTGGTGTGCTGCAGTCCATGGGGTCACAAAGAGTCAGACATGACTGAGCAACTGAACTGAACTGACCCCCCAAACACATTTTAAATTTTCAAGCTCTTTTAAGCTCTCATGATAAGCATCTGCCTACACCTGGGGAACTTTTCCTATTGTGTCCAGTCCATCCCAATTCTGGGGCTATGAATAGAAGGAGATTTCATTTTCATACCTCAGAGAGTTTATTTTTCCTGACAGAGTTTATTTTCAGAAGCCAGCTCCCACCCCCAGTTTTCTCTAACAATTCATTATAAAAAGCTGACTTAAGGAACAAATGGTTAAGCAGGAAGATTTAGTTGTCCTCATGTTTGCAGTTTTATACTCCCTGTTTAAATTTTCTGGTGAAAGCACAATTAACATTTGAGTCTGCTTAACCATGAAAAAACAGCGATTACTGTTTTTACTGAAAATAATTCCTTTTGGTGTCTTTTCACATCCTGGTTGCCTAATCCTTCTAAGGTTCCTCTTCTCCATGACAACTCATCCAGCACAGCTTTCTTCCTGCCCTGGTGTTTTGTTTACTAAGTATAAGTGAAGACTCCTTTATGTGCTGCTTGGTATATTTTTGCCAAAAGGAAAAAAAAATTGTTGAGGACAGGGACTGGATTATATGCAGTATTTCTTTAGAAGCCCATTCAGAATCTAAGACAATCCTTGGTACATAGAGGACCCTCCATAAATATTTGCTAAAATGAAACTAGAAACAAATGTTAAGTCAAGCTCAAATCCATGAATCATTGTGGCTATTAATTATCTTTTAGGAAGAATTTGAATAATTTCTCAGCTATTGCCTTAAATCACTGAGAAACCATTTTTCTGACTTTTGCCTTTGCCATTCAACCACATATTTCTCAAATAGATTTTTACCCAAACCTAAAAGTCTGGACTTGGAAGGAAATCTTAGATTATACTTCTAGGCATGTTCAGCAGCAGGAAATTCTTTTCAGTGAAAATGTCCAAATTTTCCCTATTTGAAAGCAATGAGATATTCTCCAGCTCACAAATTCATTTGTGACCATACAGTAAAATGGGTGCCTGCTGACTGATCATCCTGGAAGAGAAAACTGCCATTTTGCTGTCTTGTATAGTGGCAGTCTCCTGGTCAAATCAATAGCCTTCTGCTGGTACCATCTTGTGCCTTCTGTACTGTGACCAAGAGAAAGTACCCTCGAGGTTTACCATCATCGTGTGCTTAGTCGTGTTGTGTCCAACTCTGCAACCTCATGGACTGTAGCCCACCAGGCTCCTCTTCCCATGGGGATTCTCCAGGCAAGAGGTAGGTTGCCATTCCCTTCTCCAGGGGATCTTCCCAACCCAGAATCGAACCAGGGTCTCCTGCATTGTAGGCAGACTCTTTACCAGCTGAGCTACCAGGGAAGCCACACATTGAACCCAAACACACCAGGCAACATGGCCCTTCTTAAAGGAAAGGATGATGTCTCTTTCACCCTGGTGTTTCAGGGCAATATTATTTCAGGTGCTTTCTCTCAGTTATCACCACAGTCCAACAGGTAGTCATGCTTATATTCCTTTTAGAGATGAAATATCTTTTGAATTGGAAATGTAAAACCTAGATTCAAAGATTTTAAAATATGTAAACATGAAGATGAATAATTTTGCTTGCCTCATCTCCCACCTACTCAGTTCTCTTTCTCCCAACCCCTACACTGCTTGTTGGTTTCCACGAATCCTTCCAGAGTTCATTGATGCATAAAAAGTAAAAAGTGAACATATAATCTTATCTCCTTTGTTTACTAAAAAGAAAAGTTGGTATGCTACCATATAGCTTGTGCCCTCATAGTAGAAATTTTAATCCAATCCTACTGGGCTTCAAAGCTCAAAGTTCCTATACACTGAGAAACTGCTTTCTTAAGTACAGAGAAACTGGAAAAACATTTTGGATCTTGGTCCACATTCCTACCTGGACAGTCTCCCTGTCTCAGCTATTTGAAGTCTTCAACTCTCTCTAGGACTGATGATGAGCTGAGAAGTGCTGAGAGGATCCTATGAAATTAACAAAACTTTTAGCTTTGCTGGTTTCAAGGTTTGCATCAGGCATAGTGAAGGCAGGAGAAGAAAAAGAAATGATCCATGATCCAGAATATTTTCTGACTGTGATACTTCTATTTAGCTTGCACTCCAATTCAAGATCTGTCTTTTCATATCAAAAGTAGCATGTTTTACTGGTGGTAGGATATCTAGGGTGAGTAATACAGAATCAAGCCAGGTTGGTCATGGAAGCCAGGATTAGAGAGTAGGAGAGAAAGGGAATTTAACTCTCACTAAACCTGGAGTCAAGATTGCCAGGAGAAACATCAATAACCTCAGATATATGGATGACACCACCCTTATGGCAGAAAGTGAAGAAGAACTAAAGAGCCCCTTGATGAAAGTGAAAGAGGAGAGTGAAAAAGTTGGCTTAAAGCTCAACATTCAGACAACGAAGATCATGGCATCTGGTCCCATCACTTCATGGCAAACATATGGGGAAACAGTGTCAGACTTTATCTTTTGGGGCTCCAAAATCACTGCAGATGGTGACTGCAGCCATAAAATTAAAAGACGCTTACTCCTTGGAAGGAAAGTTATGACCAACCTAGATAGCATATTAAAAACCAGAGACATTATTTTGCCAACAAAGGTCCGTCTAGTCAAGGCTATGGTTTTTCCAGTGGTCATGTATGGATGTGAGAGTTGGACTGTGCAGAAAGCTGAGCACTGAAGAATTGATGTTTTTGAACTGTGGTGTTGGAGAAAAGTCTTGAGAGTCCCTTGGCCTGCAAGGAGACCCAACCAGTCCATCCTAAAGGAGATCAGTCCTGGGTGTTCATTGTAAGGACTGATGCTGAAGCTGAAACTCCAATACTTTGGCCATTTCATGCGAAGAGCTGACTCATTGGAAAAGACCCTGATGCTGGGAGGGATTGGGAGCAGGAGGAGAAGGGGACAACAGAGGATGTGATGGCTGGATTGCATCACCGACTCAGTAGACATGGGTTTGGGTGAACTCCGGGAGTTGGTGATGGACAGGGAGGACTGGCGTGCTGCAGTTCATGGGGTCACAAAGAGTCGGACACGACTGAGTGACTGAACTGAATTGAACTGAACTGAAACTCCCTGTGGACAAGGAGTCCAAAAGGAATCATTTTAAAATGCAAATGGTTGCAGCAACATGGATGGAACTAGAGATTAGCATATTAAGTGAAATAAGCCAGAAAAAGACAAATATCATTTGATATTGCTTATAAGTGGAATCTTAAAAAATGATACAAATGAACATTTACAAAATAGAAATAGAGTCACAGACATAGAAAACAAGCTTATGGTTACTGAAGGAGTGGGAGGGAGAAGGGATATTTTAGGAGTTTGGGATTAAATTATACACACTACTGTATATAAAATAGATAACCAATAAGAACCTACTGTACAGCAGAGGGAAATATACTCAATATCTTTTAATACACTATAATGAAAGAAGAATGTGAAAAAATAATATAAATTTTTATATATTTCCAACAATCACTTGGCTGTATAACTGAAACTAACACAGCATTGTAAATAAACTATATTTCAATAAAAATAAAAAGAAACAATTTCTTTCTTGTTGGAAAAAAGTAAAGAATAAAATGCAAATCGTATCCTATCATTCTGTCTTAAAATCAATCAACGGCTCCCATTATCTTTAGATGAAAAGTCTAAACTGGTTCTAGTCATAGTACCCAAGGCCCTTGATTTCTTTCGGGCCTCCTGTGTCCTGACACTCACATCTCTCTGGCCATGCTTAAAGTTCAAGGTGTACTCTTGGCTTCCAATGCCCTTCCACGCCCTTTCCTAGTTAATTCACATTTGTTTTTCAAGAAGCAGATCTGACTTCAACTTCTCCAGAAAACCTTTCCAGACGTCCTTATTCTGGATTTGTTGCCCTTCCTACGTGTACCTGCTGAAAGTTTGCTTATCTAATAATAATGCCACCCATCACACCATATCCTCATTCTGTTTCCCCTACCAACTGGGAGGTCAGTCCTACATTTAACAGGGGCTTTTTATAAAGTTTTATAGCTCAGGAACAAGATTTCCTGAGTTTGTACTTCATCTCTGCCACTCGTGGGGCTTTGAGAGATTGTGTAGAGTGATTTACCCTCTCTGCCCTTCATTTTCCTCATTTGTAACATTAAATGAATAGTAGTACCCACATGGGTTGTTCTGATAATTAAATGATATGGTGTAATTAAGTGCTTAGCACAGTGTAGAAAGAGAGTCATTAGCTTGTTCATTTATTTGTTTACTTTTCATTGTTTTTTCTTTCCTCTCTGGAATGCAAACTCCAGGAGCACAAGGAGCTTATCTGGTTTGTTCACTGCTATATTCTCAGCACCAAGAACAATCCCCAGGAGCCCAGTGCATAATTATAGACTATGTGTTGAATGGATGTATTGATGAATGACGTGTGAGTTGGTCATGGTGTGTTTAAGCTTGCAGGCCATTCACTTTCCTCCTAGCATGATCCCTGGACATATTAGCTGCTCAACAAATATCCGGGCCTTGTCCTTCATGTTGCCAGCCACAATTTCTTACATGAGAATGAGACCTTTTGGCAATATCTGTGTGGAGTTTGGTGACAGTGACAAATGTAAGTACAGATATCAGCAATTGCAATCTCTCTTTCAGACGTGCACATATGTGCCCTTGCTGATAATAATGACAAGTCATTACAACTGTTTCAAAACAACTCAGGAAGAGCAACTTCCTTGTTATCACTCGTATCTCTACAGATATTGGAATCCAAGTCTTTGTAGAGTTTATATCGTTAACCAGAAATTCATATTTTGTAGTCACTGACATCACCATTTAACAAACAGGAACTCGACATTTTCAGTATAAGAAATGTATTTGTGACTCCCTTTTCTCTGTAGAAGAAATTTTTTAAGCATCTGAAAGTAAGGAGAGAATCATAAATAAAAACTTTGGGGAGGTTGAGGGCTATTTTTTATAAATAGAGTTTGGGGGACAGAATTAAATTCATCAAAATTTACACTTTTTTTGTTCAAGCTAGCTGGCAATGAAGTCTATAGTGAATAAAGAAACCAGTCTTTGTTTCCTATGGACCAGGCTACTCAATGTGCGCATATGTGCCTGTGTCATCTTGAATAATCACTCTATTTCTTACTGTACATGCAGGAGAGTTGAACAGGTGATCTCCAAAGTCCTCCTAGTCCTATTCTTCTGGGTGTCTTCAGCTGACATAGTCCTAACAGCTCTACATAGGATGAAACAATCGTGGAATGACTCCCTGATTTGACTCTGTGCAAAAACATAGGAAAGAATGTATAAGTCTTTGAAAGCATACCAAGTCAATAATATTTAAGAACAATGGGACAAGTGGGACAGACATTGAAAGCAAAGCAATTCTCTGTCCCACTGCTTTGCTTTTCTTTTAAATACACACATTAATTTGTTTTAACCATGCTAAAGAAGTCATGAAATTTTTTGTGGTTATCATAGGGAATGGGTACAAAAAGTGGTGGGTGGGTCGGGGGGGAAGATGGTGGAGGGATGGATTGAAAGGACTGATAAGCACTGGTCCAGCGAACAGGATATAGGTATCAGCTATGAGGTGCTGGACACATTCCTTGTCTCTCACCCCAGTTTCCAGCAGCCTCATCTATGACATGCGATAACACCCTTCCTGCCTACCTCCCACACTTCTGGGGAAGATTCCATTTCTCACAAGTTCATGGAAATGCTTTGACATGGTAAAATCAAATCATTAAAATGATTAATGTACATTTAATCATTCTAACACCGACAGAGGAGGCTAGGGATAAGTAACACTGTAGGACATGAACCTTCTGCATAATTCAAATGTACAAAAACATAGTTGATGTTCTCCTACTAATTTCAATGTTTGTTTCAAGCCTAAACACCTTGGCCCTTGTAAAAAAACCTTGGTCACTCTTACATTCAGAGTGGAGTGTGAACCCTGGGGTCTGGAGGAGCACAGGTGAGTATGGGGGTGGGGGGTGCCAGGCTTCCAGTGCCCCACAGATGACTGTGGGGGCCACTGGGCATCATCCTCACTGTTGCCCCACCAGTTGCCAGTGACCTATCCTTTCTTTCTGTCTGACTGGCACCTTAGACCCTATCCCTCACGGCTGTGTCCACACATCCTTGGAGATATGGGGGTTTCCTGAGAGGCTGTGTAAGGACCCTCTTCCTCTATTTATCAACTTCTCTCTCTGGGGTCTTCAGATAATAATGGGAGCCCATCTGTCGCCCAGTTCTACGACTGTCTCTCAGGTTCCTATTTACTAACAGGAAGGAAACATCTGTCCATACTTGCTGGTCTCCTTACTGGTGCTGGGGAAACGCCTTCCAGGCCCGGAGGAGTCTTCTTCCCTTATAATCCCTTGTGACAGTCTCCTTCCCAGATTCAGCTTTTTCCCAAAGGCTCCATCATTCCTGGAGGCTTTGGGTTTATTTTGCCCATGATTCCTTCCCTCTCTTCCTCCTTCAAGATAATGAGCACAGAATTGCCGATTGACATGAAGCGATGGAGACAGGAGTGGAAAATACCGACATGAACATAGAATGTTCAGTTAACATTTTATACAACAAAATATTTTATACAAACTTATATCCCACTACTGCTACCAACATAATCATGAGTGAGTGAGTGAAGTTGCTCAGTTGTGTCCGACTCTTTGCGACCCCATGGACTGTAGCCTTAGCCTACCAGGCTCCTCCCTCCATGGGATTCTCCAGGCAAGAGTACTGGAGTGGGTTGCCATTTCCTTCTCCAGGGGATCTTCCCAACCCAGGGATCAAACCCAGGTCTCCCGCATTCCAGGCAGACGCTTTAACCTCTGAGCCACCAGGGAAGCCCATGGGTGTGTGTAAATAGAACCAAGTAAGTTGAGTTTGCGGAGAAGGCAATGGCACCCCACTCCAGTACTCTTGCCTGGAAAATCCCATGGATGAAGGAGCCTGTTAGGCTGCAGTCCATGGGATTGCGAAGAGTTGGACACGACTGAGCGACTTCACTTACACTTTTCACTTTCATGCATTGGAGAAGGAAATGGCAACCCACTCCAGTGTTCTTGCCTGGAGAATCCCAGGCACGGGGGAGCCTGGTGGACTGCCCTCTATGGGGTCGCACAGAGTCGGATAAGACTGAAGCGACTTAGCAGCAGCAGCAGCAAGTTGAGTTTGAGACAGTCCACCCAGCCAAAAATAAAAAAAAAGGGTAGAGGTTTCAGATAATGAAGAAAAGAGAAAATAACATAAGGTCTTTGTAACATGGTTCCTTTTTTTTTTAAGCAGGTCAGTGCTGTGTGTGGGATCTTAGTTTCTGGACCAGGGATCAAACCCACAGCCCCTGAATTGGACGTGTGGATTCTTAACCATTGGATCACCAGAGAAGTCCCCCATGATCGCTTTTGAACTTACTGGATTCATGGTGAGCAGCATCGTTTTGTCACGTGACTCTCCTGCCTCTCTCCTGAGTCCAAGCCCTTCCCTGAGGCCAGTCTGTAGTCAGAAGGACACACCTGTTTTATGTCCTCAGGTGTTCGGGTGGCCCCAGGTCTGTGACCTGAAAGATAGCAATCACTGTACCCCACAGGCGTAAGGAGCAAGCTTCACCCTCCTCCCCACTCCATCCTCACACACCCACTCCAGCCTATCACTTCTGTGAACCTGTCAGGCTGCGTTTTCAATTACTATCTTTGAAAAATGTCCAGGTGGACCCATTAAATCAATGAATGCAATGAGCTCAACACAAGATAATAGCAATTCTGTGGCCTTCCTTGGGATAATTGGTGATACCAGGGGTGTTAAAAATCTAAGCCTGAAAATCATTGCTTTGAAGGAAGGAAGGACAACTGAGCCATTTTTTTCTATTAAAATGCATGAAATTTAAATAATGTCCCCTTTCTTCTGGGTGCCCATAAACCTTCCATTTTTTATGCACTGAAAAGTCTAAATATTTATTAACTTCAATTTATAGAATTTATTATAGCTGTCTTCAGCCAGGGCATGTATGTGTTTTAAAAATACATGGCACTTTAAAATTAGCATCATTTCTAAATAATTAGGAAATAATTGTGTTTTATTTTAAAGATACAAGATACTTAGCTCAATGAAGTAACAGAAAAAAAAGTGGTTCTTGCTGGTTGACCCCTAGTCAACAGGTTTCTATTCCTTGAATCAGCTGGATACAGCTGGCATCGTAGACAAAGCAGAGTTGGTGGCATTTGAGGAAGTGCTAGCTGGCCCACTTTAACTGATCCACTGTCAGAAGGAGCCGAGAAAGTCTCTCCAGAAAGTTTGCTTGTAGCCACGTTCCGGGCTATCTGGTTGTGCTCTTCTGTGAATTCAGAAAGCTGGTTTTGTGCTCTTGTGGAGGCAGATGAGATCTCATCCTTAGTAGGATCACCTTTTCAGGTGGCCACACTGCAAAGATTGGGGGCTGTGGGGGACGGGAAACTTTGGCCATAATCTCTATAATCACCCTCCTCATTTTTTGACCCAGAGAGAGTTGAAATTGATACCGTCCCTGTCTTATTTGGAAGGCTCTGACAGCTTCAGCCTGCTCCTCGCAGCAGATACGTATAAAGATGTTCTGAAATTGCCTGTGTGTGTTTCTTAATGGCCATTTCCCACAAAAACTGCAAGTGATGAAGAGGATGCTATGTCTTTCCTCCCTGTCCCCTTCATCACCATGCTTTGTTACCAACTAACACAGTTTTTGGAGATAATATTAAGGGGAAAAAGCCAACAAAGGAATGTAATTTGAAATTCCACTGTGCAGAGAAAACCACTTTTCCTAGGAAATATAGACCGCTTTCAATTTATGCAATCATGTAGTTTTCAAAGGTCTGGAGTAAATCACGTTTCGTAAACACTGAAATGCTTTAGATTTGCTTCCACTACTTTTGTATCAGCACCGGCAGTGTTACCATTCCCTTTTAAAATGATTTTTTTTTTTACAGAAAAAGACAAGATCTTTAGAACTATTGAACCACCTGTGACTAGCCACAAACTTTGTACGAAGGACGAAGTATTTTTTTTCTTTTATGCCTTCAAATAGACTGCTGGCCTCTGCCTTATCACTGCTGTGCAGCTGCAATTAGAATGCAGGAAAGGAAAATGGCACAAACAACAGGGGCCAAGCGGTCGACTCCTAGGATCCCACGGCAGCGGGACCAGGCGTGGCGGCTGCTGTGGGCTCACTGGCACTCCCCACAGTTTGTCTGCGTGCTGGGCTGCTTCGTGTTGCACCCTGGGTGTGAGAGTGTCCAGTCTCTAACATTAAATTTCGTCCCTTTTGGAGTAATTTGCATGAAACAATTTTGTGTCCATTCCATGTCCCACAACCTGGTTTAACATGTGTATACTTAACAGTTTTCTTAAAAAAAAAAAAAAAAAAAGAAATGCATAGTGTATATACCACTGGGTAACTCACTTTTTTGTTGCCAAACATCTCTTTACATCTGTAAATAAGCACGGACATCATTAAAAAATATTCCATTGTATGAATCTACGACAATTTGTTTAAACAGCCTCTAATTACATGGGCACTTGGGTGTTTACACTTTGGGCTGTAGTGATGTCTCTGGTTCCCAGGGTCGTGTTCCTTGATGGCCTACCTCTGGTTTCAGCCACAACCGCAGTGGTGAAGTGTCAGGGGAGCACAAACTCACTGGCAGCTGATAGCCAAGCCCAAGGCAGCATGGGCTTTCCAGTGCTGAAGGAGCCCAGAAGCAGAGGAGAGGGCACTGTGCCCCTGCCCCCAGGCACCCTTCAGCCAGTGGAGAACTGAGCTGGTGAATAAATGCTCCAAGTGCCTATCCTTCAAAAGAGGAAAATTCCAGAGGCCCATGAGTGTACAATGCAGGAGATCAGAATTCAATCCCTCGGTTAGGAAGAGCCCCTGGAGAAGGAAATGGGAACCCACTCCAGGATTCTTGCAGGGAGAATTCCATGGACAGGCAGGATACAGTCCATGGGTCGCAGAGTTGGGCACCACTGAGAGACTAACATTTTCAGCTTCAAGAGGGTAGAGTGGAGTCTAGCCCCAGGAACCCAAAAGCATTATATTTGTTTTTCCTTCTTTCCTACTCTCTCTCTCCTGCTTTTAGGATCATCTTGGAAATAAACTACCTGTATCCAGGTAAGTCCTGCTCTCGGGCTCGGAATCAAAATAGAGACTATGATAAACAGTGACACATAAAATGTCCTTAAATGTACATCTTGGCCATTGACTTATCCTTAGGATAAATTCCTAGAAATGTACACTACTGAATCAAGTGGCAAGAACTTTTAAACCCAAGTTCAAACTAGTGCTCTGTGTAATGGGGCTCCTAAGTGTGAGGGAATTGATTTTATTTGCCTGTGCCTATTCAATCCCAGAGCTATCATGAAGCCGACTCTTCCATCAAGAAGTGAAGCATTGATACTAACTTCCTGAAGTCTTTTAAGCCACCCTCCCTGGAGGCCCTGCAAATCCCTGCCTTATGCTACCCTAAAATCATGATGAATGGAATAATTGGAATGCACACCCACTGTCTCCCAAACAGACATCTCACTTTATTGCTTGGTAGTTATTAAGAATGAGTAGTAATTTTGCTGCTGAAAAGACTACTTATGGGGAAAGTAAGAAATAAGAAAAACATTCACTCATAATTTAAGCCACAAGGAAATAAAACCAACCACAAGATAAAATATCTGTTTCCCAATCTTTATATCATGGTGGCAGCAAAAGTCTTAATTATAGGTAGTGAAGTCTCTGGATTTTATTTCTTACCCAGCATCAGTGGTAAGAAAAGTATAAAAGTAACTGCTTGGCGTCGTGCAGAAGGAGCTCTATATGCAGGCACTTACACGGGGGGGACAGCAGAATCCTGTCGCTAGAGAGAGGACCATGGAAAGACAGTGTCAGCGCCAAATTGGAAAAGCAACAGCCTTTCCATGAGGAGAACTGCTGAGCATATGTTTGCATGTATAATTTATATAAACACATATGTGATTATTTTTAAAAATAAATGAACTATTCATACATCATTTAAAGAGGCAACGCACCTTTCTGACATCTTTCAGGAAGTCTATTTTATTTTACTTTTGTATTTTTGGGACAGAGAGAAGTTCTATTTGACTTTTGAAGGCAAGTAGTACCCAGCATCCCAGATTCTAATGTACACTCCCCGCCTTCTTTTCCCCCCATCTGCATTGTGAAATCTCAGCTCCTCATGAAGTCTATTTTAAAAGGGTATGTAAAATCTTTCTCTTGGCAAACACTTGCAGGTTCCGCCCTCTTGAATGGTTTCCTTAAAAAGAAAAAGAAAAAAATAAAAAGCTTCCCTTGGCCGTGTTTGCCATCAACATCAATAACCGAGGCAAGGCATTCTGACTGCTATTTATTCTGTCATAATTACTATCAGGAAACTTCCATGATTACAGCACTAGTAATTCTGTTGATTATAAATAGCACTAATGCTGTAATACATCAGCAAAGACTGGCAGCATTGTGGAGACGTGGTCCATACGCACATGGATAGTTGGACCTTGGAGGATTATAATTGAAACATTTCCCAGAAAGCGTTATCCCTACATGGCCTTTCTTTCCAATGGCTCCAATAAACGCTTCCCTTCAACGTTACTACCCTGCTCCCTGCTCAGTGTCTCTGCTGCTGCTGCTAAGTCGCTTCAGTCGTGTCGGACTCTGGGTGACCCCATAGACGGCAGCCCATCAGGCTCCCCCGTCCCTGGGATTCTCCAGGGAAGAACACTGGAGTGGGTTGCCATTTCCTTCTCCAGTGCATGAAAGTGAAAAGTGAAAGTGAAGTCGCTCAGTCGTGTCTGACTCTTCGCGACCTCATGGACTGCAGCCCATCAGGCTCCTCTGTCCATGGGATTTTCCAGGCAAGAGTACTGGAGTGGGATGCCATTGCCTTCTCCGGCTCAGTGTCTCTGGCCTTCTCCAACGTCCTTCATGCAGTCTGGGCTGTGCTTTGTATTCAAAAGGTAATCCCTTGATAGTATATGGGCCTAGTAATGTCATGGTTTCCTGCATTTGCTAAAAGCAAGGGCAGTGGATTGTGAAAGCATGCTAGACCCAGCTCTATTTCTGTTTTTAACAGTGATGTATCTTCCTTTTGGCAAGAGGTTTATTGAGTGAATTCTTGTAGCATTAGACCCTTTTCTGTTGTGAGGTTCATTTGGTTTTTGTTTGAGGGAGGAAGGCAAAGGGTACAATTAGACTTTTACTCAAAATACCCACGTGTTGCAGAGAGACTCTGCATTTACTATACAATTTCAGTTTTCAGAGTCTTTGCAAAGGGTCACCTGGGCGAAGAGAATTCCCCTGTGGAATGATGTGTTTCCAGCTTCCCTGAAGCGTACTCCTCTCTGAGGAATGATGCTTTCATTTAAAATGGTGTGTACCGAATAAAGCTGACAAATTTCCTGTTTTCAGCTGTCTACCTAGTTCTTCAGGGCACTTTTTTTTTTTAACATAAATCTTTCTTTATTGATTCAGAACTAGAAAAATGTATAATGCAGCAGTAACATTTATTAACAAAGGAAGTATGTTTTTGGAAATTCTCTAGTTCATGGCGTGAATGTGTATGAGTCTGTGTATATAAAAACTCCTTTGATTCATCTTAAGGTGAGTTAAAATAAACAGAACTATATAAATTAGTATGCTGTTAATCAAGGCTACAGTTTGATATTTTATGAGGTCATTTTCTGCTCATATTTGGATTCAGTGGCCTTATATCTAGAAGTTTTCAAGGATAATAAAAATTCCAAATATTCTGTCCTGTTATTAGATCATTTGTCCTGATTTGAAGATACAGAAAAGATGCTACCTTAGGTAAGAACTGAAGACAAGATAATTGTAAAACATGATAAAAAATATACAGGCTGTAGGAACTCTTATCCCAACCTTTCTTTCAAAATATGTGTTTGTTCTACTTGAAACAGTTTTGAAGCAAATAAATCTTTTGTCTCCTAAGTTTATTTCAAATTAAATTTATATTCTGCCTAAACTTCTAAACAGGTATATGTAGACCCCAAATAGATGCAAATACTGAAGTATATTGACAACTAGCTGTCATGTGCAAACCCAACTTAAACAAAAAGTGGTAGATTTTCAGTCTGTAATTCTATTTTGAAAGGAAGCCAATCCCATTGTGCTTAGTGCTCACAAATAAGTCCTAGCTTATTTGTAGCATAAATTTATCATCTTAACAAATAAAATCAATCTTCCTACCTTACCTGACAGTTCCCCAAGCAGAATCGAGGCCCTCTGGCAAGATTACTGAACATTTTCTAAATAGCCACAGACTTCAGATTCTTGCATTAATTTCTACAAATGTCAGGTAGAGAGAGTCTGATTTGCCTTTTTCTTAGACCTACTATAACTATGAAAAGGCTTTTGATGAAGCTCAGAAATTTGGATGAAAAGTAGAGTAGAATATATCCAATGACTCCAATGGCTGCTTGGGTCCCCAGGCCAAGGCAATGAGTTGGTTTTTATTTCATATTTGCTCTGAGTGAGGATCACATGACTTAAAAGAAGGATGTATTATATTGATTCCAATGCTTCCAGAATATTTGTATGTCCCTAGAAAAAAGAGGAAGAAAAAGGGCCTTTCTTGAGAGTTACTTGGTGCTCACATTGTTTTTCAATTTGAGGAGTGCTTGCTCTGTGTAGGGCTCATCTTCAAATCTGAATGACCATGAGGAGATTTGATTACAAATTTAAACACTCCAGAAGGCACAGCCTGCCCAGAAGGTAAGCAGGTCAGGCTGTTTTTCTTTTCCCCCCACACTGGTTTGACTCAGTCCTCTGGTGGCTCAGATACAACTTAAGCATGATTAAACTTTAGAACAAGATGCCAAGAGGATTGTGAAATCTTCATCCCTAAAATTAGGAGTGACAATCGCTTGGCTCAGATGGTTTATGAAGACAAAGGTTTGAGCTGGATTATTTCTAAATGCTGGTCCCTGTCCCCATGCCGGACCACTATGAGAACACCATTCCTCAGCAAAATGAGAAAAATGAATAATATATCATGTTTTTCCATAAGTTAAATTTGTTCCTTTTTAATTACAGATTTTATCTGTAATAGAACTCCCTTTGTTTGTAACATCACATTGTTGCTGGTAGCTGGAAATTAATTTTCCCATGCCTTAGCTTAGAAAAATAAAAAGTAATCAGCTCCATATCAATTCCAATTTCCTTTTAAATGTTTTAATGGGCCTTGAAATCCAAAATTCTGCTAACCACTGGTCTAGATAATCTTCATTCAACAAATGTTCCTTCATCTGCCTGCTCTTATGTCATACAAAGGAAAAATAATAACTTTGTCCCATAGGAGAATGAAAATAATAAAATCAACTTACACTCATTGTACATGACACCATGATAAGTGCTCTAGGTACATTATTTTATTTAATTTTTGCAATATTCTGCAGACAAAGATACTCAAACAAAAGCAGTGGAAGTGGGATTAGCACCAGTCACCTCTGGCATAGGATCCCATAACTGACCTGTTTTTGTTCTTATCCTCCTAAGAAAAGAAACTATTAATGGTACTTGCAAGAAGGTAGCATGTTACCAGAGAAACACTGGAAAGTTTTAAATGTATTGCTTTTTATGAAACCAAAGCTTGAGCAGTGAGGTAGGTAAAAACAAAAGAAAAGTGTGGATGTTATAAAAATTAGTAGAATGCTTTGATGTAGGGAACCCTTTCAATCAGTCAGTTTTCAATAATCAGAGACCATGTGTCCAGAAGGCCTGATCTTCCAGTCTAAGCTTCATGTGGCATCTGCTTTCATTTCCTAGATTCATGTGAGCACTTCTGCATATGCCAAAGCACTAAACAAGATATGAACAGGAATTGGCATCTAGCTCATTGTGAAGATCAATTATAGAATAGAAAAATAGTAATTTTCTTTTGATCAAGCCACTTTAACATTAATTCCAAATTCAAGATCAAGAACAGGAAGGCAGGTATATGCCAAAGCCATTTGAAACAGCTAATATACCCAATCCATAAGTCACAAAGGTCTAAATTGGATGGGTTAAGTCATCATTTTCACGCTACTTTTCATATGTAGAGTGAGATGCCATAGGTAGGGTCTATGACCCCTAGAAGATAATGAGGTAGCTGTTACTATCGACAGCTAGTATTGTGTCTCTCTCGCCTGAAAATCATGTACTGGAGCTCTAAACCCCAGTGTGACAATATTTGGAGGTATAGACTTAGGGAAGTAATCAGATTTCGATGAGTTCATGAGGGTGGGGCCCATGTGGTGGGATTAAGAGGAACCCAAGTAAGATGGTAGGTGTTGCAAGAGGGCATCAGAGGGCAGACACACTGAAACCATACTCACAGGAAACTAGTCAATCTAATCACACTAGGACCACAGCCTTGTCTAACTCAATGAAACTAAGCCATGCCCGTGGGGCCACCCAAGATGGGCGAGTCATGGTGGAGAGGGCTGACAGAATGTGGTCTACTGGAGAAGAGAATGGCAAACCACTTCAGTATTCTTGCCTTGAGAACCCCATGAACAGTATGAAAAGGCAAAATGATAGGATACTGAAAGAGGAACTCCCCAGGTCAGTAGGTGCCCAATATGCTACTGGAGATCAGTGGAGAAATAACCCCAGAAAGAATGAAGAGATGGATCCAAAGCAAAAACAATACCCAGCTGTGGATGTGACTGGTGATAGAAGCAAGGTCCGATGCTGTAAAGAGCAATATTGCATAAGAACCTGGAATGTCAGGTCCATGAATCAAGGCAAATTGGAAGTGGTCAAACAAGAGATGGCAAGAGTGAATGTCAACATTCTAGGAATCAGAGAACTCAAATGGACTGGAATGGGTGAATTGAACTCAGATGACCATTATATCTACTACTGTGGGCAGGAATCCCTCAGAAGAAATGGAGTAGCCATCATGGTCAACAAAAGAGTCCAAAATGCAGTACTTGGATGCAATCTCAAAAACGACAGAATGATCTCTGTTCGTTTCCAAGGCAAACCGTTCAATATCACAGTAATCCAAGTCTATGCCCCAACCAGTAACACTGAAGAAGCTGAAGTTGAACAGTCTATGAAGACCTACAAGACCTTTTAGAACTAACACCCAAAAAATGTCCTTTTCATTATAGGGGACTGGAATGCAAAAGGAGGAAGTCAAGAAACACCTGGAGTAACAGGCAAATTTGGCCTTGGAATACGGAATGAAGCAGGGCAAAGACTAATAGAGTTTTGCCAAGAAAATGCACTGGTCAGAGCAAACACCCTCTCCCAACAACACAAGAGAAGACTCTACACATGGACATCACCGGATGGTCAATACCAAAATCAGATTGATTATATTCTTTGCAGACAAAGATGGAGAAGCTCTACACAGTCAACAAAAACAAGACCAGGAGCTGACTGTGGCTCAGATCATGAACTTCTTATTGCCAAATTCAGACATAAATTGAAGAAAGTAGGGAAAATCACTAGACTATTCAGGTATGACCTAAATCAAATCCCTTATGATTATACAGTGGAAGTGAAAAATAGATTTAAAGAACTAGATCTGATAGATAGAGTGCCTGATGAACTATGGACGGAGGTTTGTGACATTGTACAGGAGACAGGGATCAAGACCATCCCCCTGGAAAAGAAATCAAAAGAGCAAAATGGCTGTCTGGGGAGGCCTTACAAATAGCTGTGAAAAGAAGAGAAACAAAAAGCAAAGGAAAAAAGGAAAAATATAAGCATCTGAATGCAGAGTTCCAAAGAACAGAAGAAGAGATAAGAAAGCCTTCCTCAGTGATCAATGCAAAGAAATAGAGGAAAACAACAGAATGGGAAAGACTAGAGATCTCTTCAACAAAATTAGAGATACCAAGGGAACATTTCATGCAAAGATGGGCTCAATAAAGGACAGAAATACTATGGACCTAACAGAAGCAGAAGATATTAAGAAGAGGTGGCAAGAATACACAGAAGAACTGTACAAAAAAGATCTTCACAACCAAGATAATCACAATGGTGTGATCACTCACCTAGAGCCAGACATCGTGGAATGTGAAGTCAAGTGGGCCTTAGAAAGCATCGCTACAAACAAAGCTAGTGGAGGTGATGGAATTCCAGTTGCGCTATTTCAAATCCTGAAAGATGATGTTGTGAAAGTGCTGCACTCAATATGCCAGCAAATTTGGAAAACTCAGCAGTGGCCACAGGACTGGAAAAGGTCAGTTTTCATTCCAATCCCAAAGAAAGGCAATGCCAAAGAATGCTCAAACTACTGCACAATTGCATTCATCTCCCACGCTAGTAAAGTAATGCTCAAAATTTTCCAAGCGAGGCTTCAGCAATACGTGAACTGTGAACTTCCAGATGTTCAAGCTGGTTTTAGAAAATGCAGAGGAACCAGAGAACAAACAGCCAACATCCACTGGATCATCGAAAAAGCAAGAGAGTTCCAGAAAAACATCTATTTCTGCTTTCTTGACTATGCCAAAGCCTTTGACTGTGTGGATCACAATAAACTGTGGAAAATTCTGAAAGAGATGGGAATACCAGACCACCTGATCTGCCTCTTGAGAAATTTGTATGCAGGTCAGGAAGCACCAGTTAGAACTGGACATGGAACAACAGACTGGTTCCAAATAGGAAAAGGAGTACATCAAGGCTGTATTTGTCACCCTGTTTATTAAACTTCTATGCAGAGTACATCATGAGAAACGCTGGGCTGGAAGAAACACAAGCTGGAATAAAGATTGCTGGGAGAAATATCAATCCCTTCAGATACGCAGAAGACACCACCCTTACGGCAGACAGTGAAGAGGAACTAAAAAGCCTCTTGTTGAAAGTGAAAGAGGAGAGTGAAAAAGTTGGCTTAAAACTCAACATTCAGAAAACGAAGATCATGGCATCTGGTCCCATCACTTCATGGGAAATAGATGGGGAAACAGTGGAAAGAGTGGCTGACTTTATATTTGGGGGCTCCAAAATCACTGCAGATGGTGACTGCAGCCAAGAAATTAAAAGACGCTTACTCCTTGCAAGGAAAGTTATGACCAACCTAGATAGCATATTCAAACGCAGAGACATTACTTTGCCAACAAAGGTCCCTCTAGTCAAGGCTATGGTTTTTCCAGTGGTCATGTATGGATGTGAGAGTTGGACTGTAAAGAAGGCTGAGTGCTGAAGAATTGATGCTTTTGAACTGTGGTGGTGGAGAAGACTCTTGAGAGTCCCTTGGACTGCAAGGAGATCCAACCAGTCCATTCTGAAGGAAATCAGCCCTGGGATTTCTCTGGAAGGAATGATGCTAAAGCTGAAACTCCAGTACTTTGGCCACCTCACGTGAAGAGTTGACTCATTGGAAAAGAGTCTGATGCTGGGAGGGATTGGGGGCAGAAGGAAAAGGGTACAACAGAGGATGAGATGGCTGGATGGCATCACTGACTCGATGGACATGAGTCTGAATGAACTCTGGGAGTTAGTGATGGACAGGGAGGCCTGGTGTGCTGCGATCACGACTGAGCGACTGAACTGAACTGAACTGAACTGAAGAAGGAAACACAAAAGCACTCTCTTCACTATGTGAAGACACAGCAAGAACGTGACTTTTTGCAAACCAGGAAGAGAGGTCTCACCACAACCCAGCATGGTGCCCTGATCAGACCTCCAGAACCATGAGAAAATAAATCTCTGTTAAGTCACCCAGCCTATAGCATTTTGTAAGCAGCAGAGCTAAGTGCTGTCCTTAGAACTGTGAGGAGATAAGTCAACTGCAGTGGAAAGAAGTAATCAGCACTTTTGACTGAGATTTGAAAAAGTAAAAGCAACCTAATCCCAAGATACCTGAGTCTTTGGGGAAGAGAGGGAAGAAGGGTCTGTATCCATCAGGGACAGATGTCTGGCATGATTCTGACACAGTTCTGACCTAGAGAGCTGTGATGCCAGCAAGCAAGCAAGGAGTGTTGTCTGTGATCATCTCTGACACAAAGATTGTCTGGGCCATCCCAGAGAGCAGAGACCACGCCAGTGCTGGCTCAGTCTGTTGTGACGCTGTGATGGGTCGGCCTGGGGCCAGTTTCCAGGAGAGCCAGTGGGCAATAACAGGATACAGTGGCAGGAATGGTGGCAGAGAACTTTACTACCTCCTCCATGATTCCATGTAGCTAACTCCTCATACGTCATGTGCAGCCTGTAGCCTGAGACAGCTCAGTGGAAGAGGAACACTCAAAAGGGAGATAACAGATTTGTGGACCATCTGGCATAGGGAAACCTAAGCTTGTTTGTATTTTTAATGGGAGAAATAGAGGTTTGTGTATGTGCATGTATATATACATATATTTAATCTATACTTAAGGCTTCCCAGGTGGTGCTAGTGGTAAAGAACACTAGCCAATGCAGGAGACATAAAGAGACACAGGTTCAATCCCTGGGTCAGGAAGGTCCCCTGGAGAAGGGCGTGGCAACCGACTCCAGTGTTCTTGCCTGGAGAAGTCCATGAACAGAGGAGCCTGGAGGGTTACAGTATAAAGGGGTCATGAAGTCAGACACGACTGAAGGGACAGCATGCACACACGCACACAATCTGTATTGGTACCCTTTGTTTACTGAGCTGTTATAATATAAATAAAGGAAATGTTTAGAAATAATAAAAATATTTTGAAATAATAGAAATAAAGGAAAAAATGGCTCTTTTTAGGACAATCATCAACTCTGACTCTGAAAGTTCCAGAGGGGCAGTACAATGTGATAGTTCAGAGCCTGTGCCTGGCACCAAGTCCTGGGTTGGAACCCCAGCCCTGCCGATTCACTAGCTGTGTAACATGAAGCAAATTCCTTTATCTCCATGTGCCTTATCTGTTACGTGGATATAAAGCTAATGCCTTCCTTCAGGAGTCCCAATGAGTGTTAAGCGTTAAGTATTCAAAACTGCACCATCAACAAAATTCATTCTTAATATTATTGCCAAAACTAGTATTTTATGGAACAAGTTGCCAGGACTCAGAAAGAAATCCCTGAGGTCACAAAGCAATTTAGTGTCCTTACTATCAGCAGCATGTTAGGGTGACCACCCACCCAACTTTCCCAGGACTATCTTGATTTTAGCATTAAAAGTCCTGTATTCTGAGCAAAGTTGGATATTTGGTCACTCTGCTGTGATGAGGAGAAAGTCGCCTGGAGAGGGATCAGCTGAAGAAGGTCCTAACTATTGGAGAGATTTTCTTCTGGAAGGGAGCAACATCACCACTGAAGCTGTAACTCCAAATCTGAGTGCCTGGTGTGAGACTCTGATAACAGTTAAGAAAGCATCTGTTGAGTTGTGTGTGACCATACAAAGCAAAGTTTAATATTGTGTTAGTCTGGTGGTCAGGAATTTTCCAGACAGGCTTTCTATCCTCTGAGTGACTTCTAGCCATGCTCATGTGGTCTGGTCTCATAAGCTGAAGTTCTGTCCTGATATTTACAGAATGGAATTCTGAATAATAATCTAAGATTGCATTTGTAGAATATTTATCTCCAAGGAGCTCAGTGTTCTTGGCAGTCATTATTTAATTAATCCTTACCCTGTCTCTGTGCAACATAGAGCAGGCAGGTGTAATTATCTCTGTTTGGCAGATTACGTGACTTGGAGTCATGCCTGATTACAAGGTGCCTTGGAAAGAGATGTTCCACTCTGATACCAGGTTTGATTTGGTTCCCAATCTTTTTAGGGAGACTGAGACTTGATGTGACTCTAGGGAACCCTACATGAACACCGTAAATGTATTCCATCTCTCTGTGCTTGTCACACGCTTTGTTTGGTCACTGTGCTGGACAGCTTGTGCCCCACCGGCAAGACATTCAGCCTCTAGAGATCAGTCAACTCAATCCATTCCCCGCATGAAAGACGTTCATGCTATCCTTTTGTGTGAACTGTGAGATCTTTACTGACTGATTAAATAATGGATTAATAATTGAGAAATGCCATATAACTCAGCCCACACCTTTGCCTCAGGAGCAGTCAGTCCAAACAGGAAGGGAATCTGTGAGGGCAGGAATTGATTTCCCCATCAGAAGAGCTGGGCTCACAAGGTGGTGCTAAGAATAACAAGATGGAATAACTGTCAACATGCACTGAATTCTTAAGGCACACCAAGCACTGTATATGTATCGGTGCTATGGGCTCAGTGTTTGTGCCCCCCTACCTCCCAAATTCATACGTGGGAACCTAATCCCCAGTGTGACAGTATCAGGAGGTGGGGACTCTGGGAGGTGATTGGGGTGAGTGCCCTGATAAAGGATGCCCCAGTTTGCTCCCTTGCCCCTCGCATGTGAGGTCACAGAAGATGGATGTCTATGAAGCAGGCTGCAGGTCTTTACCATATGTTGAATCTTCCATCAACTTGATTTTGGACTTCCCAGTCTTGGGAAATGTGAGAAAGAAATGTTGGTCAAGTCACCCACTCTGTGGTAGTTTGTGATAGCAGTCCAAACTGACTCAGATAACCAATGCATTTAATCCTCACCAGGCAGGGGCTACTTTTTCAGATAAGAAAACTGAGGCACAGAGAAATAAAATAATTTGTGAAAGGTTAGAGTGCTAGCAGGTGTCAGCGCCGGGATCTGAACCCAGGCACGCTGCCCTCGGAGACCTCAGAGGAACTACCATGCTTAGTGATGGCAGAGATCAAACAGGTCAAAGATAGTTTTCTCCTGATTAAAGCACAAACTAATGTCCTGCCTAAAGGATAAACCCAGCGGCCACATGTCTGAGGGACCTTCACCTCCTCTGACTAGTGGGGGGAGGGTGTGACCAGCGAGGAGGAAGTTTTATCTTTCTAACCTGAGCCCAGAAGGGGTGACAGTAACAGGCATAACAGCAAGTTGGCCAGTATCGAAGCCTTTCTTGGTTTAACTAATTTTCCGAACTTGTCACTCAGGCTAATCGGAAATCAACATGATTATTCTATGCCCAGCGCCTCCACATTTATCATGGTTTGCTCCAGGGGCACCAGCTCATCATTTATTGTGATGTCAGCTACAGCACCTTTGTTTGTCCTTGTGCAAATCGGGGGAGGAGGGGTGGGGAATCCAGAGAGAGGAAAGATTTTGGAGGTGCTCAGATAGGAAGGCGAAGGCTGTTTCATTTTGGAATATTTTGCACTAGTTCCAAAAAACCAGAATTGTCACCATGGGTCCAAGACACACCCCAGGGTCAAGTAGCCTCTATAAGCATTTGTGGCCATGGGTACAGGGTCTCATAAGCACAAAGCATTTACAATAATGAGAAGTGCATCGATAAAAGCTAGTTTTATGACAATTCTAAAGCCTTGGACATCATCAGCAAGGTCTTAAATCAGGCCTCATAGGCAATTTCCTTCCATAGTTGCTTTTTTTGAGGTTGCCACCAATCTGCTTGGATGAGAACAATTGGGAAAAACTGGTTTTCATTTCCTTTTCATCTTCAAGCCTCTATAAACTGGCATATCACTTGCCAATTTGGACATGGCTAGTGGCTCAGCTGGTAAAGAATCCACCTGCAATGCAGGAGACAGGTTTGATTCTTGGGTGGGAAAGATCCCGTAGAGGAGGAAATAGCAACCCACTCCAATATTCTTGCCTGGAAAATCCCATGGACAGAGTACCCTGGTGGGCTGCATTCATGGGGTCACAAAGAGTTGGACACGACCTAGCGACTGAACGACTTAGACAATCAAAAATACCTGAGAGTCGGCAATGGCATATCTTACTAAAGCTGCCTCTGCCTGCTTCAGATTCACCAGTGATTCTCCCGCCAACATGTTCCGTCCAGTCTCCCAGGATCCAGCCAGCTGGAGGCAGGTAACAGATGAAGGTGAAGAGCATAAACACTGATCTGGCCTCACCACAAATCTCTTCCTCGACACCAGCTTCCTCATTCTCTGACACAGAACTGCTTTTTTTCTGAATCAGACTCCCAAGCCTCATGTAAAGGACTGAGTTCCTCCCCAGCTCTGCCTGGATCCCTGTGAGCCCAGTGATTCCTCTGAAGCCCTGGAACCCTTACCTTCCCACGCCCTGGTTTTCGCCAGGCTTGTAGAATGGACTGATGGGCTACGGGAACTGGGGATGGGGCCAGAGCGAGATAGACTAAGCCCTGGCCTCTTACGAGCAAAAGGAGATGAGCAGCAAACAAAAAATAAGTATTGAAATTTCAGGACAAGAAGACTGCTCTGAAGTGTCAAGCAAGGTGAAGAGGTAAGAGTGATGGAGACTGTGGAATGGAATGCAGTTTTGCCCCAAGCCCCAATCTGCTGCCTGGGGCCCCGTCAACTGAAAGAAACATCACACTCCCCTATCTTGACAGGGCCCCATGTCACAGCTCAGGGAAAAATGAAAATGCCAGCACCTTGTTTAAAAAGTATTGAGTTTCAAGATCATGAGAGCAGAGAATTAAACCAAGCTCAGCGCCCTGCACATCTACACAGGCCACCAACCACCACACCTCCACGCCTCAGAGGGACCCCGCCCCATTCCTGTTGGGCTCAGTTCAGCCATCAGAATGTCCCTCTGCTTCTATTGCCACGAGAGGCATTGCCTGTTTGCCTCTATGTGTCTGGGGGTTGCCAGACCTCTTGAGCCCAGATCCTATACTCCCACACTGCCCGCCAGCCCCCACCCTGGCCTCCGGGAACCCGCCCAGCATGAGCTTTGCCACAGAAGCCGGTCCATTTCCAGGTTATTTCGGATTATCCTTCCTCCCTCATCCAGCCTCTTCTCATTTCCCATTCTCCACTCCTTCGCACCTGCTGCTCCTCAGTCTTGCAGCTGGCAACAGGATTAGGTCAGTGGACACCACTGATGTTAGTATTTGGCTTTGCTTTCAGGACCTCTGGGCATAATCCTCCCAGCGCCCCTGAAGGTGAGAGCTCAGGGGGTCGCCCTCATTGAAAATATGGCTGTAAGGAACCAGCCAGCCTGTCCACTAGAGAAACTCTGTCCTGAAGATGCTGCTGTGGGAATATTCACTGGGCTCTTTAAAGGCATTTCAGCACCCAGGTTTCAATGCCATGTTCATCCCTTCTCTGCTCCTGCTACTGGTGAGATGAAGGGGAGGGTATAACTGAGTATGTTTGTTGAATCAGCTTCTGTGACAAGAGAGATAACAAATGTGAGTCAGAAAGTGAAAGGAACAGACCTTTCAGGAAGCAGCAGCATCCTTTTTTACTGGCAAGGAACTTGCAGCTGAGTCACGTGGGGAGGATCGGGCCGGGTAAGCTTCTTTAGTATATAGGAAGAAGGATGATAAGGGCGCCTGCCAGGGACTCACTATTGTACATGTAGGAAGAAGGGAACTGATACCCTTTCTAGTTTAGTAATAAAGAGGATTAAAAATGTGCTTTCAGAACTCTGTGAGCTCTTTTTTATATTCTATAGCAATAATAGGAAGGCATATAGATTAACCTGGTTCCATCTTCCCATCACAGAATACCTATGGAAAAAAAAAAGATGTCTTAATTTTATGAGTTGATATGACTTAAGCATATTCAGATAATCTGAGATAATGGCCTATTATTTTGGCAAAAAAATATACATATATTAAAGCCTGCAATTGATTCCTGCTGAAAAGGAATTTATCCAAGGCACGGTTTCATTCCTAAAATGGAGACAAAGACCTGTGGAAAAGTGCAAACTTGAAACCATGACTTTGACTCTCTCTCCAAGCCGAGGAAGATGATGGGCACGATGTCAGGATGAAGGCTGGAGGAGGAAATGCCCAGCGGGGAAGTGGCCACACCTGGTCTGACCCCCAGTGCCTGAGAGTTCCCTGTGCCCACATGCCCTCCATGCCTTTACGCTATGTTCTCCCCTTCTCCCAATCCTCCTGTTTTGCTTTATCTTGACCCATTTCCAGCTATACTGTCCTTGATCTTTTTGTTTTGTTTATTGTTTATTGGAGTATAATTGCTTTACAATGTCGTGTTAGTTTCTGCTGTACAACATCATGAGTCAGCCATATGTATACATGTATCCCCTCCCTCTTGAGCCTCTTCTCCCATTCGCCTATTCCACCTCTCTAGGTCATCACAGGGCACTGAGCTAAGCACCTTGATCTTGAAACCCACTCAAGTGTCCGCTTTCATCTGTCTGGCTTTAGACTCCTTTCTGATGAATGGCTCTTGGCCCAGGTCATCTGCAACCTCCAGACCCACCCAGGTGTGGAGCTGAGCATTCTTGGATGCTTCACCTAGGGCAGGGGACTCCCACCTATCCCTTGCCTTCCAAACAGTGCCATCTCTTACCCCGCACCTCTCTCCCAGCCCTGAGCCAAGCTTGCGGCTTTCCCCTCCACCTCCAGCTCAGCTTGTACCAAATATTTCTGTGTTGTTGCTGTTTAGTCCAGAAGTCATGTCCAACTCTATGTGACCCCATGGACTGTAGCCCGCTAGACTCATCTGTCCATGGGATCTCCCAGGCAAGAATACTGGAGTGGGTTGCCATTTCTATCTGCAGGGGATCTTCCTGACCCAGGGAATCGAACTGTATCTCCTTCATTGCATGTGGATTCTTTACCGCTGAGCGACCAGGGAAGAACTATATATACATAGTTCATGGATAAACATCATTGAACAAGAGCAGGCAAATTATTTTCTACTTCTCTTTCTTGGGATAGTTTTCCCAAAAAGTAATATTTTTTTATTAAGCCCAGATCCTGTGAGTAATATACACACAAGTGCTCTGAAAACTGTAAAGTGTTGTGTAAACATCAGCTATTATGTTTCATCTGAAAGAATATCTCTGTAATGGCAAGTAGAAATAAAGCCCTCACAAGAGACATATCTACTCACTTTAGCTTTTTGTTTTAGTTTTCTAAAAACATTCATCAGATTTCAAACACCATTTAATATTTGAAAGTTCCCCTTATCCATATTTTTAACCATCTTGATCTTAAGGAATTCCTTTCAGCACATATGCCTATTGTATGAGATTACAAACTAGTTACATCAGAGTCTGCATGATCCCAGACAGGCAGGCTACAGGCCAAATGGAGTGTTTCAGCCTTCTGGTAAAAACCTCCCTAGGATAATTTCCACCGCAATCTTTGTTATACTAAACTCTGATGTAGGGTTCCCAGGACGTGTATGTAAAGAAATACACCCATGGACCTTTTAAGATAACCACTCAGTACTCTGTTTCAATGATTTACCAATTAAAAATTTTTCCCAAATTACTTTTACTCATTCCGTTTTTATTGATCCAGAATGATACATGATAACAGCACAAGATTTAATTCTAAATCAAGGTTTTATAAGCTCTTTAGTGTTGGCATTAATTGAAATGAGCCTATTTCATCTAAAATGTTTTCTATTGCTCCCATGTCATTGTCAATAACACATTTGTTTGTTTAGATTCTCCATGTTTGTTTAACACTCTGTTGGTTCCTTCTACGGCCTTATGAGGTCTGAGTAGAACACACTGAAACATGTTTGGGACTGTAATGTAGGGATCCTGTTGTTGTTTTTTTAAAGTATGCAGTGAGAATTATTTTAAGAAGATATTCATAGCGTTACACGTACTATATGTGCTAACAGCTAGAGCTTTTGTGGTGTAATAGTTAAGTCAATAAGGGCATTTAAATTGGGTCACACTCAACTTTCAGCAGTTGATGTTATGCTACCTTGGTATTTTGCATCTCGTTTTCACATCACATTTAACTTGATAAAATTAATAAACTTAATAAAATTTTTAAAGTATGTGTTTCCATGAAAGAAGTCCATCAGATTTAATAAGTAGTTCTTAAGCCTAATTGCCCATTAGAATCACCTGGGGAATTTTTGAAATTATGCATGCCCAGGTCCCATCCGTGTGTGTGTATGTCTGTGCGCTCGGTCACTCAGTCGTGTCCAACTCTTTGCAACCCCAAGGACTATAGCCCGCCAGGCTCCTCTGTCCATGGAATTCTCCAGGCAAGAATACTAGAGTGGATAGCCATTTCCTCCTCCAGGGGATCTTTCCAATTCAGGGAGCTAACCCGTGTCTCTTGCATCTCCTGATTGGCAGGCAGGTTCTTCACCATTGAGCTTCCCTGGTGGCCAAGCGGTAAAAGAATCTGCTATTCTTGCCTGGGAAATCCCATGGATAGAGGAACCTGGCGGGCTACAGCTCATGGGGTTGCTAAAGAGTTGGACACAACTGAGTGACTAAACAACAACAGGACCAGACCCCATCTAAGACCAGTTAATTCCAGATCTCTAGGTCTTGATTCTCAAAGTGTGGTTCCCAGACAAGAACTTCAGCATCACCTGGGAACTTGTGAGGAATGCAGGTTTTTCAGGCCCACCCCGGACGTACTGAATCATTACAGTGGGGCGAAGGGCAGGCCTGGGGTCCAGCCATCTGTGCTTTGCAAGCTCCCCAGGTTATTCGGATGCTCAAGTTCAAGAACCGCTGCTTTAGGTACCAAGTTACCTTTTTTAAAAAACTTCCAGAGATTAGAATAGACATCCAGGGTTGAGAATTACCAGGACGGTAGTGCTGTAGGACTTCAGAGGCATAAAAAAGGGAAGAAATTGCTGGAACAGAAAAACACATCAAACTTCTATTTATAGGGGAGCTGCCTCCTACACCCCAAATGCAGTGCTGAGGAGAAAAGCAGTCAGTGTAGCTTGCTGAGGTCATGCTCAGTGACTGGAAGAGAGGGTCCATGGCCTGGGATGGGACACTACCCACGCCTCCCCACCACCGCCCCCATCCAGACCAGCTCCTTCTGGTCAGGATACAGAGAGAGCAATGAGCACAACTGGCCAAGGGACTCAGGAGTCACCTACAGCATCAGACAGCATACAGCGCCGCCTGGAGAGACTATTTCAGACCAGATGGTTAAATCTGGGAATTCAACTACATAATATTTTATTTGAACTTATTCCTAGTAAGTTTGATTGAAGTAAATATTCCAAGTGATTGTCTCAAAGAACATTCAGATAAATACATAATTATGACAAGCCAACAAATGCCTCCACTTGATCAAGCATTCAGATTGAATGCAATAAATCATTTTCAACAATTCTTTTGAAACTTTTCTTAGGAGCAGCTCTTTAAGAGACTGATAACAGGCATGTGGAAAAATACAGACAGAAGCAATTTATACCTTAAGTTGTCTACAATTAATTACCCTTACTAAATTCTTGGTAATGAAATGTATTAAAAATAAAATATCTATTTAATTTCCCCTATAGTGTATACATATTTACTAGATGTCAATAGAAATTCTATTTTTACTTAGGATTTTTAAGCTTATCATTGCCAGAATTTTTAAGCTTATCTTTGTCAGGCACTTTAGGGTTAAGTAATTTTTCGTTGAAATAACTTCTTTCAAAAAGAAAGGAAGCCTTGATTTAGACCCTGTATTTTTAAATGTAAAATACATTTTAAGAATTATTTAAAATAGAATTACCTTAGAAAAGAGAAAGAAAATAGGTATTAGATTCAAAGTCAGCTCACTGTGGTAAAAACCTAAATTGAAACCTTCTCATTAGTCTTCAACCAGAAGGCCACCTCCTCCTTCTACTCTGGTTGCATGTTGATGAGATTTTATTTAGGGCCACTTTAAATTCCACTTTGTGTCTGGAAAAGATACCATCTGATGTCTGAATCATCTCTGCTATGTCCCTCTCTAAACACCTCTAGTGACATGAAACCCACCCCCTCCTGATACAGAGGAAGCATCCTATTTTTGTTTTGAAGGTAGAAAATTACTTTTCCATGCTGACCCTCCCTTTATCTGTCTTTCTCTCATGCACATCTGTCCTGCTTCTGGCCTCTGGTCTCATAAGCCCTGTCTAATTCCTCCACAAATATACTGAAGTGAAGTCGCTCAGTTGTGTTCGACTCTTTGCAACCTATGGACTGTAGCCTACCAGGCTACTGTGTCCGTGGGATTTTCCAGGCAATAGTAATGGAGTGGATTGCCATTTCCTTCTCCAGGGGATCTTCCTGACCCAGGGATCGAACCCAGGTCTTCCGCATTGTAGACAGACGCTTTACCTTCTGAGCCACCAGGGAAGTAAACCTTCACATATAGGAAAATTGCTACCAAGAAAAATTTGACCAAGATAAAAGTAAAGGTTTCTACAGAGACCTAAGGAATAAGCAGTAAAAATACAAGATTGGAATAGCATGAGTCAACAGCCCACATATTTTAGCTCCAATGTACAGAGAAGGAAGTTGAGGCTGAAAACCGTGAATGAGCTTGCAGCTCAAGTGCTAGTCACTGGAGGGACTGAGACTTGAGCCCAGACAGTCTTATGTGAACTTCTGTCCTCTTCCCACCTCTCCATGATGCCACACTCTACTCTTTCACAGTCTTGTTGAATTTCCAATTTAATCCAGTTTATTATCTCCCCACGGCTGCACTCTCAGTATGGTGAACTGTTTACTTGGCTTCCCAGAGCCTCTCCTGTTAGAGTATGATATAGTTTTTAATGACAGACATCATGTCTTTAATTTAGTCTAATATTCCCACAGTATCTTCCACATTAGGCTTCCCTGGTGGCTCAGTCGGTAAAGAATCTGCCTACAATGCAGGAGACTCGGGTTCAATGCCTAGGTCAGAAAGATCCCCTGGAGAAGGAAATGGCAACCCACTCCAGTATTCTTGCCTGGAGAATCCCATGGACAGAGGAGCCTGGCGGGCTACAGTACAAGTGGTCGAAAAAGAGTCGGATGTGACTGAGTGACTCAACAGCAGCAGCCACGATCACCCACACTGACGTGTGCAAAATGTATTTATTGATAGTCAATGAAAAATCAAGTCTTTATTTTGACAATTTAGTCTCTGTGAAGCAACAGAAGGAAAAAGAAAATTATCCCAACCTAGAAATGTAAATTCGTTTTTTCTTTTCTTTTTTTTTTAAAGTGTTGTCTTACATTACATGTAGTTACTGATGCCAAAGATATGTCTTGGTTAAAAACTTGGTACATTTTTCCCCTAAAGAAACGAATGCTTAAGTACAACACTAACAAATGCCTAAATATTTTGCAGTTTTTCATTTATTTGATTAAACACACTGCTGATCTTAAGCATGTTTCTCTCTTCCAGTCTTTCTTTCCTCCAGATCTGTATATAAATTCCTTCCATACACTTTCTCCATAATAACACGAGTCTCCTGGCCTCCAGAGTCAGTTACATACTCCTTGGCACAGTTCAGGGCTGCACGATCCTGCTCATTTATCTCTCTCTGCTCCTCTTGCAAGGACGGTGAGCTCCCCACTACACAGAACCAGGTGCCCTTCTCGAGGGCCATGACAAGTTCTCCTGCCCTGAGCTGGCTGTGTTTTCTCTGCTTTCCTGTAAAACTCTGGAATAGCAGCAGTTTCTTTACTTTCTGTTCTATTCCAAATTATTAAAAAATTTCAAAAAGAAAACCTTCAAACCATAGATTAATCCATTTCTTAATACGACTATGAACACCAAAAAGAACATATTTCAATTCCTGGTTATTCCTTCCATAGGGAGAGTGCTGACAATGGAACTGTCTGTCATCAAATTGTTTTAGGCTGAGCCTTACTAGCCAGGTGTGATGGTTAATATTATTTGTCAACCTGACTTGGCAAAGGGATGCCCAGATAGCTGGTAAAACATTATTTCTAGACATGTCTGTGAGGGTCATTCTGCAAGAGATTAGTGTTTGACTCAGTAGACTGAGGAAAGTAGATAGCCCTCAGGAATGCCTTGACAGCTTGAATAGAACAAAAAGACAGAGGAAGAGAAAAGCTAGCTGTTTTCTCTTGAGCTAGGTCATCTATCTTCTCTTGCCCTTGGACATCTGTGCTCTGGTTCTTGGGCCTTCAGACTCAGACTGAATTACACCTCCAGCTTTCCTGGATCTCCAGCTTTCAGATCGTGGGAACTCTCAGCCCCTATAATCACATAAACCAATTTGGGGGGTTGTTCAGTTGCTAAGCTGTATGTGACTCTTTGGACCCTGTGGACTGCAGCATGCCAGGCTATATCTATATCTATATATATACACACCCTGGTGGTTCAGACAGTAAAGAATCTGCCTCCAGTTCAGGAGACCTGAGTTCAATCCCTGGATCCAGAAGATCCCCTGGAGAAGGACATGGCTACCCACTCCAGTATTCTTGCCTGGAGAATTCCTTGGACAGAGCAGTCTGCTGGGCTACAGTCCGTGGGGTCGCAAAGAGTCGGACACGACTGAGCAACTAACATTTTTCACACACACACACACACACACACACACACATATACATTGGTTCTGGTTTTCTGGAGAATTCTGAAAATGTACTAGGAAAAGTCTACTGACATGGCATCTTATGAATATTCTGTTCTATCCTTCCAAGTGGTGATATTGAAGAGAACGAGGAAAACAGTGATAGTTAACTCTTACCGAGGGCTTACTCTTTGCTACTATATGCCATGAGTCTAAGCTCTTATTTGTGAGGTTGGTGCCGGCTTTACAAGAAGACAGGCTCAGAGAGGTGATGTAGCTTACCCAGGGTCACAGAGCTAGAGGAGATAGAACTGCACCTAAATCCACGTAGCCTGATACAGAGCTCTGGCTTGTAGCCACCATGAAGCACTGTCTTCCCAGCTTCAAGGGTCTGTGAGCACCCACTTTGGGTAGGTGGGCTCATGCTTCATTTTCTGTGAGTATCAGATCTGCCCTCGGGTCCCAAGGATTCTGGGATGACTCCCCACATTGATGTGCACAGAAGTGAAGCAGGTGCTCAGATGTCGCTGTGGTTTCGCCTGTCTGTCCATGGGAACCGCCTCATGGGCCCTTTCAGACCCCAGATCCCCTTCCCAGAGATCCTAAGTTAATCCGCGATGAGGCAGCCATGCCCATAGTTTTTAAAGGCTGGAGATTCTAATGAGAACCAATGTGGGTCCAGGTTGTCACAAATAAATGAACTAAGACTTTAACTTCATTGACGAGGAGCCCAGCTTCACTCCTCCCAGTGCAGACAGTCCTCCAGAAGGGAGCAAGCCCACTAGGACCGCCATTCTCAATCTCCAGGCACATTTAACACTTGGGGGTTAACTCCACACCAGAGCCCACTTGCTGGCCCAGAGGAGGGAAGAGATGCACGCAGGGCTGGCCGAGAGCTCTCAGCCAGGGTCCCTGCTGCACCCCTGACCCAGTGAGGGCCCAACACGCAGGTGTAATCAGAATTTCTTGGGGGATATTCAGAGCAGATCCCACAGCAGGCACAGCTTCTAAATTTGTCCTCAAGAATGATTAATCTGTTTAAGCAAATTCCTGGAGCATAATTAAGAAGCTCTAATCAAGGAAGGAGATTGTTATGCTGCAGCCTCGGGTGCTGATTTGGCGGTAGGCGCTCGTGACCAAAAGACCCGAATAACCTAGAGGAGCCGGTGAAGGTGATGGAGCCAGCTCTGCCAGGCAGGTAGGAGGAATGGATGGCTGGAGGCCTCTATGTGGAAGGGGAGAAGGCAGAGGGTTCAGCTGACAGAACCACACTGAAGGTCAAGGGCCATGAGCCTCAAGGTCACACCCCCTGATGGGGAGACCCAGGTCAGCTTTGGGAACAGCAGCCGTATTTGTGGAGGTGATGTTCTCAGGGCAGGGGAGGATGGGCTGCTTAGTCCCTGTGAGCTTCCAAGGTTGGGAGAGCGAGGCCAGGGACCCTCAGGGAGTGTTAAGAAAAGGGGGGCTGGGGGCCAGGCTGATTCTCCAGCCTGCGTCTCTCTGTAGGTCTTGTCTCTGGGACCCAGGAAGTGACAGCGATAGAGCCCTCCCCAAGAACCCCCCAAGGCCTAGCATCACAGAGGGATTCGTCCTCCTATCTGCGCTGGGCAGGAGGGCTACTGCTACCATGCAGAGTCTTTTTCCTTAATTTATTTACTTTTAATTCAGAGATAATTACAATATTGTGTTGGTTTCTGTCATACATCAATATGGATCAGCCATAGGTATACATATGTTCCCTCCCTTTTGAGCCTCCCTCCCACGCCACCCCAACCCTCTAGGTTGTCACAGTGCCCCGGTTTGAGTTCCCTGAGTCATACAGCAAATTCCCACTGGCTCTCTATCTTACATATGGTAGTGTGTATGTTTCCATGTTACTCTCTCCATGGATCCCACCCTCTCCTTCCTACCCCTCAGTCCACTGTGTCCGTAAGTCTGTTCTCTATGCAATACATGCATAGGATCCTGAAGGGACCTTCTTGCCGGTCCCAGGTCTCTGACTGCAATGACAGGTAGATTTTCCTCTCTCCTCTCCCCTCCCTTGCACAGAAGAGTGTGGTCCACTCTCAGGTGCTGGAAGATGCCTGGGGGACAGCGGGGAAGGCAAAGGGAGAGAATCTTTGGGAAAGGCAGGGAAAGGAAGAAGGGTGTTTAATATTTCTACTCTCATCTCTGTCCCTAGTTTGATCTGCCCCCACCACAGACCCTCCCTACCTTCCATTCAGTCATGCTGTGCCACCCCCAGCCTCTGGATAACATGCATCACATCTCCCCTATCCCCTTCTTGAAGCCAGCTGCCCCAGGCCAGGCCCACGTTGCTGATGAAAACGTACAGTCTCGGTTGGTTGGCGCTCTAATTTCCTCTTAACCTGTGTGAGGCCCATTAGATTAAGCACTCGTGACACCCAGGCTCTTAAAAGAGAAATGGCTTGGAGGGCTGCATGGTCAGCATGGGAAAGATGGTTGGGTGTTTGTCCAACCCCTTCCCTGCTTCTGGGGGCTGGAGCTCTCTCACCTAGACCTCAGCTAGCCCATGGAGTCCCTGCAGCTTAAACAAGGGGGAGGATATGAGGACACTACAGATAAGATGATAAGTATCTTACAGATGTATTATGGATAAGATGATGGTACCAACTGAGGCACCTCGATCATCTCCAGCACCTACTCAATGGCTTGGCTCCCCCTAGTGAATTGTTGTTTAGTCACTTAGTTGAGTCCAGCTCTTTGCAACCCCATGGACTGCAGCTCCCAGGCTCCTCTGTCCATGGAATTCTCTGGTCAGGAATACTGGAGTGGGTTGCCATTTTCTTCTCCAGGTGGTCTTCCCAACTCAGGGATCAAACCTGTGTCTCCTGAATTGGTAGGTGGATTCTTTACTGTGGAGCCAACTGGGAAGCCCCACTGGTGAAATATATTCCCTTTAAGGGCACAGGGACATAGTTTCTGAATTTAGAGGCCAGGAGAGAGAGAAGTGGAGTCAAGTGCATGAGGCCAGTGTCAACAGGCTGGAGACATGTTTTCTAGGAATTCCAGGGAGATACTTGACTGGACGGGAAGGAGAATGCTTCTCTCTGAAGCAGAACCATGTCTCTCTCTCGAGGTGCAGTCTCTGTCCAAGGACATGGCCCTCTGCGATGAAATGAGCAAGAACAGCAGCCTGAATATCCCTGAGATCGGGGCCTTCCTTCCGACCTCTAGCGCTGGAGTTCATCTTCCCCGTTTGCCAATTCAAGGGCCCTTTTGAGGAGCTGACACAGTCCTGATTTCTATTCAAATGTTTTCTAAGGTTTGTTGACTAATATTGAAGACAGATTCCAACTCCCTAAAGAGTGCGGCTACCGGACAA
The DNA here is from genome assembly GCF_029407905.1 of Bubalus kerabau. Classification (NCBI taxonomy): domain Eukaryota; kingdom Metazoa; phylum Chordata; class Mammalia; order Artiodactyla; family Bovidae; genus Bubalus; species Bubalus kerabau. The sequence goes on along the minus strand of NC_073625.1, from coordinate 98,886,371 downwards.
TGTCAACAGCATTAATGCTCAACAAATACAAGATATGTTTAACTCAAATATTTAAATACAAATGCTCTGTTTTGGTACTGCGCACAGATGAAAATGCTCTGCTGCATTTAACTGAGGCGATCCAGTGAGAGACATCAATGCTATTAAATAACCACAAACGTTTGCCTGGAAAAATCCACTGGGCTGTCATGTACTGACGCTGATTTTTTTTTTTCCCCCACATTGGTTGTGGGGGACAACTTGCCTCCTGAATGATGTGTCTCTCCACTTCTACTGGCCCTGAAGTGTGCCCACCAGACAGACAGAGAGCCGCTGGCATTGTGCACGTGGGCTGGCCTCATGAGCAGGTTAGGCTCTGCCCTGCCCTTCAGACTGACAGCCCAGAGCCTCTCAAGGTCAGAGCCCAGGGAACTCAGCTGAACAAAACATATGGTCCTGCCTCCAGAGTCTTTGATATTCTTGGCCAGAGCTCACTGAAAACTACCAAGATATAACACCCTGACTTTCCAGGTCAGATGTTCCCAAGGGGAAGGGTCAACTGAGAATTTTAGAGAGGCCTGGAGCTTGAAAAAAATTGTGGCTGCTCTTTTTACCATATGTTTAAAAATAATATACTAAGATACAAGAGAAGTCAAGACATTTTGGGTGCCATCAACGACACATAAATATCCTCTGCCAGGTATCTCCCCTTTGCTGCCCCATTCCACTGTCCACCTCTCTTTGTCCGGCTCTGTGTCCTGGGAGGCTAAGCAGATGGACTGTTCCAACAGGTTCTCTTGCTTTTGGCTTCCAGTGGGGTTTGACCATTGGGAAACAGGGCAAGAGATGAGAGGGTGGGAGGAGAGGGAAGTCGTGTCACTGTGAGCTGACTGTGGCTCCATCACCTGCCCTCCCCACCTAGCTCTGTGTATCTCCAGGTACAGGTCACCCTTCCAGGACTAGACCCTTCATGTCTGGAAGAGACACGGTTACAGAGCCCACTGTTACTAGCTTGAGGATCATGCTACATTTTTTTGTGGTTTCCCTATTCCTTGTTCAATAATTTTCTTACAAAACTCAAATTTGCCCGATGCAATTGTGTCATTTATTTCCAGCTTATGTGTGGGGTGTGTGTGTGTGTGTGTGTGTGTGTGTGTACATGTGTGCATGTTTAGTCGTTTAGTAATGTTTGACACTCTGCAACCTCATGGACTATAGCACACCAGCTCTTCTGTCCTTGGGATTCTCCAGGCAAGAATACTGGAGTGGATTGCCATTTCCTCCTCCAGGGAATCTTCCTGACCCAGGGATTGAACCTGTATCTCTTGCAAATGTCAAATTATTTCAAAACCATTTCCTTTGGTGCCCCATCTTTTTTAATGCCTTAAGAATATCCTGAGTTTTTTCTTGGGTAATCCAGCACCTCAAATGAGGGCCAGTTTGTAATGTATACAACTTGCCCCTGTATTGGGTCTACCCCTAAACCATTACACCAGGGCAGATGCACTAAAGTGCAGCCAGCCATGGGCAACAAATGTTGAACAGGATGGAATAGTCAAAGGCAAAAGAATCAGTACTTTTCTTACAAAAATCCGGAGTGATTATGATTTCTAATTTAGTATTGCTAAAGATCATAAATGATTTAATTGCAAACATCTACTTAAAAATGATTTGGACTTCAGTTATTGTCAGCTGAAACACTGTAAAAAGCCTAAAACCTGGGAAAGAAAATAGGAGTAAATTATCAAATTTTGTAACATTTGTGCTCACTAGGAAATCCTCCATGCCTTCTCTCTCTCCTGATGCCACGGTTTGCTTCCCACAGAAATGAAACAGAAGCGAGCCCTTGCTCCACGGTCCAGGATGTGCCAGCCTGCTATTTATTACCTTTGATTTCCTGGGTCAGGGATAGAGATCAGATGACTCATCTGATTCCAGGCTTAGTTTAGTTATCTCCCCTGGGAAGCCATCCTGGCTCCTTCCACTGTGCTCCTCAGGCATTAAAAGGATTAGTAATTTTATATCATAATTCTCAGATTTCTGTCTTTCTGGCTTCCCTGCAGGTTGTGATTTTTCTGACAGCAGAAATGAGGTCTATCCCCCTATTATCTCCCTCATACACCTCAAGTCCCCCTCCTCAGTTATTTGCTGAGAGGATGGATAAATGAACTTGTGTGAGAGAGAAGGTCTATCACTTCGCAAGATAGATTCATTCTCTGATTTATTTTTTCCCAAATCCTAATAAATGTCACATTCCCAAACCTGATATACAACACTGGTGCAGTTTGGAAGTAATTTTTTCCAAATCTAAAATACTGAAGTGGTCTAGTCAAACAGGACAAGACCCCACCACCTCTCCTTTGAGGAGCATCAGGATTCTCTGGTGATTATACATTTTAAAGCACTCTTTTATATTTGATAGCAAGCAGGAGAATGCATGTAAAATGAGGTAGGTATCCTCCTCATAGGAGAACTCTGTTTATTTTTATTTACATGCAGTGTTTGCCAATCTTTTTGTATCTGGGCCCATTCAGGAAAAGGAAAAATGTACCAAAGACTTACTTTTTCCATTCAAAATAGGAAAAAAAAATGTCCCCAAAGGAGGGAAATCGTGGGGTTTTTCTTCCACACAGTTAATTACTTTATTAAACAGAAAAAAGCCAATGAAAAAATTAACATGACTTTTTAGCTACTAACCTGTTCCATTTTGGAGACATTTGAGAAGTAGACACACAAAGGGGATGTTCTAATTTTTATTTAATTAATAGACTTTATTATCTGTACTGGTCTTAGGTTTACAGAAAAACAGAGCAGAAAGTACAGAGAAACCCATAAATCCTCTCACTCTTCCAGCCCTTCTGCATTCCCCGGCTCCAGTTCCCCCGTCATTAACTTCTTGTGTTGGTATGGTGACTTTGTTATGATTTGTGACATGGTCCACTAAAATTCATTGTTTACATAAGAGTTCCCTTTCTGTGATGCACATTCCATGGGTTCTAACGAATGCACAGTGTCATGTACCCATCATTACAGGATCTTACAGAGGCGTTTCATTACCTAAATAGTCCCTGTGCTTCACCTATATACCCTTCCTCAACCACTGATCTTTCACCGTCTCCATAGATTTGCCTTTTCTATTATGTCACATAGTTGGAATCATACGGCATGTATGTAACCTTTTCAGATTGGCTTCTTTCACTTAACAATACACGTTTAAGTCCATCCATATCTTTTCGTGCCTTGATGACTCATCTCTTACTCTTGAATAATATTCCATTATATGAGTGTACCACAATTTATCTATTTCCAATCAAAGGACAGTTTTGGGCAATAATTTGTTTGTTTGTTTGTTTAGCTTCTATAAACATTCATGTGCAGGTTTTTGCAGGACTATATGTTTTCAACTCCTCTGGGGAACAATTGTTGGATCATGTAGTAAGCCTATGTTTCACTTTGTAAGTGGCTGCAAACTGTTGCAAAGTGTCTGTACCACTCTGCATTCCCACCAGTAATGAAAGAGCGTTCGAGTTGCTCCATACTCTTGTTAGCATTGGTGTTGTCGTCTTTTGGATTTTGGTTATTCTGATAGTAATATGGAGGTATCTCATGTTAATCTGCAAGTCCCTAATGACATAAGATACTAAGCATCTTTTCCTATGCTTATTTGCCTTGTGTATATTCTCTGCCACCTCTATGTGTTATCTGTTCAGATCTCTTACCCACTTTTTAACTGTTTGTTTTCTTATTGTTGAGTTTTAAGAGCTTTTTGTATAGTTTGAATACAAATCCTTTATCAGATATGTTTACGAATATTTTCTCACGATCTATGGCTAGTCTTTTTAATACACTTAAAGTTTTCTAATTTTTAAAGTATAATAGAATTTTAGAATTTACAAAACTTGTTCAAATGTTGTATCTCATTGCATCCACAAAATTATTCTTGGATGTAGATGTTACAATGCCCTCATTAAAGATATAGACACAAAGAGGTGAGGTGATTTGATTCTGGTCACATAGGAGTTCAGGGTAGAGAGTAGAGAAGAGGGGAAAGATTTGCTTTGATCACTGGGATTTGGGGGCTGCCTGTGGTGTGCCGGCCCTGTGCTCGCTAGGGGCTACAGGGCTGTACAAAGTAACTTCCCTTACTCCCAGCTTGGCTGTCTGACTCCTGGGGATGTCAGCTCTCCGCTTGCTGTGATTCTGGTTTTCAGAGATCTCACATCTAGCATCCTCATCCCACATCTCTCAATGGGTGATGGGATTCAGGATAAGACAGCCCAAATCATGCCACTTTGGCATATTGATAGTTTCAAATTAAAGTTAGGACAGCCAGTACAAGAAGGACACTCTGACCCTCCTTTGTTCTCCTGAAAGCAGGAAATAAATCTCCCATGTGAAAGGTAGCCTCCCTGCACAGGAGGAAGAGACATCCTTCCCACCAGAGATAGGAATTTGAGACCCAGAAGGCTATGTAAACAAAACTTGAGACCCAGAAGGCTGTGTAAACAAAACTTGTAACTTCTTCACCAATTCACTACCCCAAGTCCACACTTCTTTATCTTGCCAATTCTTCACAAATGTATCGTTTATACATTTTATACCTGTCTAAAATGTATAAAAGCTGCCTGCTTTGGTCACTTCTTTGAGTTTCATATTTTTTAATGAGCTCTCATATGTACTGAATTAAATTTGGTTTTCCCCTGTTAATCTGTCCTATGTCAATTTAATTATTAGGTCAGTCAAAGAACGTAGATGGAAGGAGGGAAAATTTTCCTCCCATCCATGGGGTAACTCTCCCCACCAGGTCTCAGCCTGGTGTGTCCTGGAAAACTTTCCCCCCATCCATGGGGTAACTCTCCCCACCAGGTCTCAGCCTGGTGTGTCCTGGAAAACTTTCCCCCCATCCATGGGGTAACTCTCCCCACCAGGTCTCAGCCTGGTGTGTCCTGGAAAACTTTCCCCCCATCCATGGGGTAACTCTCCCCACCAGGTCTCAGCCTGGTGTGTCCTGGAAAACTTTCCCCCCATCCATGGGGTAACTCTCTCCACCAGGTCTCAGCCTCCTTCCTGGGGTGTCTGTGGTCTGGATTCCATTGGTATGAAGCTACTTTGAGACAAAAGGGTTCAAATTTTTTTTCCAGAGTCCAAGGTGATTTCCCTTGAAACACCCTCTCCTCCTTTGGCAAAATGAACAAACAAGCAAACCACAGCAAACAATACCAAAACAAAACAGTGAACCCTCTTCCTGGGAGCTGACATTACTGCATTTTGGCTCATGTATGAGTGAGCACATCTTCTAGGGGGTGTTGATCTCCATCTCACTCCAGTCTCAGTCCTTCCGGAGATGGGAACCACACTTTGAGAGTCATGGCATGTGGGGGGTGTGTGTGTGTGTGTGCTCAGTCCTGTCCAACTCTTTGCTGACTGTAGCCCGCCAGGCTCCTCTATCCGTGGAATTTCCCAAGCAAGAAAACTGTACTGGGTTGCTATTTTCTACTCCAGGGGATCTTTCCGACCCTGGGATCGAACCAGTGTCTCTTGTGTCTCCTGAACTGGCAGGCGAATTCTTTACCCCTGCACCAGCTGGGAAGTTCCATGGCACATTAGGAAGCTGCCTAAACTCAGTGTATCACTAGTGTAGTAAAGGAACCAGATGATACCTCTGTACTATAGAGAATCCCAATGAACAACACCCATGTGCAGGGACCCCATGCCAACTTCTGCCCAACAGGATGCTCAGGTCCAGCCTAAGGCAGCGTCAGGGTCTCCAGGCGTGCATCTTCCCCAAGTCTAGAGATTTAAAGTTCCCTTTCTTCTTGCTCTTGCTGAATCAGATTAAATAAAGACAGCATTAGCAGCACAAAGAATTTAATGAAGTGGTTAATGGTGTGGGTGATGTCAACAGGAATTTGGCAGCATCTGCAAGGATAATCTGAGAGAAATAATCAAGAGTTGACAACCCTTCTTTCAGAAGACAAAATTGCCTGGTTCTGGTTATACCAGTAGTTATTGGCTTCCCTGCCTGCACAAATGTCACAGTAATACCAATGGGGTTGTTTACACAAGTGGAAAAAATCTGACTCCTTGATAACATGTTTCAGTTGCAACCCCTTTAATGACACTCAGAGGCCTTCCAGTAAGAGAGAAATTTCCTCCAAACTAAGGGAGCAGTTGTCCGGAAACAGTGCCCTTCCTCACTAGGGTTATTTATGTTCATTGGGCTAATGGTTTTTGTCCAGTAATACATTTAAATTGCTTTTCATTTTACAGTTATGCTTTGCTATCACATTTCAGAAAGTGGCTTCTCTTCCTCTGTATAGCCGGCAATTTCCTCAAGTACACGATGACAGCATTGTCCTTTTGAAGTCATTTGAAATAGACTCGGTCTCAGCCATCTCTCAGGAGAATATTCTCTGGCTGATCATCATAGCCAAGTGGAAAGTACAAATGAACTCGGGCTGTCTGGTCCTTTCTCTCTCTGGTTCCCTGGAGGCCCTGCAGCAGGGTGGTGGCGAGCCTGTTGATCTGGGATGGAGCCCGACTTTCAGAACTCTGACGTTATCTGAGAAACAGGCCCCCAGCTCGGGTGTGAGAAGTGCAAGGATGGAGAGGAGACACTGCAAATGATTTATAAACTGAGTCACACTTGGTATGGATGACAAAGAAGAGAGGGCTCTGTAGAAACGAACACAATTAGGTTTGTAGCAGAGATTGTTCAGTTCAACTGACAGCTCATAGGGCAGTTGGGGAAAAAAAGTCTTCTTTAAAATCTAGGGGGAAAAAGGTGGATCAGGCTGTGAAATAAATCTGAAGCACATATATAATTCTATTCAAATATATGGGGTAGTAACTGTGATATAAGTGCTATATTAGCTTTATTTTAAAAAAACAGAAGTTTACACGAAGATGGATCACACTTTTGCCTGATTTTCAATCTGAGAACTATGTGTATATTGTAAGTTTTGAAGGTACAGGCATACCTCACTTTATTGCATGTCACATATAATGCAATTTTTTTTTAACAAATTGAAGGTTTATGGCAACCCTGGGTCAAACAGGTTATTTTTTTCCAATAGCATTTGCTCACTTTGTGTCCTTCTGTCAAGTTTTGAAAGTTCTTGAAATAGTTTAAATATTTTCTTTATTGTTACATTTGTTACCATGATCTGTGATCAGTGACCTTTGATGTTACTACAATTCCCTGACAACTCAGTTGATAATTAGCATTTTTTAGCAATTGGGGTCGCACAGAGTCGGACACGACTGAAGTGACTTAGCAGCAGTAGCAGCAGCAGCAGCATCAATGAAGTATTTTAAAATTAATATATGTATATTTTTTAGATATAATGCCATTGCACATTCAATACACTAAAGTATAGTGTAAATGTAACTTTTACATGCACTGAGAAACTGGAAAACTCATGTGGACTCACTTCATTGCAGTGGTCTGGAACTGAATCCACAATATCTCCAAGGTATGCCTGTAATGGTTTAAGTTAATATGAGGTTAACATTCAAGTTTAAAAGTTTTAACCTTACTGTAGAGTTGACTGGGAAGCAAAGAAAAGGGACCAAGAATGTAAACGGCATTGCTCATCGGTAGCAGTTTCATTTCAGAAACCTCGGCTCTGCTCCAAGACGCGGAGGACCGTGGTGGCAGCCATTGCTCCTCGGCAGGGAAAGGTGAGCCCTTGGGGAAAATCTGCTCCCTGCTCCGTGAGGCGAGCATCTTCCAAGGCCCAGCCCGCTGTGTGATCTTGCCACTTGGTTGGCTCTACCTTGTTTGTGACTGTAGGAGAGGGCCTGCTCTTCCCCAGGAATACTATTCATCAGCTAATTCATGACTCCGTTCATCTTGCCACCACCAATTACTGACGTTGCTCTCTGCAGTCGGCTCAAAAGCTGGGGCAGACTCTGTCTAAAATAGATAGTTGGCTGAGAAGCAGGTGGTGGTGGTCGTGGCAGGCAAGAATGTCACACAAAGGCAACTCGGAAGGGAGAAGTGCACACCCGGACTAGACAACCATTTGTTTTTTAAAAGAAGGCATATGGAATATTGGATGTGTGGGTAGGAGTGAAAGAGGAACCCTAAAATAGTAATTCACATGGATAAATGCCCAAACACAGAAGAAGATGATCTTGGTCTGATTCCAGTTTGAGTGGTGTTCCTAGGGAGGATTGTGGCATGCTTTAGAGACAACCCCTCTGCATTCCCTTACAAACTTCAGTGCCCATCTGGTGGGTTGGTGCAGGTGTTTGAAGACCCTTGTCTGCTGTTGCTTCAATCACAGTCCTCAGCACACAAGTGCTGCTCAGGAAACGTTGCTTCATATGTGACCCATTCCTTTGAAGTCAGATCTTTGGGATGTAGGGCTTCCCTGGTGGCTTAGATAATAAAGAACCTGCCTGGGGTGCAGGAGACCCAGGTTTGATCCCTGGGTAGGGAAGATCCCCTGGAGAAGGGAATGGCTACCCACTCCAGCAATCGTGCCTGGAGAGTTCCATGAACAGAGGAGCCTGGCAGGTTACAGTCCACAGGGTTGCAGAGTCGGACATGACTGAGCGACTAACACACGTACACGATACTTTGGGATGTGGGGAGAGGAAGACCAACGAGGACTTTTAGCAACACAGATGCCACTGACTTGAGTAGTTGGGGGTCACAGAGAGACAGCTGATGAACTTTAATTAAACTCTTTAAACTTCCGAATTCAGACACTAATTACAGGGCAGTTTCCATATCTAAGAGACAATTTAATTCCTAAAGCAGATGATTTGGAGTTAAAGGATTCTTTTAACTATTAATCCCTAAAATGGGAATATTGATTTGGGTGTGCTGAGGTCAATGTTTAGTTTGAAAAGGAAAGGCACAGCTTCCAGTACATAGGAAGTAATCCTGAAGAATCCTAGATAAGAACAGGTTCTTCCTGTAGTAAAGTTCTGTTGAACGGCTGAGGACTAGCAAAAGATTCACTTGCCCAGTTGAGATCCAAATCGAAATGGTGGCAGAACACATTAAAAATGAGAATTTCTCCCAATAGACCCATGGAGAAAGGCATTTGTTCAGTCACTCACCCAGCCATAAAATCCTTAAAGATATTCTCAGTGGAGAAGAAAGAAGGGGAAAAGAAAAAACAGCTTTTGTGAGTGGATAGTGTGGAAGTGGGAAGATGTGCTGTTTTAGCAAGATGCAAGAGCTGGGACTCAGGTGGGAAAAAGATACACAGCCCAGCAAGAAGGAAAAGAAAGTGAGGGAATCCTACTATCTGGCTCCAGGATCACTTCTCTAACCCTAAAGCAATCAGTTCTCCAACCCTAAGGACTGCAAGGAGATCCAACCAGTCCATCCTAAAGGAGACCAGTCCCGGGTGTTCATTGGAAGCACTGATGCTGAGGCTGAAACTCCAAGACTTTGGCCACCTCATGCGAAGAGCTGACTCATTGGAAAAGACCCTGATGCTGGGAGGGATTGGGGGCAGGAGGAGAAGGGGACGACAGAGGACGAGATGGCTGGATGGCATCACCGACTCAATGGACATGAGTTTGGGTGAACTCCGGGAGTTGGTGATGGACAGGGAGGCCTGCCGTGCTGCGATTCATGGGGTCGCAGAGTTGGACATGACTGAGTGACTGAACTGAACTGAAGGCTGACTGCTTAAACTGTGCTTCTCGACCCTCCGATTTCTGATATCCTTAGGCCATTGTGCCAAGGCTGTAGATGTGCTATCTAACTGCACATCTGTGCTGGAATCACTGTAGCTGGGAGGTTCCATACCCTGGGACATACATTATATTCTGTAACATGAACCTTCCTCAGAGATCTGATAAATTAAAAGAATTTTATCCTTTCAAAGTAGAACAGGGAATTCCCTGATGGTCCAGTGGTTGAATATGTGCTTCTATTGCAGGGGCACAGTTTCAAACCTTGGTGGGGAAACTAAGATCCCACATGCCATTAAAAAAAGAACAGTATCACACACCCATTTTCTTAGTCTTCAAAATGCAGATTATCAAGTTCCCAGGTGGCTCAGATGGTAAAGAATCTGTCTGCAACATAGGAGACCCAGGTTTGCAAATCCCCGGGTTGGGAAGATCCCCTGGAGCAGGGAATGGCTACTCACTCCAGTATTCCTGCCTGGAGAATCCCAAGGACAGAGGAGCCTGGCAGGCAATGGCCATGAGTTTGCAAAGAGTCAGACACAATTGAGTGACTAACACTCCCTCTCCAGTGGTTAAGACTGTGATTCCACTGCAGGGGCACAGTTTCAATCCCTGGTGGGGAACTAAGATCCCACATGCCATTAAAAAAAAAAAAAAGTAGAACAGTATCAAACACCCATTTTCTTTCTTAGTCTTCAAAATGCAGATTATCAAGTTTTGCATGAATTTGTATGTAACTTCTTGCTGTTTGTTGTCCATGCCCAAGTTCATTTGTATTGCATTTCAGTGGACCAATTCTAACCCCAGTAGACCACACACCCTCAAGCCTTGTTGGTGCTTAGCAGCTCCAACAGCAGGCATCCATCACAGAACTAAGGAATGACTGGATTGTTGGAGCGCATGACAGCAATTTAATGGACATACCATATGGGTAGAAAACTCTTTTGGAGCTAAGTCAGGTGAATTAATTTTTATGGGTTTTGAAACAGAGAAGTGGATGAAGCACTGCTTTTATTGTATTTATTTTTATAAATAAAAATTGCACATTGTATGTAATTTTTGTATGTATACTGCATACTGTTTGTAATTCTATTATATTTATTCTAACAACACAGTTTTGATTTTGACTGACACGCAATACAGGTTTAATGCAGGTGAGGCTGGGCTTCGATAGAAGGGTTCAGTTTTTGAGAACTTGTCAAAAGTATCATTTTTATTTTTAATACACAGCTATAAATACCTAAGCCAAGATACAGCAATGGGAGAAGTAAAAATTTTAAGTTATTTTATAAAAGGTCATCTAAATTTCTCCAGTATTCATCTCAAACATTGTATCTTGGAGGGAAAAAAATTTTAAATTATATTAGTATTGCTTTTCTATTCAATATATTTCAAACAATTCATATTAGATAGCAAATTATTAGCTATTTTTGCATCTACTAAGTATATTGCTTTTAATGTATTTTCAGTGCCTTCATATTTTATTTCTGGAAGATAAGAATTTTTATGTTTAATATGTCTTTTGTAAGCACCACAGATATGATGTCCAATAGTAGAAAAAAATCAAGACATACTCAAGTATATTTCTTGGAAGTATTTCCATTCTGGCATTAAAACCATTTTGATTTTGGCTTTAAAACCACTTTTAGACTTTGAACTTTTAAAGACCTGTTTGTATGAGCTTTCCCTCTCTCCCTTTCATTCTCCATCGTTCTCAAGAAACTTTCAATCCCCATTTTTTCGTCTGACTCTGCAATACACAATCCAGAGGCAAAATGACCTTTTGTGAAATTCTCTAGGGTAAGGAATCTCCAAGTAGCTGAGCCTTAAAGTAGGAATTATCATTTTCTCTCTTCCAGCAAAGGATTTCACTTTATGCTTTAATTTCTGGCCTGTTGACCCAGGATTGCAGATTTTTTAAGTCTTTGGGAACCTGCCTTCTAAAGTTCATCGAAAATTTTGTCTCTACTTCTCCCTTACAAGAACAGATCTCACTCTTAAAAGTCTGGGAGAGAAAATGTAGTGGGGATAGTGTTGCAGGGAAATGTAAAGGACATAGCAAGTTAATAAAAGTTTTATATGGTTGCAAGTTTTAGCATTTGGGCCTTTTTTGACATTAACTAGGAAAAAAATCATAGAAAGCATGACCTAAATAAATAGCATGTTATGAAAAGCCATCTTTGATTACTAAAATCTGCTTAGTGTAAATTTAAAAAGGTCAAGTACAGAGGTACCCAGCGTTTTGTAAATTTCAAATGACCTTCACTTCAGCACTGTGTGGGTCATGGATTTCTTTTGCTTTGGACAAGAAACATACTTTTTGAATTGTGAGGTGATACATAGAATGAATATTTGTGTATATCAAAATATTTGCTTTTAAAGACTGTATCTGAAGTATTTATACATGAAATCACACTTCTGGGATATGCATATCTCAGTTGGGGAATGAAATGGTGGAAAATGGGTGAAATACAGATGAAATGGGAACTGAGGACAAAGCGGTACTTGAGGCAGGGTGATGGGCACGTGGAATTCAATATGCTAACTTCTCTGCCTTTGCATCTATTTGAAAATTTCTGTATTTCAAAAAGGTGAGGTTTCTGATACATTGTGATTAACAATTTTACCTTCATTCAGTTTGCATGAAATGCAGTATTAATTTTAGCTTTTACTGGTAAGAACCATGTTACTGTTCCTTTCAACTAAATTTCATGTTCTACCCAAAAGGACAGACGTAATTATATATGTAGGATCATAAAACCACACACATGGGCATATTGTCATCCTTTTTTCTAACAACTTATATTCTTTGGCATGGTATTCCCCCTAATATACTTTATTCTCGATAATGCAAAGCAAGTGCGCTGAGTATTAGAAAATATAATTCATTAGGCAGATTGATCTTATAGAAAAATCTTAACAGTACTACATACACAAGTATGAATTAGCTATGTGAAATTAACCTATCATGGGTTTTCCATACCATCAAATCTCCCGAAACACCTTACCCCAAGGTTATCAGGGCCTTAGAAGTTCATTTTGAAGGTTAAGTTATACTTAGCATCTCCTTTGAATACACTAACATATCAACCTTCAAGTTGGAATAAATATAGGTAACAATTACCACTTAATGGGCATTTCTGTTACAATGCCCCACACCAACATATTCATATATATTGCCTTTTTATCCCAGTAGTGGTGTTAAGAAGGTATTATTACCATCATTTAGGTAAGTGAAGTGTGATTCAGGGAGGTTAAGAAACCTAGGGGTAAATGGGTGGACCCACACTTTGGAGCCAAATCTGTCTGAATGCAAACAGCTGTGACATAATCATACTATATATGGATTTGGGTTGGCCAAAAAGTCTATTTGGGTTTTTCCATAAGATGTTATAGAAAAACAGAAATGAACCATTTGGCCAACCCAATATTTATACCGTGTGTGCTCATGTGGACTCATGCGCCATTCCAAAGGGTTAAAAAAAAACACAACAAACCCAGGATATCCAAGGTTTTAAGTCTCAGGAACATCCTATTCAGCAAAGTTGAGGTCTGTGTTTATACTACTGTCTTAATGATACTATTCCAATCATTATACTGGTTCGGGGAAAGACAGTGTGCTTAGGTCACACTTTCCAAGGTGGCTCTTCTGCACATGGACTGAAGCGTTCTTCTTCCTTCTGTAGGGATGACCTCTGCTCTGCATGTTAGGGAAAGCAACCAAGGCTGCTCAGACAGTGGTGAATCTCAGGTAGAGTTTCGAGGAGACCGTCATATGACGTTCTAAAATAGCTGAGAAGTCTTGTATTAAAGTATTTTCCTTACTAGTTTTTAGTGGAAATGGTATACTGAAGGCATATACATGATGGTCAGTAGTTTGAACCAAAAAAATATATATCAGATCAGATCAGATCAGTCGCTCAGTCGTGATATATTTAAATGATATCTTTAAAATATTTCAAATTTTTATTAAATATTTTTATTCAGTTTTAAGATCACAGTTAAAGTACTTTAGCATGTTATACACATGACTTACATGTGCAATTTTTAGAAATATCAAATTAAGTATAAGATTTTGAAGAAAGAAATTATATAAATGTGTATATTGACTTTTACTACACATACATCTAAGAAAGCAATAATTCTGTTGTACCATTAAGTGGAAATCATTTATTACATGGCATGTTTACACCAACTCTAAAGAGAACCAAGCCAATTTCTGAAAGCAAAAAAATGAGCAATTCGGTCATGCTGAAAACTGTCAACAGACTTAAGATCCGGTGGTCAAATGAAGCTGTGGTTAATTTTTGACAGGTAAGTAAGCAATTCAAACCTGTAAGAAAAGTTCATAATCTGGTATGTGGAATCTCAGGTGGTTTTTATTCCTTTTTGACAAATTCCTGAGAGCAAGACTTGTTTAGTGCTAATGAAATGAGAAAAATGTTGCCAAGCATATGCTGAGCTCCAGATCACAAACCTCCCCTCCCCCAGTTCTGCTGCTAGGAGCTGAGGCACTAATGTGAGGTGTCAGGGGACGTGACCACCCCTCTGGGGCGGCAAAGGAAGGTCACTGTTCGTCTGTGAAACATGCGCCTCTGTGATTCAGGTAAGAGCTTGTGAGGTAAGACTTGCTGTGTGGAGGGAGGGCATGGAGGCATTGAATTAGGTCTGTGTTACTCGGTAACCACTTCTGGCCCAAGTTATTAGAAAATCTTTGGAAAGAGTAGTAATGTTCACAATAACTAGGTTCTGTGCATAAAAATCAATTTAAGGGCAGGATCAATTTTGACCACTGGCTTCAACAAGAAAACAGTGGCCAAGAGTTCTAAGCACAAGGTTTCTTTTCAATTAGTAGTATAAATCATACCACCACTAATACAATTTGGCCATGAGAGGAAGCTTTTTTGTATGTGCGAAGAAAACGTGTATTTATGCATTTTTAAGGAACACATGGATGGAGGTGTGTGAGGGGAATCAAGCGGATCTGCCTTGTTTACTCTTTTGTTGCTTCTTTTTCTATCACGTGAGGCAGATCATGTCACCAGTGAAAAGGACAGGATTATGTAATATGGGGTGTACTAAACTTCACTATCGTTTCCAAAATGAAAGTAAAGCAGTCCATCAAATCCTGAATACTTCACCAGACAGATCTGGTAAGATGAACTGAAAACTGTTTCTTTTTTTTTGTAAGTATGATGTTAGTCGATCTATCCCCAAACTCCAATAAAAACAAAATCCAAATCTAATTCTTTGGGAATACTTGTATAAATAAAAGCAACACCTAATTAACAATTAGTACACTCTTTACAAGGTGCAAAAACAAGGTCCTATGTGGGGAAGGCTAAATTTTAATTCCCACCTAGCAGTCACTCTGAATACTTTGTAGGTCAAATGTCGTAAAAGCATTGGCTTCTGCTGCCCATTTTCAGCAACACATTGTTCTCTCTGGAGAAGGTGGTTTGTAAGTCTAAACACTGCAGTGGAAAATAGTGGCACTGAAGGTGGAAGCAAAAAAAAGACAAACTTTGGAAACAGGACTTACTGAAATTAACTGTTAAAGCCGAGGTAGCCCATTAGGATTGGCCTTATCTGAGGGCTCTGTGGAGCACTGCAATCAAAGGTGAGCCTCCTCACAGCATTGCGCACACCCCGACTCTCCCTTTACAAATGATGACTCCAGGCCTTGCATGAATTCCTTTTCCCCGGTGAAGTGGCGCTGTTTCCCCTCTGCTGTATGGATGCCGGCCTCCAGCTGCTGGTCTTCAGGACACAGAGGATTCGTACAGTAGTTAGCAGGCAGCATGGTCCCACTGCTTCACATTAATGCCAAATGCCAAACTTGGAACAGACTTCCTTGATAACCCCCAGCCCTCACCCCACGCTGTATAAACAAAACATGTCATTCGGTTTTCAGCTTACTCCTAGTGCTGTTATCGATTTACAATTTGCTTGAGATTTTACATAGGTGCAAACATTTCCATATGATGAGCCAAAGACTACAGAGTGCAAACAAAATTTTCTAGGACTCAGTCAGGGTAGCATCTGACTTGATAAGAGAACGACGGGGATTAAACAAGTTGGATTCTGAATAAACAGACTAGTTCAAATGCTCCTTTTTGTTCATAGTGTTCCATCACTTTTTTCCTCTGCAGCAGTTTTAATGGTGGGAACTAGTATAACAGTGATAACATGGGGATGAGTTCAACATGGGTTTGAGGGGGCACTGGTAGAAAGCTCATCTGATGGAATTAAATAAATATATTTCCAATACTTGAGGGGAAAAGACTGTCGGGATTATGAGAGTATGACATATCCTTTATAAAAAAGGGGGCTTTAATTAATTAGCAACTTTGATCTATAATCTGGGAACTAACTTAATTTGGGGTTAAGAACCTGTATCTTCAATGTGGCTGTAGGACATTTTTCTTTTTCCTTATCTCAGTATAGTTATCCAAACAAATAAAAACTTAAAAAGGATGTCTTACAGTATTTTCTTTCTTTCACCCAGCTTCTTGGAGCTGTAGCTTCAGTTACTATTATATACTCTACACACTTCAAAATTACATAGGAAATACCCAGAATAACTAAATAAATAAAAGGCTAAAGAAAACTGGAACAGTACTGAGTCTCCATCTGAGACTGATCATCCACTTCCAGCATCACAGAGAAGGGCTAGGACAATTTTTTTTTTGTTTTTCAAAAGATTTATATACAGGTTTGAATCCAGAAATTAAGGTTAAAAGCATAAATATTGATAATTTCAACTAGATTCAGAATGGTTTCAGAAAGATATGATACAACAATTTAGAATAAAACAAAGCAGAAGAGCATATTTTGGTTTGCTTGAGATATACATAAGGTGCAACAACTTTTTCTCGAGGATGCTTGTGGGACAAATGTTAGTGTAGACGGTGTTTGCTGGCAGATTAAGGTACACACCATAGCAATATGATTTTCCAAAATAAAAAAGAATGCAAGAAGTGAAATGAAAATGATAAATGGGGGGAGGGTTACTACATGTTGGTCTGAAATACTTGTGCTAACAAATGTTATTACCTGAAAACACCAACACCCTTCTCCAGTGGATTCAGGGCATGAGAAAAGCACTATTATTGAAATCAAGACTTTGCTCAGAGAAACAACAAGGCGAGTGTCTAGAGGACTATAAAGCTTTGCAGGATTTCTGCTACTCTCAGTGCCTAACCGCTTAAAAATTAAGCATTTCTACAAAAAGTTTTTTTTTTTTTAAAGTATCTGAAAACAGTCATATCCAGTAGGTTGCCCTCCACCCCCACCCCTGCCTATGGGAAAAGCCACTGAGGTTTAGGAAAAGCAGATCAAGTAAGATATATTAATCACATAGAAAAAAGTAATCATTTGTTTCGCTTCTTTTTAAAAAAAGGTCCCATGAATATACAGCAATCTCTTAAGGAACTCTAGTGAAATGTAATCGGAGGACTGGAAGGAAGGAGGGGGCTCTGGCAAAAATAGATCTATTCTAACGTGTTCTAGAGAATAATAAGTTAGTACCATTGTCAAGGTGCATGTTCTGCACCAAAAAACTTTTGTTGATTTTTAATCTTTTTTGGATTTTAGCTAATAATTTTTACATCACTGCTAGCAAGTGGTCCAAAGACTCCAACAGCCACCGACACTAGGACCCAGCAATTTTTAAACGTTTACTTTGTGTTTTGAAATTTAGAAAATATTAATAAAACAGCATCATAGTAAAAACATTATGCTAAAATCTGGGGCTGCTCACCTGATTTATTTCTATGTGAATGGGGTTAAGTTTTTAATCTCTGATTAACCTTACTTACTACTTCCATCTCCCTCCATGTTCACAAG
Source organism: Bubalus kerabau (assembly GCF_029407905.1). Classification (NCBI taxonomy): domain Eukaryota; kingdom Metazoa; phylum Chordata; class Mammalia; order Artiodactyla; family Bovidae; genus Bubalus; species Bubalus kerabau. The sequence continues at coordinate 98,868,884 of NC_073625.1, read as the reverse complement.
GAATATGTATTTTTGAGGACACCATTCCAAAGTCCTGCTGCCCTCTTTAACTGCTTTAAAGAAAACCCCCCATTCTCTCTATCCTTTTTCAATTCTGTTAGTATGGTGTACATATTTTCCAGCACCGAAACTGAAGTAGTATCTACAACCGTGAAAAGCTAAACCTAGTCAGTACTAACAGAGTCATTTTTTGTATGGCTATTAGGTCAAATTACGATTAGAAAAAAAAGTCTTCATTACAATTCAGTCAAGTATAAATAAGAAAGCTAGATAAAACCTTGTAAACTGTCACCATTTAGAGAGCTAATTCAAAAGCTTCAAACTCGAACTAACACTATCAAAATTCCGCCAGTTTGAAAACCAATAAAAATTATTGCTGGAATCCAATAATTAAAATTTGGTAGTTTGTGCTGTGATGCAAGAGTGGGGAAATACTTTGTGCTATGGAACAAATACCCTGTAAAATGTGTAGCCGCCGACTAATTCTGATTTATCACTTTGCATCTGTTGCTAAGAAACAAGACACTGTGAACGTCAGACGGTGGAGTCAATATGCTGGATGTTCTAAGCCAGTTAATCCACTTGGCACTGGCATATGTATGGTTGGTTTTCTGTTCAAAAGCAACAAAACATGAAAAAGAAGCAGGAAACTTGCAGGTGGATCTATGACTGCGAGTCCCACTGTGGTCAGGCACACCTCCGTCACCATTTACTCAATACCTCCGTAATCACAAAAACTCAGAATGGCTCTAAAAACCTGCTGTGCCATTTAGGCTGTGCATAGCAATTGCTACCCGTCCAGTCTGTCTGGGATGGATGTAAAAGGTCTGTAGCTCAAAGTCCACATGAGGTGAGTGTCTTCAATGTGTTCAGAATAGTGAAGTTAATACTAAGGTCACTTCTGAATAATAGTTTTTTTTTTGTTTGTCTGTATGAACGATCCATTGGTTACTCAGACCCCTGTGTAGAAAATAAAAAGAATCCTCAAGGCATGAAAACATTTGTAATCTGCAGGACTTTTCCCCTGTCTGGGAAAATATTTGCCACAATTTGCCCCAAGCAAATTCTTCTTGGTCACTCAAGGCTAAGAAAAAAAAAAAATTCAGCTTGCAAGAATTGTAATTTTTTTTTCCTCTCTTTCTCTTTTTGCCAGCAAACTACCACTCTGGTGGCAAATATAAAAGTGCAGAATATAGGGACCACGAGGCCGAGCATACACCGCTAACAATGGTACATCTGCCTGCCCGTGCTGCTTGGGAGTCTTTGAACAGGCATTTTAATATTATTCTACAATATAAATGTAGGTATAACCTATTATATAAACCATCTTAGAACTTAAATCTCCATGTACAAAAAAGACTAGGAATATCTAATAATAACTAGTGCAGTGCGTCAGTTTTTGCTTTTTTTGTTGTTTTTTTTGTTTTTGTTTTGAAAGAATAACTAGGTAATATATGAAACTAGTTTCACACTCTCTGGTTGGTAAAAGAGATGCTGGATGAGCTACAGTAAAGGCAGCCTTTTACCAAGTTATCACCTGTTACCATCAAAAGCCTTCAATAGAAAGCAAAGCTCTAGATCATCCCATTTCTACTCAGTATCAGACAGATCACATCACCCTCAAAGATTCTGGGTTCTGAGAGAACAAAACTGGCCCAGGGTGCCAACTTCTGCTTCAAGTGAATCTGGGCCATGGAGGGCAACAAGCACTTGTTTGCAGTCTATATTTTCCACCACATGGACTCACTAGCATCCCTCGGTAAAGACAAGGCTAGGGTAGTAGGTAAAGCACAATGTTTTACAATTAAAGGGCGCTTCACTGGTCAGCGCAGGAAATAAGTACAGGAGCCTGTGGCATTTCTTTTGGCTGTCCATCATGGGTAAGTGGAGTTGACCTCTGACCTCTGTAAAACAAGAGGAAAAGAGAGAGAAATCACTTATTGAGAGTATGTTATTAGAAATAAGAGAGGATGATGAATGACCAACAAACGCTTTCCAATATATCTTGTTTAACAGATGCTACTGCCATACTACTTATGTCTTTTAATTAAAACTGCTTTAAAGCATCTTTATGTTTCTTTTTTAAGGGTTTCTTATCTCAATTCCTCTCACACAACTCAACAACACTCTCTGCCCTCAAACAAGCACCTCCGCTATGTAGAGATAAAACCCGAGGCACCAACAAATTTGGGGAAATTACCTAAGAAGTGGAAAACTTTCAGTCAAGGGTGATGGTTTCAGGATGGCAATGTTCCCTTGGATCTTCTTATACTAAAAAAGAACACATTCCTTTCCTTGACTTGACCAAGGGGGAGGCTATCCTATACTAACTGATAACCTTCAGACTCATTTCTTGATATACAATAATAGGCCCAATTTCAAAATTTAAGGCCAATAAAAGGGTCGGCCTCTGCAGAGAGAAGTGAACTGTGACTGAAAAAATGAATGAAAAGAAAACAGTGAAGCTCTCCTCATGAAAGAGAAGTCTCAAAGGCATATGGAGGAAGAGTGTACAGGGAAGAAGGGGAGGACCAACTCTGAATTTCAGTGTGTGAGAAAATTCAGTCATCTTGAGCCAAAATCTACACATATGGAGAAAGAACTCTAGACAAGCCGTTAAAAATTCATGGAAATGCTTATATTTGGATTGGATCTACATCAAATAGTTTATTTTTATTTTTTTTAATGAGTAGGAAGAAAAATGCCACTTGCTTCATGGTTATAAGAACATTTCTCGGTAGAGTCGACAGAGCCTCTCATTCTAAAAAGACAGGATGGGGCACATCTGTGACATTTCCTAACAGGCTTCTCGAGCCTCAATAAGGCAGATGCACCGCTGAAAATATGGGGGCATGCAGCAATGTCTTCACTGGATTGACCACTTCAATACAGTATCTTTAGATTATGCGAAATAAGAGGAGCAATTTTAAAATTCAAACTGTGTATCTCCATAGCTATATCCAAGTTTCTTTCTCTTGATGCACAAAAAAGAAAATTGATATAGATATCTAGAAATGCAACACTTTGGGATTTCAGAATCTAATGACCAGTTATCTTAAGATATAGGAATTTTTTAGAAAAACAAAACATGTGTTATAATCAAACCTCTGGATTAATCCGTTTATTCATGTGGGGATGCTTAAGAACCAACTGTTCAACTCTTTGTTCAAGAAAGATGAAGTTAAAATGGTATTTTTTACTTTTAAGATTGAATATGTAACAATATTACAAAAGCCAAAAATATTTTAATAAGTATTGGAAAAGGAAACATACAAAGAAAAAAAAGTGAAAGATGCAGAGTACAGTAAAAAAGAAAAGACATCAAGGGGACAGAGAAATTGGGTTGATAGCCCAGCTTGTGTGTGCACGCGCATGCTCAGTCGCTCAGTCATGTCCGATTCTTTGTGACCCCATGGACTGTAGATTCCCAGGCTCCTCTGTCCATGGAATATTCCAGGCAAGAATACCGGAGTGGGTTGCCATTTCCTACTCCAGGGCATCTTCCTGACCCAGGGATCAAACCCACATCTCCTCCATATCCTGCATGGGCAAGCAGATTCTTGACTACTGAGCCCAAGCAGAGGTGTGATGTGGCTGCCACCAAGTGGTGGCTCCAGTCCCCGGGGCAGGTCAAGTGACAGTCCTCAGCCTCTAGGACAGGACGGATGCTTGCGTAAGCAGCACTCTTGAGCAAATGCTAAGACACAGGGGTTCAAAGACTTGGATTCAGATCCTGACTTGGTTTAGCTGTGTGCTGTTGGCGAGTTCATTAACTGCCTGTACCATCATTCAAATGTAACTAAAAAAGATGCACCTGGCAGAGCTGATTTTAAGAATAAATTTGATGAGCTTCTGTTCTTATAAAATTTCTAGTAAATAAATAGGCTCTCAACAAAGGTTAATTTCAATTTCCTACTTCCTGTGGTTTATAAAACTGTTTGTCTATGTTGGGTTTCTGAACCCAATATTAAGATTTCTTGTGACAAGAATGCAAGTAATATATATTTACCCCTAACTCTGTGGACCACCTTTTAAATTATGAACTAGGTGATCCCGAAGCAATAATTAATTAATGTGCAACCCAGGTACAATTACGTTAAGCCTGTCCATGGAGGGAAGGCTGGTAACTCTGCTTTAACAGGTAAGGGCTAGAGTTACAACTAACATTCCCCAGGAGAGGCTGTCTTTCTGGATGTTAAGAACACTAACCATTTGTTATGTTGATAGTGAAAACTCTAATAAGCAATATTATTCGTTCCAATGAGATGTGTTAAACAAAAAAGAAGAACTTCTACTCAAATCATTTTTTCCTGTGCCTCTTAGATAACTTGGGTAGTCACTCATTCATTTGCCCATTTGTCCACTCATTCCTGATGTAACAGGAACTAAGGAAGTTGTGTACATGGAGAATAAAACCAGTGCTTTGCTTTCAAAGTGCAATGGAAGGAAGCAGACATCAAACAATAACTACAGCCCCGAGTGGCAACTGGTCTAAGAGGGGTGTGTACAGAGATTGTGCAGGACTTCAGAGGAAGACTGAGACAAGAGGACAAAGGACAGACAGACTGAAGGAGGAGCAGCAGTTCACTGGGAAGGAGGATGTGTAAAGGCAAGAAGTGGGCTTATGTGGATGGGAGTAAGCAACTGCACATGAACACAGGGCAGCAAGGGAGGTAGAGGTGGGAGTGGAAAGGCTGCCGCTTTCTGCTGCACCACAAGCCACGGGGGTGAGGGTGGGGGTGTGTAGGTTAACAGTGCAGAGGTGTGACCTGTCATGGCCCAGCAAGGGTGACTGTGTGGTAGCTCTTCCTGAGCTCTGAATTATGACCCCCCCGCCACTGAATTCTTATATGACCTCTTATTTCCACAATTTATGAGGGCACTTAATAACACGCAGGCACATATTTAATTCTTTGTGCATGCATTATGAGTTTGTCCTCTGTGCTCGACTGTGAAATGCCACAAGCAGAGAAGTGTCTGAGTGTTATCCCCCTCAGAGATCTGAGCAGATTTTAACAATGCCTGTCACTTGCTATTAGGCACTTGCAGTGTACACATGAAAAGGAATTTGACTTCTTGGAAATGTCTAGAGGCTATTTGTGAGGAAGCACTAGAACTGTAATATGATAGGTAAAGAGCAAGACACAAAGAAAACTTTCATCAGGGCCTCCTAAACCTGCAGAATCCACCTGCAATGCAGGAGATTGATTCCGGGGTTGGGAAGATCCACTAGAGAAGGGAAAGGTTACCCACTCCAGTATTCTGGCCTGGAGAATTCCATGGACTGTATGGGGTCGCAAAGAGTTGGGACAGGACTGAGCGACTTTCATTTCCTAAACCTGGATGTGAAAGATGAAAGAGAATGGTGCCTGACCATTGTGGGTGGGTAAAGAAGTTGGGCTGGATTTCAAGCACTTTTGGGATGAAGACTGAAAGCTTAAGAAAGGAACTCATCTGCGGGTAATCCATTTTGAATAAAAATATGAAATACCTGAATTTACAAAAGACTTTCTTACCTTCCCAAATGTTCCATTAAATAGCAGAACACTCAATTATATACTTACAACTTAATAACTTTCTGTGGGGCTTTACTGAGTTCAAAAGGCTTTCACATCTGATCTTGTCTGATTCCTTACAACTGTGTGATTCTTTGGGGATATCGTTATGCTAAATGGAGGATGAGAAAACTGAGGCCCAGAGAAATGAATGACTAATAAACACAGGTTGCTTAAGATAAATCCAGGCCTTGTGCCTGCCATGAGTCAGATGGTGAGATGCTCTTTTTCCCAAACCACACAGTTCTCTTCCACTGGAACCACCGACGCCATCCTCAGTGGGGGTGTTGCCATATGCTAGGCCTGGGACACTAGATTTATTCTATAGTATATCTCTATGAAAGGAGAACCACTTACAGCCATTGCACAGAAGAAAAAACAGAGGACAGAGAAGTGAATGCTCTTGCTCAAGGTCTTCCCTACAGTTTTCAGCTGACAGACGCTGCACTCAAACCCAGGTCTGAGACTTGCCTCTAAAACTCCAATGATTAGATAATACTGCTTCTCTCTGCTCTCTCAGGACTCTTGAGAAATGAAGCTTAGTCACAGAATAAACTATATTCAAAGTAAAATTCTTGGCGGGCGTACTCCCTTATATATTCCTGCACGGCTAAAGAGTAACACGTGGTAAACAATAGTCTCCCGAACCCCAGTCATTGTGGAAAGTATCACCAATCACATCAGAAGGCATGAGCTGGGTTTGCATGTTACGGTCTCCACCCATGTTCTGTGAAAGGGGTGAAGCTGCCCCAGGGCAGCTAGGCTTCCCACCGCTAACCTGTGCACGTTCTCCATGGCGGCCACTTCGGCCAGTGCGGCGAGGCTGAAGAAGGCGGACACGGCCGGCATCTCTGGGGTGCTGCTCCGCGTCTCCGCGGCCTCCCTGTTGTGCGAGCATTCGTCACTGCAGCCGGTCTCAGGCACCTTAGGGAGACTCCTCTGCAGTTGTTCCCTTGGTTTGTCATCTGCAGCGGAAGGGAAATTCATCATGAGAGAGGAACGCTGTTTTCTTCGGAGAAGGGACACAGAAAACTCAGTGCCAGACAATGTGAAATGAGCTAATATGCTTTCCTGCTCACTTCTGTCATCCATGGAATATTAAGGCTGTTACAGAATCTCTTCTTCCATGGGAATAAAACTTTTATTGAGCTCAGCTGCAACCACGAGCAGCATTATGCCCTGAAGCCGAGCAGAGGAGCTGTGTTTTATCCAAGGTCAAAGAATAGGTCAGTCTTGGACAGAGAGGGGAAAAATGGGCCTTGGTCAGAGTAAAACCCAAGGGACTTCTGCAGAGGGGCCAAGGAATGCTATAAAATGGCCCTGCAAAACTCAACTGATCAAACACTCTGATGACGCCACAGCACACCTACTATGCATGCTGAGTTACCAATACTTAGAATGGCCTGAACTAATCCCAGTAAGATCCTACACTGTTTGTTTGTTTTAAAGACCTTCTGCAAGGGAGACAAAGGGCCTTCTGGTATTTGTGAAGAGGTGGCCGAAATGCTACACCAACCAATACACGGGCTGGAAATGATTGTACTTCATTATGCAGCCCTTACAGATGAGGAGGAGGGGGAGGAATCTTCATCGTTTTTCAAAAAACAGCTTACCTATAGAAAGTAACTGATAAAGGCTGTAAATGTCATATATTAGAACATGACAGTGCTATATGCTTTTCCACATAAAAGGGAATGTTTTCTAAAACCTTTCACTCTTCCTACAAGCAAAACAGAAGCTATAACAACTTATACAATATGAAAATGACAGAACAGAATCCAGAATGGATAAGGAAGGAGAGCAGAGCCTGCTAGGCTAATTATCAGGAAAACTAGATTCTAGTCCTTAGCCTACACTTAGTAGTTCAATATATTCTGAAACAAAATTCAACCTCTGTGAGCTTCACTTCCTATATAACAGTAGAACTGGGGGGTCTTAAACATGTTTTAAGGTTTAACAATCTACATATGTAAAACACAAGTGCACAAAATCCACTAAGTGACTTCTAATTTCTATCTTACCATACAATGAGTCCAGCAACTAGATTAACCTAAATCAGATATTTATAAATATCACCCTCAAAGATCATTCACTTAAAATTTTTTTTTAAGTGAATTTTTTTTTAAGGTCCATTCCTATGGGCCTTTGACCTTTTTCTGGAAACTGGATCGGGGGAGAGGAGGGAATACCTCCTTCAGCACTGATAGAATGAGATGCTGGAGGCACTGAAAGGCAGAAAGGCAACGGCTAACGCCACTAATGCTCTGCTGGTGGAGCACCGCAAGACGTGAGGGGGAAGCACAGTGTCACTCTCGACACCATTCCTTAACCTGGGTCCCTCCAGGCAATTCCCACAGAGGCCGCCACACGGCAAACAGACCACAGGCCACAAATGAAAATGGAGAAATTCACTGTAAGTTAATATCTGGTTACCGAGTAGCTTAGAGAACCAAGAAATTGAGAAGCATTCTCAGGCTCCTTTCATGGTCTGAATCAGCTGTATAGGATGTGTGGGATACTTGCTTTCTTAATTCGGGGGTTTACATACCTCATGACCCGGCTTGTAATGACTTAAATAGTGAACCAGGGACTAAGATTCATTCAGTACTTTTAAAAGTCTCAGATCTTTGGGAATTTACATAAGAATCTGTGGTTGTACAAGCTGAGAAAGCCAGGGCAGCTAATAGTACTAAAAGCTACCTTTTCTTCCTAGGAACTCTGGATGTGCTCTTGGGAAAAGACCTATGATTTTAACATAGAGACCAGAACATGCATGTTTATAAGTCTGCAGGAAACCAGTACTCAAGGAGACCCGGAGAGAGAACCCACAGAGCAGACCTGCTTTTCGGGGAGGACCCACAGTTGGCTTAGAGTCATTTTCTGGCCACTGAGGCCACGATGGCCCCTCGCTTGCTCCGGTCCTTTCTGTCTGAGCACTTCCTTTTCTTACCCAAAGTACCTCCTGCTGGTGACACCCGGCCATCTGCTGTCCTGACCAGGTGTGTGATCTTGGTTTTCCTTGCTTTTCTCTTTTGGCTGCCCACCAAGGGTTCTTGAGTTGTTGTTGGCTCTGGAGTGTTGGGAATGGATAGGGCATTTTTAACCTTATAAGCAGGCTCTGTGGTGTTTTTGTCTTCTGAAAATATGGCTGCAACATGACAAACCATATACAGTTACACACAAAACACAAGTGTTACTTGTAGAAGGAAACATTTCTAAATGTCTGACCTATTTGAACGAGAACTTAAAGTTTTCAAAGTACTGAGGGAAAAAAGAAATATTGACCATAATTTTAAACAAATATTTCTTTAAATATTAAGTACAGAATAGGATACCCTCTGTACCCCCAACAGAACACTGTACTACGAGGCTAATGGAGTAACATTTTCTAAGTGGATCTTGCAGGTTGCGGGGTGGATAAGTTTGTGTAAATATGAATAAATGTGTCCCAACAGACAAGTCACACACATGACCAGGATCCCTATTTGAGATCCTTTTGACCAGCTAGTCTGGAGACGAGTCTGGAGACTAGTCTACCAGATAAAAGAAGTTTCTTTCCTTCTGAGGTACTGAGGTTAAGTACGTGCTTCTTAAATTTACACTTACATTTGTTTTCAACCTCCAGGTTGGACTGATGAGAAAAGAAATTGTCTGTGAGACCTGATCTTCTTTTATGCATACTGAGTGCATAATAGAAGGACCTGGCAAACACTGATGAAGCTAGCTCATAATGAAACTCTCCCATTGGCAGAATTCAAGGACAAGATAATGTGCTTTAGGGAGATAATTTAATAAAGTACATGTCAGCGGAACTCCCTGAAATGTTAGTTTCAGGTTTTCTAATTCTAATTGTAATACCAGCAAATCACTTAATAGCACACACTTGTATCTTATTAGTCACTGTGTCAAGAGTAAGGAACACATTTGCCACCAAAGACCTTGCTCCCAGTTCACATGGGTCAGGAATGCTGTGTCTCTTCATTATTTATTTCCTTAGGAGTCTGTCCCTCTCCCTCCCCCTTTAATTTAAATTAAGACAGGAAGATGCAGATATGAGTACAATAAGCATTTAGGAGTATTTCTTTGTAGTCAAGTTTCCTGATTGGCAGAAAAAGGCATCTTTCCATTTTTAACTGTCCAATCTCTTAAGACAGGTCTAGAAACTGTTTTTGACAAAAAGAAGGGGAGTGTGGGTCAGGAAATCAACTTGGAGGGCATCTGCAGGGTGCTTATTAAAAGGTGGATAAGAAGGCAGACATTGGAAATAACACAGTATATGTAGTGTAGGAAGACAAGCTAAAATAAAAGGAACACAGCACAAGAAATAACTCAGGGTGTGAAAAATGCACTTATTGATATAAATACTTATATAGGTTTCATTTAAAAATTTTAATGTAGCTCCCTAATGGGTTTAGGTGCAGCCTTGAGAAAGGAGGCTACAAATCAGTAACAATTTTGCCCTTAAGCATTTGAAACCAGGCTTCCTATTCCAAACAAGTGGGATATCATTTCAATCACATCAAGAGAAAGGATGTAAAAAGCAGAAATCATATCATGATTTGTGGCTTGGTCTTGCTATATTATTGCATAATAGATGTTTGTGTGTTGACAGGCTTAAGACAACAGTTACTTAAAAACAAACAAACAAACAAAAACTATTTGGCAATGCTCCCAAACATCTTTTCAAGCAAGTAATTAAAAATTAGGAAGAAGGCTCCTTTTAAATTATAGATCTGATCAGGTCAGTCGTGGAATATTGATACTTTGCAGTTAGCTTCACATAGGCCAGTGGTGGTATATATGCATTAAAAAAAATTTTTTTTTTTAGTTTAAACTTCAATGAAAGCTACCAGCAAAATAAAAAGATAATTTGGTTAGAAACACTCCAAAAGTGTTTCATGACTCTGCATTAGCCCTGAAATTCAAGCTTCCTATATAAAGAAGCCAAAATCTGAGTTTACAATAACCTCACTGGATATTCATAAGCTTCAAAGTCTAGTTTCTTATCTAGGCCGATCAGTTGTCCCTTCTGACTACGAGGGGAAACTTGTGATCTCTGGTATGATCACTGGATTACAGATGGACCTTCCAGACAAAGCATTAACCTCTGCTCTCTTTTTCTTCTTCTTCCCAGAAAAATCTAGAACTTGTGGAGATAAGGGTGTAGCAGGATTCCAAAGATGAAGGATGTATTAAATCCAAATTACTGCTTGTATAAGAAAAGAATCAAAAAGGTCAGAGAAAAGGCATGGACACCAGAAAAGGGCTAAGAGGGTTGGGAAAGATGACCTGGTTTCTATGGCAACAATAGGGGGGCTAATGGAAATACCACAGTCACAGAAGATTCTATTCTTGACTTTTTAATTTACTAACTGTGGGACCAGGGGTCTCAGTTTCCTCATGTAAACATGGAAGCTGGATGAGACTACCTCTAAAGAAGCCATCCAGCCTGAAACTTCTTTTCATTTTGCCACACAGCCTAGAATCAAGGTCCTGGCGGTGTTTTCTCCAGTCAGCTCTGGTGTCTCAAGGCTGTGGGAAAGCCTTGACTGTAGGACTCCCTTGACTGTCAGCTTTTTGTTTTCAGTGAGACTTCAGATATTTTAACTTCTTTTCAGTGGTTACTCATTTTCCTATATGTTTCCAGAAGAAGCCAAGGGTATGGGTACAAAGGGTTTGCAAATGGGAGGTGAATCAGGCCTTAAAGGCAATGGGCCCGGGGGACGCTCAGACACCAGCAGCCAAGGAGCCGCGGGGTCAAAGGCAGGTGGCCAACAAGATACCAGTAGACCATGGGGTCACAGGGGTTGGGAGGCTGGGAAATAGTAAAGGAATGAATCAGGCTGTAGGCAAGTGAAAGACGAAAAAAAGGAGAACGTCCTAGAAGTTCTCATAAATCACTACAAAGAAGGCAATGCCACCTCTCCAGGAGCTGTCTTCTCTAAACCACTGTCAGACTGGAAAGTAATCACAGGGCCTGTAGACCATCCACACTGGAAAAAGGCATCTGGGACTTCCCTGGTGGTACAGTGGTTAAGAATCTGCCCTCTAATGCAAGGGATGTGGGTTCTATCCCCAGCCGGGAACTAGATCCTACAGGCCATGGGGCAACTAAGTCCACATGTTGCAACCTGAGAGGCCCAAGGGCCGCAATGAAGAGCTCACAGGCCAGTTAAGACCCAACACAGGCAAATTAGAAATTTTTTTTTAAAAAAGAAAAAACTTCAATATACAAAAAAGGCATGTAATGTGATCTTCCTGTAGCTAAGAGGAAAAGGGCAGAGTGAGTCTGTCCCATGCTCTGACCCACGGGTGACCCCTAGAACATCTTGTCTTATCTGGTGGCCTAGACCAATGACGGTCTTCAGGGTCAGTGCTCAGGGAGAACCCTCTCCTAACACAGAAGAATTGGGAAAAGCAGGTAAAGCTAAGTCAAAGACGTACAGCTGAACTTTGAACAACACAAGTTTGAAATACACAGGTCCTCTTGTAAGTGGATATTTTTACATAAATACATACTACAGTACTATGTAGCCCACGGCTGGTTTAATCTGCAGATGCAAAACTGCTTATACGGAGAGCCTAGAGGGCTAGCTGTAAAGTTATACATGAATTTTTGACTGAAGGGGTGAAGTGGGGGCGTGAAATGACTGTTCAAGAGTCAACTACAGCTGTCTGGGACAGAACAGTAGATCTGAGTCCAGCAACATTAACAAAGAGAAACTACTTTTATCATCCTCTCCAACTAGCTGGTTAAAGGATCTCAGGCAGGAACCCTGAACACATGTAGAAATTGTGGTCTACTGGGACACAATTTATCTAGATTTACATACACTGTCCTCCCCACCAACCTGCAAGATTCAAAACAAAGGCTTAGTGGTGCAAGAAAATTAATCAACAGAAACCTCAAACAGTCACGAGACCAGAAGGGGGAGCTCTCAAGCCTTGTGATGATAGTAGAGCCCAACAGGAAGAAAGACCTCTCTTCTTTCCTGGCAGGGACTCACACAATGAAAAGCCACACACTTGATTTACCATAGCCCTCCCAATCCTAGTTTCTTTCCCCCTCTATAAAACTCTCCTTCCTTTGACACATGGGGGCTTGCACACCATGGTTGCACACCCCAAAGTTAAATTCTCTGCTGATCCAGAATATACTCATCTTTGCCGGAGAAATAACTGGCAGTCTGTTAGTTTCAGGTCAACAGTGGTGAGAAACAGGAAATAGAAAAAGCTTAGGGGAACAGCTCAAAGATGTGTACCGGGACAGCAAGATTGCTCCTTTCCCCTGCCCCTCCCCCCACCCCTGCGCTAAACTAATGGAAATGTGAGAAAAGGAAGGTTTTGTCTTCTAAAAACAAATTAGTCATTTTCTCTTTGGGCTTGTAACTGAACACACAAACCTACCCAAGCACTGCAAAACAAGTCCACAGAGCTACTTTTTATACTCCACAATAATCATAATACACTTTGAGCATATCATGTGAGAGTGATAATGTGAGCTGATTCCTGGAGTAACATTAGGAATGTGGCAATAAGAGACTGTCTTGTTTTCCAAACTCTGCTCCCAAAATGTAGAGTGAGTTTTTTGGCAAAGGAGCATCGCACTTATACCATTACCCCAGGAGGCCATTAAAATGCTCCAGAGTCATTAATTCACATGCCAATTACTGGAGTCACACTTTCACTGAAATTATTAAAGCCAAGTCTGGACTCTCACAGCCATGGGTTAATCTCCCATGAGCTGAAAATGCAGTCAAAAGCTAAATGGAACACAGGAGTCAAATGAATGAGCCTTATCTAAGACCCTGGGGGACTCTGCTGAAGTTAGAAAGTGACTACTCTGAACTTAGGAAGAGAGATCAAGTTAGCCTGACTGTGTGGATATTTCAAAAATCTAACTGTAAACTAGACTTTTCTTCCCTGTAATTACATATATATAGTGCAAATAAACTAATTTTATGGATATACCTAGTCTGAGATTTCTTCTTTTTTTTTCTTATAAAAGATAGTATTTATAATTCCAGCAAATGAGGGCTACCCAGATATGCCTGAAAAATGTAAAATGTAGCGGTCACTGTGCTTTGGTGCTGGTTTCTTCCCTTCCTGTTTACACTGGCCAGGCTTCAATTCCTTATCAGGTATTTGAAGCTGATAAGGTCTCCTTAAATTGACTGGAGCTGCTGTTAAGATTCATTTATACAAAAAGTAAATTTATACAAAAAGTAAATGTGAAAACCCCCTGGAAACATAAAACCATATTAAGTAGTAATCATCCCCATCAATATTATTACAATTAGAAACCTCTAGCTTAAGCATGAACTTATGACACTGTAACTTGGTGGAAAGATAAACACAGTGGCAGAGGGAGGTCATCTTGGTTTTTCTGAAAATTTTACCTTGAATTCTAGCCTATAGGCAATCTTTTTTTTTTTTTTTAATGATTTGCAAGTTTAAGAAGTGGTTCAGCAATTTTGAATTTTAAAAGCATGGGGAAAATGCTTATAAATTATAAGCTTAGCATTTAAACCTCAGATGTGACTACTAAACCCCTGAAAATGTCTATTATTTTAGGGAAGAAAATTTACAGTCAATTATACTCAGGATGGTGTAAGTAAAGGATAGTGAACTTTAAGTCATCCACTTTAACAGAGTCAGAAGCAGCTAACAGCTGCATATGTAGCCTCAGTGGAATCAATACTTCATTTATAGGCATCTGTTACAAACTTCTAACGTCTGTCTAACCTTTGCCCAGGATAGCCTACACATGCTACACTGTCCTGATTACCGTTTCCTTTTTCTGTCCTCATAATAATCTCCAAGATAAAGTTTTAACAAGGAATGACGTGGACACATATCACACAGTCACCACCTGAACAATAAAATGGAGGGGATGTTATAAAAATAAACAACAAAAAGTCACTTTAAATTACCGGTTAATTCCCAGGGCTCAAACTGATTCCTTTTTGTCTGGCTATGTAAAATGAATTTGCACCCTATGCTAAAAGATATGCAATTTTCAGTGCCTATTCGCCAAAGTTTCATTCCATACACATTAATAATAAATATAATTAAATATCAAAGATAATAAATATTTCCAACTAAACCCTTTTGACTGCCTAGAAGATTCAAAATTAATTTACATTTCTGCCCTCCAAATGGCAGAAATTTAGGGCTTCAGAATATGGTATTTTCAGCATTATACCACTCACTAAAGTTATCACAGTAATAAAATCATCAAAGTGTTAAAGGGGAAATGAAATGTACAGTTCATGTATTACTGTGCCTTCTCATTTATTTCACCCCTAAACAAACATATCCTACAATAGAGAACAAATGCGGAGAGTGAATCCTATGAGGTTAAAGGGTCTGTCCTACCAGAAACCACGCATTAGTGGCAGGTCTGAGATTAGGAATCAGGTCCCCTAATTCCTATTTACTCGCTCTTTTACCACCCTGCACATGCTGTGATACCTCCTTTTAGATGAGGTAGGGTTTTCACTGTTTTAAAATTAAAATATTTAGAACAGCATCATTTCAAGAAAAGAGTAATATTGTCTTAAATGCCTCTTTCAGATTCCTCTGATAGTTCATCAGTGCCTTACATTTATCAAATCTGTGCAGAACATATTTTTAAAATACACAAGTGTGAATGTGTATCAATTTAGGGATGTAGGATTTAATACTAAGAGTGGCACAACAATTCATATTTTGTTTGCCAGCACAGTGCAGAAATGATACTCTATAGAGGCTGTGAATGTGAAATAATAAGTCAGAAAGGAGACATATTGCTGGCATTTTCTCTAAAAGCAAAATGACATAAAAGCAGACATACAGTTCATGTGAACTGTGCCAACCAAACAACGAATGTTCACGTTAATGATGAACTCAAATTTGAATATTTTTGACAAATATCTTTAAAACATGAGTGTTTTTTTATAAATGACTTAGGCCACACGTGTATTTTAATTTTTTCTCTTTCAACAAAGGAATGAGAGTATATTCCTTGATTCCTTTGGGAATCAAGAGACATGGACTTGTTCATCAAGTTTCCCTTTGTAGCCATAAGTAAATAAACCAAAGGGGTAAATCAAAAGGATGATCACGAAAATCTCTCCTAGTTTTCAAATGAAGTGACTCCTCATGACACATTGGAAAAATGTTCAGCTTTTTAAAAATATCTAAATGGAAAAGAGCATCAGTGGGAAGAATGGACGTATGGCTCTTTACCCACCGCAAAATCTTCATTTACCTATAGTTCAATACTTAAGAGGAATTATATAAAGTCACAAATATGACTGGGGGAAATTTGAAATAAAATCTGCACTTCTAACATTTACCAGTCAATATGGGGCTTTTCTTTGGCTACCAAAAGCCTCAGGGACATTCCCTTTGATCACAGTCAAGAGGAACTAAGCAGTGGGCTGGGGAGGAAGGCCAGGTCAGGAATCACTTCTGCAGGGCTCCCACCTCCAGGAGAGCCCCGCACTGCTCCACTGGACTTCCCAAGAGCATCCTCTTGCAACGTGAGCTGCAATACTGAGTATTTCCAGTTTTGAAACCTCTAATTTGGAACTTCCCTGGTGGCCCAGTGGTTAAGAATCTGCCTTGCAATACAAGGGACACAGGTTCAATCCCTGGTTGGGGAACTAAGATCCCACATGCCACGGAGCAACTAAACTCGCACACCACCACAGGCCACACCAAAAACCCAAGGCAGCCAAGTTAAAAACAAAAAAACCCTCTAATTTCTGGTTATTGTGGTTAAAAATCCCCCTTTCACAAATTAAACTCCACATGACACACAGCCTGACTATTAGTAAGATAAAAATTTTGTCACTTTTGAATTGGTTCATAGTGCTTTTCAGATCTAACATATCCTACTTTTCTATCTATTCATTCAATTAATTTTTGAGAGTTTGATATTGAAACTCCAACTAAGTCTTAATTTATCTACTTAAAAAATAATTGTTAATACCTAATGGAACTATATGTAATTTTGTTCTGTTTTTTCCAAGTCTCTGGTAAAAGTGTTATCATATTTTAATAATTTAAAAAACTTAAAAAAGCAAAAAAACTATCAATTTTGATTTGAAAATTAAAAATAACTCAAAATTAAAAAATAACAGGTCTAATGCTGTTGCTTAATTCTGTATAAATTGGTGTCTTTTTAAATCTACAAAAACTATGCCATTTCCAGCATAGTCTACCTGAAACGATACAATGAATGTTGCTTCTTTTACCTTCTGTAGGGTGAATGGCATCCAAGAAGAGTTGCTTGCTTGACCATTTATCCCCACTTCCTAAAAGCAGTAACAGAAAAGGAAAGTGAACCTCTACTCCTAGTACAGACACATACACTATAAAAATAAGACAATCCACAAAACCACCTCAATAAAAAAGCATTATAACACAAATGAAACAGAATTTTACTTCAACTATTTAACTCTCAAAACCACGTTTGCCAACTAATTAGGCCATATCAGAAATGCATTAAAAGTAAACAAATTTGCATTTTATAAAAACATTGTTGGATAATTTCTATGACTTTAATCGAGATTAACCTTGAGATTGGTTAAAAGATAAAGATAAAAGCTGACATTTTACCTAAAGAGAGATAGTTCTCCACTGAAAGCAGAGAATAAATACCAACATACAAAACAAAACTAAGAGGCTGAAATGCAGGTGAAAATAAAACCCAAATTAAGTAAAAGGTCACACACAGGAACACTCAGGCATGTATGTCTACACACGGAAGACAGCTGCATTTAAAGCCTCATTCCATAAACACGAAGGACTCCACATCTGGCCATGCAAGTAGGATGCAAATGGGCATCAGATGAGTAGGCTCATGGCAGTCACGACACTGACATGCAGGAGACGCTCGAGAAAGACTGACTTCCAGGACACGTGGCTGTACTGAACCAGACGGGGAAGTTTATCTTTTGTGTGAGAGAACAGAGGCCTGAACTGTAGAGAGGGAAATCTTTAGATCAGCCCTGAAGAGGTTCAAGGGCCCATCCAGATCATGACAATGAACCGATGCTCAGAGTAAAGGGAGGGTAGAGTGCGTATGTCTCTCATGCCCTCTGGAAATAATGGTTATGTGACTGAAGGAGGTGGGAAGAGCCTGACAAGCTAAGTATATAGATAGAAAAAGAGAGAGAGACAGGTTAAGACGTAGGAGTGGAATCCCCCTTGACAAGGATCCTCAAGTGTCAGAGAAAGTATAGAAACTGTGGGACTTTCATATGAATATGAAACTGGGAAGATTTCAGGAAGCAGGAAATGTGGTCCTGCTTTGACGGCTGCCAAACATGAGAAAAACGAGAACAGTCAAATGAAAATAAGTGGAGAAGAGCTCATGAAGACTAAATTTAAAAATGTACCAAATACAAATAAAAAAAAGCAGTTTTAGGATTCATATGGAACTCTGAAACTAGAGACAAATAAGGGATTTGAGTACAGAAGTGGAAAAGATCCCTCTTTGCAATTAGCTGCAGAGTCTAGAAATAATGAATGTGCCTGCGTCAAAGCTGATGACATTGAAGCAAGCAGAGGGGAGGTAAAGGCGAAGACGGTGCAGTGAAGCGTCACTCAAAGATGAATCCACAGTGGAGATGGCTGGGAAGTCTTAATGGAGCATGGAAGGCACCAATACCTTTTTCCGGAACATTAGGCTTCTCCTTTTTGTGCTTATATTTGCTGACAATTTTGTGGAATAAGTTCTTTTTCTGAGACTGGAAAGGACCTACAGACAATATTAATATAAATATATTTAAAATTTACAATGCTTCATAAAAAAAATACTCCGTGTTTCTAAACAATTACACCCTCCCCCAACTTGTGGAATAAGCAAACTGATTCACAAGAAATGTCATCTTGCATCTTTTCTCATCCAACTTGTGCTTAGCTCCCTTCCCTAGATTTACTGAAAAACCAGTGAGATTTTCCTTAGAAATATATCTGACAGAAGCCTCCATTAGGGCTGGGACTCCCTCAGCAGAAACTGCAGATGTAGTGACTAGAGCAGACCACAGCCAGTAACGGCAGTACAGATGTAGTCTGTAATAAACAGAAGATTTTACTTTAGATTCCTAAATACCACGAAGGCAAGGATGACATGAACATTTTGTTTCTTCTAAGCAACTGATCTTCACAAGGACAGCACTTTGAGGATGACTTTCAGGTTGGCCTGATAGCATTAGATAGCTTTCCACCCTATTCTGAGGATTTTCTAGGAAGAAAAGATTGACTTAAAAATAGAAAAATACTTGTCAAGACCTTTTTGTGGAGGGTGGCAGGGGGAGGGGAGTAGGGAATGGGCAGAAGTCTCAAGCTGCATCTTAGTTTGCTCAGATAAAGAAGAGAGACTTGGGATTTTTCAGTCACCATCAGAAATGGCAACAACAGCACTTACCTCCCCAAAGCAGGTTGCTTTCTGCACTTTGAGGATATTCCTATGTGAAACTGACAATCATCTTACATAACTTCTGTTTCCTCATGTGTAAATGGGGATAATAATAGTGCCTAACTCACAGGGTTGAAGTGAGGATTTTAAAAAATTAGAAGCTTTCTAAGCTGCTCCTGCTGCATCTACCCACCTACCAGGATCTGCACCCACGTGCCCTGTCTTCCTGCCAGAGGCAACTATCTGTGCTCCTGTCTGAAGTATACCATCAAATGGCTTTTATGTTCACAAATATTTGCAGCCGTCATCAATTTGAGGACATTTTCACCACCTCAAAAATAAACCTCATATCCTTTTAGCTACTACACTCCTCCCTACTGTATTCCAAACTGCCTTGTTTAGAACCTCCACTACAATGTTGAATAGAAATGGTGAGAGTGACATCCTTGTCTTATTCCCTATCTTAGGGGGAAAGCCCTCAATCTTTCACCATTAAGCATAATGTTGGTTGCAAAGTTGTTTTTTTAATGTCTTTTATCAGATTTTTAAGTTCCCTTCTGAGTTTGTTGGCTGTTATCATGAAAAAGATGCTGAATTTTGTCAAATTTTCTTTCTACATCTACTGAGGTGCTCCTGTGGATTTTCCTTTGTCCTTGTCCTACTGCTATGGTATATTACAGCAACTGGATTTTTGGATGTTAAACCAACCTTGCATTCCTGGGGTAAAACACCAGTTGATTATAGTATATAATTCTTACATGGATTCAGTCTGTTAGCATTTTGTTAAGGATTTCTGTGCCTACATGTCTTAGAGAGAGTGGTCTGCAGTTTCGGATTTTCTTGTCTGTGTGATATGTTTGTCTAGTTTTGACATTAGGGTAATACTGGATTCTCAGAATGAGTTGGGAAGTGTTCCCTCCTCTTCTAACGTTATGAGCAAGCTTATGATAAACTGGTATTAATTATTAAAACATTTGGAAGAATTCAGTAGTAAAGCCATCTGGGTCTAGTACTTTTTTGCTTACTAAATTCAATCTTTATACTAGTTATAGGTCTATTTACATTGTCTATTTCTTAAGTCAGTTTCAGTAGTTTGTGTTTTTCCAGTAACTGCCCATTTCATGTAGGTTGTCTAACTTATCAGCATACAATTATTCATAGTATTCCTTTTCAATCCTTTCCATTTTTGTGAGGTTGGTAATAATGATTCCTATTTCACTTCTGAATTTGTTTTCTTTCTTTCTTGGTCAGTCTAGTTAAATGTTTATCAAGTTTGTTTTTCTTTTCAAAGAATTAGCTTTTGGTTTTAATGATTTTTCTCCATTATTTTTCTCAGTTCAGTTCAGTTCAGTTCAGTCGCTCAGTTGTGTCCGACTCTTTGCGACCCCATGAATCGCAGCACGCCAGGCCTCCCTGTCCATCACCAACTCCCAGAGTTCACTCAGACTCAGGTCCATCAAATCAGTGATACCATCCAGCCATCTCATCCTCTGTTGTCCCCTTCTCCTCCTGCCCCCAATCCCTCCCAGCATCAGAGTCTTTTCCAATGAGTCAACCCTTTGCATGAGGTGGCCAAAGTACCGGAGTTTCAGCTTTAGCATCATACCTTCCAAAGAAATCTCAGGACTGATCTCCTTCAGAATGGACTGGTTGGATATCCTTGCAGTCCAAGGGACTCTCACAAGTCTTCTCCAACACCATAGTTCAAAAGCATCAATTCTTCGGCGCTCAGCTTTCTTCACAGTCTAACTCTCACATCCATACATGACTATTTTCCTATTCTTTATTTAATTAATTTCATTTCATTAATCCCCTCTCTAATCTTTATTATTTCCTTTCTTTTACTTTTTTAGGTTTAGTTTGTTCTGCTAACAGTGTCTCAAGAAAGGTTAGGTTATTGATTTGGTATCTTTCTTCTTTTTTAATATATGAATTTATACCTATAAACTTCCTTCTAAGTTATGCTTTAGCTGTACCTATAAATTTCAGCATGCTATACTTTCATTTTGCTCATCTCAAAGTATTTTCGTATTTCCCTACTGATTTCTTCTTTGACTCACTGGTTATTTAGAGTGTGTTGTTTAATTTCCACTTACTTTTGAGTTTTCTGAATTTTCTCCTGTGGTTAATTTTTACTTTCATTCCACTGTGGTCAGAAAACATAATTTCAGTCATTTCAATCTTTTTGTTAAATGTTCCAGCATACTGTGTGTTCTGGAGACTGTCCCATGTGTACCTGAGAAGAGTGTATATGATGCTATTGTTGCGTGGAGCATTCTGTATATGTCTGTTAGGTCTAGCTGTTATATAGTGTTCAAGTCTTCTCCTTTGTTCATCTTTGACCTAGTTCTATCAAACCTATTCTTTTTCCATATTACTGCTCACCTTCTGAAACATTATTGTTTAGGCTTATTTACTGTCTGGTACTCCCACTATAATGTAACCTCCATGGCAGCAGGGTTCTTTGTTTTCATTCAGAGATATATTCTACATGCCTAGAATGGTGCTTAACACATGAATGATTTTCACCAATATTGTTGCATTAATAAAGCTCTTAAAACACTGGATGGCATAAATAAAGAGTTCAAGAAATGACAGTTGTTGCTATTATTACTGATAACATAAAGGTTTACACGTGATTTTTAAGGACTACACCAAGTCATCCTTCTAAATAACCAATAACAAATATTCTGAATTGGGTGGTAGTGGTTTGAAATGGAAACAGAAAACACTTCTTATTTGTTTTTTGGGGTTGGAGGGAAGTGGATGAAAAGGGAAAGAAAATAAATTTAACAGATACGAAGACAATATATCATGTGGATGATATATACTAATATTATAGGGGTACCTTATAGCCCATTTGCCATCATTCATATGTATTTTATACAACCCAGGAAGCTGTAAGGCTGGTGCACATGAATGACAGATGCATGGGCAATCATGGAAAACAGAAGCAGAAGAAAGCAGAAAGCAGAGAAACAATTCTGAGACTTCTCTGGATCATAAGGATCCTAGTGATTTACCAAGGGAAGACAATCTAATGATAACAAGGTACTGGCTCACAGGGAGAATGATTTTGTTCATCACTGTGTACGAGGACAATGGGATCAGGAAATGGTTCACAGAGACAAACTGGTTTGATGTATGGAATGGGTTAAGAAAGAAGAAAAGAATATGTATTTTCAGGCCCAACCATACTCGGAGAAACCTAAAAAGTATAATTTAAGGACAAAACTTTATATAGAGCTTGTCAATTTTAACATAAAAAGAGAACATCCAGGGAGGTTTAGTACTCAGAAGAGCTTCCGTAAAGTTATATTTTTAAACAGCCTTGCTGCTAGCCATCCCGAACTATAAAACAAATCTAAGCAAACGACAAGTTCAAATAACTTGAAGGAGTTTGATATGAGGATAAGATACAAGGATATTCACTGAAAAGCAGTAACTTTAGTCAAGAAGTGAACGATTTGACTCCTGTCCACCAGTATGGTATACATGTTTGATATTTTGTTCAAGGAAAATAAAGTCAAAATTTGTAATAAATAGCACACATACTACTATTTTTCCTTAATTATAATTAACATAGAAATGTCCAAGGAGGGAAAAGAAGGTAGGAAGTCAAAAACAGAGAAAACAAGTTGAGAAGGAATCTTCCAGAAAGCAAACAGATGGCAATTGTCTTTCCATGAACCACCATCTCAAGTTTCCATGCCATCTCATTCTCCCATCTTCCTACCAAACCTCTTGAAAGACTGTTGGTACCAGTTTCCACTTCCTTATGACAAAAATCACCATTGCTGGCATATAAACTAGCTTAGGACTTCACTAACATTCTTGGGCAGGATGGCCTGTATTTTGAAGATATCAATTTTTTTTGCATCCCAACTTCACAGCTGGGTAAAAAATAGCAAAGACAAACTATAATCTGAGACGGTAGGAGGCGTGCCATAGAGACACTGATAACAACTTTTTCAAAACATTAATGTTGTTCATGGTTTGCCGAAAAATGGACATGTTTTAGCTGAGAAGTATAGTGACACAGAGCCCTTTTAGTATTAGTATGGTATGAAAATTTTTCAAGGTCAGCAGGTGAGGTGAATTAAGAGAAGCTTGGTTTGGAGAACTGCAGTAGGAAACAAGTGTTAGGCGTAACTTGAATGGTGGTGCCAATGTCCAGCTTCTATAGTTTCATGTTTTTAAGCTATAAGAAGAGCAGAGGTTTTATCCTAAGACTAGGCTGTCATTTCGGTAATGAACACGTAAGTAATGAAGGGCCAATGAAACAGTAAATTCCTTTGTAATAATTTATAGCAAAGTGGCTTGCTGAACATATGAATCTGTGGGCTGGAATAAGTTCAAGTAAATGAGCCACAATCAAGTTAGGATTCATTGAGGAGGAGCCACCTTATTGGGCTAGACATGCATGCCTTGTTAAAAAACTCAGGATTATATTAGGCATACCTTTTATACCTGTAAATGTGCTGTCACCATGCTTAAGAAAATGTCTGGGGACAGTGAAGACTCTCAAATAGCTACAGGGCAAGAAACAGAGTTCTGCCCAACCTGGAAGCTATCACTTCCTGATGGGAAAGGGATGGCCCTGATTTTCATCACATCTCAGCTCTTAAACATTATTAATATAGTCAGGTCAGCTCAATCCCAAACAGGGGATTCTGTCCTCAATCTTTAACATTGTAAACCTGCTTCTTTTATTTCCATTGTGATTTTCAAAAATTTCAAATTCTTTAACAGTGGAAATTGGAATCTTGCAGAGTAAGCGTAAATTGGAAAAACATGAGAAAGATCAACAGTATGTGTGTTAATAGGCTAAAAAACAATGTGAAAAGATAAAAGAGATAAGGAAGGAGAAATTGAGTCAAGGGTCAAGCTTGGGCATAATTTAAACACTCCAAATTGAGCTCAATTAACTTTTTCTTCATGACCCTACTTGCTTGAAAATTACTATTTTACAGAGCACTCTGACTTCTGATACTTTTTTAAAAAGTGCTTCACACATTAACAGTATACTTAAAATAATTTGTCAAAACAAATCTCTTAAGTTACAATTAAATTTAGATTTATAATTCAAAGCTTTCATTTGAATATATACAAGTAACTGTGTGAGATAAATGAGAAAACACTATAGAAATGGGCTACTGCAGCTGACCTGCATTATGAATGAGATAGATAACTTCCTGGATAATCTTAGAAGCAAAGGGAGAGTCTATGCCTAAATCATCTATATACTAGGCCTACTATAATGTAGCCTGGACCTTGTTAGAGGAAGGTAGACCCATTACATACACTTAAGGAACAGGGCAGAGACAGTAGAGGGGATGATGGAAAAGGGAAAGATCACTTGGAAATACAGATACAAATAAGATGACCACTGGAAAAATACAAGTATAAACCCAACTAGGTCCTATGATCTTGAGGTATGTAACTATATAAATGCATACATAAATATTTCTTCTAGAAATTACATTTCATAAAAATTCTATACATTTTATATAACCTGGAGTAGCTAAAAAAAAAAAAAAAAAGAAATACCTAGTATAAGGCAGGGAAAAATACAATAATAAATGTTGAATAACAAATACAGGAGAAAATAAAATACAGACAAATGTTGTTGGAGAAAAAATGAGGTTTCCTATGAAAATATGCTCCTTTACTAAAGAATTACTGATCTCACTCACAATGTTTGCTTTGAACAATTCATTATGCAAAAATGCAAAGGGTCTAGACTCTAAGAAAACAATCTCCTCTATCCTCTAAAGATCAGGCAATTACAGCACAGCTGGTATGATAATTTCATTAATAACTTGTAGGATAGTACACGGGCACTGCTAATGCCAAATTATAATCAAATACAAATACTACTTCTTTAGTTTGCTAAATAGAGAATATATTATTTAATTTCTGTTTTATTTTAATTGCATTTTGCTCCACAAGTTGGAATGAGCAAAATCTAAGGTCTTGACAACCTTCCTATTTATGCAATTACTGGTACACTGTGTAAGAACCAGGGACTTTGTGGCTTGAGAGGCATAACAGAAGAGTTAAGATGATATTGTATGAAGTATAATCCAAAGCTCCAAAAAAGCTATTTCACATCGAAAGAAATACTGTTAATCTCAGCTGGGAGAGGAAAAACATATAACAGACAACCAAGACCCAAGAGAAGGTCTCATGAAAATAGATCCTAACTTCAGGGTTTTATAGCTTTACAAAAATAAATCTACTGTTACAATCCCTGATAGATAATTCAGCCAACTTCAGAGCTCTAAAATGAATGTCTCCAACTGCAAGGAGTGGAGGAGGAGCATATGTCCTGCACATCAATCAATTAAGTTCCATTTTATTAGTTTGTCATGTATTTATCAGCAACTTTAAAAATCCAAGAATTATGGGGGCTCACGATATCTGGCATCTTTGGGCTCATGGACTGCTTTGCCTATTCCTAAATATTTCCAGGGCACAAGGACTGTCATTTCACTCAGTAATCCATTATGGTGCTCAGCTACCTACCTGTCAACAGGCTGCTTTATTTCTTTCCTACCTATCTTGGAAGATCTCAGAACAACCTTATTTTATTTTCTCAGATGAGCAAACTTGGTGATGCAATATTTCTTTTTCAGTTCTTTATTCACCAGACTTGTTTTTATTAACCACAGCAGAAAACTGAGCTAATTCTAAAATCACTTTTACATTCCTTCCCGCCTTTTATCACAAAGAGGGGATTTTCCTCACCTTTTCAGATTCACCCTGAGATACAGGTCTCCTTGTTGTTTCAGTTTCAGTGTAAAGTGGGCGTTTTAGATCTAGATGGAGAAAGGTTTAGGTTTCTTCATAGATATAATTTTTCCCTAGATATATACATTATGGACTCCCCCAAATCCATGAAATTATATATAGTTGTTACTATTTATCTTTGATCATTATCCATGATTGCTAGATTTTGGCAAGATTTTTGCAAAGATATATATCATTTTCTATCTACCCATTCATCTAAGCATTCAGCTAAATACACACAAAAAGGGAAGTATTTTGATTTGCCATAGAGCAAGCAACAGGTTGCCTCTTTTACAGGGTAATTATGAGAACTCTGCCATCAAATCCTGCTCAGAATTTGATCCTGGGGACAACAAAGCCCCACACTAGTTCTTCATCTCTCATTCACTACCTCTCGAGGAGAGCTACCAAATGAAGTTTTCCACCTCTGTGTGGAAAAATAAAGGTATACTCACTTGCCTACCAACTTTCAGACCTAAAGTAAACTCAGAAGAGAAGTTTCACACTGGGAGCAATACTGTGGCTTTGTGTAGGACAGTTCTTCATTGTCCTTGAATGTCCTGCGCAGGTTAGGATGTTTAGAACTCTAGCCTCTGCCATACAAATGTGCCAGGGGTTGTGACCACTGAAAATGCACACCCCACTATTTAAAACCCCTCTAATGAACCGTAGTGTTGCCCCTCATGAGTGCTGAGACTCCCCAACCCCCCAAGCCACACTGACAATTTAAAAAACTTCCTTGATATACACAGAGGAGAATCTGATATTCTTGAAGAAGAATACGTATATAGCACTTCTCTAAATTTAATAAAACCAATAAAAATTATATTGCCAAAGTATTACGGGGAGTTTTCTCTTCATTTGGTTCATTTGCTAGTTAAGAATGGAATCTCCTAACTAGGTGAATGGAAGGATTTCACTGCCCCAGAGTCCAACCTGTTGCAGACACACAGAGAAACAGATGAACTGGGTTCAGCCAACAGTTCCTGCTCAAGAAAAGCTCAACATTCCCAGTCTGAATTCTGGACACAAGAAGGTCGAAGACCGTGTATAATTAAGACCTGCATATGGGCAAATGTATAGGTTGAGATGCCCAAGGACGAAGGCTGAAGAGACTTAGGAAGAAGACGAGAGAGAAAAGAGTAAGGCAGTAACCAAGATAACCCTGGAAAGCAACTGAAATTCCAACTCGCTACTGCTTCAACTGCAAAGGGAGCCGCAGACGGTCAGAAGAAGCTTCAGTTAGAGTCTGACCATGCTGCAGGAAGGCACAGCACGCATCTAACCTTTGCTGGTTTTAGTCGGTTCTGCGGACATATTTCCAGTCTTTTTCTTTTTCCTTGGGACAGGTACACATTTCCGGTCAAATGTAACAGGACTATACTGAGGGAGGCTGTTGAATTTCTTTTCAAATTCTTCATCCAGCTTTGTTGAGCTAATGAAAGAGGGGAGGGGAGAGACTCAATCAGCACATGATGTAAATATTTAAAAAGAAAACAATCTAAGATATATTTTAAGATATTCCATTTGAAAATGGGGTTCCTTAAGAATTAGGACATCACTAAATTCTGTGCAAGGACATACAATATCTTTTTAGAAATGCTTGAGATTATACCAACACAGTTTTCTTAATAAACTCACATGACAAGTTATGTTATTACCCTAGAAAAGTAGAAACATTATATAAAATAGCAGGGTATTATTGAAGTGGAGAATTTGCTGTTTTTTCCATTGGCACAGGAATTTTTTATTAAGTTCAATACAAAGCATATTCCATCCATGTTTTTCATTCTAAAGATTCTTATGTATGTATGTGTGTGTGTATATACACACACACACATACATATAGGCAAGTTTATTTATAGAAATTAGTAATTAATATTGATAACTTCGTAAACTTAATTAAAAAAAATTACTGACTAGTTTGTGTGCATGCTAAGTTGCTCAGTCGTGTTTGACCCTATAGACCATAGTCTGTTCGGCTCTTCTGTCCATGGGATTCTCCAGGCCAGAATATTAGAGTGGGTTGCCGTGCCCTCCTCCAGGTAATCTTTCTGAAGCAGGGATAGAACCCTCATCTCTTACTGTCACCTGCATTGGCAAGTGAGGTCTTTATCACTAGTGCCATGCAGGAAGCCCAGTGACTAGTTTAGGACTTGATTAAAACACATATTTATCTGGAGAGTCCTGTGGACTGAGGAGCCTGGTGGGCTACAGTCCATGGGGTCACAAAGAGTTGAACACGACTGAGCAACTAACACACAAAGAAGATATAAACAAATATTCTGAAGATTAGAAAAAAATTCTGGACAGTTGACAAGGATGAAGACAAAACATTCAAAGAGAAAAGTAAAGCCAGTTTTCCAAGTACACACCAGCAGAGAAGCAACATGACTTTAACACAAACCACAAATGACTCCAGAAATGCCACCAGCAAAGTTGGGAAATCCTTGGACTGCTGCTGACTGTCTCTACGTAGCCCCACAGCAATGGCAGTGTGCCTGCTGGAAGTGAGGCTGGTTGCTGGCTTTCATTTATAGTGAGATTTATTAGCTAAGATGCAACCCAAACAGATGGGAGAAGCTGCAGGGGAACTGTTGTGCTTGGGAGATGGAAAATGGAAGGCATACTGGGAAGAGGGCAGCTTTGAGTACTCACTTAGTAGAAGTTAACATGTTAGACTGCTACCTGAGAAATACTTGAGGTGTGTTCACCTAAGACTCTTTTCTCAGTCTTGGAGGAATGTACAAGAATG
Organism: Bubalus kerabau; assembly: GCF_029407905.1. Classification (NCBI taxonomy): domain Eukaryota; kingdom Metazoa; phylum Chordata; class Mammalia; order Artiodactyla; family Bovidae; genus Bubalus; species Bubalus kerabau. The sequence goes on along the minus strand of NC_073625.1, from coordinate 98,840,371 downwards.
GGGAGCACAAATAGGACAGTCAGATGATCATCAGAAAGGCCCCCCTGAAAAAGGCCATTACTAAGTTCTAACAAAGCAGTTAAAGGTGATGGCTTGCGGGTGATGTTCCTCCCTTAGTAAAATTTTCTTTTCTCATTTCAGTTAATAAATTATAGTACTGGAAAATCAGATAATATCTGATACTAATCAGTTGCTGTCAGAAAGCTATCTATAAGACGTGAATTTTTTAGATACTCTGGATAACCAGAAGAGAAATATGAAAATGTAAGCTGTAACTCCTTAGGTCCCTTGGGACTTTCCCCTGCCTTTTTTCACCTAGAATAATGACCTATGTTTTTCTTAAAGAAGTCTATAAAAGTAGAACTGCCAATACAGTTGGCCACAGGTAACTAAACAGCACATTTTCTGTGATAAAAAGGTTTAAAACACTCATTTAGAAATCTCAGAGAAGATTGACAGATGTGGCATTTTTCACTGCTCATGAACTATGTTGGCATGTTCCAAATAAAGCAAGCCCAGACAATCTGATTCTGACAGGCCAATATTTAAAGAAGGGAGAGGGGGAAAGACCAGAGTTGTACCCCTGATTTAGCCTGCAGAAGATCACACCCCCAGTTAAACACATGTGGCTTCCTAAGAAACGATTAAAACAAAAACACCCCAATCTCTTTTCAGGAACAGATTTACAAAAGACTGTTTCACTTTTCTTGTTCCTCAGAGAAGACTGGTAAAAACATTCAGGAGTTTCTAATAGAAGCACCAGAGAACTTTCTGCTGGGGAGCCTTCAGGCCTGCTTTATTTATTCCCTTGGGCTTTTACACTGTCTGCATAAGACCTATACCTCTCTCAGTGTGTAGACCTACAGGACACTGGTAATTCCGGAAGATGGAGAGCACTGGCTCTAATGCTCAATTGTGCAAATACTTCTGTGCCTGACAATGACAAATGTGAGGCTTTTCATGTCACTGTTTAAGCATAATGTCGGCAAAAGAATCTGAACTTTGGACTTTTAAAAATATTAGAACAAAATATATAAAGTTATAAATATATCATCTCAATATAAATAATACTGAGGAATCACCCTCATGAGAAATACTTTCCACTCTCCCACTGTGTAATGAGGGCCTTAAGATTAACCAGACCTGAAAGCATTGCAATGTCCAGTTGACAAAGTACATTATCCCACAAAAAGAAATGCAAATATCTATGGATAAAACAAATACAATACTCCTAATGCATAAAATTTGCATACCTTTAACATACTTATGAAAAAATATGGAAAATACATTAAAATGTACTTATTTCTATTCAGTGTATTCTTTTCAAATTCGGCTAATGAGAAAGCCAAAGGACAGTATGACTGAATATACAGATGCTTTCTTTTTTCACCAATATAAAGTACTGCATCGCCTATCAAAATGCTTTATGTTAAGCTTGGTATTAGGAGTCTGTCTTATATAATAAAAAAGAAAAGAATTCTTAATTATTTTACCTCAGTGTATGCTCCTTCTTGATACTGCATTTTAATACATAATTAATTGCTGAAATTTCTCTGTATTGAGAGAATATTCAATCTAATATTTTTACCTTAGAGCATTAGAACATGGTTTAAACAAAACATGATTAGAGGTAGGAACATAATTTTATGTACATTCTCAGCTGTCATTATTTTATAAATGTGTACATAACCTTTACAAATATTATATGAAGGACATAGAGTATATAAAATTAGCAAAGTATAAACATGTGATATTCATCGTAAACTTCAGATTGGAACTACATCTTGGCGATACGAATGGATTTACAATGTCACACCACTAATACAGGGTGGACTTCCATTGGAACTCAGGCCTAAGTCTACCATCTACACATTTTGTACCATAATTAAAACATGAAAGACACTATTACTCACACACCATGCTAACAGCAGGAATCACACGATGATCTGTATTTCTTCATGAGTTTACTAAGACCACAGTAACTGCTGACTGAATACTCAAAGAATAAGCTGTCAGTGATTTGTTTACCTTGAAAACTTAATACTATTGCATGTGTGGTCTGTGCTGCACGGCTGACTGTGCCCACAGGCACTTACCCAAGGACAGAGTCTTCCTTTGGCTTTGTCTTCTTGAACTTCTTGCTTCCACTGGTCCCACTCTGGCTGAATGTCCAGCTTTCTTCATTCCAACACCCTTCATGATCAGACGAGTTTCCTTTTCCTGAGCTTCGTTTCCCTAAGGAAATTCAAAAGAGTGTGCTTGGCATATTGGGGTGGAAAGGAAATCATCTTAATTGCTTCATAAGTGACCTCTTGACCCCTTGGTACTATTTGCATGATGCTATTTAACTATTTCAGAGAACTCAGGACCACCTTCAATAACAGAATGTGTAAAAAAGTAACGTACAGACTGAGATGCACAGTCTCATAACTCAACAGGTGCTACTTGACTCATGAGAAAGACTAACTCCTATTTACTTTTCCATTACAGAATCAGCCTGAGGTGTGGGAGCCCTTTACTGCTGCACATTATTAATTCTAATTTCCCCAACACTTAGTGGAATGACCTCCCTGGAGCAATATGTACCCTTAAGAATCTCCATTCAGGATTTGTGAGACTTATTTTCATACACATCTATGGTTGGAATTTAGTTTGGCAAGAGGTAGTCCCCCAGTCAGATACTATATTTTAAAATAGATAAATATATATGAAACACTCTATGGAATAAAGGTATACACATTAACTAGTTTCTGGAACTGTTATGTATTAAAGAGCTATTCACTTCAATTACAGTTCTGATTATCTAGCAGGGAGGGCTAGATAAATTTCTTATTTCTAGAGTCTACAGATCAAGAGTCTGTCAACCATACCTGCGTGATTCTGAAAATTATTTCCATCAGTTAAAAACCAGACTAAGAGCTCTACACATGCAATACTGATCCTTCAAAACAAAAAGTCAGCTGACACCAGTAAAAAGGAAAAAGACTGGAGTAACTTAGAACACTTATATTCTGAGAATTATGTCTAAAATGAATAGAAACGTTCCTCTGTGGTGCTAAAACATACGGTAAAATGACAAATGTATATATTCTATAAACCACAAAGACTCATACAAGTCTAAGATACTATTTTGATACTAATGTTCCTTGCTGTAGTCTTAATTGCTTCTCAATACCTCTAAAGGAGGAATTCTGCTAGGTTTTCATGTTCTTTCCAGATTTTGAGAAGTCGCTTACCTCTGTCAACATTAGCTCGCAGAGAGGTGAGCATGCCCTCAGACACCAGGGTTTTATAAAGAGCACCTTTGCAAGACCTCTCCGATTTCCGGGAGCCACAAGTCTCTATCTTTCTGTGACAGTCACTGTCCTCAGGCTTGGCCTGTCCTGACAGGGTGGGTGGTAGTGCATCCTCCGTGGGGGTCAATGGTTCTGCTTTTATACCCTCTGGCACTTCACCAGAAATGTTCTTGCTGGCAGAAATGCTGATAAAATCTGGAGGTCTTGACTCTTTGGTGGGGTCTGAGGATTTCTCCTTCGACATTTTCTTCTCTCTAGATTTCACTTTTTTCTTTGGTGGCTTGGCATCCAAAATACTCCCCTTTCCGCTGGAGGATGGGCGGACCTTCTTGCGAGGGGTATCTCCAAGCTTCTCGATGCCCCAGTCTCCCTTGGCCACAGCCTCAATGGTGTACATGACACTCTCGATATCTGACTCCGAGGACTGCCTCTTCTTGCAGGCCTTCTTGGGTGTGGATTTATCATTTCCGTGTCGATCCATTTTGTTTTTCTTCTTTTTCTTTTTTAGCTTCTCTGGTTTGCTTAGTGCTGTGGGATCCTCGATGATCATGATTCCATGAGGATGGCATATGTGGTCCTTTCTACTGGGAACATCGCTTATTATTATCTTGCTACTGGCAGAGTAGGAAAAATCAGGGAAGTGACCACATTTTTGATCTTCCTCTAATTCTTCCTTTTTAATTTCTTTGGGAGCTTCCATTTTTATACCTATTATATCATCCATTCGCAGCTCCTCAAAATTTCTTATTTCCTTAGAATCTCTTACATTTTCCTTAGCTGATTTTTCAAATTCTGCTTCTTTCTGTAACCTGGCTTCATCCGTTTTCTCCATTTTTGTGTCTCTTTCTTCCTTTCCCTTCTCCAATTCTTTAATTCTTCCACCATCTAATTCTTTCGCTCTTATTAGCTTTGATTCTTCCATTTTCACCCCCTCTGATGCCAGGCACATCTAAACAGTTAAACACAATGAGAACAAAACACATTATTGCATACCTGAAATTACCTTAAACTTTTAAATTGCATCCTTAAAAAAAAATTCAAAACAAACTTCAAACTTTACAATAACAAGTCCACTTCTGAAAAACTAACATTCAAATTAATAAAAGTTTCATAATATATTCATTCAGCTCTGGAGGAACATACACTCAAATTGTCATCTTCCAGTTTCTGATGAAGCTTTTCATATGAAAATGAGATTTGGTAAAAGGAGGGGGGAAGCCAGATTTGTAAGACCTGGGCTTGAGTCCCAATTTTGCTCTTTGCTAACTCTGTATCTAGAATGAGTCATTTCAGCCCTCAGTCCTCTGCTGCTTTTGTGAGATAAAAATGATGATGATAGTTATCTCAAAGGATCCTGTGAGGTGTGAGATGATGTGTGCATGGCAGTGCTTAGTAAATCACCTCCAAACTCTATTCAGATATTTACCTTTTCTTTTTTTCTTGGGGAAATATGAGGGAAATAGCAACAATTTCTACCTAATCACTTGAAATTAGAAATTATAAGATGAAAGCTCTGAAACATAAGTAGTAGGTTGCTTTCTTTAAAAAACTTGTTAGCAAACTTGATCTGATCCGAACTTACATGACTGTAAATTCTGACCAGAACTATAATGAAAATGCTTTGCATTGCTAATTTATCTCAGCGTGACTATACATATTTTGGCTATCAAATCTCCATGAATTTGAATATATACTGGAGGAATGAATGGCATACTGTAAGATACATATACTATATCACTTTCTCTAAAATATGAAAATTTTTGAGTATCAAAACAGATCTGGCAGCAATTCGGTTAGTTTTTAAACTCCCCAAATTTCACATATAGGACATTAAAGGAGACTGTTGCCATCTTCCTCTGCAGCAGCTCTAGGTACTTTGAAACTGCAATCGGAAGCTATTTTCAAAAAAGGAAATTACAGTTCATTGTAAAATTCATCTTCAATACCTAGGTTTTCACTCAGAAACACTCCCTGTAAGGTGCCCAGATGCCAGACCACTAAAGGTATAAGGATCAATAATGCCCATCCCACGTTGTCCTGATAGCCTCCACCCCAGCCCCCCAGCACCTCTGAGGAATTCATCACAGTGACAAGGCTGATGAGACCAATGGCAGCACAGGGATTCTTAGCCATTACTCATTTTATCTACTTTGCACTGACTGTCAATTTAGAGGAAAAAGACTATTAGGGCATGCTGAGCCCCCCACATCAAGTACATGAGTAGGAAACTGAACTGTTGTAAAAGAAAAATCACCATTTTATGGAATGGCAAGTTGCCAGAGATTGTTAACGGCTATAAAGATTTCATTTTTTAAAGTATCCATTTTAAAATGGATAATACATTGAATTAAACATCAGATACTATTTCACCTCATTATTTCCCTTAGTAATTTCAGGGCATCTCAAATCCTTCCATAAGAATTATAGTATGATTAATTAATCTGGGAAGAAACTGGTGAAAGGCTGGGGGAAGGCAGGCAGTGTGAGGTTTCTTTAAAGAAATGAAGGTGACGAGAGTACCCAGTCCTTTAGGATCATTTACAGGAAAGATCTGAAACACTACAAATTTACAACAGAGCTGTCTTTTTCAGGAGATCAGTTAACTTTTAGGCCTCAGCAAACAGTTATGAAGACTGAGAAGTTCCCTTTATTAAACCCAACCAGAAAAAAAAAAAAAAATCAAAGCAAAACATTAAATTAATTCTGAAATACTGATACATTTCATCTTCCCTGTGTGCTTTACTCTCAGGGGAGATCTGCTGTTTTTGTCTTAATTTTGAAATAATTTTTATTTTCCTTTCTCAAATATACTAGTCCTTCATGAATCTAACTGTCCCAAATGGGGAGAGACACTATGCTAGTTCTGGCAAGAAGGCTAGAAAGGCATCATCAAGGTAAATTTTATAGTTTCCAAGCACTATCACTCTGGTGGCCTTTAATAAGTCATTTCAGGGACCTTTGCCACACAGGCCTTGATTTTCACAGTGGTGAACCAATGGTTTGCATTTGCACAGGTTCATTTTAGCAAACCCAATAACACTTTGCAAACTCTATTCTCAGCTTCAATATATTTCAGAATGATGCTCCTCATCACCCCTGATAGGATTCTATTGCTAGGAATGAAATGGAACAAATGCAGACATTCACTCTGGGGACATATTCCAGGAAATAGCATAATATTTCTTGGGAAGGTAATTACACTGAGCGTAGTCAAGCTTTCCTTCCTTGTTTCAGGCTCTTAAAAGTTCTTTCATAAAGAGCATGCTAATTTTAAATTACAAGGAAAACAATTATATGGCTGGAAGTTAAATTATATCAATAAAACAAATAACTACAAATCACAAATCTCACTAACCAAAACCCAAAACACACAGAAATCAGACTCTCAGAGTTGAGTATGCTCTAGACTTATCTAATTATCTAATGTTATCTAATTTAACATTCTTCCTAGTATAGAAATTCATTTTAATAAAATACTAAAATACTTTGGCCACCTCATGCGAAGAGTTGACTCATTGGAAAAGACTGATGCTGGGAGGGATTGGGGGCAAGAGGAGAAGGGGACAACAGAGGATGAGATGGCTGGATGGCATCACTGACTCGATGGATGTGAGTCTCAGTGAACTCCGGGAGTTGGTGATGGACAGGGAGGCCAAAAATCTAAGGTAACCCTATTAGTCCTGGTTGTTCCCTGAAGCCACTTAAATCAATTCACTCATTCTCTCATGTGACAGACTTCCAAATCCTAGAAGACAGACTTTATGCTCCCATGAGTCTCCCCCGCCGGCAAACTGCTCATAATATGTAAAGGCTTCCTGGCCTTTTAAAAGTTGGGTCCCTTTTATCTAGATGCAGTATGGTCATCCTGAAGTGAGAATGGACTTTACTGAAATAAAGTGGGTTCCTGTGTGAGCACTGTACTTGCCCAAGGCCACACAGTGAGCCTTGGAGCTTATACTTAAATCCATATGAGGATATAAAGGCTGAGAAATGGCAACAGTACATCCTGCAGTGAGCTGTTGTGAGGCAAAAGTAAATGAATGTGTGCAAATAAAACTCGCAAATAACGGTAAGTCTGGAAAACACTCATTTTTCTTAGATTAAGTTCCTAGCTATCCTGTAATACTCCAGGTGAAAAGTGAAACTATTTGTCAGTTGATATCAACCTTAATCTTCTAATGGGAACCAAAGATGAACTTGCCCCACTGTTTTTTTTTTTTAAAAACAGGTCAAATTTCTGGCTTGGATTAGGTTTGTAGTCAATTAAAATTCTGGACTACCCACATACTACGCTGGGGAGCTTGGTCTCTGCCATTCAATGTTTATATTTTTTGTACCTAGATGTAAGATTTTTCACTTTTCCTTACAAAGTACATCCTTTCAAAATCTGAATTAAATTATCTTCCAGTTTGGTCTTATACACATATTTGATAAAGTTGCTTTTTGTGTTTTGGTCCAAATCTTTGGTAATAATGTTGAGTAGGACACGGCCAAAGACACAGCCTTCTGACAAACCTTTAGAGCCCTTCCAATCAGATTGATTTTGAACATTAGTAAACTTTAGCAACCTAAGAATGTTTAATAATCCACTCTAAATTCCTCCCATTCTGTTTATAAGGACATCGTTTAAGATGACCTGTCAGAAGTTTTGCTGAAATCTGGACTCAGTATGCCAACAGCATTCTCTCAGCCTATTTTTAAGTTAGGAAATAGAAAATGAGGGTGGCTTGTGCAGTAGTCAGGGACTAAGTACACAAACAGAAACAACGGAAGGCATATCTAGCCAAGGGAATTTATGGCTTGGAATGAATTGATTACACAGGTTATGAAGAACTGGAAAACCCAAACAGGAGGTGGTGAGGTAACCCAGGGATTAGCCACAGCAGGGAGCCATGGCAGGACAAATGGGGGAAGGAGTGCTATGAAGCCCAGGAGCTAGGTCCTTGGTGGAAGATGGACCCCATGGTGGGCCAAGCTCCTGGGCGCTGGATACATGAAAGAGACGTTGCCTTTGCTTACCCCTATCCCTTCTCACCCCTTCCTGCACAATCCCAGATTCTTTCTTCCTCCCATCCCACAATTTTTCTGCCAGAGTCTCCCACTGGCTGAATCCAGGTGGAAATCAGGGGACACAGGTACCCAGGAAAGGGAGTCTGCAGCCACTTGAGATATAAGCCAGCATACAGGACACAGAGATCCTGGGGACACACATTAGACAGTAACTGTGGGGGTGGAGCGGGGAGACTTCCAATAATCCCCAGTTTTCATCTTCTTTTTTATGAGTTCAAATATGATTAGAAGTGATTTTCAAAAGTTTCTAGGACATAGCAGTCTATATTTTCACATGACATCAACAAAGCCCGGGAACAGCTATGGATTTAGTACCTCTTAGAAGATGTAAAAGAGTTGGACATGCCTTAGTGACTCAACAACAAACAAAAAGCCAAAGAACATGCCATCACTCCTGCTGCTACTGCTGCTGAGTCACTTCAGTCATGTTCGACTCTGTGTGACCCCATAGATGACAGCCCACCAGGCTCCCCCGTCCCTGGGATTCTCCAGGCAAGAACACTGGAGTGGGTTGCCATTTCCTTCTCCAATGCATGCAAGTGAAAAGTGAAAGTGAAGTCACTCAGTCATGTCCGACCCTCAGGGACCCCATGGACTGCAGCCTTCCAGGCTCCTCCATCCATGGAGTTTTCCAGGCAAGAGTACTGGAGTGGGGTGCCATTGCCTTCTCCGGCCATCACTCCTAGATGTGAGCAAATTCTGTTACTGAGAGGCAGTTTCAAAAGGCAGGGATTCTAGAGCCAGACTGTCCATGACCAAGGATTGGCTCTGCCACCAATTAGTTCCTTTTTTCTAAACCTTTTTGGGCCTCAATTTCCCAATCTCTAGAATGTGGATATTAATACAGTGCTTGCCTTAGGAATATTGAGGGGTTTAGCAAATTGCACATGTATAATACTTAAGTTGGTATCCAGCACTGAGCAAGAATAATGCACTGTGACAACCACCCCTTTGGGGGCTAATGCCATGTAGGATAAATGCTGGCTATTATTTAGTAGTAATATTCGTACTGGTATCATTAATAGAACATCATGGCCCTCGCAGATCAACTGCTCCAATTTTTCATTCTAGGGTTGAACGACTCTATACCATGGGGAAAACCATATCCAACAACATTAGATTCAGGAAGATCTTAAATCAATTCTCTTTCAAGAAGCATCTCTTACTAAAGATATAATCAAGCTCAGTTCCCCTTTTGGGTACAAGCATCATTTAGTGACATCTACTTTTGGGTGTATATGTAACATTTCAGTGGGACTCAGGAAAGTGCAAACCAACGACATTATATACACGTATGCAAGGATGCACACATAGTGGACACAGAAGAACATAAATCAATGTGAACTCAAGTGAATAAAACTGCACAGGATTAATGTCTGTTATTAATTAGCTCATCTGCCCTTAGTAGAGGGTTGGTTGTTAATCAGGACTTGAAACAGAACATGCCTTAGTAAATGACGATTTATTCTTCTATTATTATTTTAAATAGAACAATAACCTTCTTTAAAAGTGAGAATGGAAAATCATCTGCAGGACACCTGCTGGATGGCACTCCCACAGCTGTACTCAAAGAAGTTAAAATGTTAATGTTTTAAATCAAATGCTGAGCATAAATATTTGATATCTACTGTCTACTCCCTCAGGTATTATTCTATTTTTAATAACTGTAACTCGGAGTGGGGGGCACAAAATATATCCTGTTCACCTTTGTATTCTCCTCCAAGAATATCCTAGTAGCTTTCAAAATGAAGGCATTCAAAAGATAATTGTGTTGGATTGAGTGGTTCATTAGTTCCGAGGTAAACGATGAATCTAAAATGTATTCTGATTAATACCAGGAAAGAGTTACGAGTCTATAAAAAACAACGCTAATTATGACCATGCTGTGGCTTGGCCCAGACCACGATCATACTGTCCTTAGTTATGGTTCCCAGGAGCACCCGTGAAAATCACTCACCAATATTTTAATTTTACCTCTGACAACTGGAAACACACTGAGATTTATTACTGTTTCGTGTAGTCAGAGTGGCCTAATAGTGATGTGCTAGAAGAAATGGAACTCACTCCCCCCAACAAACAAAAATCATCATGCTCAAACCTAGATCCTTTGAATGTACATGCTGGACAGACACATAAAAAACTACCCTTTTCAAAAATGATTGCAGAGAAAAAAATAAAGATTTGAAATCTTTATAAAAGATAAAATGGAGGGTTTTTTTTTTTTTTTTTTGTATTCCTGAGTTCAGAGAGGCTGTCATTTTCAATTCACATAAGACCACACCTTAGGCTTGGGGTTTGTTATTGGGGAGTTGCTTTAAAGGCATAACAAATCTGTGCTACAACAAACGTTTATCTCCTCAAATCAAAGACATTTCAAAATGCATTCCTTTCAACAAATGTTAAGATAGATTCATTTATTAAAGTGTCCTGCTTTAAAAGACTGAGCGAAATAACCAGTGAAAAATAATTAATCATGTGCACTAGATAAGAAGTAATACCACAGAAGAAGATGCCCTGAACTAGTACAAAGAAATGGGTATGTAGTTCCAAAATATACCATATTATTTCAGTCTTAATTATATTGTCTTTCATTGTCTGTTATCAAGGAGCCAGCTCAATTAAAAACAAGGCAGTGTGAAAACAGATCCACTGACACTAATCAAGAAGTTTCAATTTCAAAATTTCCGCCTTTTAGTACAAAACAAATGTTTTGCAGCCAAGGTATGTTTACAGTGATTTTGTACTGGTTTATTATTTGCCAAAACAGTGTAGACATAACCCCAGGATGACATTCAGCAGTGTTCTTCCAAGATGTGCATCTCTCCCATAATTACATAGAACCAGGATGTTTTTGCCATAAAAATATTCTGGCTGATGGTTTCACAGAATAAAGAATAGCATCACTGCTAAGAAAATTCAATTTTCTTTATTATAAAAGATAACTGGTCACACAACAGTGGTCTAAGTGTCTCTCAACACTAAAATCTGTGCATCTTAAATAGCTTACTATTTGCTTTGCTGTAACAACTGGGCCAGGTGGAATGGTGGTTTAAATGTTTATATGCTATTTCTTCAGGAACTATACCATTTTTAAAGACATTAAATGGGGTCGGGATGGCCTTTGTTTTAAGAGGCCGTCTACTGAAGTCTCCTTCAATGGTATTAAAGGAAGTCATTAGGTGTGTTGCTATATTTCAGTCCCTACAAAAGTAAATTGGTGTAATTAGAAATACAGTGAAAAGTTTTAGCATAAGGGTTTTCTAAAAATGACTTGTAACTGCACAAAAAGGAAAGAAATGCACCACTTTCAAATAAAAGGCCCCTTCAAATACATAGTAATTATATACAGACTTCTGTTTTGTGATAAGGGTGTATGTAGGTGAAGCCGGGAACGACATGTTGAGGTTCTGGGCTTCAGGGGGCTGCGGCAGGATGAAGGGAGAACGAGGACACAGCAGAACACAGAAACAGAGTCACATCTAAATACCACCGATGACTGCCGGTGGTGGGGCCGGAATGCTAACACGAGGGATGAGACTTCCTACTTTTATCAATATATTATATAATTTCTGTAATTTTAACATAATTCAGCTTTTCTTAAAGTGAGCCATAATTTTCCATAAGATTTAATTTTTATAGTTACTGTAGTAAATTCATTATTACCCATCCATTTGATTTTCATCATATGTGGTTTTTGCAAGTTAGAATGTAAAAAAAACTAGGGTGTTGAGGCCTCTGAAAACATCTCCTTTTTTTTAAATAAGTAGGGTTAATGAAAACTTTTGCAATTCCCTGGGACCCACCATACCCCAAATCTTGCTTATTACATCTATGAAGAGTGTATCTGGAGAGGTCCAGCATTCTCTTTCTTCAGCTGCACCATAGCAGGTGATTTGCTTCACGAATTGTGATAGAGAAGAAAAGTACAACACAGATGAAGCCAGCAATCCTGTGGTGACTGATTTTCACCTTTCCTCCTATGCTCAGAGGAACATGCGTTTCTGCTTTCCAAACTCAACCGTTTACCTAGCTAGCCATCCCCTCATATAGACTCTGAGTACTGGATGTCCTCAGTTATCTCTTCTCCCTCAGCATGCTTTTATACTTTGGGGCTCCCCACCAGGTTTACAAACATCCAGCTTTCTCGAAGTCAGGCTCCAAGATCAATCAGGGCAAACTTCTGGAAGCCCTTCTCCTACACACTCAAGTTCAGGGCTGGAGTGGTTGCTGACTCCCTTCCTTTCCCTCTGACATAGACTCAGTTGTCACAACCAACTGGATCCCTTGCAGCCTGCCACCCCCACAGCCAGCAAGCGAATCTCTTTAACGGCTGCTCTCACCACTGCACTCCCCTGCTCCAAATCTTCGATCACCCTTCATTATTTTCAAGTACAAGTATCTCTGCTTCACACTAAACACCGTCTCAATTCTGACTTGAAGCAACACTCCACCTTCACCTTGCATAAATCTCCCAGCACAGCCCTGCACTCACGCTCGGCTGACTTACTTGTTGTCATCTACCTATTTCATGTCTGCCTGCCTTTATCTCTTCGCTGTATCTCCCCCATCTCTCCGTTTAATTATGCATAAATCACCATCTCCAGTGTGTATGGCTGGTTAGGTAGAAAAGACGGGGGGCGGGGAGGGGAGGAATGAACAAGTGCAAATGGATACTGGCAATGACTGCTGGACTCAGAGTCTGGACTCAGTAGGGAAAGGAGAGGACAGTGACATTTGTACCACAAACACCTCTCCAAGGGGGCAGCCACTTATCAGCTCTGACCACCCTGTTCTCATGCAGAGGCTGGTCCAGTGTCTCCAGGCCCTCCATGCTTTCAAGAGAAGTCAAAAGTACACATTTACTTGAAATCTATAATTTTAAAGTATTAGCCACTAATTCAAATGTAAGATATAACACAGGTCAACAAATTGTGGGCCAAACAGAGCATCTCTTAAAGCTGGGTGTGGCCCAAAGGCTGCTAGTTTCAACCTCTGTTCCCCAAGAACTCCTTCAAAGAACCATCTATCCTCATGCTTCCTCCTCGGTGCTGAGTCCCCAGAGCACTCCAGCTGAATCCACTGCTCCGTTTACTGATTTTACACATGCACTTTGGGTATCACTCAAATTGAGCTTCCTCATCTCACTGCATGATTTCCTGTGAAACCACTTGCACCATTAATTTATTTCTTATCCCTTAACTTTTTACATTTTATCTCCTTACAACTGGAGAACAGGTTCCTAGAGGACAGGAGGTGTACACTATAATTTCCTATAGTCCTCACAGTATCTCCCAAAGTATATTCGCAAACAGGCACTTATTTAAGGGTGTAAGATGTATCTCGGCAGTTGCAAAAGTAGAATCACTTTTTAAAAAGGAAATATCAGCTCCATTTCTTTGACAGCAGTCTTGAACAATCTGTCATCCTATTCAGCCATACACATATGTGTAGGAGTAAGCTGTCTTCCATAGAGCCTTCTATAACGTGCAAACTCCTGTAACAACTAACTTGCACAGTCTTTTATATTTATCTAAAACAAGTGACAGAATAGCACAGTGTTGAAGATCCCAGGCTGTGGAGAGACTGCGTAGATTTCTAGCAATGCTCTAACACTTCCTGTCCATGTGACCTTAGGTGAATCACGAAACTTCTCTGTCCTTTTTTTACTGTGTAAAAGAGGAATGATGATAATACTGGCCTCAAAGGACAGGTGTGAGAATTCAATGACTACATTATAAAGTACATAAAAGAGTACCTAACACACTGTAGATAACAGACATTGGTCATTATTATCTTATGATAGATAATAAAAATTACTTGCAGATAAAAAAATTAGAAGTAAAATAGTAATACTTTTAGGCTTATGCTCCAGCCCCTTAATGCATTCCAAACCCCAAAACTGGATCCGGAGTTAAGGTCTTCCAATACCACTGATGTCAAAAGAAAGCTCACAGGTTATCTCACTGTACATCCCTATGCAGGTGGCGTCAGCTGCCTCACTATTAACAGCATGGAATAGGCTCTCAGAAACAACTTTTCCAGAATAAATGAATAAACTGCTCCACTTGCTGTACTGAGCAATTTTAGTAACAGATATCTTTAAGTGTAGCATTTTCTTTGCGAAAATGCACAGGTAAAGACATCTCTGTGAGAATCCAACGAGAGCAACTATTATACACAATGATCTCTAGGAGGATGCTCTGCTGTTCTTTATGTGACCTGACCTAATTAATTTCAAAAGGAAAGGAAACACAATACATTATAGTACCTGCACCAATTAACTGATTAACTGAACAGTATGAACCTCATGCAGGTTCAAACATAAAAGACTGTATTTTTCACAATTCCCTCACCTTAGCAGCACGGTGCCAAATCTCCCTTCCTAGCTGGAGTAGATTCCTGAAAAATAACTGGAATAGATCCCAGAATTTTCAGGTCTCTTTCAGCTATTAAAAATCCACCCAATTTAAAATGCCAATCAAATGCCTAAAGAGCCTTCTGCTGGAGGATCTCCCGGCTTGGGTGCTGGGAAATGGGGAGGGGTCCTCACAATGAGAGTGCAGGCCCATCTAAGTCCCTCTCTGTCTGCTGCCAGCCTCTTCCAATTTTCTTTTTGCCTGTTAAAGTGGGTGTAAGCACAGCAACAAATATATGCCTACCATATTTCTTGCTTTTCTCCAAGAGAAGAGTTTTCTTGTAAGAAACAGCCTGTCTTTGGGAGGGCTCCTCAACCACTCCCCCTGTGCCCAGCTGCAGGAATGAAGCTGGGAAGGGTGAGTGGTTAGATCTTGGGTTGGTTCCTGGCCCTTCCTTCACAAGACATAAAGCCACTGGTTGAAAGGACAGAAGAAGGGATGGTGGAGGTAAAAACAACTACCCCTGGTTACGTTTTTGTTCCTATTAACTCCATATAAGACTGAACGACCTTGGTAGGGATGTCAAGGACAAAGATGATAGACAAAATATTTAACAGGCAGGAGTGCTAAGCAACCAGAAGGGATGTGGTGTCAGGGCTGAACAGGGTGTTGCAGGCCCCCTGCTGTGCCCTCTAGTTGCTAGGAGAGTCGCTGCAAAGGTCCTCAAGGGGCAGGGTCCCAGTCTTATAACCAACAATAGGAGGTGTTTTGGTATTTTAGTACTGGGACAGGGGTCCTGGTGCAAACCAGCTGAACAACACTCCTGCAGTGGGAGTTCCTCAGACTGTCAAATGAGAGATCAGACAGTCCCAGGCCAGCCCTCTCCCCATGACTGGCCCATGGCCTCTTGCCTGATTAAGTCGAACTACCTTCTACTTGTTCATTTGCCCCTGGAAAACAAATGCGTCTTTGCAATGCCAGGAGACAGAGCGCAGCAAGCTGTTCTAAGTCTCTGCCTGCTTTCGATTTCCTCTGGTTCTCTTTTTGCTTGGTCAGAGAGGAGAAGGCAGCAGCAATAAATCAATATCTAAAACGTTGCTTGCTTCTTGCCAAACCATGAGAAGACACTTCTTCACTCAGTCTTTAACAGGGCTTCTCTCAAAGCTGTCTTTACTGTGTTTGACAGAGGCCAGGGGTGAAGAAGAGGAAGTACTTCTCTGCTTTCCTCCACATGACAAGGAGAAAAGCCATGATACTCCAGGTGACTGCCCAGCCTGTGACACCCCACCCCTGGGCTTACGGTGGGGACAAGAAGGGAAACCCTTAGTGGTCGATCGAATGGCAGCTCGGTTAGGCTGTCTCTTTATAAATCCTGAGAGAAGATCTGGCCCAAACTGAAGGTGGCTTGTTGGTGGCTTTCCCTTTGGAATGTGTTTATTTAAAGCTATTCTTTAGGATTTCTGACAACAGGAGCAATTTGGGCCACAGGAAAAATTCTCTTCAATACCCTGTCATGCTTATCTAAAGAGGTACCTGAAATAATTAAATACTAGATTCTGTTCAAGAAAAGATGAACATCAACTACACAAGGAAGAAAAAAATTACTGAGGAAGCATATTTCCACTGGTGATTATTTGGAGATGCTGATTAATCCATTCTGCACATATTTATGTTTAATTACAAACTGGGAAGGCTTTAGGATATTACTCTAAAACACACTCTATTAGCATTATGGCATCATATTCATGTGGTGCAAATAATAATGTGCGATTTTCTCAGTAAATAATTTTTTACCGACCCTGTTTTATCAAAAGCATATATTTTTACTCAGATGTTATATGAAGCTAAGTCTGAGTATAAGCTGATTTGCTATATAATTGGAATAGGCTTACTGCAGTCATTTTACCCCTTTAAATTACGACACCAGCACTGAAACATCTGTTAGACCACAGCATCTGTTTCATATTTGGGATGCATCCCTACAAATTAGAAGAGTGTTCTTTTTAATGAGCTCTGATTTAATGGGGAATCCTTTTTTTTTTTTTTTAAATGACTGTTGTGCCAAAGAAAGAAAATGAGAAGACGAATTTTCATTGCTCTAGCACCCCCCACAGCAAAGCACCTCTAAGGCCCATACATTTCCAATACAAAACTATCTAATAAATATATATTTATGTTGAAAGTTAGTTTGTTTTATAGATTGAAAGTTGAAAGTGTTAGTCATTCAGTTGTGTCCGACTCTTTGACCCCATGGACTGTAGCCCACCAGGCTCCTCTGTCCATGGAATTCTCTAGGGAATGGGAAGTCATTTTTTTCTCCACGGGATCTTCCCAACCCAGGGATGGAACCCAAGTCTCAGGCATTGCAGACAGATTCTTTACTATCTGAGCCACCAAGGACAGATTAGTGTTGTTTAATATTTAAAAGATTATATGTATAAGTTTGTGTATATCTATATAAACACAATTCTCCCCCTCAGGAAGAGCCAAAATGGCTATACATTCATATAATTTAAGAAAAATACTTATTTCTTTCAAATAAATTATTTTGACCAACTATATAGTCTTAGATACTTGACAAATTTATGACCTCACAGTCTCTCTGCTTACAAAGACATTGTTACAACTCTAAAGGCACACTCATTGCCAGATCTTTACCACTTTAGTTCTACCAGAAATAGTACCTTGCTACTGACTTACTCAGTTCTTTCAAAAACTACTCCCTGTGGTCTCCCTAAGTTTTCTAGTTATTCCCAACCCTCTGTTTTGAGTCTGAGTTTGTCTTATACAAGAAGCATGTCAGCTTCATGTCAGATACAACGGTGTTAGTTTGTCCCACTTTTTACATACTTTACTGTTTATGCTTCTAATTTGGATCTGGCTGGACTTAGATACTAAAAATTCCTAAATTTTAATGACACAAGCTACCATAAAATTTAGAAAATGACTGGCTGTCCCATTAAGTTCAATAAACTCAAAATAATTTATCACACACACACACACACTCAGAAGAAACTGAAACTGACTGGAAGGAAGACAGAAAACAAGAGAGAAAGTTTAACAGAGATATTTGGTTACCCATTTTGTGCCTCCTAATTTGTTTCACTGAAAGAGAAAACCACTACAACAGTGTCCGGTGCGAAAGACATTTGTCCTACACTTTCCCTTTAAGGCAGAGTGGTCACAGTTTGGCAAAGGAAGTCCCCCTCCTGCCCGCCCCAGTAACAATCACTTCCGGCGTCTTCCTCCCTGCCTGTTCCCATCAACTGAGAGTTCTGTCCTTCACAGGCTTTACAAAAACATCTTTTTTACTCGACCAAAGGAATAGTAGCATTTTATATCCATGTCACATCAAATGCACAGCTGAGAGATGCTATAAAACCAGACTTCAGAACATGTCATTTGAGTTCTTCACTAAAAAAGCCCCCAAATTAAAACATCAACTACCTGATTTAAAAGTAGTGCTTTCCAGAGATTTATAGATGTTATTAATATAAGAGAATCAGAGAAGGGGAAAATTACCTAGACCATTTTTCTGGGTTTAGGATGGACTTACTTTATCAATCTGAGAGAGACAAATACTGACCTTATTTTAAAATACTATCTGTGAAAGGATTTTGCTATTTCCCTGGATAACCTTTTTCAATGCTTGATGACTTTTAGTAGCAAAAGTCCACTTTCCTTAAATTAAAGATGAACCCCCCCTCATTGTTGAAAATTATATACAACACACATTATGGTCACAGGTGAGATAGCTCAGTTTAGGCAACACTGTTATGATTAACTTTTTTGTGACTTCAACCACTGCAGATCTATCACAATGTATTCTTAGAAACTTGCCTCAGCCAGTTGAAAGAGTGCAGACTTTCCACAGCGTTTTACAGGCTCAGCACCACCCAAGTGTGAAGTGTTTGAAGAAATCTATATGGAAAACAATTCATATAAAGAATATTAATTGTGATATCAGAATTTTTGCTCTCCATTCACACCCATTCGGGAACTTTCCTTAGTTTACAAGAATATCATTGCTTTCAAGTGTCAAATAACTTAAATGCATTAGGTTTGGGATTATAATTTTGAAATCAATGTTAGTAAATAACCTCAAAAATAGCAACAAAAAAACCAGTCTGACTTGGGTGGCTGTTGAACTATACCAAGTATGAGTATTCCAGGCTTTAAATTTAACTCTATAACCTTAAAACAAGTTATACATTTCCACTTCCATATAAACACCAACTCAGCAACTGGTCATATAGAAAAGAGATTTAGTGTCATTTCACATTTAACAAAAAGCAATTAGCTAATTTTTTGTTGAAATATATTTGGGATCCCTGTGAAAAGACAGCAACAAGGCAGTCAACAAATATTTTTTTGAGAATTGAACAGAAATGTGTTAGGCAATATGACAAGTGTTAGCCAATATTACAAATAGCTGTGAAAAGAAGAGGTGAAAAGCAAAGGAGAAAAGGAAAGATATAAGCATCTGAATGCAGAGTTCCAAAAAATAGCAAGAAGAGATAAGAAAGCCTTCCTCAGCTATCAATGCCAAGAAGTAGAGGAAAACAACAGAATGGGAAAGACTAGAGATCTCTTCAAGAAAATTAGAGATACCAGGGGAACATTTCATCCAAAGATGGGCTTGATAAAGGACAGAAATGCTATGGACCTAACAGAAGCAGAAGATATTAAGAAGAGGTGGCAAGAATACACAGAAGGACCGTACAATAAAGATCCTCACAACCCAGATAATCACGATGGTATGATCACTCACCTAGAGCCAGACATCCTGGAATGTGAAGTCAAGTGGGCCTTAGAAAGCTTCACTATAACAAAGCTAGTGGAGGTGATGGAATTCCAGTTGAGCTATTTCAAATCCTGAAAGATGATGCTGTGAAAGTGCTGCACTCAGTATGCCAGCAAATTTGGAAAACTCAGCAGTGGCCACAGGACTGGAAAAGGTTCATTTTCATTTCAATCCCAAAGAAAGGCAATGCCAAAGAATGCTCAATCTACCGCACAATTGTACTCATCTCCCACGCTAGTAAAGTAATGCTCAAAATTCTCCAAGCCAGGCTTCAGCAATATGTGAACTGTGAACTTCCAGACGTTCAAGCTGGTTTTAGAAAAGGCAGAAGAACCAGAGATCAAATTGCCAACATCTACTGGATCATGGAAAAAGCAAGAGAGTTCCAGAAAAACATCTATTTCTGCTTTATTGACTATGCCAAAGCCTTTGTCTGTGTGGACCACAATAAACTGTGGAAAATTCTGAAAGAGATGGGAATACCAGACCTCCTGACCTGCCTCTTGAGAAACCCATATGCAGGTCAGGAAGCACCAGTTAGAACTGGACATGGAACAACAGACTGGTTCCAAATAGGAAAAGGAGTACGTCAAGGCTGTATATTGTCACCCTGCTTATTTAACTTCTATGCAGAGTACATCATGAGAAACGCTGGGCTGGAAGAAGCACAGCTGGACTCAAGATTGCCAGGAGAAATATCAATAACTTTAGATATGCAGATGACACCACCCTTCTGGCAGAAAGTGAAGAGGAACTAAAAAGCCTCTTGATGAAAGTGAAAGGAGAGTGAAAAAGTTGGCTTAAAGCTCAACATTCAGAAAACTAAGATCATGGCATCTGGTCCCATCACTTCATGGGAAATAGATGGGGAAACAGTGGAAACAGTGTCAGACTTTATTTTTTCGGGCTCCAAAATCACTGCAGATGGTGACTGCAGCCATGAAATTAAAAGACGCTTACTCCTTGGAAGCAAAGTTATGACCAACCTAGATAGCATATTCAAAAGCAGAGACATTACTTTGCCAGCAAAGGTCCGTCTAGTCAAGGCTATGGTTCTACCAGTGCTCATGTATGGATGTGAGAGTTGGACTGTGAAGAAGGCTGAGCGCCAAAGAATTGATGCTTTTGAACTGTGGTGTTGGAGAAGACTCCTGAGAGTCCCTTGGACTGCAAGGAGATCCAACCAGTCCATTCCTGAAGGAGATCAGCCCTGGGATTTCTTTGGAAGGAATGATGCTAAAGCTGAAACTCCAGTACTTTGGCCACCTCATGCGAAGAGTTGACTCATTGGAAAAGACTCTGATGCTGGGAGGGATTGGGGGCAGGAGGAAAAGGGGACAACAGAGGAAGAGATGATGGATGGCATCACTGACTCGATGGACCTGAGTTTGAGTGAACTCCAGGAGATGGTGATGGACAGGAGGCCCGGCGTGCTGCGATTCATGGGGTTGCAAAGAGTCGGACACGACTGAGTGACTGAACTGAACTGAACCGAATATAACAAGAGCCGGTGAAGCTAAGTCTTATATAAAACACTGGCAGTGGCACTTAAGAGTGTGCTCTAAAGTACAAAGATTAACTGTGAAGACCACAAATCTCAGTAAGCACATCAATATACACACACCATTACATGGTGATTGCATGCTCTTCAAATTTTGTAAAGCTGCAACTGGGCACAGCTGCAACAGTGAACAGCACTGTCCTATCTCATTTTTATAGGAAGACTTAATTTCCAATTTTGAGCTGAACTCAGTAAAGAGTTGAGGACATATATTCTTAAGGATCTTTAAAAAGAACTCTTCTGCTAGAGAAGTTCTGTCATCATTAGAGCAGCTAGCAATAGTTTATGCTGTTAATATTCCTCCTGATTAGGAATTCTTTCTCAGTTTAAGACAGGTATTTCTCAGTTCAGTTTAGGAGGCAAACCTGCCTTGTGATGATATCCTTACAGGTGACCCCAGGCCCAACAGAGAATATCATGGAGCTGTCCCTCCAGGAGAGACTGGGGGCTTCATTACTGCTAGGGGAAATTCTCCCTAGAACACCTGCTGAATAAGAGGCTTTTGTTGAGGCAATATCTAATAAGCCACCTGGATCATTTAGAAAGGGCTATTAATTTAAGTTTTAGGGGATTTCTCCTCCTGGTGCCATCATTTTTGACAGTACTTCCCTATTCATCCCAATCACTTCCTTTTTCTTTAGAAGACCAACTTAGGGGCTGAAGCTTTCTAAAGATTTTCCTCTGGCTGAATTTTCTCTGATATATGTCACTTCTACTTTTTCTAGACAAGGTGAATTCAATTACTAACCTTATCATTAGACTAAGAAAACAAACACATTTAATACAATTACTAACTTGGAGTAACTTGACCAGTCACGTGAACCCACACTGTATTAATAGAAAGGACATGGCTTTTGTGTCAGACAAACATGCCTTCATTACTTTTTGTGGTGTGGACTGAAGGAAATAATTAAGACCACATCTTCACCTTCAAAACAGAAACACTATCTGCCCCATATTCCTTTTGTGAAGATGACATGTTATGTTAGTAAAGAGTCTGGCCTGGTGCTCAGCCCATATTATGCCCTCAATCAACGGTACAATTATTAGTTATAAGGATTTATCATTATTAACACTAATAAACTCTGTTAATACAATCCCCCCAAATTAGCTACAGACTGAAACTAGAGTAAAGTGAAAAATTGCAACCTCAGAGGTTAATTATTAAATTTAATAATCTGTAGAATATTAAATTTGTCACATAATCATATAATACCCTCAAGAGCACAACAAGCTCGGTGATGCTGCAATACACAGCTTGACAGTTTTCAGCTCTTCACTGGCTCCCTCTGCTGTTGCTTTTGTTGCTGTAGGTTTATATTCCCCGACGCTGTGTGTGTGTGTGAGTGCTCAATACCACAAAGCCTGTGTGGGTGTGTAGGTTCACTACCACAAAGCCTGTGCCAAATGCCTGCATGGCACACCCAGAGGCTCAGTGAAGAACTTCTGACCACACAGATGCATTGCCTGTCAGATGAGTTAACATGCAGTGTTCTGCATCAAGGCTTGAGAATGGTTCCTTGCCTTGCAAAAGAAACCTCCACCTAATGTTTAGTAAGAACTATTTTTCCTCATTATCTAAAAGTATTTTTTACCTATCTGTAGGTACAGGGGAGTATTTTAAATGCTCAATGTTGCTGTAAGCCTGATTTCCAAAGGATCATGCTGGTAGGGGGTGTATCAATGTATTTTAGCAGCCCAGCATTTCTAGAATCACCTAACAATAAAATTTTCATGGAATGACTCAACAGTAAGATATACTTTCTATAAAAATGCCTTTTGGCTTAACTGGGGGAAAGGGTTGGAACTTATGTTACTGTCTGCAGCACTGGGCATGGCTGACCTTTGTCTTGAGAGTCTTCTCTGGATTTCCAATACTGCAGACTCTCTCTAAGGTCTCTCCTTGCTGTTCTTTCTTGGTTCTCCCCTTCTATAGTGAGCCCTTAAATGTTCTCCCTCAGGGTTCTGTCTTAGAGCCCTCTCTTTATTCATACTTTTTCTCTCAGTAATCTCACCTGCTTCTAACATAAACATAGCTTGTATAATGCTGATTTGTTATACTATTGTTCATTTCCTTGTATTTTTCCCCCCTATTTATGGGACATACACATCCTTTCAAGTAAGAATAATAAGCTAAAACCTGTCTTTCAGTGACAGGTCTGCCAGTGGAGGGAAGTGCATGTTATGTTCCCCTCCTGGGTAGGGGGCAGTACTGGGCCATACTGCACAGTAAGTTTGTGGCTATGTTTTTTTATTTTCCTCACATTGGATGGAGCTTGCCAATCTGTTAATTCCACTGTAGTCTCTCCTCTATTAAATAATGTTCTGATAAACAGGGTGGGTATTAAAAGTATGTAACGTACAGCAAAACCGCCAAGAAAAATGATCACCCTCGTTGTTAAACTGCTAATTTTATAGCTGCCTGAGGTAGGGGAGCACATCAAGGAAAGAGGTGGCAAAGATTAAAAGCAAATTAGGCAGAAGCCTTCTGGAGTTATAACAGGTATCATGAACACTGTAGTCTGGGAGGAAATGACCAACAATTGTTGAGTGAATAAATGAATCAAAGAACAAACGAACAAAATGAGATAATTGGTCTTCCTTATCTTAAAAGATATATTAATTCTTCCAATAAAACATGGAAAACTTTCACACCGATGAGCTGCAGTGTGAGCATATGGAATCTGTGTCAAGTATAACATTCCGTAACATATTGGGCACGCCATCATAAAAATGAATGCTTTAAAATTGCACTAATTGCTTATATCCAACGGTGACAATACCTTGGAGAGATAACAGTTATATTTACATTAGCAAAGTAAAAGTCTCCTAAGGGAAGTTTTAGTGTTCAAATGTATCTGTCTAAATTGTCCAGACTAGCTTCCTGTCTTCAAAGTAAACATGCAATTTTTCAACATAAAGGTATACTCCAGGTGTAAGAGTCAGCCACTCAGCAGAGAAGAGGATACGTGGACTGGTCATGGCTTTCAGAATTGTTAAATAATGGATGACAACAATTCTCTTCTGGCATTACGTTTGGTCATTAGTCTTCAGTAAATGAGATCTAAACAGAGACAGATGTGTCAGTCTATATGTAAACAACATAAAAATGCAGATAGGAAACTCATTTTGACCAACTTAATGGATCAGAGTCTGGAAACAGTGATGGCTCTTCAGATGGGCCAAGTGGAATCTTGATGAATTACAACCATCAATATGGAATGGGAAACAGGCTGAAATGTGAGGAAAACAGGTTCTATACTCTGTATTTCTTTCTAGATCTTGTAAAGCAGATATATCATTCTCCCTTCAAATGTACACATTTATGAAGAACCTACAAGCAAAATGTTCTTAATTTAGTTTCATGGTTCCATGCAGGTTACTTGAATGGGTTTTAAAATGATCAGATTTGGTTCAGAAGGAAAAGATATCCTTCTCAGCTTGTGAGACAGAGACCCAAGACTTGACATACAAGAAAAAATATATTCATTTAAAGAAATGCCCTGAGTTTACTGTTTTTTAAAAAGTGTGTTTCTAGGATAATTGTATTACACAATAAATGATCAACCTCTTCCTGGAGTTATGAACACTTGAAATTAACACTAAGCGTCTCAAGAATTTTGCAAGCCTGATCTTAAGGGCATTTACAAAGCTAAACATTCAAGAGAAAACTGTTGCCTAAATGATATAAACATTTTGTAATAGGACCAAGAATCTCTCAGAAAAGGGATGAGGGTTATAATGTGGCCCCTTGGGCAAATTTCTATTATCTGCCCATTTCCTCCTCACTTAATCCTTTCCCTGTAAGTTCCCAGAGATACCAGAAGTGCCTTAACAATGCTGATTTAATAACTTGTGGTAAAAATTACCACCTATAGAGCAGTGATCTCAAACTGCAGTTCCCTAAGAGGAAACCTGTTGAAAATGCAAATTATCAGTCCCACTGCAGACTTATTAAATAAGAAACTTTGGGGGTGGGGTTCAGCAATGTGTGTTTGAACAAGTCTTTGAGGGAACTCTGATGTGTTTCAAAGTTGGAGAGCCTCTGGTAAAGACTAATTAGAACAAGAATTTCAAGAGCCTTTGTGTTTTCTCAAAGGTGATGGGTGTTTTATGAAATAATTATAAAAGTTTTAGGGATACGATCACAGTAATTATAGGCTATTCTATTTCTACCTTAATAAATATACTCATAGCAGATCTTAGTAGATAATTTAATCAGTCCATCTAGTTAGTATAGTTTAGATTTGAATAAACCAGTGCAATACTCGGCTGACAATATGGTCAGATCATAACATGAGAGAGACTGAAACTTAAGAGTTCTCTTGGGTCAGCTGGGGAAAGTGACTGGAAGTTATATATATCCTTAGAGAACCCTGTATTTTAGTATACTTCTCTTATATAATCATATATAGCATTTACAGTTAAATAGCTAAGTATGTAATAATTTAATCTGCTCAGGAATTGTAAGGCCTCTTAATTATCAACCTACACAAAATAAAACCAGGAAAAATAATACACAGAGTTTAGATGGGAACTGTATTTGATTCCAAAGCAGAACATTTTATTTTGTTTTTCCATCGTGCATGCCTTCCTCTGTTAAGGCCTTGAAACAAGTCCTAAGGAGTTTTCAAATTAATTTTTTTAAAGCTTCCTCAAATCTTATACATGCATGGTCAGAAATCCTCAGAAGACAAATGCCATTGAGTATAGAGAATTGACATCTGGAAATGTCTTCCTGCACAATTCCTAAGGAAAGAGAGGTTCTTTACTAGGAAAAAAAAACTTTCTTTTTGAGGAGTGAGTGTACAGAACAAATTAATTCAAAAGAGGCACGGGATCTCATTCTCCAGTCATGAGATAGTGGCTGCTTCACCTTCACGCTGCTCCCTAGGGCTGCCCAGGGCTTTGGGACACCTGATAAATCTGATGTTGCTATCACTTAAATAAGAACCGCACTCTGAGTGACAGGACCTGTTAGAAATGCATCAGCTGAGATAGGCTATACAAGCATTTTTAATTAAATTGAAAACTCTTGGTAAATAATGCATATGTAAATATCAGATGTGTCAAAGACAAGCCATAACCTTTCTAATATTCATGAGTATAGAATTTAAATATATGACAAATAAATTGTGTTTGGAAGGAAATGTTTCTAAAAAGTCTGATGGGACCAATCAGGTACCAACACTAAAAACATTTATAGTCATGTCAAAATTCTTTTTATCTTTGAAAAAATTATTAGTATCAAGTAAATGGATATCAATGACTAGAGGAGAGCAAGGAAATATAAAACAAAACTATTCCCGACAGTGAAAATACCAGCCTGTTCATCATAATGAAAAATTATGATAAAATCTTAATTTATTCAGATTCATCAAGCAAATTGTTCTTAGTGAAATGATACCATTATATGATATTCTGATTACCACTTTTATAGAATAGCCCTCAACAACTATAGCAGCAGCACTATGGCAGAGAAGTCTTACAGATAAGCAAGCCAACTGGTAGGCTCGAGTTGTGCTGGTTGACGCAAGTGTCCCAAGAAGAAGCAGCATTTAAAAAAAAAACTGCTAGAGCTAAAAGTAATTTTTTATCATTTTCAAAGTAAGATGCTGGGTTTTCTCCTGCCAAAAGGATATCATTTTACATTTCATTTATGAAGCACTCTTTATGCAAATGAATCAAAGTGATTCAATACATCAATATTAAACAGAACATTCCTGCTTGTCATTTTCTCTCAACCCTATAAAAAATTGTTTAGTTTATGATATGCATTTTTGGTTGAAATTAATAAAAAGGAAAATGGGGAAAAACCTAAAGGAGATGGCATCTTACTTTTGCAAAAGGGATATATTTTATTATTTGTCTTATAGTGCTTATTAGAAATGAGCATATGATTGAGGCCAGGGTTTCTGTGGCAAAATAAAGAATATCAGATTGCCTTCTCATCATACCAACCAAGAAAATGCTCTCCAGGGTGTGCTCTCTCTCTCTGGCTGACAATCCAGAGAAATCTGAGATCCTGCAAGAGCTGACCCGACCTAAGCCTGGGATTAAACGCTAATATAAATACTGGCTGAAGCTACATCACAGTGCAATCTAGCAGGTCGTATTCACCCTGCATTCACTGTGAGACACATTCATCAACAATAGCATCTAATTTCGCTACTGGAAAAATTTAATAAATAAATTGGAATACTATGGCCTCCATGTTGACAATTTTCCTAAGCTTTTAAAGCAAGTTAAAAACTAAGGCAAAATGAAATAAATGAAAAACTGTTATTCTGGATGAACTCTTTAGTCAATGTTTATAAAATCTGGAGGTGATCTATGATTACACAAAAGTAGCAGAAAGCAATAAATAGTCTGCCATGTATATTCTGTCAGTAATGGCAAGAGGCATGCCTGAAGTTCTCTATAGGTGACAAAATTCTATTCCAATACTTTCTGCACTCAGTACATTTTCTGAACCCAATATATATATTAAAAAAAAGCCATACCTCTGCAAACTGAAACAAGGCTGATGCTTGACACTGTTTTGAAGGAGCATCAGGGTGGGATGTACTTGAAGATATCTGAAAGGAAACATGTAATTTTTAAAGCACAAGCACATTTTTTCCAAAACAGACTAATAGATCTGCCATATATTTCCCCTGTAGACACTGATAAAGACTAAGACATGAGTCATCACCCTCAATCCCTTTTAGAAAAACAGTATCAATGATAAATGAAGACAAAGGCCATGTTTCTAAAAACAGACGTGGAAAGAAGAAAAAAGACTGAGTTTGGCTCATTTGCTATGTCTCTTGTTCAGGTATCAGATGTGTACCAAACAGCAGTTGAGGAGACCTATAGAGATAGACTTATTTCAGTGATTTTTAAAAATACAATATTAAATGTTGGAAGCTGAAAGTAAAATCTCTCTTACAGCACTCCCTTTAAGCTGTTCTCTGCTTAGAGGCAGCTCTGAGACTGTGTTGGGGACACAAACCATGCGGGTCAGAGTATCTGGGATTGAATCTCACCTCTGCTACTCATAAGCTACAAGACCTTGGGCAGCTCAACTAATCTCTTGAGACTTATTTTACCCAACTGTAAATTGATGGTGATGATAATCCCCATTTTATAGGATTATGGTGAGAAGAAAATAAGTCACAGAAAACACTGCCTGGTATGGAACCAGAATTCAATAAAGTGTTCAATGAATATGAATAGCGTTTTTTTCCTTTATAACACCATGCATCTTCCCATCCACCACCGCCCCCTGCACCCACCCACACACAACCCTCAGATCTCTGACAGTAGATAGGGGATTCTGTCATACCATCCTTGATTCAACTCGGAGAACTTCTGTTCCTACCTACTAGTGCTTATTCAAACTTCATTAAAGGTTTCCTCTGAGGGCCAAGTATTTCTAAAGGAAATACTTCTCAAGGATGTTTTGAAGCCAAGTCAGTTATTAATTTTGGTTTCAAAGTGAATAAACCTTCTATCCAGCTACAAAATTGGGTGAAAATGAGTCACAAGAGCAGAAAGTGTAGGCTCTATAAATTCAGCCCATTCCTAGTCCCCCAAAAGTTTCTTCAGTTAACTGTGCTCACTGACTCCATCAAAGGCAACTTATTAAGCAATACATGCACCTGGACCATAGCTCTTCATAAGAATTCATAGGAATCATTTCTTCATATTAATCAAATTAAGTTGGTTAGAAAGACAATGGAGCCAGTTTGTGATACAACATTGAAGCCACTTTTAGAGATAAGGAATAATTAGAAGAGAGAACTGATTGAATTACTGACTCTATTTATAGCTGAAGGCACTAGGAAAATTTTCATTTCACTGTATTGTTTTAATCAAGCATTTTTAGAATAAAACTAAGTAAAAAAGAAAAAAGAGAAAGAAAGAAAAAAGATCTCCCATATCCTATTTAACAAACTAGATATACACAAATGGTCATAAATGGCTAAGATAAAACCAAGTACTCTGAAGACACTTGAGGATAAATTTGTAGACTCTCTTGGTCAAATCATGAAGCCTATCATTTCAGAAGACCTCCATGTGACAGCTGCGGCAGGCTGCAGCTATGACCCACAAAGATGTCCTGGGAATTACAGACCTACAGTCTATCATTTAAACTTAGAAAAGTCACGTCTTATTTCAGACATGACTTCTCACTCCCAACAACCCTCCATAAAAGTTAAAGAAAACAAACAGTTTGTGTAAGGGGAAATACATGCCTTTCAAAGCTTAAGTCAGAGAGTAAACCAAATAGAAACAGTGGCATAAACCATCTAGATTTCCGAAAAGCATTTCACAAGTTTTTAAATAAAGGGAGGTTTCTACAAATTAATATTGAGTAGAGGAGATTCTGACATGAATAGCGAGCTCCTGAAGAAATGGCAGATTAGGGTCCAAGGATATCTTTGGACTCTTTAGTTTGCTATACTAACCAAAAAAAGTGCACGTGTCAAAATACCAAAAATTTCATATGAAATCTGAGAGATTTCACTAGATCTTCAGGGGGCTCAGGGATCACTAGTTAAGAATCTCTGCTTTCAAAGCCGGCACTAACATTATTTAATATCTATAAAACTATGCTTAAAAGGGAGTGCAGACTGAACACTCTACTATATTAAATTCTTGAGGAAACAATATACAAGAAAATTAGAATTCATGGCACACCTCACAGAGAGCAGACAGGAAAGTGATAGATAAGGAGCATTATGTGAGCAAATATATAACATAATATTCTGGTGATATCAGCAGGACATTTAGGCATATTACCAACAATGTCATAAAAGGAATGACCTAATATGCCAGTGTGAAAAGTAATTCTGTCAATGAAATGTCGAGAACCACCAGGAAAGGATACTAGAGGAGAAAAAAGTCTGAAACTGAAAATATTTTCTCCTTGTACAAAACTGTACCACAAGGGGCAAACATTAGGAGGGATGACAGTTTGAGAGAAGGTCTAGTGAAAGACAATTCACATGATCAAGGGAGGACCATGTGGTTTAATGTTAGAAAAAATTAATCAATGATGGCTCCATATTGAGTTCCAGGGTAAATGCAGACATTTAGGGAAGCAGTCTTAACCTTTAGACTTGATATCAAGGATAATGTGCTTTCTACATCATCTGTATGTGAGTGACATACTGAGCCAAACAGGTCTAACATTAAGACATAAGACTTTGAAAACTACCAACTGCATGCTAAAGTTTCAATTAAGAGAAAAGTGTATTGAAAATAAATAAAAAGGAATGCACAGCCAATAACCATGAGACAATTCTATCTTCTGATTCAATACCTGTCAAATTAACACCTGATAAATAAGTTCTAACAATAATTCAATTATATTCTTAACTTTCCTAGCCCTGAATAAAAATTGGTGATGAGGTTTAAGGGAAATAACATTTAGTATGAGTTAATAACATGTTTCTAGAAATATATTTATTCCTTAATTAAGAGACTCTAGAGTTTCAAAATTTAGTTTATTTTCCATTTTTGATTATTTGATCTAAGAACAAAGAGTTCATCATTGCTTTAAGTTACTGTCATCAGCCAAAATTGAAGCTCACTTTACAATTTCATTAAGTATAGATTGCAACATGTATATTACCTCAGCAAACTGAAATAATGGTGACTTCTGACGCAATTCAGAGGATTCTGAAACATCAGGCCTGCAAGTGCCAGAGGAGATCTAAAACAAAGAAATGTGGCATGAGGCATCACACAAAATACTCCTGGATGACAACAGAGGACAGATGTAACCTAAAACATTCCTATTTAAGGAAGGAACGGTTTTCATTCCCAAATTTGAGGCAGTACTGTGAAAAAAAGATAGTTATATTCTGCAAAGTCTTATACATGGTTTTATAAAGTTTTATATATTCATTCATTTGTTAAATATAATGCCATAAATAGTAGGACATAGACAAGGCAATGCATTTCATGATGATTAACCAAAGTGAAATTTCTACAATGACACTCGTTTGATCTCTTGGCTTTCTACAACCAAAACCAATGAATATCTACTTTTTCCACATTCTGTATTTCCCCAATATTTCATATCACTTGACTACATGAAAACACAAATGAGTTTTGATCATTATAAACCTTTTGGGAAAATAAACCTCAGGTCAAATTTTTGTGTTCCAGGGTTTTCCCGAATTTATATACAAGTCTCAATCTTAGAAAAGTTAGTATTATTTTCCTAAGAGAAATTTCTTTTATAATATATTCTTATATATTATTTACTATATTGGGTAAACATTTAACACTCTAAAATCTTTACTTGTGATTTTCATTATTAACAATAGTTACAGAAACACTACTGACTTCTTAAAAAAAAATTCTTGCTGTTAATCAAGTACTATTCTCAGGATACATATTTCCTTTTTTACTGAATGTTAAAATTGACTACATTTGGGTGAAATAATCACCTTGGTAGCCCGTAATTCAAAAGTCATAGGAGTCATAGCATGTTGCTGCTGCTGCTAAGTCACTTCAGTTGTGTCCGACTCTGTGTGACCCCATGGACGGCAGCCCATCAGGCTCCCCTGTCCCTGGGATTCTCCAGGCAAGAACACTGGAGTGGGTTGCCATTTCCTTCTCCAATGCATGCAAGTGAAAAGTGAAAGTGAAGTCACTCAGTTGTGTCCGACCCTCAGCGACCCCATGGACTGCAGCCCACCAGGCTCCTCCGTCCATGGGATTTTCCAGGCAGGAGTACTGGAGTGGGGTGCCACTGGGGAAGAATTTTAGTATCCCTCTGATCTGCCCCCTTTTACAGATAAAGGACATAGGACGAGAGAGGTAAACGACACCTCTACTCCCCAACAGTCAACGATCGCTGACCACCACAAGACATAAGAATGTGTTTGTGCTCCAGCTTCTCCCAGAGGTTTTGTTTAACGCAGAATCCTCAACATTGCCTGGGTGCAATGTAGATACTCAAGAACTTGTTGAATTAACTAAGTTAAAATTGATAACATGTCTTTTAAATACCAAATCAGTGTGTCCCCTCTCTTTTCTTCCCTGAATGGCAAAGTTAAGAGAATCTGAGGGAACAAGTTATTTTCTACTCTAGGAGAAAAATGAAAGTTAAAAATACTTTTTAGAAACCTGTTTCTGAAAACAAAATAATCCAAGATCACTGTTTAAAATCTGGAAAAAAAAATACAGAAGAAAACTCTACATCTACAATGTTATCTCCCAAAGATAAGCACTGTTAGAATTCCATGTATATTCTTGAAGTTGTGTGTAGAGATAATGTTTTCAACAGAAATGGGATATTGTACTAGTTACAAAATGTTTGCTTTTAACAGTACATTGATTTTCTTGTGTTACTAAACCTTTCCCTATGTAATTTTAATAACTGCATGTGATTAGATGGTTGAATCTATGGGAAGAGCCAGCAGTGACCCAGGTTATATTCCTAAAACCACAGTTTCACACTGATGATGTATTTTCTAACAACATCACAGACCACTGGACAGAAGCAAGTATTTAAAATTTTAATTGTCACCTTTGGATTTGAAAGAGTATTGGCCACCTTCTTCCAGTGATAAGCTCCATAGAAAAGGTGCAGAAGCTTTAATTAATTTGCCACCTGTGGTTTGGCTGCCAAAGCCTGATTCCCTTGCTGTCCGTAACTATTTGACAACCAGTGTGCCAAAAAGTCCAGTAGTTTTTATTTGCTTTCTAAATATATGACCCAAGGAGACACAAAATGTACTTTAAAAAGGCCAACAAATCCTGACATTACTAGCCACAAAAAATTCCTTTCTTTTAAAATAAAACTCCATATAGTTTCTGAACAATGAAAAAAATCAATACTGTTCTGGTTTATAAGGAATCTAGGGGTGTTTAGCCCCTAGATACCTTGGTAAATAATCAAAATTTTATTTTATTTTGATTTCCTTGGGAATTCCCAGGCAGTCCAATGGTTAAGGATTCGGCACTTTCACTGCTGTGGCCTGCTTTCAATCCCTGGCCAGCGAACTATGATCCCACAAGCTGCATGACCAAAAATATAAATTAATTAAAAAAAAATTGAGCCCAGGATTAAATGAAAATAAGGTGACTTGATATGTAGATGGCACACATGACAAATCTATAGAAATATTTAGAATTAAGTATATTATCATATGGAGTAGGCAATGGCACCCCACTCCAGTGCTCTTACCTGGAAAATCCCACGGACGGAGGAGCCTGGTAGGCTGCAGTCCATGGGGTCACTGGGAGTCGGACACGACTGAGCGACTTCACTTTCACTTTTCACCTTCACGCATTGGAGAAGGAAATGGCAACCCAGTCCAGTGTTCTTGCCTGGAGAATCCCAGGGACGGGGGAGCCTTGTGGGCTGCAGTCTATGGGGTCGCAGAGTCGGACACGACTGAAGCGACTTAGCAGCAGCAGCATATTATCATATATGGGAGCTACCCTATATAAAGTCTACACAATACACACGCATATTTTTATTTCAGATCCCATGATGCATAAGACAGTTATCATTTATGGGATTAGTTTCCCCATGGCTCAGTTAGAGTTCATATTAACTGTAAAAAGAAAAGTCAACTTTCTTTTAAGTGCCATTGTAGATAATTTGGCCATGCCTATATATCCAGCCATAAAAGTTTAAAGTTAAATTAAGACCCCCTGCAAATCATTATGATAGGTGGTCTTAAGTAAAACTTTCTGCTTATATGAAGAATTCAAATGTGAGTAATTATCAAGATGTTTATAACCCTATTTCCCTCCCCCCCTCAGTTTTGTCTGACTCTTTGTGACCCCAGGCTCCTCTGTCGATGGAATTCTCCAGGCAAGAATACTGGAATGGGTAGCCATTATCTTCTTCAGAGGATCTTCCTGACCCAGGGATGAGTCTGGGTCTCCTGCATTGCAGGTGGATTCTTTACTATCTAAGCCATGAGGGAAGCCCCTATAACCCTGCACATGTCAATTGTACTATGCAATCAGAGAAGTTTATATGAGCGAGTTTGTGCTCCCCATGGACTAGATCCATAGTAAATGCACAGGGAATATTTGCTTGACTGACTTGATTCTCCATGTTTATAAATATGAAGAATCTCAATGACCTGGCCAGGAATCACACAACAAAGACTGCTCAATGGTAAGAACAGCTATTACAGCCACTGAGGTTATGCATTTTACTGCAGTGGATAACATCTTCTTTTAAAATCTAGTCACTCTTACTTTAAAGCACTGTAGATTTAGCCTTTATCTTCAGTGTAGTATAATGGAAACAACACAAAGTTAGGAGCCAGAAGAACTGGCTTACTACTAAACTATGTGGTTACTTAACTTTCTAGTTCATAGAAGAACAGAAGGAGCAAATCAGAAGGGGCCAAGAGTTGGGATAAGAAAAGGGAAGAGTGTTGAAAAAGAAACAATGTCACCAGCAACAAGACACAGAAGGAAAAGACAGAAAAACTGTAGACACAATATGTTTTAAATTTTACTGAAGTATAGTTGACTTAGTTTATGATAGACTTAAGGGTATACTGTATAATACAGGGAATATAGCCAATACTTTGAAATAACTCTAAATGGAAAGTAACCTTCCAAAATTGTATTACAATTAAAAAAAATCTCAGTTACTTAGAAAAGTGGGCTACCACAAAAAAAAAAAAAACAAAACAAAACAAAGTAGATCAAGTGGTCCTAAAGTTTCTCCTGAGTGTAGTAAATTAGTATTTATAACTATGATTCTAAGTTGTCAAGATAAGGATAATTATAAAATGTATTCTTTATTTTAAAAAGGCAGAAATAAATGTGTGTGATACATGCTAGACCTGCTGCTGCTGCTGCTGCTAAGTTGCTCAGTCGTGTCTGACTCTGTGCGACCCCATAGACGGCAGCCCACCAGGCTCCCCCGTCCCTGGGATTCTCCAGGCAAGAACACTGGAGTGGGTTGCCATTTCCTTCTCCAATGCGTGAAAGTGAAAAGTGAAAGTGAAGTCGCTCAGTCGTGTCCGACTCCCAGCGACCCCATGGACTGCAGCCTACCAGGCTCCTCCGTCCGTGGGATTTTCCAGGTAAGAGCACTGGAGTGGGGTGCCATTGCCTACTCCGACATGCTAGACCTACTTCCACCTAAAAACTCAAAATGTAAAAACGGCTCAACGACATGGAAAATGTACTGAGGTAGAATTCATTCTTGCATGTCTGACAAATGAGGCATCCAGTGCAACTGTACATATTTGTGCATACATGTGAATGTTTGATAAAGAAATTTGGCATTATACCCACATGGAAGGAAGAGGTTATTTCTGACAAAAGGCTCCTATTTAAGAAATGTTATTAGAGGGGCCTAGACCTTGGGGTAGGAGAAGGCAATAGCACCCCACTCCAGTACTCTCACCTAGAAAATCCATTGACGGACGAGCCTGGTGCGCTGCAGTCCACGGGGTCGCTAAGAGTCAGACACGACTGAGCGACTTCACTTTCACTTTTCCTTTCATGCATTGGAGAAGGAAATGGCAACCCACTCCAGTATTCTTGCCTGGAGAATCCCAGGGACGGGGGAGTCTGGTGGGCTGCCGTCTATGGGGTCGCACAGAGTCAGACACGACTGAAGCAACTTAGCAGCAGCAGCAAACCTTAGGGTATCACTTTGCTGTTTGTATTTACAGTATTCTTAATTACTTATTAAGAGGGATATGGCTAAATATAACAAAATATAGAGATTAAAGGTATTTGTCCATTAATTAAGAAGGAAGAAAAATCCCAAATGAGCAGACATTCAGTAAAGGGAGAAAAAAACTCAAGTAGCTGTTTCTAGAAATAATTTCTGAAATAATCCATAAAGCCACTAGGTGTTGCTATATGCCCAAT
Organism: Bubalus kerabau; assembly: GCF_029407905.1. Classification (NCBI taxonomy): domain Eukaryota; kingdom Metazoa; phylum Chordata; class Mammalia; order Artiodactyla; family Bovidae; genus Bubalus; species Bubalus kerabau. The sequence continues at coordinate 98,804,422 of NC_073625.1, read as the reverse complement.
AAAGAAAACTGCTAAAGGGCTTTTAAACGCCTTTTTGTTAGCCACATACGTGTTCAACTTCCCTTAAATCCAATCTTCCCTTTAAATTAGCTATAATTCTCAATAACCAAGGAAGGGGAATGATTAGTATAATTAAGAATTATGACGAGGTAGTATTTTTCCCGCAGGCAAAATGTACATCGTAATAACAAGAGACATAGAAACATGACCTGGTCCCTTTATATAAAACAAAATCAAGCCAGTCAGATGCACTGTAAGTGGTCTGGAAAGCTAGGTTTTATTAAGCCCATTCCTACTTCTCAAGGCACAAAACCAGTCACAGAGCTGGACTGTGATGAATACACAGTCAACCAATGCTATGAAGTGCACTGGTCATATCTGAGCTCCACATCCCTGCCCTTGCTAATTCAAACATTTATTGATTACTCATTCCTCCAACAAATATTCATAAACACCTAATATGTGCCAGAACAAAGACTGCTGCTCTCTTTTAAGAAGCCGACATCCCACCTGTGTGCCTTATATGTCAGGGAATAAAATAACCCTAAGGGGATGAGTCTGGCCCTTAAGGTGCTTGTGGTTCAAGTGCAGGAGACAGCTACACATTAAGAATAGATGTGCCTCCTGGTGGAATATTATAAGGTCAATGGGAGGACAGAGAAGCAGTCTTCATTCTATCTGGGGGTGGATGGAAGAAGTAAGGTAAGTAGCATCTGAGATACCCCTAGAAGGAACATCAGAATTGTGGAAATGATGTGGTAACAGCAGGGGGCAAAGTACGGCTTACGTGCCCTGTGTACATAAGCATCAGCAATTTTCCCAGTGTGGCTGAAGACTGAGATGTCTGGGAATGCGGTAGGAGATGAACTGAACCGAGAGGAACTTGAACGCTACTTTAGTAAGTCTGATGATTAGGCTGAAGGCAATGGGGAGTCAGCCAAGGTTTATAGTCAGAGGAGCGGCATGATGAGAGATGTGTAGTCAGAGAGTGCTTTCAGTGGAGTGCAGGATGACCCTGGCTGGGGAGTGACTGGAGGCAGTAGACTAATTAGAAGGTTAAGGAAATAAACCAGCTAAGATGTGGGGCCCCAATTCAATCAGAGATGGCATTTGCCAGGCCTCAGTAACAACTGGGAAGGGTATCAAGGCTGAGGGAGAGGGGCCAGTAAGTGCCAGTTTCTAAGGTAAGTTTGTCTTCTTTGGGAGGAGTGGGGTTGTGAGTAGAGGAATCCCTTTCAGAGTTCAAGTGTTAAAGATCTGGGTGACTCTGAGGCCCATGTACTGACACTTACCCTCGCTCAACCTGGCCCAGGCTTTCCCACAGTTGGCACTTTTTGCCAAGGATCCTTCTATACCAGCATCTGGGTGATCACTTAATTTGCATTTAATATGAGATGTTAAATGGACTTGCGCTTTCAAACACAGGTGAACTCAATGTAAGTATATTATATCCAAGTAAGTCCTTCAAAATCTGCTTAAGGACTAAAATGGAGCCACTCTTAATTAAACCTAAATGAGGTTAAGGAGTACCTGAGGACTAAAGAAGTGCACTTGACTGACAGACACCAGGGCTGGGGTGCAGCCGAAAGGGAACCGGGCCACCCTGGGGACCACACCAAATACTACCACACAGAATTGAGAATTCCTTGAAACTAGAATGCAAATCAAGTCAAGCCATCCTGGGCTGAGAGGAAGGATAAGTCCTGGCTTTCCTTGGGGCACCAGGGCCACCAGAGTCAAGTTCCCTGTCATTCTAAGCCATGTGGCAGAGCGCTAGGATGGAAGTTCAGGTCAGACTCCAGGCCACTTCTGTAAAGTGCGACAGACACTGAGAAAAACCAGAGCATCTTGCCGCCTCAGTTTCCTCATTTGATAAAACAGGTAACAACGCTACTGACTTCTTCACCGGACACAGTGAGGACAGGATGCAGCTGTGCATATAAATACACTTGTCGACAACAACGCAGCAGCACAGTCCCACCCTTCTCATTCATCCACTTGTTCATTCTCCTCTTTCCCCACTCACTTGCTGCCCACCTTTCCCATTCCCCCTTTCCACCACCTCTGGGAAACGGAGGGGCTCCTCTGAGCTCGTCAGCATCTTGAGCAATGCGGCTCGGGGACTCATGAGGACAGGTGCCTGTCAATCAGGTTGGGCAGAAGGACTTGATTCTCTGGCTTTGAGCCCCACTGTTAGAGATGGAAGATGCTGGGCTGGATGGGCAGTAAGCAGCGGCATATTATAAAAAGGAAGGGTGTCTACCCAGAACTGAAGTTCAAGGAGCCCACTTAATGTGAATTTAAATATAAATATAGAATTTCCTCACTATGTTTAAAAGCTATAAAACTGTGAGAAGGGAATTAAAAGCTTTGAAAAGTGAAAGTGAAGTCGCTCAGTCGTGTCCAACTCTTTGCAACCCCATGGACTGTAGCCTACCAGGCTCTTCTGTCCATGGGATTTTCCAGGCAAGAGTACTGGAGTGGGTTGCCATTTCCTTCTCCAGGGGATCTTCCCAACCCAGGGATCAAACCTGGGTCTCCCTCATTGTAGGCAGATGCTTTTACCGTCTGAGCCACCAGGGAAGCCCGTATATTAAAAGCTTTGGTGGGGGGCAAAAGTTGTGAAGGGGGCAAGAGTTAGGGGTGAGGTTGGAATTCAGTGGATTTTAGCATCCTGAAGTGGTCAAATATAGCAGCCTAAGAGAGGCAGAAGTCACAGTAGCTCAATGTTACCAACAGGTAGTAAAAATAACTGTCCCACTTCACTGATATGAGAAATTGTAAGAAAGGGGAAATTTTTCAATTTTACCAAAATCTGTATTTGTTTTAAATTTAAAACTCACAATGTTTTAACTATGGACATATTCATTAATTTAACAGATACTGGTATTACCACCTTTTCTTTATCTCATTTCACCCATCTCATTACTTAATGGAACATATACAGGTTTAAATGCTAGTATAATGACCTTCTTGCTCTAAGACGTTAGAGAAGTTATTTAACCTCTCTAGCCTAGTTTCCTCATTTATGAAATGGGAAATAATAAACCAACCTCTTAAGGCTCATGGAAAGATGAAATGAGATAACCAGTGTAAGTGCTTAGTATAGGGCTTGGTCCCCAGAAAGTACTCATGAAATGCCTGTGCATAAAGCTGCAGCTCAGAACACCGCTGGAGAAGTGGCAGGGGCTGAGCTGAGGTGGGCAGGGACTGAATCACAAGTGGGCTACTGGAAGACTGAAGTTAGTCCCTCTGGGCTCAAATCCTAGTTCTGTCACGTCATAGCCACACAATCTTGAGCAGGTTATTTGCTCAATGTGAGTATGCTGCTGGTAAAGCATACTATAGCCTGTAGGAGTAATAGCCCGACATTTCAAGTATGAAATGGCTAGAATAAATTATGGTAATAATACTAGGTACCAATACTAGAATGCTTTTCAGGAGAGGTAAAAATGTCTTTTTTTAAATTAATCTTCATAGAAGTCTTGGGAGTTAGAGGCAAGCGAGTATTATTAGCTCCATTTTACAGGATGGAAGGAAAACAAAAATGTGACTTGATCTTAACTTTACTGTCATATTTCTTCATGCCAACAAAAGAACGAGGCATCCTAAAATCACAAGTTCAGGTCTAATACACTTTCCAAATGTCTAAAGGTTTGTCTTCATTTATTCAACTAAATAGATATTGATACCATCAAACCTTTTTATCAGTTATGATTACTCTGCCTAATTTTTCTTATTTTCCATTATTCCTCAAATCATCTCTTCCGTTTCAGGCAAGATGACTTCTGTGCTCACCTAGATCTAATACTGACCTTTCCAATATTATTCCAAGCTGTTCTATACATTATGTGTTGAATAATCTCCCCTTTCATCTCTGAAATGTATTTCTTCCTGCCTTTATTTTTAAATTTTAATTTAGCTTTATATTTTTATGTTTTATTTTTTAAAGTTAAAAATATAAGACTACAGATTTTCAGTCCTGGAGATTACTTACAGAAATTCTAGATCATAATACTTATACTTCATTTATTGCATTTCCATCTTCAGAATATAACTCACTGATATGAAACATAACGGCTTAACTCAATGTAATAACTTCCTTCTCCTTAGCTCTTCCCAGAGTTTATGAACATTATTACTTTGCTTAAATTTTTAATAATATTACTTTTAATTCTACTTTTTATTTCTTGTTCCTTAAAAGTAAAAAAGAGGAGATATGTTCACTAAAGCTACTGGACACTGTTCAACAGACCGGGTCTCTGATGTTCCCTGATTAGTATACTTTAAGCTTATATCATATTTTCTCAATTAAAAAGGGTCATTTGCTTTTTGATTTATTTAAGTTTACTAAAATCTCATATTCTCTGGAAACATTCCATTTTCTTCACTATTATGGGGTTATTTCCTAACAAGACTTCTATGCTTACATTTCACTGGGTCTCAGTAGAGACAAGCTTAACATGCCATTTTGAGTGTGTGTGTGTGGTGGGGGTGGGGAGCAGTAGTCACTCCCTAATGGCTGTCTTGCTCAAAACAGACACACCTTAAGAGATATCACGGGTACAGCTGCAGACCACTACCATCAAAAGCGAATACTGCAGTAAAGCTAGTCACACAAAGTTTTGGTTTTCCAGAGTACATAAAAGTTATGTTTATACTATAAATAGTCTATTAAGTGAACAAGGGCTTCCCAGGTGGCAATAGTAGTAAAGAACCCATCTACCAATGTAAGAGAGGTAAAAATCACAGGTTCAATCCCTGGTTCTGGAAGATCCCCTGGAGGAGAGTATGACAACCCACTCTAGTATTCTTGCCTGGAGAAGCCCATGCAGGGACAGAGGAGCCTGGGGGCTACAGTTTACAGGGTTGCACACAGTTGGACACGACTGAAGTGACTTAGTGCACACACCCATGCAAGTGTACAATAACTTTATACCTAAAAAATATACACACCTTAATTTAAATGCCTTATTGCTCAAAAACGCTAACTATCATGAGCCTTCAGTGGGTTGTAATCTTTTTTCTGATGGAGGGGCTTGCATTGACATTGATGGATGACTGATCAGTGTGGTGGCTGCTGAAGGTCTGAGCGGCTGTGGCAATTTCTTAACATAAGACAGCAATAAAGTTTGTCATATTGATGGACACTACCTTTCACGAATGACTTCTCTGCAGCCTGCAATGTTCTTTGATAGCATTTTACCCAAAGTAGAAGTTCTTTCAAAAACTGCAGCCAATCCTTTCAAACCCTGACACTGCTTTATCAACTAAATTTATGTCACATTGTAAATCCTTTCTTGGCATTTCAACAATCTTCATAGCATTTTCACCAAGAGGATATCCCACTTCAAGAAGCTACTTCCTTTGCTCCATTAGAAGCAACTCCTCATCCATTCAAGTTTTATCACGAGATTGAAGCAATTCAAGTTATATCTTTAGCTCCTAATTCTAGTTCTCTTGCTATTTCCAGCACATCTGCAGTTACTTCTTCCAATGAAGTCTGGAACCACTCAAAGTCATCCAGGAGGGTTGGAATCAACTTTTCCCCATCTCCTATTAATCCTGATTATTATTTTTTTCTCTCTGGTCATGCCGCATGGCTTGCAGGATAGCCTCGGGTCCCAACCACTGAACTGCCAGGGAATTTTCTTAATGTTGATATTTTGATTTCTTCCCATGAAATGCAAACATTCTTAGTGGCATCAAGAATGGTGAATCCTTTCCAGAAGGTTTTCAACTAAATGACTTTGCCCAGATCCATCAGAGGAATCACCATCTATGACAGCTACAGCCTTACAAAATACATTTCTTAAATAAGAAGACTTAAAAGTCAAAATGACCCCTTAATCCATGGGCCGCAGAACAGATGTGTAGAATAGTATGAAAACATTAGTCTTGCTGGGCGCCTATGTCAGAGCTCTTGGATGGCCAGGTGCATCGTCAATGAGCAGTAGTATTATAAATAAATATAATATTTATAGGACTCTTCATTTCTGAGTAGCAGGTCTCAACAGTGGGTTTGAAATATTCAGTTAACTATGTAATAAACAGACATGCTGTCACCCAGGTGGAGCAGTCAGAATGCACACAACATTTATCAACTAAGTTCACTGTTTTATATGGATATGATTTGTAGCACCCCCCAGCCCCCAGCTCAGATTACAATAGTAACATTAAAGGTCACTGATCATAGACTGCCATAACAAATATAATAATAATGAAAAGTTTGAAATTCTGCAAGAATTGATAAAATGTGACAGAGAGATACAAAGTGAGTAAATATGGTTGGAAAAATGGTGCCAACTGACCTGCTGGATGCAGGGTTGCCAAAAGCCCTCAATTTGTAAAAATTGCAGTATCTGCAATGCACAATAAAATGAAGGATGCCTATACATTTATTTTGCTTCTTTAATTCATATACTCTTAACAACAAACACTGCTTTTAAAAATTTATCTCAAATATGAAATATATTTCAGTGTATTCTGGGTATAAAGAAAATACAGGACTAACCATTTATGTGAAAAAGAGTCAAACAAACTGTAAATGCAATTCTTACCCCATTTCACTCATCAGAGACACAAATAGTAGCATATAAAAATGCTGCCCTAATAATGCCAAACATACTGTGGCAAATTTAAAGTTAATCAGAAGACTACGGAGAAAGCAAAAACTCAGACATCCTGCTTGTTATTATTTGCTCACTGCTATATCAAGAACCTATAATTTCTAAAAACCCTAAGAGCACATCATATGTAGATCTATGAAATGTATAAACCAAAGAAACTTTAACCTAGAGTTTTTATTGTTCCTGTAACAGTAAGCCTCTCTACCTTCTGTTGATGGAATTGTTTTTTAAATTTTTCATATTAAAAAAAAAATAGGCTTCTGAGGACTTTTTCTATGTGATTAGGTTTCAGGCTGACAAATAAAGGAAAATCTCCTTTTCAATAAGCCATTTCAGAGTAAGAATTTTCTCATGGCATTTTAAAAATTCATTACAATTAGACCTCCTCTGTAGAAGAATTTTTGTAAAATGTCACTTTATTTGACTGGTCCTACCCAACAGTTTAAACAGACTTCATGGTAATTGTTCCAAATCTAAGAAGTATCAAATTTCTGTACTTCTTTCCTTATCTCATTATCTTTACAATTTTCTTTTAAAAATATAAGTATGTATTCATTGTTTGTCATCTGCCAATGTACATAAGCCCCTAAAGTTCTATGAAAATGTCTACATATTTGGAATGCGATTTTGCATAGAAATTAGGTATTAAATGAAATCTACTGACAGCTATGAAATAAACTCTCAAACTAATTATATTTAGAGACAGCATTATGTTATACAAACTGTGCCCCTTTATTGTTTCAATAACTCAAGACCATTTTCAATAATGCCTAAATATATCTGAGACAAGAAGGAGGAATTATGAAGAAAGACTTGTATTCTTAGAAGTGGTCCTTAAAAACCTAAGTGCTGGCAGCTTCCTTAGTATGAAATTCCTTCTCCTGTATGGTTCATTTCTTTCAGCCATTTAATTTTCTGTTTCTTTAGCTTGAGAATTTTCAAAATGGTTCCCCTTCATCAGAAATGGAAGGTTGACCACTGCATGATTTAAACTGCTTCTGTCAAACTCTGCTGTCCTCATAAGTGGGGAGAAGAGCTATTCAATAAAAAGAGCCCAAAAGACAAATTTTAATTAAAAAAAAAAAAAAAGTATTCTTTTTTCTGACTAGCATTTTCATCCATCTGTAAGTTCTATACATGTTTATTTGTTTACATTTTTTCCTGAAAATTAGAAGGAATGCTAACAGATGTTTGGAAGAAAATTTCATTATTATCTAATCTATCAGAAAAGATGATACTGACTTTCACAATACAGTGCATTCTTGGGAATCATGAGTCAGACTGTGCTGAAAGGACACATGCACGTTATTATGCCAACATTCACCTTTGGGAACATACTTGGGATGCTCTACGCTCTAGTCAGAGTTAATCTGATTGCTTTTAATGTGTCATAAAGTCAAATAATGCCAGAGAAGGCTGTCATGTGAGGAAATACAAACATGCTGAATGATGAGTACACAAAAGTACAAAGTTTCCTTTTTCAGCTAAAGATAAGTACAATGTAAGTAAGTACTGATCCACCAAATTGACACATTTATTGTGATTCTAAATTGAACAGAACTAACAAGTTAAACCCGAAGGCGATGGCACTCCACTCCAGTACTCTTGCCTGGAAAATCCCACGGATGGAGGAACCTGGTAGGCTGCAGTCAGTGGGGTCGCAACAAGTCGGACACGACTGAGTGACTTCACTTTCACTTTTCACTTTCATGCATTGGAGAAGGAAATGGCAACCCACTCCAGTGTTCTTGCCTGGAGAATCCCAGGGACAGTGAAACCTGGTGGGCTGCCGTCTATGGGGTCGCACAGAGTCGGGCACAACTGAAGTGACTTAGCAGCAGCAACAAGTTAAATCAGATTGAATATCTGGTCAACTACTATGGATCCCAAACATAAACTATAAATAATAAAAGAGTGTTGTGATGTAAATATGTGGTATCTTCTAAAACAACTATTTGAATATGCTTTAACTGTAATTCATAAGGCATGCATACAACTTAAGAAAGGAAGGAAGGAATATATATATGTGTATGTGTGTGTTAGTTGCTCATTCGTGTCCGACTCTCTGCGATCCCATGGACTGTAGGCTGCCAGGCTCCCCTGTCCATGGAATTCTCCAGGCAAGAATACTGGAGAGGGTTGACATTCCCTTCTCCGGGGGAGTTTTCCCGACCCAGGGATCGAACCCTGGTGTCAAGCGTTGCAGGCAGATTCTTTACCATCTGAGGCATCAGGGAGGCCCATACATATATATGTATGTACATACATACGTATGTGTATACGTATATGCAATAAAATTGCTATTTTGGGTCCTAAGTAGTAATGCTGGTTGGGGATTGAAAATTTTCCATTTCAAGGACTTCAGTGTATAAAATAATGTGACCAGCAGCAGGTCAATGCATCTGGCCTCTGCTAAATGGGTTTGGAAAATAGAGAAATTCCACAAATGCAAACTATGCATGGCTATTGACTACTACCTGCCTGTCAAGTCTATATCTAAGAGTTATTTAGCAAACACAGCCCAATAACTATACAAGGGAATAAAACAAGACCAAGGTCATTAGGAGGGTCTGGGTCCTTTTTCATTTTCCATTTTAAAGAATAAGCAATCCTAAAATTGCTTTCTGATTTTCTGATAAAACATTTTCTGATTTTCAAAAGCAGGAGTTTGGATTTATTCAGGTACCAGAGAGACCAACAGTCTCATGCTTTTTTTTTAAACTCTTACCTTTTCACTAACAAGTCTAAATGAGAACATCACAAAAGCAGACACTGTTATAAACAGAATGAATGACTCATAGGATCCACCATCTGAACTCCATTACAAAGCCATGGCAAATGCTAATTATCTGTACGTCCTAAGTGTTACGCCTGTGCTCAGAGAATCTCAAAATCTGCACTCAATCTCTGTTTGTGTCCTTTTGGGTTCATGTAACCTAGTCTGTTACTTTCAAGGCATAATACCATGCACACAGAAACCTTAATGAAAATTAAGGTTTAAAATTGAAAGCATGAAAATTAAAAGCATAGTTTGTTCATGAGCTGTTAACAGTGAAACTGCAGAATAAACACTGTGAACAGAACACAAGTGTCCATGTTATCAACTTCTAGCAGGAGTGGAACAGAGAGGGATAGGGATTACTTACCTCTGGTGTCCCAAGAGCATGTTCTCCAGCTAAAAGCAGCATGCTCAGGCCTCCCATTTGAGTAGGATCTAAATAAGCCAAAAGTAAGTAAATTATCAATTCACAACCATGGAGAACATATAATCCAAAACACTCACAAAGACTAACAATCAGAAATCCAACAGAACCACACATAACTTATTACAGAAAACTTTATGAAGCAGTAACCTGGCATATATATGCTTAGTACTCATACTTCTGTGAGCTTTAAGAATACCACTGTTGTCCACCATTCCAACAAAATACTTTATTCAGTACCATAGCTGTTTAGAACATGAATTATCTCCTAGTGCAATGCTTCTTTCCTTACTGCATGGGGAGTTTGGATGAAAAAAACAATAGAGTGCTTATGCTTGTTTTCTAAGAAATTTGAGACTGTTATTCTCAAATTGTTATTTTTCCCACATGAAATCAGGGCTGATAAAAAGAACCAGGTCATTGGTGGAACATGAGAACAGAAAGACATTTTACAAATGAGCCACCAAAAATTTACTGGGCTTTGTTCAAATATTCTTTCTTTAAAACTTTCAAAAACAAATCTAAGTTCAACAGTGAAGTATTTCTGACATCTTAAATCTTAGGGATAAGGTTAGGGCCTTCCTCAAAATATCTTTTAGCATTCAAAATGAACCCTTTTTATACTACTGAAGGTCTTTGTTTTCATTCCTTCAATAATCAACAGAATGTAGAAAGAGAAACTGGTTGATCTATGACCCAGGATTATATCCAAACAAGAAAATACAGACAATAAGAAACCTATATCCTTTAAGGTTGTCTTAAATGAGTTACATTTCAGAACTTCAATAAAATAACATACGTGAAAATGCCTAAGCCAATGCTTAACCTAGTGCTTCCTGGTCCTCAATAAACACAATTTTTTTATTTTAGTAATCTCTCTACAATTAAAAATGAGGATCAGGCATAGTGTTGCCTGAAGACATTCAGGTGCTTCTTTTCTCTTTCTTTTTTGATTTTGTTTAAAGATATGTCCTTAAATCCATCTTTGAATACAAATCTGTCTCAAGAACTCATGAAGCAACTCTGACCACATCTTACAAATGGTCCAACTTTAAAAAAAGAAAAGAATCTGCGGGAGCTTTTCTAAAAAAAGGAAGAGTTTAGTAGAGGTAAAATATGTCACCAAATGATCAGGTGGTCACAAAACAGCTCCATATTGGAAGACCGCCTTGTAGGAAGAGATGTAGGAACACAGACCGATTTGCTAAAACAAGGTTCTTCGTTGTTAAGATTCAATCCTTAATTAAATGTTAAGTTTATGAACTATTGTGGCTGCCAAAACTGACACTTAAATCTATTGGCAAATAAAAATTAGGAGAAATGAACTGGGTGGAAAGTAAAAGTGAACTTCAGTTCTCAGGGCAGCCAAATACTTTTGGAACTGCCATTCTAGAGATAAGAAGGATTGAATAATTGCTTTCTAATAAAGATAAAAATGCGTTAGTTCAAATTACTAAGTAAAATACGAACATACTTGCATGATAATCTATTTACGTTATACACAAATATGACTTTGCTGTATAGACACTAAAACACAGACAAGAAATTACCATCATCCTTTATGTTAATTTATACTTATATAATGTTATTTGGACATATCAAAACTATACTTATATAAATAGCATGCATTCCCTTCACTCAGAGGACCTGCACTAAGTTAAATTCTACACAGCTTTTCCTTCTTGGATATCACACACTTGACTGCTTTGGGGTTATTAAAAAATGCAAAATGTCATGTGACAAGGACTACAGGGAAAACAAAATAAAATGAAATTCCATGTAAGCTTAAACTGGCCTCTAAAAGCCCTACAGCTTCTTCCTCTAGATTTAAACAGCTAAGAACCACGTTTTAATTAACAGCAAATTAGTTTGCTATCGTTGTGCTAAAAAGGAACATCAGACCAATGTTATCAGCTATATATAGCTTAACAAGGGCTGTGATCATGGATTTCCAACATCCATCACAGGCCCTTATATAATGTGAGAAAGTTCTTTTCCTTCTTTTCTGTATTTTTTTTTTAAAAGAATGCTGTTTTTAAAAACTGACCTGTAAATATCCTGGTTGAAACCTAACCAGGTTCCTCCAATGACCTGGTTCTTTTTATCAGCCCTGATTTCATGTGGGAAAAATAACAATTTGAGAATAACAGTCTCAAAATTTGAATTTGTAGGTATAACGAGTAGACTAATAAACTGACAGAAATAATGCTATAGATGGGCATCTTTTATAGCTTTCTGCAGTATTTCTGGTTTGTGAATAGCCACTGTATGCCAAACAAAACAAAACAAAACACAATCTAGAAAGACTGATCTAGACTTAGAAGTGGTAGAAAAAGCAATGGAAGATACATGCTAATCGAAGGAATTCATTCAGAAGCCAGTCAAAGATATACTCTGAGTTGGTCCTGATGATAAGTTCAGATGATTAAGTATTTTATAAAAACTCTTACTGACAGAATTTGTGGATTCTAGAAGCAGCAAGCAGGTTGAAGCTGAAATTGTACAAAGTAACAGCTGAAACAAAGACAGATCTCTATTCTGATTCCTCTGAGATATGCAAAGTATCACTTTGTAAGCTCACCTAGAATTATACCACAGATATTTACATAACAATCACCTGAAGACTTTGTTCCCCAAGAATGGCCAGATGGCATTTCTTAGATTTATATGTGACACCACCACATTGTTAGATGCCGCAAGTCACACACTGAACTGTTAAATCTCACTAGGCCTCCTGGCTATTAAAAAGTGAAGCGTTGTCACAATACTGCTCAACTTCCATTCCCAAGCTTTTTATTTTGCAAACTGTTCAGAGCTCCCATTTTGAAGAAAATTTGTTTGTACTAATGACACGGGAACCCTCTAGCTCCACACCAATTTCAATGCTTCCATCTTGCCCAGTCTCCCTAATTCATCCTGGAAACTTCTCTTGATTATGGTATTATAATAGCTAGGAAGACAGAACCATTTGCAAGGTGAATAAAAATACTTTATTTTGTGGTAATAAATGCTGTAACATTCCTTACCACCCAAAGAATATTAAAGGCTCAGAACAAATGGGACCATCTGGAATGTTCAATTTGCCGGGCCCGTAAAAGGATTGGGATGGCAATTCCCTCTAAAAAACAGCTGTCAGATCCATCCTAGATTTGTGATGGAGTTGTTCATCCTCCTGCCCTCGATGTTTCATATCCTCAAATGATCTACATAATTGTGGCTTGTTAGGTATGCAACACAACTAAGGTGCTTACAGTGTGTGTTAGTTGCTCGGTCGTGTCCGACTCTTTGCGACCCCATGAACTGTAGCCCGCCAGGATACTCTGTCCATGGGATTCTCCAGGCAAGAAAACTGAGTGGATTGCCATTCCCTTCTCCAGAGAAGGTGCTTACAGGGAACAACTTAATAGTGGGCATGAGTGTGTAAGCTGTTTTGTTACATTACAAAATCCCTGAGTTCCTGACAGTCTCCACATTGTTGTCTGCTTTTCCATATCAATGTCAGGAATCCACAGATATTTACAATGGCTCCACCACTTGGTCCAACCCTCCTTTCTTTAATTATATATACATTCTAAAGCATGTCATACTCCAAAGCTTTAAGCTAAGGTACATATTTGCCATTACTTCCTATTGGTCATAAATTTTGCTTTTCTCTCCCTCTCTATTATCTGTTAAAAATACTGCCTACATGAACTGCCCCAGTCTTAAAGAACAGGAAAAATTAGTGTTTAAACTCACCGGCCATTCCAAAGTTAAGCTGAGGGATTTCTTCAGTCTTTGTTTTCTTGGGGCTTGGCAAGTCTCTTGAAGAGTCAGATGGGAAGGCCCAGAGTTTCTTTCGTGGATTGACAGTGGTGGGTGCTGGGGATTTCACAGGCTTGTTTGTGGTAGGACACCATTTGTAGCCAGGATTTGCTTTCATAAACGCATCTTTATACTATAAATAAAGAACAGACAACATATTTTAATTAACACATAGATTGAAAAGGTTCTAATAGCCTTCACCTTACTCCTCTATTAAGATACTGAATAAAAAAAAAACAATACTTCTGTGTCTTTCGTTGTAGAAGAATGACAGCCTCAGTATGGGGCTTTAGAGCTAGGACATGAATTTATCTACTAGAAAGTTCATTTGTGGGATGAGGGTTCAGAGGCAACAAATTTTGTATCTTTCAACTCTCATTATTCTTTTTCCTTTCCAGTATCCAAATTCAGATCTCCGCCTGGTCTTGGTGGAGAAAGGGAGTTATCTGCCATGTTATTTGTCGTGTGTATATATTTCTAAGTAGGTATCAGATGCACATTACAAATGTGAGCAAATACCAGAGTCAGTAACTAGATTCTGCTCACTGCTTTATTTGGTAAGTTAAAAATTAAAACATGCTTTACTGCACAGGCAAATACAGGCAAATCTTACAGAGCAATGTAATCAGTTGTAGGATAAATGAACCAAGATCAAGAATGGCAAGAGAATGGGGCAGGGCAAACTGATGAACTTTTCAGTTATTTGCAGGGGCATGTAGAAGAAACAGTACTGGATACAGAGTCTAATTATCTGGGTTCAAAACCCACCTCTGCTGTTAGTCAGTGGTGGACATTAAGCAAGTTGTACAACCTTTTTCAGCCTCAATTCCTCCTCAAAACTACAAAGTGTAACTGCACCTGATCACATCCTAGGGGTTTGCAATGAACACATGTGATCACTAATGTGAACATACAGACAGCTGTGATGTGTGAGGTCAAAATTAATCCATCACAACATGGAGGTTTTCAGCCTTCGGTATCAATATCTTCTTTTCTCCTTTATTTTTCTATGGTTTTCTCCCTCTTTCCCAACTCTGCCATTCCCTTTCCCGACAATAAAATTAAATAAAATATATGTATGCTATTCATGTTCTATTACCAAAATTATGTCATTTGATAAAATATATTTTTATGTATTCTTCAATGATTTTGTTATTACTGCTAGATACCTTATTTAATTAATATGATTTGTTCAATCCTATAAAGCTTGCTTTTCAAAATGAATACTGTGTGTAAAATTAATTTAGTATAAGATTGAAACAGCTTTTTAAACTAACCCATTTGAAAAAGAAGTTCCTTTACCCTTAGTGTAAAAACAGTATCTCTGATCAAACTAATAAACACCACTTCACTTTAAATCATATAAATGAAAATTGTACTGTAGACAATATAATGCAAACTTAGTAGTCAATTGTTTAGTACTACCCCCCAGAATTACCCTTAATTCAAATTTTCTTAATAATCTTTTTGCTGTTAAACTAAATGCTGTACATCTGCATATTGATATATAGGTACATGCAGAAGGAAGATACAGTAAGATAAGTTCTACTCTTACAAAAATAATTGCAACAGGATACAAAGGCCAGATCCAGACTAGAATTTATCATCACATAGCAGAATAAATTTGAGGGTATCAATGTCACATTCACATGCATGAGGGGGATTTATAGGTTTGTTAAGCTGAGGCAGACAAACAGTTTTACTTGCTGTCTGGAGGTGGAAAGTGACAAATGAAAGGGTGAGACGAAAATCAAAGTAGTAGGCACCATGCATCATCATTTTGTCCCAGCAAAAGGCATATGAGCTGCAACAGTGGGATGAACAGTCATTTGAATAAAAGTCACCACTCTATAAAGTAACAAAGGACTATCAGAGTAACATCTGTCACAAGACATTTAAAAGAAAGTTTTTGATACTTTTGGTGGTTTTTTGTTTTTTTTTTAAGAAAAAGTCCCAACTGTGAAAGAGCCTAGATGGATGGATGTCACTAGATTTCAGATTTCCTGTTTCTAGGTGTCACCTTCTTGCCTTCCTATGTTGTCAATCTGCTAGATAATATAGTTCTTTCCCAGTAAATATTACATCCTTTTCTAAGAAACACTTAGCAATTTGCTTTGATGAAAATCTGCATGTGTGATGAAAACAATAATACTGTCATTCTTATGAATGAATTCTTACCAGCATTGACTATTCTTAAAAGCACTGATGGTATTAATAAGGGCTAGCTTAAACTAACTTATGATATGCAGTTGTGCTGAAGACAACATAAAGCAGTGACAATCACTGACCATAAACATCTCTTTCTCTTGTACTTATTCTACCCACTCAGTCACCTCCATCTCCAATACTTTATAAGGACTGACTAGATGACAGACACTAGTTAAACACGGGGCATGAAAAGAGCATGAATTAGTCTCTGTTTTCAAATTGATTACAATCCACAATTAGCCACTCAAACATATTACTTCTTTTAATACACAGTCCACACACCTTTCCCTAGCTCCAGCATGGTAACTGTTTTTTAGTGGGTCTGTGAGAAGTGGGCCATAAAGAAGGCTGAGTGCCAATGAATTGATGCGTTTGAATTGTGGTGTTAGAGAAGACTCCTGAGAGTACCTTGGACTGCAAGGAGATCAAACCAGTCAATTCTAAAGGAAATCAACCCTGAATATTCATTGAAAGGACTGATAGTGAAGCTGAAGTTCCAGTACTTCGGCCACCTGATGTGCAGAGCCAACTCACTGGAAAATTTCCTAATGCTGGGAAAGACTGAGGGTGAGATGGTTGGATGGCATCACAGACTCAATGGACGTGAGTTTGAGCAAACTCCTGGAGATAGTGAAGGACAAGGAAGCCTGGTGTGCTGTAGTTTATGGGGTTGCAAAGAGTCAGACACGACTTAGCAACTGAACAACAACTGCTGAAGCTACCTGTGTGTAGGACAAATGGCAGAAGACAGGCCTGGAGTATGTGGGGTTTCATGGAAAACAGAAACTGAGAGAGAGTTCACTATGAGGATCAATACTATGTAAATGAGCCACAATATTAATCTTTTATATTCTTAAACTCAATGTAAAACAGCAGAGCAAAGGGTTAAGAATGAAGGAGATAAGAGAAAAGAATAACAAACAGCCCTTGTCCTTAAGGAGTTTAAAGCTTAGATGGAGATGTCATAAATTCATGAAAAGACAGACAGGTCAACACAGGCAGTGTATGAACATCCAGTGAGGGAGGAGGCAGGAGGAGCCTCAGGGCATGAGGATGTCTGTCCTTGGAACCGAGCACATACACCATCAGTCACTGGCTCTGATTCAGCTATAAGAGACAACAGAAAGGCTTAATCATTTGTTGTGATGAGGTTATTAGGAAAGGGATCACAGAGAAAGCTGAGTAAGGGAGAAATCAGAAGCAGCTATATATAGTCTGAAGCAAATAGCTGAGTGCAACTATTAGCACGCTGGCCAACCATGTGGGCAAAAATCCATCAGCACAGATTGAAAGGACCAGAGAGACAGGCCCACTCATCTGGATCCCCAGGCGAGGGCTTTCCTGCTGGGGGTAGAGGGCGAAGCTCAGTTATCCTTCACAAACATCAGTCACAGGCTATGGTCCTATCCTCGAGGTAACTAACCTCTTGCTAAAATACTTATTTTCAAAAATCTCCCATTAAAGTAAAAATTCCCTTACTAAATTCTTTTTTGTTTTGCAAATTTCTAACTGATTAGATAACCTAAGTTAATCTACTTTATAGGCACAGTTCCTGACTTACATAAGGTGCTTATTAGTAAATGTTGGCCCTCCTCTCTCCAACCTCAACCACCACCAGACTTCATTAGCAATGATAATACACCACTGCTTTTCGGTAATGGTATTAAATACATACCCTTGATGCAGTATTTGGTCTACTTTATATATGACAATGGCATTATTATAAACCAAAAGACAGTATTATGTTAATCTTTAAAAAACTGGTTCTCAAAATTACTTTCACAGATCATCTGTAAGAATGGGAAATTTGATCTTAAAAAGCACCTTAAGGAGAGATGTACTTATTAATTGTTCTCCAAGTGTTTGTTCTTAATTGGAGGTGGGGCGGGAGGGTTGGCTCAAAAAGTCCGGCAGTATTTCTAGCTATTATTGCAGTCTAGCTCTTCTCAGCAGAGTAAGAGAGAATAATAACCCTGTTGAGGTAAAGTAATAAGGGACTCTGGGAATATCTATACAAATAAAGAGAGCTGATACAGGTGCAAAAATGTGAAATATCACCATGATAAAAAAAAAATCTACCACAACTATGAGATTATTCAGTAATTATCTTGTTTTCAAAAAAAGGCATAATACAATTTAAATTCTGTAACTTTGCAGGGGCTAAGTGAATCTTTAGCATAATAAATTTTGAGATGGCTAATGAATTTGGAGACAACTGTACCTCCTCATATTGGCAGGCAGAAATCACATTATACAGGGTGGAAGACGAGAGTAAGATATTTGAGAAGTGGTACTAATTAGTACTTTCTTAGTTATAGGAACCTTTCCTCATAAAAATGTTAAAACTTATAGGTCTGAATTATTCTTACTAGACACTTTAACAGGAAGAAAATGAATCAGACTTTTATAAGACAGGATGATGAATTAAGTTTATGTATCTGATAGAACAGGAGTATTTTAAATTATACACTAACCTATTAAACTTTCATGATAAAGCCACTCCAGTAAAAACCATACATTTCAAAAAGTTACTTGAATAAGTGACCAGGGAGTTATTTGGTTCTCTTGCAGAAAAGTCATAAAGGAAAAACTGAGTTGCTACAGATATGGTTGCCTAAATTCCCTGTAAGGATTACTGTGGAGACAGTAGTTCATTTCCACATATAAATTTTTTTAAAGGACAATATTCCTCCCTAATTTGGGTTAAGGAGAAAGTCTATTTAATCAGTTAGCACTAATTAAAAATAAAAATTTCAGAATTTCTTTTAAGATGTAATTTTGGCACTTTATAAAAGGATGGTAGGGGTCTGGGTAAGCAAACATTATCTGAATTTCTGGAAATGCATTAACAGATAATTCATGTACAAGCTGGATTTAGAAAAGGTAGAGGAACCAGAGATCAAACTGCCAACATCCACTGGATCACAGAAAAGGCAAGAGAATCACAGAAAAACAATCAGCAAATTAGAAAAAAAACTAACAATTAGTAAATGGACTGATATTTCTGAAATCAAGTAGTTAGCTCACTTAGTGGAACATCTATTTTGTTAGGAATCATTAATCACATTGGACAGTATCTGTCAAGATGGGCAAATGATACTTGTAGTTTTGTTGATTCTTATGTTTCAAAGATTAATTGTGTATTTTAGTAGCACTTCAGTGTGTTAATAGGTTCTAATAAAAACAGTACAAAAATTATTAGGTAAAGAAGTATGAAACACAAACATAAGCTTATCAGGAACAGCTAATATTTCATGGCATTTTAAACTTCATGCCTGTGCACAATGTGCCTTACTTGCATCTTAACCTCAACCCTGTGAGGACAGGTATCTTCACTGCCAATTACAAATGTGGAAACTCAGAAGGTCTGAAAAGGGAGAAGGCTACCCAAACTCTACTGCTAGTAATTTGCTGCCTTGGATAAGTCACTTAACTCCTCTGGGCTGCAGTGTCCTCATCTTTAGCTTTCAGAAAATGGTATCTACTTCATAGGATTATTTTTAGGATTAAATGAGTCAGAACCCTGGAGAGAATAAAGCAATATTCAAAAATTGGTATTATTTCAAAAAAATAAACACAAGTATTTTTTTTTATAATAAGAAAGTCCCGACATCCAGAACACAGGAATGGGAAAGGCCTCAGAAACAAGAAATTTGAGAACCATGAAGCCCAAATCTTTAGTTTTACTACCCACCTCTCCTTAAAGTGCTGGGGCTCCAGTTAAGTCATACTCAGAAAAACCCACACAGAATAAGTTATTTCATTAGAGGTAGCAGAAAGTGTCTGATAGAGGAAAGAAATGTCAATTGACAGCTATGGCTTCACTCAAAAGAAAGATTCTTGGAAAACCAAAGCGGAAGTTCCAAAGAACAGAAGGGTTAAGAATCATTTAATAAACAGATGAAAATGTGACTATAACTTAATTGTTCACAAAACTCTCACCAAATTACAGATTATAAAATAATTCTTGTACGGAAATAACAAATGTAACACTTGTTTCTCAAGAATGTGGGGATCAATGAGGTGCTGCTCTAGCTCAGTAGTATGCAAGATGCCACATCAAGCTAGTACAAAGACAGATTCTGTTGAGCGTGACACATGACTGCTAACAGAAGTTGTACAGAGTGATAATACACAAGAAAATGACATCAAATTTTCTATGGAGAAGAATCCATTTCTGATAAAACCAAAGAAAGGGCATGAATACATTAATTTTCTCTAGAAATATCGAGGGAGAACTGGTCATGAAACCCCATGGAGATTTACAGTGATAATCTTTCCTAGATTCCAGACCACAATAGACCCCAACATTTACAAGAGGCTATTACAGTTTACTTTTTTATTTTTTTTAAATTTTATTTTTAAACTTTACATAATTGTATTAGTTTTGCCAAATATCAAAATGAATCCGCCACAGGTATACATGTGTTCCCCATCCTGAACCCTCCTCCCTCCTCCCTCCCCATACCATCCCTCTGGGTCGTCCCAGTGCACTGTATTTTACTGCATTTGATTCCATTGCTCTTTTATTAACGTACAACTGAGCTTCCAACTTTTCAGGCCAATATCTCAAGATGTTCGCCTTTATATCATCATTTCCTATTACTCACCTACAAACAGCTCAGGCTTCAAGTAAAACTTTCTCATTCCTGAAGTTGTTCTTATTTTTCCCTGTCTGCTCGTATCCTTGCCTTTCTTCTGAATCCTGTGCCAAGGGACGTACCAAATTCTACTAACAACTTCATAAAGCCTTTTCTGAAATACCCCAACCCCAGCACAAGCAGACTATTCCCATGAGACCATGATATTTTATAGTTACCATTTTCCACTTCTTACTCAAATCTCTTGTCTCTCAGTCATCTAAAGTGAGCAACATATACTACAAGGATGCTAGAAGCACATAGGAAAGACTATTCCAGGGTCCACAACTGTATGACTGGTCAAGATACTAACTCCAAAGAGCCTTCAGTCCCTGCTCTGAAGAACAGGAACACTCATCGCTATCGTTTAGTTGCGTCTAACTCTTTGCAACCCCATGGACTGTAGCCTGTCAGGCTCCTCTGTCCGTGGGATTTCCCAGGCAAGAATAGTGGAGTGGGTTGCCATTTCCTTCTCCGGGTGATCTTCCCAACCCAGGGATTGAACCCAGGGATCCCGACCAAAGGATCCCGACCAAAGGATTGGCAGGTGGATTCTTTACCTCTGAGCCACCAGGGAAGCCCCAAGGAACAATCATAACTGACTTTAAATATTTATGCATATGCAAGACATCCACTCTGGAATGAACTAACTAGTCAATAAATGCATGTATTCTGTCCCATGCCTAGGCTACAAAAACCAAAGTGGGTATGAAAAAGGTCATTCAAAATTGTCTTAACTTCCCAGATTCTCCCCTCTCTTTGGCACTGACTCTATCTGAATAACATGTGTGATCCTCTATATTGACTGTCCATTAATTAATTATGATTATTAGTTTAAGTGACAAGTAGAAGTTTCCAGAAATGTCCTAGTCAAAAATGCAGACATATATTTGTACATTTGTACAATGTATACATAAAGATGTTAAAAGGAACAATAATATGGTGTGAGACTACTAACAGGCAGCTGCAGAAGCTAGAGGCTATGAATGCCCACAACACTGCACCATAAGGCATGCTGCTGAATTTAAGAAAGGAATCCAGGTTATATCCTTAGGACAGTTTAAAACCCTCGGAAAACAGGAAACCCTCATTCAACTTTTTTTTTTTTTCAACAATATAAATCAGCCCTGGGAAACAATTTAAAAAACCGAAAAATGCCCAAACAGGTACTTCCCCTCACCAGATGCACTAACAGAAAATAATCAGACAGCAAGTAATAAGTAAGGGAAAAAGTGACATTTCAACTAAGGCTGTAATATTCACACAAAAAAACACCAGCACAATTACCTGCACTCTTTTGTAATTTCAAAACCATTTGGTAAGTAGGTAGAAACAAGTATCACTTACGACTAGAAACCAATTGTATAAGGATTTTGAAAGTAGCTGAACCTTCCACGCATGGCACTGGAAGTGAGACATTTCATAAGAGCAACTATAAACAAGACAAGTTCTTGTGTGGAAGAGCCAGTTACTGTCGCCATTGGAGTAGCTTGGTTGGGGGGGGGGGAGGGCACACCTTATGAGATTTAGATTTCATTACTTACCACAATGGCAAATATTGTGAAGCTAATTAAGTAACTAGTAAAGGAATTCCTATATGAAAATAAGACTTCTTTCCTCTTAAAAGTGGCCACCTGTTGGGTTTATCAATTAGCAGTATTTGAGAAAGTAAACAATTATGGGACAGGCTGCATGTTACCCAAAAACAGTAATCCAAAAATAAACTCAAGAGTTTAATTATAGGAAGCTTATGCAACTCCCTATGAGGTTTCAGATTAATTGTTTTATCTTAGAAGCATGACTATGAAAGGATCTAGAGCTACTTAATGGGAATCTTTTACTGTTAATTACTGTTATGAGAATGAAAATCTCCAGTAGCATTTAAAATCATGTAGATTACTGGAATTGATTTTAAATTTGCAAGATGCTCTACATAGTTAAAATTCTGTCTTTAACAATACAGTTAATTCCTGAAGCCTTATGTGATCATTAATTACACAGTAACTATGCTAATCATTTATTCTGGATTCAAATTTCCCTGAAGACTGGGTAAGAAATTTGTATGTTCCATGTTAGCCTGTTAAGCAACTCAATAAAACCACAGCAATTGAAAGAATTATTTTTCTACATACTGAGATGTCTAATAAAATATCTCACTTGAAACTCTGTATTTGTCACCTGCTGGTCCATCTTTTCATAGAACTTAACCAAATGTTTGGGTGGCTGGGGTTTTTCATGAATCAATATTATTTGCAAGCTGTAACTCTAAAGAAATATAGTTAGAATTATTCCTTTCAAGTTTAACCACATTGATATTGCTTTGCTTTCCCCTTACTTGCTAATTCCATTACACAATACATTTTAAACGTACAATGAACTCACACTAATTTAAGATTACTTTAGAAACAGATCAGTATACAATTTTTGAATAAATTAAGTCATATTTTGGAACATACATTCCACTCCTCTGGAAAGCATTCCTGTATAGAAATACTTCTCACCAACTGTGCTCACAGTGTTTACATGCCCGCACACATCACAGTACATCCTGTTCCACTGCCATTCGTTCCTCTACTGGCTTTGAATACTCATGCTGTACTTACTACCTACAGAAACAAATCAAAGCATATCTTTTGATAACTGTGTATATTACAAAATTTTTTAAAAAATTAGTGCTGGAAGGGATGAAAATTTTGTTCCAACTTTCTCTTTCTCATAACATCATTTTTAAAAAGGGAAAACAAAAAAAAACCAAAAAAAACTGAGACCCAGAAATTAACTCAGATATGGTTACAAAGCTGTTTAGCTTTAGAACTAGATCAAGACTGTCATCTTCACCATGGGCATTCTCTGACAGCAGAAGCTGGGCTCCTAGAAAAACTAAAAACAAAAATCATTCATAATAAATAAATCACCATTCATAAAAATCCATCCCTCATGTCATCAGTGCAATACATAAAGTGAGAAAAAACTTCTTGGCAATAGGTTTCTTTTGGCACCTCACCAGTATTTGCAAGGTGGACTTGGAACTCAGGAATAGGAACAAAGCTTCAATGTCTTCGTTTAACACTTGATTCGGGATTCACCTTTGTGCTGCTGCTAGACCTTTAGCATGGACTCTACTAACTGGGGGTTGCAGAATTGGTTGTTCACAGTTACCACAAAGCCTCCTCACTGTAACTCACCTCCTTGGCCATGTCTGTGTACTTCTGCTTTTCCTTTGGATCGAGAACAGCCCACCAATCAGCTAGTATCTTGGTAGCACCTCGGTTATCAAGCCTGGGGTGTTCTTGACGTACAAGAGAGCGATGACGTTTGCAAAATAAAAGAAATGCATTCATTGGTCTCCGGGCTCGCTGTTCTGGTGATTCATCATCTTCAGTTTCACCAACATCTTGCTCTAGGCCATCGGCCCCAAGAAGTTGAACCTATTAGCAACAAAACAAGAGCCAAAATGTTTAACACATCCTGGATAACTCTGTTTTTAACAATTAGTGTTGGTTTTTAAATTGTATTTTTCCTTAGCTCTGTTTAAACAATTTACAAATGGGGGGAGGAAGGGTTTTTAAAAATTATCAACCACTATTTGTGGCTGGTAACCAACTTAAAATGTTTTCTTTTGCTGAGTTTCTGTAGCAACCTGTGCATGTCTCTATTACAGCATATATTACATTGTTGTTATAATTGCTTGCATTTTTTTTCCTCTCACTAACAGTGAGCTCTTTGAGAACAAAACCTCTCTTATTTCCCTCATACACAGTGCTTAGTTTAATGTCTTGTACAATATTAGTACCTAACTAACTGCTGGATAAAGGATTAAACCCATTCCATAGTATATGGGTCTCAAAGTTAACAATATCCTCATAAAGATACATGAATATTGGTTCTGTCTTTCTCCTTTTTAGAAAGTGCTTTTGTACAACTAATAATGTGAAAATGAATAAAAATCTAATACAGACTATTTAATGTTTCTGTGTACATCAAAGTGAAGCCTCCTACCATAAAAATCAAAACAGACATTTGACATTATTTGAAGGAAGAACTACAAAAGTAAATTTTCAAGTCTATAGATAATCACACATTCTTGTCTACTGAAATTCTATGGTGATAGGGCTTAAACTTTCAAAACTGCTTTTGAATCCTCCATTTCCATAAGCATTTCATGCAAGATCTTCAACGACTTCTGCAAGGCTCTGATCCTGTCCATCTGTGTAATCCTCATTGCCACTGTCCTAGTAGCATTCTGGCCTATGGCTTCATCTTCCTGCTTTTACTCCCTTATAATACTTCCTGTGCATGGCTGCAGGTTTAAAGCACATCTCTGACCACAGAATCTTAGAATAGCACTGTTAAGTATCTTCTGAGGCTAAAATATGATTCCATGGTATCTCTTGGAAACACTGCAACCAAGAACAGAAGTTCAGAATGCTTACTAAAACCATTCCTTTAATGCTGTTTCATAGCTAAAATCAAGAAGGATCAAGGATGTTGTCAGACTGCATTATACATACAATAGGGCTGCTGCTGCTAAGTCACTTCAGTCGTGTCCGACTCTGTGCGACCCCACAGATGGCAGCCCACCAGGCTTCCCTGTCCCTGGGATTCTCCAGGCAAGAACACTGGAGTGGGTTGCCATTTCCTTCTCCAATGCATGAAAGTGAAAAGTGAAAGTGAAGTTGTTCAGTCGTGTCCGACTCTTAGCAACCCCAAGGATTGCAGCCCACCAGGTTCCTGTCCATGGGATTTTTCAGGCAAGAGTACTGGAGTGGGGGTGCCATTGCCATGTCCGATACAATAGGGCAGTAGTTCTCAAATGTAAGTGGGCATAGGAATCCCTGGAGGTCTTGTTAAAATACAGATTGTTAAGTCCCATTGCCAGAGTTTTGTATTCTGTATGTTTGGAGTAGGCTTTGAGGATTTGTATTTCTAACAAGTTGTGCAGTTATGCTGATGCTGCTGGTCTAAGGATCACACTTTGAGACCATTACTATAATAAGGCAATCAGCTTCTTTTATATCATGTTTATTGGGCAACCGTTACAGACACTCTAAGACAAATCACTAATTTAATCCAACTAAATGTTTTTTAAAAGTCTTTTAAATTTAAATTAAGCATTGTGTATGCATTTAATTAACCATCAATTGTCTTCAGACACAAATAGTACAGAACAATCTCAAAGTCAGAGCTACCTGATCTGGAAGTACATTAGGGATTATTACTAGGAGTGAAGGCTACAGATTTATCTTCCTTGTTATGGGTATAATCATTAACAATGACTTGAGTTTTCAAGGGCTATTTATCTATCATTCTGAAACTGACTGAGAAGTTACAGAGAAACGAGGCGTAAAAATATGTATTACGTAGGTTGAGGAAGTAATTTTATTTTCCCTTCGGAAAAAATAACTTTGATCCAGTGACTAAATTATAGAACTCAAGACAAGAGTTGGAAAAAGAGATAAATAAGACAAGATCCTGGCCCCAGGAGTTCACTGTTTTGGGAGAGGAGAAAGACATATAAGCGAATAAATTATAAAAAGCAGGATGATGACTACAAGAAACCAGTGTGATAATGAAACACTAGTGGATTGGTAGAACAACAGAAAAGTCTCCCTAGAAAAGCATCATCTGGGCTAAACTTTGAAAGACAAATCAGAATATATAAGGTAGTCAATGGGAGGTCCTGGGGAACTAACAAAGATTAAGGCTCAATGGTTTATTCAGACACTTATATGCAGCTCAATAGAATCAGTATACAAAAGATTAGAATGGAGAACTAGAGTTGTTGTAGAAGAAGGTATGGGCCATTTCATGAACAATGTGCTTTGTCATTTTTTTTTAA
Source organism: Bubalus kerabau (assembly GCF_029407905.1). NCBI lineage: Eukaryota > Metazoa > Chordata > Mammalia > Artiodactyla > Bovidae > Bubalus > Bubalus kerabau. The sequence continues at coordinate 98,778,099 of NC_073625.1, read as the reverse complement.
AATGCAAAAGAAAAATAAGGGCATTTAATCCTGTAAATGAGTGGTTTCAGATTGTATGACTCAAAAAAACCCCTTGAAGGGGACCAACACAGACTGGAACTTTTTGTTCTGTCAAGTATGAACACTAAAAACATTTTTTTTAAACTTCTAATACAATTATTTCATTAAATTAACTAACTGAAAAGTAAGTAAACAAACAAGTGCATGGTATATAAATTAAATTGAAATGAAAAATTAACTGGACCTTTTTTTTTCTTTCACCAGAGGCCAAGCAAGTAACACTCTGCAACAAGACAACACTAGCACCAGACCAGAATCTGGAGACCACTGCTAGGAGCAATGCAGAGCCATGAGTGGTTTTAGCAGGGCAAAGACACTGTCGGATCTGTACTTCAGGATAACTCCCGTCATTAGTGGAGAGCATGAATTACAGTAGCAAAACTAGCAGCAAACAAGACTAGAGGAATGAATTAAAAGTTTATGCCAGCAGTCCACGCAAGAACCAGGACAGGGCTGAATCAAGGCAGTATTCATGAGAATGGAGAATTGGGAACAGAGACAACACTCACTAATGAGGTAGAAACAAGAGTGACTGGTGTCTTAACTGAATGTAAAGGTTGAAAAAGGAAGAACGTTTCCAACTTTGGCAGCCAGATTCCTTCATACACAACTGAGAACACTTTTTCTCAAATAAAGGGAAGTTATATCCAGTGAGGGGCAGAAAGGTTAGTACTGGGTAGACAGAATGTGAAGAGGCTCTTGGCAGAGAAGGCTGAGTTGGGATAATGAACTAATGTACCAACAAAAAGAAGTAAGACCAACAGTGTGGGTGAGATCTCTTGATTGTAGACTAAAAAGAGAAGAGGACTCAACGACTTCATTCTTTTACTAAATAACTGTTTACTCGGCATGTGATACGGAGCAGCCACTGTTCCAGGTGATGCCGACAGAGCAGTGACCATACAGAATCCCCATCCTCATGAAGCTGAAAAGTAGCACAATCAACCTGTCACTGGAAGGATCTCTCTGGCTGCTTTATTGAGAACAGACTTTAGAAGGGCAAAAGCAAGGGAGAGAGAGGCAGAACATAGTCATCTGCAGCAGCGCTGGTGGTAGCTTGGATCAAGGTGGCAGCAGTGACACTGCTCAAGAAGGGTCAACTAGTGAATGCCTTTTGAAAGTACAGTTGAAAAGCTGCTGATGCACAGACCAGAGACTTGAGCAAAAGAAAACAAACAAGGTGTCAGGTCTGACCAATCTGACACAGCTGGAACTGCCATTTACTGAGAAAGGAAAGAAAGATGCCGGAGGATGGGGTTTGGAGAAGAACAGTGAAAGCTTCATTTTGAACACATTCAATCTGAGATTCTGACTCGATATTTAAAGTGGATATGTCAAGTAAACAGTCAGAAATACAAGTCCAGAATTTAGGGGAAAGGTCCAGGATGCAGACAGAAATTAAGATAAGAGACTCAGAGAACATCAATATTTGAGGGTAAAATAATGGATGGACAACAAATGGAAGAAACCAGAAAGGTATAGTTGGGAAGGTAGGAACAGAAATAACAGTGAGTGCTGTCATGGACATAGGAGACAGCTTCAAGAACCAAGTCATCAATAGGTGCAAATGCATGAGAAAGATCAAATTAGGCATGAGCATAAACTTGGGAATTTCCTCAAATAGGAAGAGTGACACCATTTCTCTGAAAAAGGAAAGGAAAAGATGGATAAGGACTGAGATAAGAGTAAGCTGAGTGGAGAAAGCTGAAGGAGGCATTTTTGGTGGCCTCTATTTTCTCTGTGAAAGAGAAGAAAAGTGCAGCAGTGAGGAGACCATAAACAGTATCCAGAGAAGATGTCTGCACAACAGGAAGAATGTTTGTAATTCCTGATAAACAGAGCAAAAAAGGGAGTTGACCCAAGCCTAGGACAAAAGACTGAGTGGATATTGAAGAATGTCTATAATATTTGTAGTGACACAAAATATGTACTCATTTATTCTTCCACTGACCATGAAAGGTGAAAGTGAAGGTCGTTCAATCATGTCCAACTCTTTGCGACCCCATGGACTGTAGCCCACCAGGCTCCTCTATCCATGGGGATTCTCCAGGCAAGAAAACTGGAGTAGGTTGCCATGCCCTCCTCCAGGGGATCTTCCCAACCCAGGGATCGAACCCAGGTATCCTTCATGCAGGCAGATTCTTAAACATCTGAGCCACCAGGGAAGCCCAATGAGCTGTTCAAAATCTACTCTGCACCAATCACCATTCTGGGCTTTAAGGAAGGAGAAGACAACAGGAAGGGGAAGACCCCTGCTCTACCGAGGTTATACTCTAGTCTGGGAAGACAGACATAAACAAGTACACATAGCAAACAGAAAGACGTTCAAGGGGACAAATTCCTCAGATGGGGAAGACTTGGGTGTGAGGGACATCCCTGGGGAGGTAAAGGATGAGGAAGCAGTCATGCCAAGATCTGAAGGAATTGTGTGGCTTTCTAGTCACCTGCATTATTGTGTAACTTTCTAAGCAAGAGCTGGCTGCTCCAGTGTGAGACCAGAGGAGGGGGACTGAGAGGGGTGGCAGCACCCAGATGCTCTGAGGGCCTCAAGGATGAGGGCCTGAACAGCTCTGAACCTGCCTGTAGTGGCACAGCTGGGCTGGGCAGGAGGAAAGAGAGGCCAGAGGAGCAACAGGTAGGTGCAAGGTGAACGTATCAAATTTTATGAGCTCACTTCATTTGACTATTGCCTGCAAATCATTAGCTAATTGAGAGAAATACTAATTAAGAAGGATCCGCTTCAGTCTAAATTATTAGGAAGTATAGATACTTTAAGAGTCATCAACATTTGGGATGAAACTGTAGATAAAGTAGTTAAATAGAATTCAAGTTATACAGACTCCTAGAAACACATTCACTGTACCACACGTGTTCACTGCAGTTTCTAAATGAATGTTCAAACTTAAAACTACTACAATAAACAGAGAAATTACCTTATCAATATCCTCTTCGTCTTCCTCTTCTTCCTCTTCTGAAAAGTCAAGGAGTTTCTTTGCTAGCAATGGATGCCACTGAAGACACTTGCGCTTTGGTCGTTTTCCAGTCCCTTCTCCTTCTGCTGAATGATCTTTATTTCTATTACTGCCTTTCATTACTGTGACCTGTGGTAGTCAAAAGAAAAAGAGAAAGAGAAATCAAAGTAAATTTGATTAAAACTAGTTTATTTAGCTTCCTTAACTGTAACTGGATTATAGTTTTAATGATTAAAATATCTACCAGCTCAGGCATTTACTGGATTCAGTAAGAACTCTAAGTTAACATAATCAAACATTCATTTTAGTGGGCTAAATTGCTAATAAAATTTGCCTTTTCCTTTTCTGAAATCTTCTTCCTTTCACTTTATAATTTCAGAACTCAAAACCCAAATAAGTGTTAAGATGATGATAAGTTATTGTCACCTGTTCATATTTACCCAGGATAGTGTTTCTCAGAGTCTTCCACTAGAGTAAAGTGAAAGATTCCTCCCAGGAGAGTAGATATAGATCCTCCCAGATGTAGGTCTCTCCACATTCTCTGATAGCTCCTATTTTTTCATTTTAATTTTTCATAATAATTTATATGAATTTCACATTCTATACTATGATAAATCTTAGAAGTATTAAGTAAAACGAATGCTTTGTGAGAATCAAATGTTTTAGATTTAAAATAAAACTATTTCATAAGATGACATACACTTTTCAAAAACTAACTGCATGCAGCCTCCAAGGATCCCATCCATATACAAAGTCACTCAGTGGGATGAGCACTCACCTGTGATACAAGTCACCAATCTCCGTGCCTCTCCCTATTACATAAGCACTGCAAACCTGCAGTAAGTTTCACTCTCTAGACTTCTTTCCCCTAATAGATGATTGTCTGAAATAACTATGAATCTGACAAAATCTTTCAGAAACCTAAATTCTAAAATATTTTTCAATGACTTAAAAAAATTGTTTTCTCAGTGAAACAACTACATATTCATATTGTAAAGGTGAAAATAGCAAAAAAAAAAAAAAAAAAAAAAGTACCTTCTCCAGCCCAAAGTTAAACTACACACAGCTTCTTACATGCTTTCCCATAATTATTTAATATTTCTCATTCATTCATTTGAAGTAATATTGATAAATAAATTACTCTTTATACATACTGATGTGAAAATTCACATAATACAGTTAAATACCATCAGTTTAAATGGTTCATGCTGATGACTAGAAACATAAATGTAGTTGCCAAAAATCACACAGTGGTGGCCTTTCTGGTCAGTTTAAATTTGCATTGATCCAAATGCTTGCAGAGTGTTATCAATAAACTTTTAATGCTAAGTTGCTAACATTAGGATCCATGAACATACAGTTTCAAGATTCATCTAGTTCTCAAGTCTTCAAAACAATATGATATAGGCAATTTTTTATCTTCCTTCCTTAATTGTTTTTGGGTTTGAGGGTCATATTTAGGTCTTCACTTCAAAATCCAAAAACATTCACTAATGTTTCCTTCTAGAACTTACAAGACTTCATTATTTTAAAAAATGTAAATAACTAATCAATCTGGAATTCATTCTGACAAAGGAGTGAGGTGTGGATTGAGCTTATTTTTTCTCCCCCAAATACCTAACCAACTATTTCAAACCATTTTATTAAATCCTCCTGCTTTCCCCCATTCCACGTATATAAGTCCACTTCTGGTCTGTCTTCTGTTAATAATCTTCCCCTTTGTTTTCCCATCCTTTGACCAATTCTAATATCTTAATGGATAATTATCATTCTGTACCTTCCTCTAAATACAAATATAATAGTAAACACAGCCACTTAAAACGTCTAAGCTGAAAATTTCTTGCTTTAAGTTTGATCATCCTCATTTTTAATAACCATATACTATTTCAAAATAAGAATGTATTGAAATTTTCTCAATTATTTCATGATTGATAGGCATTAAGATTACGTATCAATAAAATCTTCATTTTAATAATTTTTAATCTTCATTCAGACAAAATCTTATTATTAAAAGCTGTGTCTAGTAAAAAAAAAAGGGGGGTGAGGGGTGAGGAGGGGAGAAGAACATGTTCCTGTGGTTTCCTTAGCAAGAAACTTCTGCTGAACATCTGAAGCAATTACATGATTCATGTGGCTGCCTCAAGAGTAGAAGTGATTGAGAACTCTAAATGGAATTAGTTATCTGCTATGTTTTTAATAAAGGAACAACAATTTCTTTGAATTGATAGACCAGTTAACAATTCCCAGTCAATCTACAAAAAAAACTTGGCACAGGCAACCCAATTTCCAAAAATATCAGTGCTGTACGGAGAGAAGAGGAAACAGTTATTTTTGTGGCTTACTAATCACTTCAGGATGAGATGCTTGAGTAGTAATTAAACCCATACTGGGTTTTAATACCCAATATTTTATGATATAACACATTCTTTAAATAAGTAAAAGAAATCAGCAGGAAATTTTAAGTCAGGCAAGCTGGTATCAACTGGAGAGGTCAAAGTGATTGCCAGTGCCTAGAGAAAAATATATCATTTAGATTCAATGATTTTGATTATGCTATTTAATTATGCATGAATGTGTTTTAGAGTATGTGCCTTTGTATATATTTATGTGTAATTTCAATTTCAAACAGAATACAAAATGTCAAGAATCAAATGAATGGATGGTATACGTGGCTTCGGGGTTCAAAATAACCACATTAACCTCCTCCCACCACTGCTCCGCTTCTTTCCACAAGGCTGCCAGGCCACTATGATACCGTATCTCCTCTCTGATACTCCCCAAATTAATCTCTCCACCCCCATGAAAACAATAGAAAGATCCTATATTGCTAATGACACCAACCACATTTTCTCTTGAATTACAATTATGTGGGTACATCCTACCTTCATCACTAAGCCTTTTCCTTGATGATCCAAGACTAGTTAACTTTATACACCCAGGAGCATCTGGCTTATCAGAACATCAAGATCAGTTAGTTGTGAGGGCTGCTGTAAGCAACTATATGAAACTCCATGCTAAATTATGGTGATAATTCACTATTTATACACTAGAATGGCTTCAAAATTAGCACCTTCTCTTTCATTCCTGTGAATTCAAATATTCTTTCTTGAGTGAAAAAAAAAAAGGAGGTCTGATAACTACATATAACAGTAAATGCAGGCCTAGGTGGCAATGTTCTGTTAGGAGAACCATCGACTGACTACCTGGGCTGTGGGGGAAAAAAGAGTGACAACTAGCACAGAGTCTAGAACAAAACAGGAGGAAAATAAGTATTTTTAGCATGAATAAAATAAGTGAACTGAAGACAGCAAACTTGGGACAAAATAGTCAAGAAAAGTATGTCTGATCTAATGACCATGAAATACCCCAACTATAAACTGGACACTTTAATAACTTATAGTTACCTGATTACTTTTTAAATCACCATGGATCTATTTTCAAACTGTTGAAAGAAGGCAAAAGAGTCCACGGCGGGTAGGGGTGGGGGTGCTCCTGATTATCATTCAGAAGTAATGAGAAAGAGAAGAATGAAAGAAGAGGTGAAGAAAAACATCTGAGAAAAAATAAGGGCAAAGAAGGCATAATTTTGAGACTTAAGCATATTACTTATCTTAACAGACAGCACGAGGGAAAATTGTTAGTTTTTGACAGTAACAGAGACCTACCTTCGTAACTATTTTGCCACTAAAAACCCCACACATTATAAAGTTTGGCTTCTTGTTCTGATAAAAGAGCAAATTAAGCTAGCAATCTACAGGTAATGAATGAAGCAACTGGGGGACTTTATTCAAAAGGGGTCCTTCTTCCTTTCTACATGGCAATTCTAGAATAACTGAAGTCAGGTTATTTTTTTTTACTATCAGTGGACTCTGTACTTGAAAGAATCAATATCATAAAATTAGGTTGCTGAGATCAAATAATGGAGGCTGAAGGTCCCTATCCAAAATGCAGTTGGGTTTTGAACAACTCAGGTTTGAACTGCGAGTGTCCACTCATACATGAAACTTTTTCAGTAAAAACAGACTATATTACAACATGATCAATTGCTGATTGAATCTACTGATCAGAGAGCCATGGATACAGGTAGGTGACTGTATAGTTACATAACCCCAGCATTCAAAAGTGGATTGTACTGAATGATATTTATTTATCTTATAAAAATAAACCAACCCGTGTACCCTTTTCTTTGCCAGGAAGAGTTGCCCTAGATACTAATAAGACTAAACCAAATGTAAATCAGCTTGGTGATACATCAGGAAAAACTTCATTTAACTATGTTTTTCAAATGCAGCAAGCCCATTCATAGAAGACCTTTACTGAGATCAAACTTCATGAGAAATTTAAGGAAGAAATATCATAAAAGAAACAGTACAGAGTGAACACCACATTTAACAAAAGAAAACCATGGACGCTGACGCCTAAAGGCCTCATTCAGAATCCTGCCTATACCACTAACTGCTCAGTGTAAAGCTGTTTATCTCGGTGGTCTCTCCTCACATTAAAACTATGTCAACAGCTCTACTGTGAGAACACTTTTCATGTAACACCCAGCACACAGCCTGGCACCAAGACAGTTCCCACTCCACGGTGGTAAACACTCCTGACACCCACGGGCTCTTTAGAGGGAGTATGGGTTCAACAGACAGCAAGGGCTCGCTGTAACGCAGCCTAAGATGCTGTTGGAGAGAGAACACAGAGGACTCCCATTCAACAGTGGTCCATGTTCTTTCATCTCCAGCCTCAGAAACTGAAAAAGAAAGATGGAAAGTTTCTGTTCTTTTGTATGAGTGATATACAGTCAGAAACGGACCCTTGGCACAGTCATAAATTCTGTAAGATCCTCTATAGTCTTTCTATCCTTTTGTCTCTCTACTTGAGCAATCAGTAAATTTTGGCTTTCAAAACACTGTGTAAATGTAACTGTGTCAGAGGGGTATTTTAGAGTTTAAACTGTTTCCTGAATGTTCAATAAAACTCCATTCAAATCATATTAATGGAAATTCAGACCAAATGAGATAAGGGAAGGTGAGGGAGACCTATGAAATCTCATTGTTGGACAGCCACACATTCTATTCATAAGTAAACACTCTCCTGGGTCTAGCTGAGCCTGCAAACTTCAGAGCCGTCTCAGGCCTACAGAGAAGAAAATCAGCCCCAAGAAACAGTGATAAAGCAGTAGTTCTAGCGCTTCCCCATGAGTTAGGGTGACCTGCTTAAACAACTCTTCCGAGAGTGTTGCTGCTTTCAAAATGCTCCTTGCCTCCATTCTTTCAGGGATCCACCTGACACAGACACTGGCAGACAACCCAACTTGGAAGCCGTGCTCACTTCCTAAAATTCTTCCATTTTCTGACTTGTGCTTCTACCAAAGCCCAGGTCACATTCACTTCCCTTCTAAAGCTTTCTGTGAAAACCTTAAGTCAAAATTCATTGCTCTTTGCTCTTGAGCTGTGATCGTACTTGACTTTTTTGGTCAAGCACTTTTCATGGTATTTCAGTTAGCTTTATCTATCTCCACCCTCCCCCCAGTTGGTTGTGAATTTCTAATGGGAAGGTGTCTTGGTTTCTTCCTTTTTTGTCCCTGGGCCTCAAACTGAGGCTGGCATATAGCAGTTTCTGAAAAGGGTATTAATGGCTTGTAATTTCCTCACCTGACAACCACATAAAACAATTTCCCAAAATGAAGTGTTCCTAAGGATAATTTTTAAAATAATACTAATATACAACTAATATTTATTAATACTATTTGCTTCATACTTGATATTCATTATCCCATTTAATCTTTGTAAGAACCGTTCAGGCAAGTACTAACCACTATGCAACCCAGTTGAAAAAGCTGAGGGTTAGGCCATTTGTCTAGGGTCACACAGTTGGCAGCAGATGAGCTGGCCCGAGAACCAGGAAGCCTAACTCAAGAGCCCAAACACTTACCTAGGACAAAGCTCCAACATAAAGCCTTCCATCTGTTGACTCACTCGGCATTTTCTACAGGACAAATAGCTTACGAGCCATGGAACTACCTAAAGGGCACTCTAGGGGGTGGAAGGTACATACTTTCAAGGTTCAGAGCAGAAGAGCAAGCTTACATCTCTGATAACTACAAGTGACAGTTACATTAGACTAACTTTAAAACTCTTTGAAGATTAAAGTTCTACAAGTGCTAATCATTATTTATTGTAATTCTAATGGCAATTCTAAACTGTAGACAGATTAAATGAAAACTAACTCATTCAATAAAGTAATACTCTCATTGTAGAAGCAATTCAGTCACTCTATTCATGCAAAGAGTGTCTTTCAATGCACTCCTTATTGAAAAGCAGTAGCTCTTCAAGTTGAAACTTTAACTCTGTCAAGATGTTATCTACATGCTCTTCATGAATACTAATAAGACACCAACTATTCAAATAATGGCTTAGCTACACTGGCAGTGCTGGTCCCTGACCCCTCCCTTCGTGAAGGAATATGTGTTCTAAGATCTTTAATACTTACACTTCATGACATTTAGAGCCTTAGGAGAGCTTAACATGGTTCTCAAAATGCATGCTGCTCTAGGCTACAGATAGAGACAACAGCTACCTTGAAAGAGATAAGGCACCAGAAGAAGCAGCTGAGGGAAGAAAAGCGATTTACACAGAGAATTCAGTAACAGGCTTGAACGTGTTTCCCATCACACTGCCCTCTCTGCCAAAGCCCAACTTTCTGCTTTCCTGTGGCATTTACATTCTTCACCATAAAATCACCAAACTCCTAGTCTTCAACAGGTCTAGCATAACACATTTGCCCCTTTTAGTTTCTAAATGAACATGGGTGTTTGTTTGTTTTTTTTTTTAATTCATTTATTACATGGTCAGGGCATAATTATCACATCGACAAGAATCTGATGTACAAAACAAAGCCGATGGGAGCCTCTTCCTCATTTATTCTCCACACAGCTAAACATGTATTTATTGATCACATGCTGAGCTATGCACTGTGGCAGTTAGGTGCCCAGCCTCACCTCTCATTTCATCACCATCTCTGCTGCCTCCGTTCCGCTGGCAGGCAGGCAGGTGTCGTCCTGTCTCCCACACCTGCCCTGTGCTTCCTCAGCTCTCCTAGGCCTGCACACTGTACCCCACACACCCATTCTCACTTCCTATGCAAGTCCCTCTGAACTCTCATTTCTAAGGAGCTATTGTTATTTGCTCAGCTCCTGTCTCTCTCCTTCCTGAGCACCATTTTTGACCACCCACATTTAATGTCTGTGCCATATTTTTTGAAACTTGACTGTACAACAACCATCATTTTCCCGTATAATACATGTATAATGACTCCATATGAATTCCTCCCAGAGACCCTGGAGGGTAAAAAACATGCCAGATGCCTTTTTTCAGGATCTGTCAGAGCAAACGTCCCTGTGCTACACAGGAGTACCTGAGGAAGTGAACACAGAAACAGTACCTTTCTGCTTTCACATTATGCTTTTTCTTTGCATTGTTTTGCTAGGAGGCATAAGAGACACAAGGCTTGAAAGGAAAACATGCAGAGAAGGAAAAATAAGAACCCAGAGGGTTGCTCAGGAGGAGAGGGAAGAGAGAAGAGAAACAGAAAACTGACAAGGAGATGTAATAAAATGAAATCCAAGTCCCTTCCAAACAGCTGTCAGCACTAAAGACATTTTTTTCGTAGCTTTATCCCATTCTCTGGTCAATGACTATCATTATGCTCTCAAAACAATATCATAGCACCTTCCCCTCACTAGTACTCTTTTCCTTTCATACCTGGTCTGCTAATTAACCTCAATTCTGAACTCATCCAATCATTTTTCTTTCCCAGTCTATCCCCAGGTTGCTGGCTATTCCCAGGGTCTGACACTACTACAAAAAGTTTCCAGTCTCAGGTTGATCCTCAGTGCTCATTCATAATCTTTACTTGTCTTTGTCTTATCCAATCCCACGGGACCCATAGATTAATAAATTATTGGTTCCTTCTCAAACTACATTGATAATGAGGAGAATAATAATAGTTATTTATATATATATATACATGCATAAAACATTTACATATCTATAAAATGCTTGTATATATTTTGCTTCCTATGTGCCAGAACATCATGTGAAATGCCAGGCTGGATGAACCACAAGTAGGAATCAAGATTGCTGGGAGAAACATCAACAACCTCAGATACGCAGATGATAGCATAAAGTAAAGAGGAACTAAAAGACCTTCTTGATAACAGTGAAAGCTTAAAACTCAACATTCAGAAAACTAAGATCATGGCATCCAGTCCCACCACTTTATGGCAAATAGAAGGGGAAAAAGTGGAAATAGTGACAGACTTTTATTTTCTTGGGCTCCAAAATAACTGTGGATGGTGACTACAGCCATGAAATTTAAAGATGCCTGCTCCTTGGAAGGAAAGCTATGACAAACCTAGATAGTGTATTGAAAAGCAGAGATAGCACTTTGCTGAAAAAGGCCCACAAAATCAAAGCTACGGTTTCTCCAGTGGTCATGTATGGATGTGAGAGTTGGACCATAAAGAAAGCTGAGTGCTGAAGAATTGATGCTTTTGAACTACAGTGTTGGAGAAGACTCTTGAGAGTCCCTTGGACTGCAAGGAGATCAAACCAGTCAATCCTAAAGGAAATCAGTCCTGAATATTCATTGGAAGGACTGATGCTGAAGCTGAAACTACAATACTCTGGCTACCTGATGCGAAGCACTGACTCCTTAGAAAAGACCCTGATGTTGAAAAAGGTTGAAGGCAGGAGGAGAAGGGGACGACAGAGGATGAGATGGTTGGTTGGCATCACTGACTTGATAGACATGAGTTTGAGCAAGCTCTGGGAGTTAGTAATGGACAGGGAAGCCTGGCATGCTGCAGTCCATGGGGTTGCAAGGAGTTGGACATGACTGAGCGACTAAACAACCGCTAAACACTTTATATGAATTAATTTCTGTAACATTCCATATACCTCTTGGAGAAAGGAACTATAATGGTCACATTTTATATAGGGAGCAACTGGGAATGACAAAGCTTAAACATGTCCAAGGCCATTCTGCCAGCATGTGGCAGAGCCAGGATTTAAGCCTAGGGCTTCTGTCCTCAGAGCCCAAGCTTCTCCATACGGTCCTTCCCAGCAAAATCCTAGTCATTCTAAGAAATGCCTTTGCCTCCTGGTTAACAGGAAGGTCTACATATGTGGACCCTCCCAAAGTTCCACCCTGCCTACCAATTTCAAAACTTCTTTTCTTCTACTTTTTCTCAAAGGCAGAATTTCAAGGGCGGCTCCTTCTCTCCCTCCCAGCCTGTGCTTCTCATCTTTCCTGCTCCCCTGGACCATTAGATGTTCAGTTTGATGAAGTACTGATGAACTATCACCAGTTGCTCCCAGTAAAAACCTTCTCTTTTGGCCTGGACACAATTTCAAGTCTAAAGCCCTCTCTGAATCCTCCTCCTTTAGCTAGTCCTCTATTATGGTACAAACTGCCCTCCAGCCGTCAGGCCAGGACATTGCCTAACCACAAGCCACGGAACTAGCAGCCAAGAAGAACTGGCCCTTGGTACTAACGTTCACAGGCTCCACCTTGCACTTCACTTACTGACTTGTTTCCTAATCTTCTCGGTTCTAAAATCCAGGATTAATTTCCTAGAAAGCACTCACAGCTCATTCCAACTGTGCCACCGGCTCTGGCTTCCTTCTCCACCTCACTATGATTCATGCTTGCATATTTAATTTCTAGACTCTCAGAGAAAACACATTGTCTCCATCATATCCATGGGGGACTTGCCAGAGCCCGCACGGTGCACAGAAACTGGACATTCCTTCTTTTCACAGAAACATCTGGAAAATATGCACATCTTTTCTACTTCCTCACCAATTCCAATCATTGCAACTGGCTTCTAGCACCAATACCTAATCTCTCACCATGTTCTGTCGCTTCTACCGCCTAATATATAGTCTGCTCCTCTCCATTCCCCACGCTGGCTCAGCAGTCCGGTCTTCCTATCTATGGTTGTGCTGACTTCAATTCTCCACACTACAAATACGTGCTCATGCCCTTCTCCTGCATATGAAATCTCTTCAGCAGTCCCTCAATGTACTCACGGAGAAGGCAATGGCACCCCCACTCCAGTACTCTTGCCTGGAAAATCCCATGGATGGAGGAGCCTGGCGGGCTGCAGTCCATGGGGTCGCTAGAGTTGGACACGACTGAGCGACTTCACTTTCACTTCTCACTTTCATGCCTTGGAGAAGGAAATGGCAACCCACTCCAGTGTTCTTGCCTGGAGAATCCCAGGGACGGGGGAGCCTGGTGGGCTGCTGTCTATGGGGTCCCACAGAGTCGGACACGACTGAAGCGACTTAGCAGCAGCAGCACCAGCAGCAATGTACTCAGGAAGACATGCAAACCTCTGCCTTCATACAGCACATAAGATTCTTCCTGACGTCACCCCTAGTTAGTTTTAAGGCTTATGTTTCTTTGCTCCATTCTCACTCTTAAAGTTCTACCTACACTGAGCAACATGCTATCATCTGGAACTTACCTCTTAGCATCTGCATGACTGCTCCCTGCCGTGAGGCTAGTAGGCCTGCTTCAGGCCAGAGTCTGGATCTCACATCAGCTCCCATTGGCCCTTACTAGTCTGAGAGAGAGGTGCTTCTTAGTTGTCCCCACAACACCCTACACTCAATATCCCTCAGTGAAATGGCGTATTTCCTTTGTTATATCCCTCTTGGCTTTGACAGTCATGGTATGAACTTGAGCCCACTCGTTCAGTGAAGAGTCTCAGGTTTGCTCCCTGAAGTCTCTTCCTGTCACCTTTATTGCTTCTCATTTGCCCCTGCTTCTTTTCCGCTCCTTCCCCACCATACCTGGCTCTTCCTTCCTGCCTTGTGACCCTCCATCTCAAGAGATTCCTTACACCAAGTTCAAATAGCATTCTCAAACTCCCAAACCAGAACAGCTGACAATTGTACTTGTTTGGAAATACTAGCTTCTAGGCAGCAAATGTTAAAATGACTCAATGAACAATTCTGACCTCATAAGAGAAATAATTACTATTCCCTTTTCTCTTGTACCCATCACTGAACACTAATCTTACATGCACCAGTTTAAATACAGCTCTTTAAACAGTAAAAATGATCATGCATATTTTTACAAGTATTTTTAAATATTTATATTAAAATTCTATCAGGACTTCCCTGATAGCTGAGTTGATAAAGAATCTGCCTGCAATGCAGAAGAAGGGATAGGCAGCTACTCACTCCAGTTTTTTGGGCTTACCTGTGGCTCAGATGGTAAAGAATCCTCCTGCAATGCAGGAGACCTGGGTTCCATCCCTGGGTTGGGAAGATCCCCTGGAGAAGGGAAAGGCTACCCACTCCAGTATTCTGGCCTGGAGAATTCCATGAATTCCATGAACCGTATAGTCCATGGGGCCTCAACGAGTCGACACGACTGAGCGACTTTCACTTTCACAATAACCAAAGTTAAAAAATTTTTTTTCATTTACATTAACTTAAAAAAATTCTAAACTAATCCAGACCTTTTTATTAGTCTGGATGTCTTTCACCATCCTGATCTCTACTTACAACTTAAAAAACAAAACCAGAAACAATGGTTCCTGTTAAGAATCAACAATCTACGATACCTCTAGACAGAAATCTCTTTTTTCTAAGCTATTATTCTTTACTCTTAAGTGATGGCAAATAATTTTAAGTTACATTTAAATTTAGTTCACTCAATAAAGCAAAACTTCTCCATCTTAATGGTTACAAAACAAAACTATTTTCCCATAACATTAAAAAGAAAGAAATCGCTCTTATTTTAGTAGTTGTAGTGTTTACTGAAGCAGCTTATCCTAGCTTCTGCAACACCCATCTGCTTTACACTTCGGCACACTAGAACTGAGTTAATTTGTCATTTTCCAGATTACATACTGTAAGAAGGTAGGATGTTGCTTATCTTTATATTCCCAAATGCTTGGAATACTGCCTTGACTATATTATGCAATTAATAAAAAGTGCTTGAAAATGCATTAACTAAATGATTTTGTATCAGATTGTGCATTTGCCAAGGAAATTAATTAGAATACACAGGGAGTTATGATACATTTATAGTTTCTGTTTAACTAGAATTAAGCAGAAAAACCATTTGTTTTATACCTGGTTCACACTTGGTGAGATTTTTTTTCTTTAAATATTTTCTGACTTAATACACATGATACCAAAGTGCTTATTTGCAGCTTCGGAGTCATAATAGTGCCCTATTCAAAACATTAAACATTCCATCTATATTCTTATTGGGTGTTGCAGTCGTTTTGAGTGCTCAGTCTGATTGCTTTGACTTCAGTGCCAAGTACTGAACGCTCTATTCCTTTATTCATGAAATGTATTAAATCCATGGTATCTGTTTTAAAAAGTTCTTCAGTTCATAGAATTAACAACATAAGTTTATATTTCTATACCATTTGCCTATTTATTCCCCCTCTTTGGAAAACTACCATAGACAGAAAATAAATAGCTAGACATTTTAGGATGACCCGAAGTTCATTCTTCCTTCCATTTTTCTTTCAATGCACAGTATGCAAATGGGCATTACCCACAAGAGAGTTCCAGAAAAACATCTGTTTCTGCTTTATTGACTATGCCAAAACCTTTGACTGTGTGGATCACAATAAACTGTGGAAAATTCTGAAAGAGATGGGAATACCAGATCACCTGACCTGCCTCTTGAGAAACCTGTATACAGGTCAGGAAGCAACAGTCAGAACTGGACATGGAACAAAAGACTGGTTCCAAATAGGAAAAGGAGTGTGTCAAGGCTGTATATTGTCACCCTGCTTATTTAACTTATATGCAGAGTACATCATGAGAAACGCTGGGCTGGAAGAAGCACAAGCTGGAATCAAGATTACCGGGAGAAATATCAATAACCTCAGATATGCAGATGACACCACCCTTATGGCAGCAAGTGAAGAGGAACTAAAAAGCCTCTTGATGAAAGTGAAAGTGGAGAGTGAAAAACTTGGCTTAAAGCTCAACATTCAGAAAACTAAGATCATGGCATCTGGTCCCATCACTTCACGGCATATAGATGGGGAAACAGTGGAAACAGTGGCTTGCCGGGAGCCTGCGTGAGGACCTCCACCCGTGGCAAAGGTCATGAGGAAGGAGGCTCAACATACGCAAGGGCGGGATGGAGCCTCAGGAGTCCCCCTGGAAATTCTAGAGCATCTACCCCCATAACCAGAGCCTGCCTACTTTACTACCTTGTGCTCTCACCTACACCTCTGACTTTACGGGGGGCTGTCCCCCACCACCTCTTTCGGAGAAGGAGTTAACTTAGAGCTCCAGTTAATAATAATTCCTGGGCGTGATAGGAGTGTTTCAACCTACAAACTCCTCTGAAGGTTCTCTAGCCTGCCTGACAGGCTTGTCCGGCCACATGTGATTGCTCACAGCCTCCCAACCGTGAGAGGCACGAGATGCTTTAAATCTTCTAAAAACAGGTTCCTTAGAGAAGTTAGAAAACTATTAGAATAAGTATAGTGGGCTGATTAGAAACTGTATTGGTGAAGGGTTTTTCATTTGTTGAGCCAATGTTTGCTGCTAAGTCTCCACATCCCCTGCCCTTGTACACATTAATGAATATATAGAAGAAATAAGTATTAACCTTTGATATTAATCACATTATACCTTAGGCTAAGCAAATTCTTTCCTTAATTAAAACCCACTACACCCTCACCCTATAGGAATGTAACTTTTTCTGGTACCTTCGGAAGGTGGCGTCTGTTTCAAAAATAATCACCCCTGGAGAAATAAGTGCTCTGGTTGACTGACCACCGTCACAAGGAGAGGGTCATAAATTGTCAGCAGGCCCCCTGGCCAGAAGATGATGTAACACCCCTAAGACCTCTATATACATTTGTATGAAGCACCTGACTTTAATAAAAGTCAGGACAGCTGTCCCCGCATGACTTTTGTATAACATCTCAGTGTATAAAAACAGATCCTGGAAAATAAAGAATGGGATCAGTTTCTCGAAAGACTGGTCTCCCCATGTCTCTCTCTCAAACTCTGACTGAGTTTCCATCTGGAGCGCAGAGCCCGACAAGCTTACTAATTTTGCCTAGGCTTCTAAGATCCGACCGGGGAGGCCTCAGTGTCTCCTCTCCTTCAGGAGAACGGAAGGATGCCTGTGGCCTACTTAAGTGGTGTAAGCTTCTTGTCTTGAAGTTTTATTGGTTTCCCACGTAAACCAAGCTACTCAGCCTCTTTTCTCTACTGAATTTTCCTACTGAGCTATCCTTATTCTATTACTTTTTATATCTCTAATTAATATCTAATTAAAGCCAGTGTATTCGCTGATGCCGTCTCTCCTTCTAATTTCCCTGGATCCACCGGGGCTGGACCCCAGCAGTGGCTGACTTTATTTTTCTGGGCTCCAAAATCATTGCAGATGGTGACTGCACCCATGAAATTAAAAGACACTTACTCCTTGGAAGAAAAGTTATGAGCAACCTAGACAGCATATTAAAAAGCAGAGACATTACTTTGCCAACAAAGGTCCATCTAGTCAAGGCTATGGTGTTTCCAGTGGTCATGTATTGATGTGAGAGTTGGACTGTAAAGAAAGCTGAGCGCCGAAGAACTGATGCTTTTGAACTGTGGTGTGGGAGAAGACTCTTGAGAGTCCCTTGGACTGCAAGGAGATCCAACCAGTCCATCCTAAAGGAGATCAATCCAGGGTGTTCATTGGAGGGACTGATGTTGAAGCTGAAACTCCTAATACTTTGGCCACCTGATGCAAAGAGTTGACTCATCTGAAAAGACCCTGATGCTGGGAAAGATAGAGGGCAGGAGGAGAAGGGGACGACAGAGGATGAGATGGTTGGATGGCGTCACCAACTCTATGGACATGGGTTTGGGTAGCCTCCGGGAGCTGGTGACTCCATGCTGCGGTTCATGGGGTCTCAAAGAGTTGGACACGACTGAGCAACTGAACTGAACTGATTACCCACAAGATACGTGGTTTACTAAGGCATCCTGGAATATTTTTCTTACAACCTAATTTTCATGTAAGTTTGCTCCCTCTGCTGGTCGAAGTTTTATCCTCTAGCATCCTATTTAAATACAAAAGGCAATGTTCTATACTATAAAGAAATTAAAAACTCCTCTATAAAAAATTATAAATAAAATTCCAAATAAACCTGGAAAGTCTCTTAAGAAGCTCTTCTATATCAAGTCATGGCATTAGCTGACTTTAGGGAGAAGCATTCTTCCCAGTATTGAATTAAAGGCAGGGATTTTCCAATTTAGTTATAATCTAAGCAAGATCCTTACCTCTACCAAGACAATTTCTCCACAGTACTTTGCAATAAGTGTCTAACCAAATCTTTCCATATTTATACAGACAGCATTACGGAGAGAGGGAAGGCAGGAAGGAGCACTCTCACTCACACATATAGTGATTTGTCACGGCAGCGACAGTTATTGGCCGAACACATAATCAACACGGGGCTACAGGGCTACTCATATGCCTGCACTGTTTTTTCCTTTCACCTTCTTTTTTTCAAAGATGAAAGCTATTTTGCTGACATATCTAAAAACATTGTTTTGATTTTGATAATAAAGCTCTTTATAATAAGAAATTGGAGGTACATTTCACTAATAAGTTGTAAATACATTTTCTAATAAGAAAAATCAGTACTGCTCTAAAAACTTCCGGGTTACTTTAACTGTTACTTCGCAATCATGAAAGATATTGTGACTTACAGATTGTATCTGTTTATCTGATATGACACAGTCCTGTGAAGTGGGTACAAGTAAGCCCATTTCACAGCTGAGGAAGAGGAGCCTTGCAGAGATTTACATAATCTCCCCAATGTCACAGAGGGGCAAAACAGGGGCACAGCCTAAAGGCTTGGGCTTTAATCTCTAAGCATAAGTTCTTTCTTCCACATGACTGCATCACTGATTCTAGTTTTAAATCAATACATTTATTTTGAGAGGAAAAGTAATGCCACTTTATAAGCCTTTTTGAGCATTTGTTTAGTGCCTTAGCATTTACTTAGCTAGAGAATTCCTAAATTTCCATTTATATTTCAAAACAGTCCTTTGTATGGATTTAGACATACTCTATACACTGGGGAGGGAGGGATTCTGAGTAAGAAAGCATATGTATCTGTGAATACTCAGTATACTTTTCTTCACTTTGCATTTTGTAAATATTGATGTTGCAGCTCCCAGAGTGCTCTCATAAGTAGTTATGACTGACAGTCCATGAGTGCTGTGTCTCTCAAAACAAATATGCTTTACTGACAGAGAGCACGTGTACCTCCATCTAATTATTCTGAGAGGCAGGGTGGAACAAACAACATGATTCCTCAGCTCAGTTTGGCATTCTCCACTGAACATGATAGGCAGGTTACAGTTTAACACATACTATGCTGCTGCTGCTGCTGCTGCTAAGTCGCTTCAGTCATGTCCAACTCTATGCGACCCCATGGACGGCAGCCCACCAGGCTCCCCTGTCCCTGGGATTCTCCAGGCAAGAACATTGGAGTGGGTTGCCATTTCCTTTTCCAATGCATGAAAGTGAAAGTGAAGTCGCTCAGTCGTGTCCGACTCTTAGCAACCCCATGGACTGCAGCCCACCAGGCTCCTCCGTGCATGGGATTTCCAGGCAAGAGTACTGGAGTAGAGTGCCACTGCCTTCTCCAACACATACCATGAAAGCTTGTCATTTCCATGAGCAACATAACAGATCTACCATGTAATCCTAGACCAGAGTACCTCTTCCTATGGTTCTTGCAAATATTTTTAAGAGTAAATGAAAATTCACTGCATATTTAATACAAAAAAAGGCCTTTACATAATGTCCAAATATTTACTGGATTTTAAAATATGTGATAATGTGTAGTTTGGGAATAAAAGTAAGTTGGGTGAGTGTTTGAAAAAGAACCAACCAGAATAAATAAAATATGCTTGATCACCCTGATTTTAGGTGAAAAATAAATAAACCTGTCACGGTCTGTTGTGTACCCAAAACCACAATCTAAGAGTTAACATCACATTTGTTACTGTTGCTCAGTCGCTTAGTCCTGTCCTACTCTTTGCGACCCCATGGACTGCAGCATGGCAGACTTCCCTGTCCTTCACCATCTCTCAATGTAAATATCACATTATTTATATTCTATTAAGCATTTCTCAAACTGGAAAGTAAACCTCATCAAGCAGTCACAGAATTTTGCTTGCAGCACTCTCCCAGCTCTCCGGATTTGTGGACTACCAATCTGTTCTTGGGGCTTCCCTTGTAGCTCAGTCGGTAAAGAATCTGCCTGCAATGCAGGAAACTCATGTTCAATCCCTGGGTTGGGAAGGTCCCCTGGAAAAGGAAATGGCAACCCACTCCAGTATTCTTGCCTGAAGAATCCCATGGATAGAGGAGCCTGGCGAGCTACAGTCCATGGGGTCCCAAGAGTTGGACACGACTCAGCAACTAAACCACCGCCACCAATAATCTGGTCTTGAGAGATAGGCAAATTCCTCCTACAGCTTGTATGAAGCTCCTCTTGGGAGATCTCCTGATTCCAAGTCAACGGAATGCAGGGAATATAAGAGATGTGGGTTTGATCCATGAGTTGGGAAGATCCCCTGGAGAAGGAAATGGCAACACACTCCAGTATTCTTGCCTGGGAAATCCCATGGACAGAGGAGCCAGGTAGGCTACAGTCCATGGGCTCACAAAAGAGTCGGATATGACTTAGTAACTAAACAACATTTTCCCACATCACTGAGAAACTATCAGGGGTGAACTCCAGGTTCTGGGACTCCCCCATCACTGCAAAGTTTGCCAACTCTCACATGGCTTCTCCTACTCTGAGCAATGGCAAAAATTGCCCTTTGAAAATATCGTGAAAAGAACTGTTTAGATCCTGGTTGATAATAGTGTTATTTAAGACTGGAGTAGGGGCTGCAACTTTCCACGGGATGAGGGAACAGGAAGGAAGTCAAGTAGCTGACCACTCCTGAAACCTCAGGCTTGACTTAAGAACTGGGTGGCACTTTATGGGAAAGTAATGCTTAGGGGGCGCTTCTCTGGTCTCTCAGTGGTAAAGAATCTGCTTGCAATGCAGGAGCCACAGGACACGTTGGTTGATCCCTGGGTCAGGAAGATGCCCTGGAGAAGGAAATGGCACCCCACTCCAGAATTCTTACCTAGAGAATTCCATAGACAGAGGAGACTGGTGGGGTACCATCCTTAGGGTCGCAAAGAGCTGGACACAGTGACTTAGCATGCACACACGCACGCAGTGCTTAAGGGAACACAGAACTGGATGGAACTTTGTTGGCATTCACACAGAAACTGGTCAATGACAACCTCAGACAGGTGTAAAGTGCAGTAACATTTTATGTTTCTCATATCCATTTTTTCTTGTTTGTAGAGTTTTTGCATAGAGAAGATATGGGACCAATAATAGTACAGGATTAAGAATAAGGATGCCGAACATCTAGCCCTGGTTTTCACCTCACCAAAAGAGAAAGATTCAATACCAGACCTGTTCAAGGACAAAACTAGCAACTGATTAAGTAGGAAAACTGTAGAAGTTCTTCATGCATCAAAAGCTTGGTCTAGATGACCCTGCAGGCACATCAGTACCTCTCTCTGCTATGATTTTGACCTTGATGTCTCCAGTGGAGACCAGGCTGTACTGCAGAGTTCCCCCTCTCCTATACAAAGGCCATCATTCCCCTCTCTCACCTCCTACCAGGAAGATAAAGACATAATAAAGCAGCTTTCACAATCCCTAACATAGCCTTTACACTGGTGACAATTTCTTACCTGTCGAGCTGAGTCTTTTCAAAACTGCCAACAGTGATTTTGTATAATTCTTCCCACATTGCTTTTCTTATAGTCTATGCCCACCCCCTTACCATTAATTAACACTGCACTCTATAATTTGAAAATTGAACCCAATTTTGAATTTTGTGTATCTTCATTGTTTTTAATTACTGACATCTTAAACACTTTCCATGTGCTTTGTTAGAATTCCATATTAAGGAAAAATAACTTTTCCAACACTTACATAAGACTTACCAACATCTTTTTAGGGAATGCGTAAGGAAGTTTTTTTTTTTTTTTTTCCTTAAAAGTCAATTTCTAATAGCTTCAAATCCAGGCCATGGAAACCCTTAGTATTTTTTTTTTTTTTTTTACTTTATAAATAATTGAATGTATGTTTTATTATACTTCCCAGGTGGCACAGAGGTAAAGAACCCAACTGCCAGTCAGGAGATGCAAGAGACTTGGGTTTGATCCCTGGGTCGGGAAGATCCTGTGGAGTAGGAAATGGCAACCCATTCAAGTATTCTTGCCTGGAAAATCCCATGAACAGAGGACCTGGTGGGCTCCAAACCATGGGGTCACATAGAGAGGGGAACGAGTGTGCACACACACACACACGTAACCTTCTTATGGAGATGTTCAACTCTCAGATACCCGGAGATTCAGATCACTAACAAGGGTTAGGATTAAACCACCTTTGATCTACTTTCACATTTATTAAGAGTAACAGAATCCTGGAGAATCTGAAGTAAAACGCTATGACTCTGGAAAACCTGAAGACCACAATATACAGCTCAGACAGGTAATAAATGTGGCCAAATCTGAGAGTTTAAATCCTGGGTCTCTTCACATAAATCCAAACCATTCATGGGCCAAGAGGGGAAATATCTGCAACACTGAAGAGCTCCCTGGTGATGGAAAGATTAATGGGAATTAGAGGTGCCTGAAACCTTAACAGTAGACAAACAGGGCTGTCCCTGACACCTGAAAGTGCTAAATTGTTAACTGTGCCAAGCGCAGGCAACTACTGCCACTAGTCTTCCGACATCTCTCTCCCAGACCGTTTAAAACATTTACTTTCTACCTAAAACTTACCACAGGCTTATAGCAATAGAAATCCAGTCATCATATATTCACTTAAATATTTTTACCTAATATTTAGAATTTACAAAGTTAAAGAGAATGCTGTGTAATAGAAACAATGCGCCTGTGTGCCTACTCAGTTGCTTCAGTCGTGTCCAACTCTCTTTGCGCTCCTGTGGACTCTAGCCCACCAGGTTCCTCTGTCCATGGGATTCTCCAGGCAAGAATCCTGGAGTGGGTTGCCATGCTTGCCTCCAGGGGATTTTCCCAACCCAGGCATGGAACCTGCAGCTCTCATGTCTCCTGCGTTTGCAGGTGGATTCGTTACAACTAGCGCCACCTGGGAGGGCTTCACTGGTGGCTCAGTCAGAAATGACTCAGCCTGTAATGCAAGAGACCCAGGTTTGATCCCTGAGTCAGGAAGATTCCTTGAGGAAGGAAATGGGGAGCCACTCCAGTATTGTTGCCTGGGAAATACCATGGACAGAGTGGCCTGGCAGGCTATATAGTCCATGGGGACTCGAAGAGTAATACACAACTTAGCAACTAAACCACTAAACCCACTACCTGTGAAGTCCAAAAACAATAATGACACTTTCAATTCAGAAATTTACTTTCAACTTCATAAAGTACATTTTTATTGTAAATAAAAGAAGACTTGTAGTTTAAAACTGAAAACAGAATATTCATGCATACAGTGTGCTTTTTTTCCTTCTGAATTTAATCATAAACCAGGATACTATTCTAACTACAATCGTTAGTTCACCTAGTCCTCAAAACAACTCTATGAAAAAGGAAGCATAATTATGCACATTTTACAGAGAAAGCAACTGAGCTTGGAGGGAAACCTTCCCAGGGTAACAGAGAGAAAAGTGGTGCATTGGACACCAGGATTCAGACTCAAGTGGTCCAGCTGCCAAGCTACATTGCTATTCAAAATGTCTTATCCATTAGAATTTGGGAAAATGATAAATACTGCCGTGGTAAAACATTTTTAAAAGTGGGATTAAACTAAAAAGTCTCCTTTTGAGTCCTCTGAAGGTCAACAGAGGCTCAGAAGTAAAACATGATGATTATCTTTGTCACCTTTTAACCTGTGATTTTCTTTTTCAAGTGACATGCATCATGTACTACTAAAGTGACTTAGTATAGTTTAACCTTGCTGTAATTAGCACTATGTGTCTGCATTAAAATTAAATCATTGCCTTACCTGGGTAGTTTATAAGGGTTGTATTATTAAATGTCCTTGAGTTCATTTAAAACAGAATCCAGACAAATACTTTGTTGGGTGACTCCCCCCCACCTCAACTGTTAGTTGTGTATTTCCTAAGAAAAACTTGCTTTACTTAGTATTTCCCAAATATACTTGAGCCCATATATTATGCCAACTTTCAAAATCTCTTGAGAGTCATCTAAGAGGAGTTTGTGGAATGCTAAATCTTAATTTCTCCTCTATTACTACAAATTTCAAATACAGGGTAGGATAAAGCAAAGTATGTGGGGGGTGGTGGGCAACAGGTGCAGGAGCTATAACTACTTCATTCATAAATACAACAGGATTTGAAGCACAATCACTAATGAGTTTCTGGAATTCTGTAACTGTAAATCCCAAGTCCTATCTGGAATGCTCCCTAAAAATATGGTGGTCAGAAATAAAAGGCCAGGTATCTATCACCAAAAAAGATGAAATTCTTCTAAGCACATTGAAAAAGGGACAGGGGTGGGGAAAGAAAGGACATTCTCATACAAAAGTTGGATTCTACTACTGCTAAAATGGAGAGAGGCAAACCAGATTTATCATGGTTGTTTCTAGATACTGGTTTCTACGAGATACAAATTTGGATTTGCTAATAAAACCGCGCAACATTAGAATCAAAAGGGACCTTAGAAATCACAGATCAACCCCCAACAATTTAAAGATCTTGAAAAGTAAGTTCATAAGAGGTTTGAAATTAAATAGTCTTATTCTCTGATTTGGTATAAAATTCGGGTTCCTTTTGAGAAAATTATTATCATTACTATTAGGGGCTTTTTTTTGTTTGTTTGTTTTTTATTTTACTGAATTATAAACCTGAGATTGTTTATGGTTGTATTATTAGTAAGACTAATGAGTAAACTGCCATTTAAAAAATTCAGAAATTGCCAGGTTTATTTACAATAAAATAACAGAAAGAGCTCTTGGTTTCTTTCTCTTATTCCACTTTCAGCCTATGAAATGAACTGGATCAATATAGGAAAAGCTTCTAAAGGGCAATCTTATTCTATTATCAATAAAAGAAGTTGCTGCAGAATGGAACAGCCAAGAAATGATCCGTTTTTAGGGCAACTTACAATTCTCCAGGTCCTTGCTATCTGAAAGAATAAAATAGCTCAAAGAAAAACTACACACCAACAAAAAACCTAGTAAGCACAAAATGTAGGAGAGCAAAATCCTACACTGAGAGTTTTAAGCGAAAATTAATCAATACAGAGAAAAATGAGGAAAGCTGAATGAAGGATTCCATGGTTTAGGGGGACTTGTGCTCAAAACAGTATTAGTCAAAATGCTCTAAGACACAGGGAGTATTTCTGTAAGGCATTACTTACAGCAGATAGCAAGCAACCAAAAAAGTGGAAATCAGGGTCCATTAGTCATGGCAGGATAACCTGCATTATCCTCTTACAGAGGCATCACTAACAAGACCTGCTGCTGCTGCTGCTGCTAAGTCACACTCTGTGTGACCCCACAGATGGCAGCCCACCAGGCTCCCTTGTCCCTGGGATTCTCCAGGCAAAAACACTGGAGTGGGTTGCCATTTCCTTTTCCAATTCATGAAAGTGAAAAGTGAAAGTGAAGTCGCTCAGTCGTGTCAGACTCTTAGCGAACCCATGGACTGCAGCCTACCAGGCTCCTCTGTCCATGGGATTTTCCAGGCAAGAGAAGAAAAATGAAGGCTGAGAAAGAAAGGGAATGGTGTTTCTTTTACATGTAATTTCCAGCAAACTCTGATGAGTTGCAATCCTGAATGAGTTTTCCTCCCTCTCCTTCTTTCAATTTCATTTAGAAAAATCATCTAGGTTAGGTTCTTCAAGTGTGACTTTGTAACTAGCCTAATGTGGTCCCAAATTATCACCTTCAACATTCCTTGGAGGAAGCACCTGATTAAATACCCTCTGGTTAAGCAGATCAAGGTGGCTTTATGCCTATTCCAAGAACAAGAAGCTGTCAAGCTGACAAATTGGTATCTTTACCCTGTTGGATACCATCTCCTGTCAGGAGGGTTTCTTATTTCTTAAAACTTGCTTCTCCACTTTGGCAGCCTTCTAACAATCTATTTAAGGGTCTGGCTCCTAAAGCTTGTAAATTCTATTTTCCATTCTCCTATTTCTCTACAGATTACACCGTTGACCTCTGCTACTGATCTTGAAGGAAGTTATCTTTAAGCCATCTGCTGTGACCCTAGCACAGAATTAGAACTGCACTTCTACGAGAGCCAATTTCTAAAATACCTAAATCAGTTGCACGTTTTAAAACAACTCATAAAAAAGGATCACCACTACCATGGTGCTACTCTTTCCCCAACCCTTTGTCCAGAGTCAGAAAAAAAAGATGAAAGGCAGGAAGTAGCCTAACTATCAACAAGTGGTTCTCCTTTGAAGAAAGATAACAAAATACCGGAGTTAAAAGTATATTTGTAATTGCAAAGTTACTCTTCTTAAACAAATTCCAAGTACAATATCTGCCTTTGATCTTGGAAAAGTATTTTTCTCACTGTTCACAGCTGACACAGCTGATAGTTCAGTTAGGCACCCCAACTCCCAACTATGGGAAAAATGTTCCCTGAAATTCAATCATGTGAGTTATTAGCTTCTAGTTGTCAGCCTAGAAGTAGCTGCTTTTATGCTCTGCCACTGCTACTGCCTGTGAGAGTTCTGCCTGTTCTGATGATGTGACAAGCTGTCATAGTAACAGCATCCATCTGACCACCTGGCAGACCCTCAATTCCCTCTGTGTGATGCTGGACTGTTGTAGAGAGTCATTCAGCATCTCCTTGGACAAGGACCATTATCAGTGAAACGTATGTTGCAACTAAGAGAAAAAGTCTGAGGATCTTAAACCTAAACAGTCTAGTTTTCAGATTTTCAAATGAAATCTATTCTCAACCTTCTACATTTTCTATTTTGGCAAGAGTCTAATGGTAATATGTGGCTCCAATAATGCAACAAGTGTATTTTAAAACAATAAAAATATTCCTAGCATCCCTATGGTCCATTTTAAACAATTAGGGGACATAAATACCATACTATAGTATAATTTATTCAAAAATATTTTCTTTACTTCAACAGCTACTGGTTGTGGATCTTTTAATACAAGAAGGAAAGAGGAACATGCTAAAATTATGGGGTTAAGCTCTTATCTTTAGTAATTAATAGCCCTTAAAGTTCAGTTAGTAGAGAGAAACAGTAGTATCTAACTGAACCCTAAGGAAGATATGTATTCCTAGGTTAAAAGAACCCTTTACAACAATAGGACTTCAGAGGCAATGGTGAACATCTTTCATGGAGAAGAATTATGCTTTTAAAGTTCACACATACATGCGATGAGTACATGCACACACACACACACACACATATACATATACTCTGAAAGTGTACAACTGATAATACTGATAGATACTAGAGACTGCTATCTGAACTTGGATAGTAATGTATCCCATACTTTGGTTTCTTTGAACACGATCCCAAAGGCCAAAAGTCTCTAACTTTTGAGACTCATCTATAAAGTCAGCATTCAGTATATTGCTGACTGGTAGGCTGAACACTGAAGAACTGATGCTTTTGAATTGTGGTGCTGCAGAAGACTCTTGAGAGTCCCTTGGAGTGCAAGGAGATCAAACCAGTCAATCCTAAAGGAAATCAGTCCTGAATACTGACTGGAAGGGCTGATGCTGAAGCTGAAGCTCCAATACAATACTGATTCGAAGAGCTGACTCCCTGGAAAAGACCCAGAAGCTGGGAAAGATTGGGGGCAGGAGGAGAAGAGGGTGGCAGAGGATGAGATAGTTAGATAGCACCATCGACTCAGTGGACATGGATTTGAGCAAACTCTGGGAGATAGTGAGGGACAGGAGAGCCTGGTGTGCTGTGGACTATGTGGTCATAAAGAGTCAGACTTGACTTAGCAACTGAACAACAACAGTAAAGCTGATAGCTAAGCTTTGAAAGTAACATTAATCACCTAAGCATGGTGTAACTCACAGTCCCTGCAATAACACCCCAGGAAACAGAATTAAGCAACGATAATCAAGTGTCACTCTGCCGTCAGCATCGGGCAAATGTTGTCGTTAATAAATCCTTACAATATCCTAGCAAAATAGCTACTTTCTTTTGCCTGAAAAAGCAAACTGTGACTCCCATCCTTATCAAATGGCAGTGATTTTACAGATACACAGGGAATACATACAGAAAAGCATCGATTTCTACACTGTACAGCTCCACAGCCCATCAAATCGTGAATCCCACTGTCTTTCTGAAATACAAAGTAAAACACTAAGCAGAAAGAAAACCCTTAACAATAAAGGGCATAGGAATTAGATAATTAAATCAAGAAATTAAAAAAAAAAAAAACCCACCTTCACTTAAATGCATTTATAGTGACATACTCCATGATTTCAGTTTAGAAGAAAACAAACTGTAAAGATGTATCTATACCTACAAAAAACACTGGAAGGGGAAATATCAAATTGCCTTGTTCAAATGGATATGGAGTAGGATATGTACTGAGGGTGATTTCCATTTTTGTCTTCATGCTTTTCAGTGTTTTTGATATGTATTAAAAGCAAAAAAGAAAGTCAATAAAGTATTTTAAAATCAAATATTTTAAATGTAATTTAACAGAGAACAAAGTAGCAGGCTTCTGAGGTACAAAATCAATATACTGCAGTGGAAAGTCATTTTCTTTCTGATCCTGCCTATGACCATGTGACATCTTTTCACACTTGCTCAAAATTAACTGCTTCACTACATAATGACTGCAACTACAGCAATGGACCTTTTTGTAGGTAATTCAATTACTGTAGAAGATTTTACAGTTTGAATATTAAGAAGTGAAGCATACATTTGACTATATACAGAGAAATAAAGCAGATGCTCAACATACCATATGCGAATTAAGAGTGAATTTTAAAATTTCACTATTTATCTATCCCAGAGGCATCCTAACTTATTAGCCATTGCTCTGGGTCTAGCTGGGAGGGCAGTGTTCTGTCTCATTTCCAGGTAACATAAGGGATTTCCATACTGTGATCAAAGGCCAGAATTGGTTTGCTAGAATGCATTCCCTAAGCCCCACAGTATTTTATTCACAGCTCTACTGTGACATTATCAGCTTGGAGAGTAATCTTCGCATCTTCCACACTTGACTGACGTATCCAGGCAAGAATACTTAAGTGGGCTGCTATTTCCTCCTTCAGGGGAATCCTCTGGATATAGGGTTCAAACCCACATCTCTTGCACCTCCTAAGCACTGGCAGGTGAAT
This sequence comes from Bubalus kerabau, assembly GCF_029407905.1. Lineage (NCBI taxonomy): Eukaryota > Metazoa > Chordata > Mammalia > Artiodactyla > Bovidae > Bubalus > Bubalus kerabau. The sequence continues at coordinate 98,748,629 of NC_073625.1, read as the reverse complement.
TGTTTACTGCTGCACCACCTGGGAAGCCCCTGCGTAGGGGAAGCTCTAGTTAATGGAAAGCCAGCCCATTTATGTCACCCTCAACTCTGCTCTGCAAACAACTTTTCTCAGAACCAAACAGTCCCATGTGGCCAACGATCAAGTCTGGCCTTTTTGGCTGTACATTATCCGAAAATAGGGCTCCCTTGTCAGTGACTGACCGCCTTCTGGAAACAGTAACACTGAAGGGCAGGAAGTACCTGAAATCTTAAATTACACTCTGCTTTACACTTGTTCTCCCAGCCTTTCTTGATTCCTGGAACTCAGGTCTGACTCTCTTACTGATGCTGTTCATTGCTACCAGACTATCCACTTTAAATGCCTGCCCTGCATCAAAGCCCAGAAATTTTTATGAGCCTAAATTCTGGGTAATACACATCAAATTATTACCATGGCCTATACATTTGAAACAAGTTAAAAATTATGTATCTTTGTGTCATCGTCACAAAATATTTGCTATTAGCATATTTCTTGTCTACATTTTAGGATAATGAAAGTTCTGGGCTTCCGAGGTACTGTTAGTGGTAAAGAAACTGCCTGCCAGTGCAGGAGATGTAAGAGATGTGGGTTTGATCCCTGGGTCAAGAAGATCCTCTGGAAGAAGGCACAGCAACCACACCAGTATTCTTAGCTAGAGAATCCCATGAAGAGAGGAGCCCGGAGGGCTACAGCCCATAGGGTTGCAAAGAGTTGGAGTTGACTGAAGCGCTTAGCATGCACAATGTCCAATAATGAATTCAGTCAAGAAAATCTGATGATATTGATATCAATATTAAAGGAACCACATATATTTCTAGTCTTTTTTTTTTTTTTTTTAATGAAACCCTGTAATCAACTTCGAAAGAAACCCCAGACCACCCTGCCTAATTCCATTTTGCCTTTACCTAGTGCATCATGTGATTTGGCAGAAAGGTCAACAGTGTGGATGCTTATTTTTTCCTGGATTCATAAACCTGGATCAACAAATAATTAACTCTGTTACCTGGTTCAAGTAACCTCTCTATGCCTTAACATCCTCATCTACAAAAAGGGGAACAACAGTCCTACCACACTGTGAGGATTAAACAAATATGTTTGTATGTGTTTGTGTATAAACTACTTAAGAGTTTTGCCTTAAATAAGTGTATATGTATGAACCTTGCATAGAGTAAGTATATATGAGAATTTGCTATTATTATTATATCATCATCACTATAATTAATCACAGAATATAAACGTTCAAATCATCTTTATTTCATTAACCTCATATAGTCATAACACCTTGACTATTTAACTTATATGCAGAGTACATCATGTGGAATGCCAGGCTGGATGAAGCACAAGCTGGTATCAAGATTGCCGGGAGAAATATCAATAACCTCAGATATGCAGATGACATCACCCTTACGGCAAAGAGCGGGAAAGAACTAAAGAGGCTCTTAATAAAAGTGAAAGAGGAAAGTGAAAAAGTTGGCTTAAAACTCAACATTCAGAAAAGTAAGATCATGGCATCTGGTCTCATCACTTCATGGCAAATAGATGAGGAAACAATGGAAACAGTGAGAGACTATTTTTTTTTTTGGCTCCAAAATCACTGCAGATGGTGACAGCAGCCATGAAATTAAAAGATGTTTACTCCTTGGAAGGAAAGTTATGATCAACCTAGACAGCATATTGAAAAGCAGAGACATTACTTTGCCAACAAAGGTCCATCTAATCAAGGCTATGGTTTTTCCAGTAGTCATATATGGATGTGAAAGAGGGACTAGAAAGAAAGCTGAGCACCGAACAATTCATGCTTTTGAACTGTGGTGTTGGAGAAGACCCTTGAGAGTCCCTTGGACTGCAAGGAGATCCAACCAGTCAATCCTAAAGGAAACAGGTCCTGAATATTCATTGGAAGGACTGATGTTGAAGCTGAAACTCCAATACTTTGGCCACCTGATGCGAAGAACTGACTCATTTGAAAAGACCCTGATGCTGGGAAAGATTCGGAGAAGGCAATGGCAACCCACTCCAGTACTCTTGCCTGGAAAAATCCCATGGATGGAGGAGCCTGGTAGGCTACAGTCCATGGGATCCCGAAGAGTCGGACACGACTGAGCGACTTCACTTTCACTTTTCACTTTCATGCACTGGAGAAGGAAATGGCAACCCACTCCACTACTCTTGCCTGGAGAATCCCAGGGACGGGGGAGCCTGGTGGGCTGCCATCTATGGAGTCGCACAGAGTTGGACACGACTGAAGCGACTTAGCAGCAGCAGCTGGGAAAGATGGAAGGCGGGAGAAGAAGGGGCCGACAAAGGATGAGATGCTTGGATGGCATCACTGACTCGATGGACATGAGTTTGAATAAGCTCCAGGAGTTGGTGATGGACAAGGAATCCTGGCGTGCTGCAGTCCATGGGGTTGCAAAGAGTCGCACGACTGAGCAACTGAACTGACTGAACCAATTTATTCAATATTGAGAACTTATCAATAGATGCTGTGCTAGGCTGACTCATGCTGCTTTAATCTTGTGCCCTTATTAGTAAATATTTTAAGTAAAGGAATCCCTCTGCATTTCAAAATTCCATGGGTAGAAAAATCCGGGGGAAAACAAAAATATAAGCAGTGGGAGGTCAGTTTAAAAGGAGTAATATGAAAATTATTTTATTGACATGAAGAGCTAAGAGATAAACTGTTCAATGAAAAAAGAAGGAACAGGTTCATAAGATAAGAAGATTGTAATTTATTTTATAAAAATATGACTTAATATATATGGTTATATATGTATAGACCAAAAAAAAAGGATCCTGGAAAAATAAACACTAAATTGTTCACAATATTATCTCTATATAACAGGACTGAGTTTTTCTTCCTTTGTTAAATTTTTGCCACTTAAAAATAATGCAAAAACCAAAAGTAAAAAAACATGGGGTATCCTGTAAGCTTTCATAAAGAATAAGCTTTTAAAAATACTCATTGGCTAAACAGAGATTAATCAGATCATTCATAAATTTGTATGCAAAATGCAGAATAGGATTATTAGTATATTTATAATTAACTATTTGAAAACTAAACTCAAATATTACATATTTTCCACAGGATCAGTCCAGTGCTTCTTAGAACCTTATCTTAAAAAGAACTTTGGAACCATACCAGATATATAATTTGAATCTGTTTTAAGCACAATGTCCTACATCTGGCAAAAAACATACAATATTTTCTAAAAGATGGCTATTCTAACAGAGGACCACTTTTTTCTATTTTTTTTTAATAAAATTAAGAACTTAATATGCTTAGGAAAGCAGTCTTCCCCCTTTTACTAGTACAGGATACCAAAGTCATGTGTTTGAGAACATGTCAGGGATGATGCAGAAACTTTACTTACAATGAGTTGGCAACAAGACAAAATCACTGATAAAGCTTTTCACTTTAGAATTATTTTAAAGTTCTTCTGAGTCCAGATATTCATATCCAGCCTTTAGAGAAAGATACTTTCTGTTTCAATTATACCCTCTAGTCAAGAGAGCTGCAGGGCTGATTCTTAACACAAATAGAAAGTGCCATCTAGTGGATGTTTTTATCAAGAGTCTCTGCTTACACTTACATGCTGTGAAGTAATCTTCAGAAAAGCTACTTGGGTGGTCAGAAGGTACAAACTTCCAGTTATAAAATAAGTAAGTCCTGGGGATATAATGTACAGCCTGGTAACTATAGTTAATAATACTAAATTACATATTTAAAAGTTTCTAAGAGAGTAGGTCTTAAAAGTTCTCATCACAAGAATACTATGTGTGGCAATGAATGTTAACTAGACTTATTGCGGTAAGCATTTTACTATACATATATACACACACACATATACTGAATCATTATGTTGTACACATGAAACTAATATAATGTTATATCTCAACAAAAATAGCTACACTATGAGGAAATTGCTATCCCTTACAGAACTTCCTCACCAGTTACTGAACTGAGCTGGTTTATAACGTATCATTTTTTAAAAAACACAACTCTGCCTGATAATATTGATTATATATCTCAAGATGAACCTCTGCCATCGCCACAGAGAAAAAAAAGTCCAGTTATCTTCTAAGTGTTCCAGGATCTATTAACGATACCATACATAAGCTAGAAAGGAGATCCAATTTAATATTATTTTATCATTCATTTCAGTTGATAATAATAAAATATTAGCATTACTAATATTACTATAACTTCTGCTCTATACTATATGAAAACAAATTCACTTGGTCTAAATAAGCTATATCTGGTATTTAGAAATCAGCAGCGTTTCCAGCAAAGCATCTGTACAAGCTGCAGAGACCCTTGTTTGCCATCAGCGATGGCAGCAACACAAGTTATCACCAATTAAAATGAAATTAATGAAAAGAATTAAAGTGAAATAAATACACAATAGAAGTAAAGTAAAAGGCTGAGGTATCTAAGTGTTTACAGTTTTAGTATGTGATAATTCAGATGAAAGTTTAGGGCTAGACTTACACAGATGAAATCCACTTATTTAAAATATCCATGAAAATAATCTATCTAAATTTTCCTATAGACTCAATATTTTGCCTTCAGAAGCAGTCTATAAATATTTTTAAAAGCTTCTAATTGTCTAAATATTTTCAGATTCCCATACTGTAAAACAGAAATGATCAATTTATTTGGAGACCATTATACTCACTGATGAAATGGAAAGCTCTGACTCAAAAAAGAGTTATTCACAACCAGTTATAACTAACATCTTCAGGAAATTTTTGCATGTTTTACTATTGTTCCTGGGTATCATATTTATGGGATAATTTACAGGATAATTTCTGTCTAAGGAGTTACTCTTCTAAAAATGAGATGCTTTATTTTATACAATGACAGGGACTTCAAATTCAGATCAAACCTGGGAGGTCACTACATCCTCCAATCTACAGATGAGGAAAACCAAGATCCACAAAGGTCAAAGGCTAGCTCAAGTTCACTGAATGAATTAATGGTAGAGTGAGGATCCAGCCCTCTTAATCAGAAAATTAGAACCCTTTCCACTATAACGCTCAGACGGTAAAGCATCTGCCTATAATGCAGGAGACCCTGGTTCGATCCCTGGGTGGAGAAGATGCCCTGGAGAAGAAACAGCAACTTACTCCAGTATTCTTGCCTAGGAAATCCCATGGACAGAGGAGCCTGGCAGGCTACAGTCCATGAGGTCATAAAGAGTTGGACACGACTGAGCGACTAACACTTCTTCACTGCTTCTTCCACTATATTGCACTGCCTTTTTATTTTTCTTCAAACAGAAATGGAGTGTTTCCATTAAATTCTTAAGTACTACAGTTTCATTTTCAGTCTAAAAGGTCCACATGGTAACTGCTGCTGAGATGTGCATGTAGGGCAAAGAGGAGTGTTGAAACTGTGTTTCTTCAGTATCATCAAAGAAAATACAGTGGGGTCGGTGCAATGCAGCTTCTATGGAGAGATTTACATCAGCAATTTCGAGGAGGGGATCAAGAGAAGAGGGAACAGACCCAGCAGTTACTGAAGTGGGAGCCATTACTGTTTACTGAGAAGGTAGAGGAGCTGTTTCTTGCTCCTACCAGCATGGTCCTTAAGCATTCGACAGCTAGGGAGACACGATCTCTTCAACAGGTGCTCCAAAGTGAGATCCGGGAGTCCCCGGGATAAACAGAAGTACAGGGGCTAACTTAGTTAAGAAAAGTTCCAATTCCTCTCAAAACTGTCATTTTTACCTCTCATATCTCAAAGAGTAAGCATATACACACCACACAATCTTTCAGCTCTGAATCAGTTGCAATTTCCAGAATCTGAATGAAACTTTTATCTGCGGTCTTTCTGTCATATTTGGAGCAATTGCTGCTTCTGACTTTTAATCTACGGTTAAGAATGTCCTTTTTTTTTTTTTACTACTTTGCTATTTACCTTACTATGCATAGGGCCATATTTCTGACGCAGTAAACACACAGTAAGTGAAAGTCTGAAATCGTGGACACAAATACTGAGTCTAAGTGGGAGCATGCCTCGGCTAAGTCACCTAACCTCTGAATCTCCATCGTCTCCATCTGGCTCCGAAGAGGCCTGTCTAGCTCTAAAATTTTTCTAAGGCTCTATTTCTTGAAAACATTCTACAATAGACTTCAACACAACAAAACCTATCCGGCCTGTCTTTCACATTGCATCTTCAGCAAAGGCGTTCAACAGAAGTCTGTGGAGTGTAGTGATAGGACCAGATCTTTTTAAAAGAGGTTCTTTGTAGTTTACAAGTGAATTGCTTTTGAGAAAGTCTCTGTGGACATCTTACTTTGGCTCCTCCTCTATACAAACTGCTGTGGGAGCCTAAGAAAAGCAGCTTTCAAATGTGCAAGTGCATAGATTTGGTGTTGCTGCCGCCAGGCTGCCACGGCGGCTGCCAGGGGACCGGAGTGAGTCAAAGCAATTCTACACAGTGCAGGCCTCAAGGTCTTCCCTTTACTTGGCAGCTATACACTGGGATCAGTCATCCAGCTAAATGTCAAGTGTCCCAAAGTCATTACTGGTGCAACGGTTCCAGTCTGAAACTTGCAAAATGATATAACTTTCAAATCATTACAAAGGAGATCTTTTTATGTTAACATTGTAAATGTGGACTAATTTGTGAAAAATTAAAAGGGTAATGAGACCATGACTCAGGAATTACACAATGTAACTGTTTAGAAAAACATTCACATGCACCTTTTCTGGATCAAAGGCATTACTGGTACTTATTAAAAGAATCAAATAGAATCAACAGGAACTATTTTTAAGGCTACTTACATAGTCTGAGAATTCGCAAAGATATTTACATCTGAATGCCTCATTTTTGGGCTCCTGTAACACTTGTTTTCAACTTTTAAGGCAATTACATATGATTTACTTACAGGCTTTTTTCCCTTGAAAAATGTATCTTCATAAGTATTATTAAAGGTTTTGTTCAAAATACATCACATGTAAGCTTGAATACATTTTATTTTTCAAAAAGGAGAAGAATTAACTTTACTTTTGTGGTCACACCCCTCTGTAAAAAGCAGTTTATTTCTGCCTCTAGCATAAATGAAATATTTGAGGACTGTCACTGAAGACAGGTGCTTCTGCACAGACACTGTTCTGTTACTCTTTTAGATGAAAAGAAACTATCAGATTATAAAAAGGTGCATATTTGGGTATCAGGAAATGTATTTTATCAAATAGGCTTCTTGATTTTGAAAATAATTCTGCATATAATATGTAACACTAATTTTTCCAACAGTTTATAGCAGACCAACATTTCAGTATTTCTAAGAAAAAAATTTGAATTTTTTTTTTTAGGTCTTACTAATAATTTGTTCTCTTATCAACAGCAATTTGTAAAAAGGAAAATTTTATTGTGAAGAAGACACATTTTGATCTAAAATGGCATTATTTTTATTCTCCAAGAGCCTGACAATTTTTAAACTTTTGGCTATGCTTGTAGCTTTGTGGGGAGATTATATTACCCAGACAAAGAGTAAATGAATAATACAACTCTTATGCTTTGGAGGGGTGGGGTGTGGTGTGGGTGGTTAACGAAGCTAATACCCCAGGGGTTTAAAAGAATACAGAATAAAGGTTTAGTATAAACAGATTTTAAATGACCATTTTATCAGAAATTGAACTTTTTGACACAGAACATAAAAATTCTCTAGCTTACTTATTTGTTGGAATCAAACAAGTCTCACTGTCACTGCATCCCACATAAAGCTGTGTTACTATGCAACTCCTTGCATCACTTCTAGAAGGAATGTTTTCTCTACCAACTTATTCTCTTTTCTTCCTCATCAAAATTCTGCTAAAACATCATAAATGTGGAAGTCCTCCTCTTATTAACCTCAATAACTTGATTTAGTAATACTCATATTTATTTTGAACTTCCACTTTATTCTCATTCAAAATCACAGATTTATAGAGTTAGAACAAACTTTAAAGATCCAGTTTAAACGTCTCATTGAAAGAATAGGAAATTCAGGTCCAAATGAAGAAATCTGCTCAGGAACTTGCACAAGGTGTAACAAAGTCATTCCTGGGGTTAATTTTTCATTCTAGATTGAGAAAGTCTAAAAGTTAACATTTAATAATAACTAAAGTTTATTCATTTAATATTTTTTAAAACAAGAAAGCAAATCACTGACACTTTCAAAGTGTAAAAGTTTCATTAAAATTCATGTCATTAAATTTGCTTCATCAAAAAGACCAGTAGTCACTCAACATTCAAAACAAATATACTGAGAATCCATTGCTTTGCCAAGCACCTTGGGGAAAAAGACAAATCAATATGTAAGAACTAAGAAGGAATTCAGACCTATGAGAAAATTCATTATAAGATCATTATACTATCCTAGAAAGGTTTAATCAACTCAACATATCATATTCCAATAGACTACAGAACCAAGTTTAAAAAAAATAAAACAATAGTCTATATTCTTCATCTGTTGCAGGTACTTTTTTATACTGGCCCCTACTTCAACTTCTAAATAATTTACACCTTACACTGAGGGTGTATCCTGTATCTCAAGAAACTAGTAACAGTACAGCATATCACAAATACAAAAACACAGCAAGCATTCCATAAAGTTTCTACCTGAACTACAAAACATTTTCAGCCTAGGTTCTTTCCACAAAATGCCACATTCAACGAAGCTTGAAAACTTCAGTCATGTAATCCTAGATCTTCTTTAACTTAAAATATCATTTTGCATCACATGTCTCTATAAAGTAGCTAGCACTTGTCTACTAACTAATAGGTCAAAATGGCTGTCTGGGGAGGACTTACAAATAGCTGTGAAAAGAAGAGAAGCAAAAAGCAAAGGAGAAAAGGAAAGATATAAGCATCTGAAAGCAGAGTTCCAAAGAATAGCAAGGAGAGATAAGAAAGCCTTCCTCAGAGAACAATGCAAAGAAATAGAGGAAAACAACAGAATGGGAAAGACTAGAGATCTCTTCAAGAAACTTAGAGATACTAAGGGAACATTTCATGCAAAGATGGGCTCGATAAAGGACAGAAATGGTATGGACCTAAAAGAAGCAGAAGATACTAAGCAGAGGTGGCAAGAATACACAGAAGAACTGTACAAAAAAGAACTTCAGGACCCAGATAATCACGATTGTGTGATCACTCACCTAGAGCCAGACTTCCTGGAATGTGAAGTCAAGTGGGCCTTAGAAAGCATCACTATGAACAAAGCTAGTGGAGGTGATGGAATTCCAGTTGAGCTATTTCAAATCCTGGAAGATGATGCTGTGAAAATGCTGCACTCAATATGCCAGCAAATTTGGAAAACTAAGCAGTGGCCACAGGACTGGAAACGGTCAGTTTTCATTCCAATCCCAAAGAAAGCCAATGCCGAAGAATGCTCAAACTACCGCACAATTGCACTCATCTCACACACTAGTAAAGTAATGCTCAAAATTCTCCAAGCCAGGCTTCAGCAATACGTGAACCGTGAACTTCCCAGATGTTCAAGCTGGTTTTAGAAAAGGCAGAGGAACCAGAGAGCAAATTGCCAACATCCGCTGGATCATGGAAAAAGCAAGAGAGTTCCAGAAAAAACATCTATTTCTGCTTTGACTATGCCAAAGCCTTTGACTGTGTGGATCACAATAAACTGTGGAAAATTCTGAAAGAGATGGGAATATCAGACCACCTGACCTGCCTCTTGAGAAACCTATATGCAGGTCAGGAAGCAACAGTTAGAACTGGACATGGAACAACAGACTGGTTCCAAATAGGAAAAGGAGTACGTCAAGGCTGTATATTGTCACCCGGCTTATTTAACTTCTATGCAGAGTACATCATGAGAAACACTGGACTGGAAGAAACACAAGCTGGAATCAAGATTGCTGGGAGAAATATCAATAACCTCAGATATGCAGATGACACCACCCTTATGGCAGAAAGTGAAGAGGAACTCAAAAGCCTCTTAATGAAAGTGAAAGTGGAGAGTGAAAAAGTTGGCTTAAAGCTCAACATTCAGAAAACGAAGATCACGGCATCTGGTCCCATCACTTCATGGGAAATAGATGGGGAAACAGTGGAAACAGTGTCAGACTTTATTTTTGGGGGCTCCAAAATCACTGCAGATGGTGACTGCAGCCATGAAATTAAAATATGCTTACTCCTTGGAAGGAAAGTTATGACCAACCTAGATAGCATATTCAAAAGCAGAGACATTACTTTGCCAACAAAGGTCCGTCTAGTCAAGGCTATGGTTTTCCCAGTTATCATGTATGGATGTGAAAGTTGGACTGTGAAGAAGGCTGAGTGCCAAAGACTTGATGCTTTTGAACTGTGGTGTTGGAGAAGACTCTTGAGAGTCCCTTGCAAGGAGATCCAACCAGTCCATTCTGAAGGAGATCAGTCCTGGGTGTTCATTGGAAGGACTGATGCTAAAGCTGAAACTCTTAATACTTTGGCCACCTCATGTGAAGAGTTGACTCACTGGAAGACTCTGATGCTGGGAGGGATTGGTGGCAGGAAGAGAAGGGGATGACAGAGGATGAGATGGCTGGATGACATCACTGACTCGATGGACATGAGTTTGGGTGAAGTCTGGGAGTTGGTGACGGACAGGGAGGCTTGGCGTGCTGCAATTCATGGGGTCACAAAGCGTCGGACACGACTGAGCGACTGAACTGAACTGAACTGAATAGGTCAAATCTTCCCAATACTTACTTTTCAAATTGCAGCCCCAGAATAAGAACAATCTTTCTCAAAGAACCTGAGCGAAGAATTATGTAAGAAAACATAAAATACTTAGTGCACTTATTCTACACTTGGGGAGCTAAGGTGAAGAGATCCTTAAGGTTTCACATAAGTGACTCTAAAATATCTGCTCTACTTCTCAATTCAACATTCCAGACATAAAATTAATTTCATCTAAAAGTAATCAGGCAGGAGGCTGCATTTCCGATTTGCCAAGTTTTAATTATGAGTTTTGTCAATGGTCATAATTTGGTGTTTAGGACTTTTCTCAACCATTATTAATTTTTCAGTACCCATCAGGGATGAAGTCACATGTGAAAACTTCTCAAGGTATATGATTTTCATGAAAACAGTCTCAAAAACAAAAACAACAAAACAGAATACTAAAAGTAACCTGGATTTCTAACTAAAATACAATTTATTCTTTTAATATACTTGTCCACGGTGAATATTTAGTCATGCCAGAGACTTATCAACACTCTCTTTCTCCCTAAATATTTACAGCAACAGTCTCTCAAGGAGACAATCAGTTTGCAGTCCTACATGTATCTAATAAAATGTGTGAATAGTTTTATATCACTGTACTCAACTTTACAGTTCCTAAAAGTCTTTTGGGACATCATTCTCAACATGCTTCTGGCTTTGTCCATTTAATTCTTTGGATTGATTTTCTTCAGTGAACTAAAGCATTCATCACTTCTTACCAAATAGCACACACATAAAATTACAATTTTTTTTTTCCATTTTGTGAAGAGTATTGAGATACATCCCTTGTCACGTCAATCTTGAGGTGATGACTCAATGTTTTCCTTTGAGGATTCAGGAGAAAAACAGGAAGCACATTATCACTTAAGATTAGTTATTAACAGCCGCATTGGTGTTTAGGCTCAAATCTGTCTAAATTTCAACATAAGATTGCACTATATATGAACTCAAGACTTCAAGTTACAGACAGAAGTTCTTACTACAGCAGCCAAAACCTAATCTGAAAGCTTATTTTTATTTCCTTACACTACTCAAATCAAATAACTTTTGTTGGGCAACTGCAGACAGTCAGATGAGTCAATGAACATATTTCAGACAGCTGCTTCTTGTTTGTGAAACTGAAAATGTTTTTGCTGAAGGAAATGCAGGTTATACAAAGAGAAATAAAAATTAAGATTAAAAAGAAAGGCCTCCACTTGGCACAGTTGGAGGATGAAACAGAAAAATCTCATTTATACATATGTAAATACATATGTAAATCTCATTTAACCAGGAAGCAACTAACCAAAATTCCTCCATTAACCGTGTGTGTGTGTGTGTTGGTGGGAGAGGGGGTGTCAGGAGGAACTTGTTTTAGAAAAAGTCACAAATTATAAAAACAAGCTACTTTGTTTAAATGACTTCAAAAAACAAAAACAAAAAAAACCACAACAACCTTCCAGAATATTTTAGGCAGGAGGTGAAGAGTTTGTTAGTGTTGCTGCTGCTGCTAAATCGCTTGCTTCAGTCGTGTCCGACTCTGTGCAACCCCATAGACGGCCTCCTACCAGGCTCCTCTGTCCCTGGGATTCTCCAGGCAAGAACACTGGAGTGGGTTGCCATTTCCTTCTCCAAAGCATGAAAGTGAAAAGTGAAAGTGAAGTCGCTCAGGCATGTCCGACTCTTAGAGACCCCATGGACTGCAGCCCACCAGGCTCCTCCGTCCATGGGATTTTCCAAGCAACAGTACTGGAGTGGGGTGCCATTTGTGGCCAATTCATTGGATGTCTGTATCTTCTTCAAATTTCCCACCTCTTCTATATACTGTGTGTTTTTTAAGCAGTAAAATAAGTGTTAATCATTAGAGTGATGACCCCAAGATCATTTTCCTTTAAAAAAAAAAAAAAAGTTTCACTAATTATTGCTAAGAAATTCAGTTGTATACTAACATTTCTAGATTGATTTACAAACTTTTCTAGCTACTTTCAATCAGTAAGAAAAATTAACCAAAACATTCTTTTCTAAACAACTATTCCGGTTTATGCTATAATTGTATTCTAGGAAACTGGGACACTCATTTCATTTGCTATATACCAAAATTACTACTTGGTAGGAAATATCTCTTCATATTTATTCTAAAGTAATATAAAATATCATTGACCACAATTCTGTCAATTGATATTATCCTCTAAATTATCAGAAAGGAGCCATTTTCCCAAATGCTGTGATTGAGAAATAGCTAAATCTAACATATAACATCTTTATCAAACTCAAACTCAGGTGTACTGACAAACATATGATTAATAAGAATATGCACGAATATCATCCTAATTTGGATCCATTTAATAATTCCTAAGAAAAGAGTCTATGACAAATCAAATCAGAAATAAAAAGTTCATCTGTTCTCAATTTCATGCTTCATGAGTCAGAGCAAAGTAGGAAAGGCTGGACTTGGCATTCAGATATGCCAAGCCAATTTCATAGGCTATGAAATTTTACCACTATTAGTTATCAAATTCAAGGTCTTCTCTGTTCACTCATCTATAAAAGTAGGCTGGTATTTTCTTCATAGGATGGTAAGAATGCAAACAGATGATATGTAAAATCCCTTCTAGAATGTCTCACATATGTTGACTTATATATTTCCTTTAAAAAAAAGCATGAATGAATGTATTTTTTCTACAAGTTCTTTGGCACCACCTCACCCCAAGAGATGCTTACAGTAACTTCTAAATGATCATCTCCATTTCCAAACTAATCTCTATCAGTGATTTATTCAGAGTGGAACTTGAAGCCTTTCATTCTGTGAATTCAAACTCCTCAGAGGCACTTCTCAGTCTAGTTTCAGAATTGAATTCCTCAGACAGGCATTCCACACCTTTTGTGTGCCCTCCCTGCCTCATTCCTAATGCTCCCTAGTTCTCCCCACAAAACACATAAAACCTGGCCCTAAACTTCCACTGACTTTCTCTATATCCAATATCCCAGAAGATACACTCAAGCCCCGGCTTCCTGCATTTGAGTACTTCCTTTCCTTCTTTCATTTGCTCAGGGATCCCTTATTTTAAACTGCTCCTTTTGTCGTCCTCTCTATGCAGGTGAAAATAACATTCTCTTCCTCCAAATTTCTTAATTCCCTACAACATGAGCCAACATCCTTGTGACCTTCTGTTACTGTCTTGAATGATTATTTAAATCTGTCACTCAGCCTCTTATCGTTTTTACCTTCACTACAGACATCCACGGCACCATCATCAGCCTGTTAACCACTGATGGTGAGTCTTACACAGAAAGTCCCTCGCTGAAAAAGATAGGCTTAAATCCTGTAAGTTAAACTTCCTCAGGTTCATCTTCTCCATAACTGTTAAGTCACCAGAAAAATGCAAAGGACTAAACAGGAGAACACAGTCCCATCACAATTTCACTCATCCTTACTATAATAAATACAAAGAGTAAAAGAGCCAGAACATCTCAATGAAAACTGTCTTGGAAATTATTTAAATGCAAATGATTTTAAACAGATGACCAAAAAAAGAAAAATCTCTGGTATGTTTTTTAAAGTTTGAAGGAAAGAAACAATCCTTGAATAAGTTCCAGTAAGAGCTGAAGAAAAGCTGTGTTGATGAGCTTTAATCCTGACAGAACAGCTGACTGGATGATTCCATTCAGTGAAAATCACACTGGCTCACTCTTGCGCTGGCACTGAGATCTAGATGTTCTCTGACTCACGTGTTCCTGAGCACCAATTTCCCGAGGTCCAGAGTGGTTCTGCACAGTTGAAAGATACTAACTGATGAATATACAAATCCTGTGTTTACAGGGCAGCTTGAAACTCACAGAAAGTAACACTGCCATCTACCCAGTGTAGGGCTTCCCTGGTGGCTCAATGGTAAAGAATCTGCCTGCAATTCAGGAGATGCAGGTTCGATCCCTGGGTTGGGAAGATCTTCTGGAGATGGAAATGGCAATTCACTCTAGTATTACTGACTGGTGAATCCCATGGACAGAGGAGCCTGGCAGGCTACAGTCCATAGGACTGCAAAAGAGTCAGACACAAGTTAAGAAACTAAACACCACCCAGGGTATGGGCTAAGTAACAGCAAATAACTATAAATGGATGAAAACAGCAGCCAAGATTCCTCTAAGCTCAAAATAGACCTTACATTTTGCTGTACAGCAGAAACTATAAACAACACTTTAAAGCTAATATACTCCAAAAAATCACACACACACAATAAACCTTATAACCTAAGGGCAATGATGCCATCATTCAAATGAGACACGGTGCTTGGCTAGCACAGGAAAAGGGAGTAAGGTATCCACTGCTAAGCTGCTAAGTCATGTGTGTGCAACCCCATAGATGGCAGCCCACCAGGCTCTTCCATCCCTGGGATTCTCCAGGCAAGAATACTGGAGTGGGCCCACTGGGGAATCACAAAAGCGATGTACAGAATCTAAGAAAGATTTTTGTGCGAGAAACAGTTTGGCACCAATACAGAAGTATATTATATTTAGTGATCTTTAACAACATGATGATGCCTAGGGGAGCTTCCTGGGAGTCCCGAGCCCTCAAAACAATTATCAATATTAAGGTGCTGCTGCTCTACTTTCTGTTCTATTGATTAAACAAAAAAAGACTCAGTGATGTATTTTTCGAATTTAGTAACACCCAGTGTTCTAGAAATGTGGATTCTGCAACTAAGATAATGAATGGAAATTAACTTCAGGAAAACAGATTCATTTCTCATTTTGTCCCCCCAAATTACAGACCCATTGAACATTTCACTGTTTTTTTACCTGGATATAAACTCCCACACAAAATATTGCTATTCCAGCAACACCTAAATTTAAATGTAGTCATTGAATTTAAAACTATTTTAATAAGATGCTTTTTAGTAATATAGATAAATCTGTATTTTGTATAATTATATGAGTAATTACATAAAGCTCTAAGTTGAGCTTACTTTGATATGTATTACTAAATTTGCTGTATGATAGATATAAAATGAGTAAAAATACAGTTTAAAATTTATTTAATTAAGCATTTAAAAATTCTTCTTCCAAGACCATTCAGTCTGAAATCTGTACTAAATACATTTCCTAGTTTCCACCAAAGGAAAATTCTGTATCATTTGTTTATATACATTTATAAATTTTCTACAGTATTTAAATATGATCCACCTTTCCAACTTATTAACACACCAGTATATATTTTTAATATTTGCTGCAATGTAATTAATCACTATAGAATGTATAGTTCTCAAAAGACATTAAAAGACTAAATGAGTGCTGTAGGTTTTCAGAAGCACTTTCAAGCCTGTCTATATTAATAAGATATCCTAAGTGAATTAGTATTACAAAAGAAACATCACTAAGTTAAAATATTAATGTGAATACTTAATAGGTCAAGCCTTTTACATTAATCTGAGACAATATAAGAGTGGTTAGAGTAAGCATTCTCCTATCAGTGAAGTTTTCATGTCAGATAATTTCTCCCATTTTCCCCTTATAAAAGCACAAAAGGATGTTTCTCTCCTTGTATTTCTGAGGAATAAAAAGTAATCTGTTCTTCCAGAGATAGGATGGTAGTCACCCTTCCTTCCAGAATAGAGTATTTGGCATAATATGTTTTTGTAGAGTTTTGTTAAGTAAGCAGTTAGGAGGGGTGACTTATCACAGGTAGCATGGTTTCTGGCTCCTCCTGGCAGGGATGTATGCCCATGCAAAGTCATGCCCAACTCTTTGAGACCCTATGGGCTGTAGCCCCCCAGGCTCCCCTGTCCATGGGATTCTCCAGGCAAGAATACTGGAGTGGGTTGCCATTTCCTCCTCCAGGGGATCTTCCCAACCTAGGGATCAAATCCATGTCTTTTAGGTCTCCTGCATTGGCAGACAGGTTCTTTACCACTAGCGCTACCTGGGAAATCTCCAGTGTTGTATATGTGTTGAGGCTGGAGGTAAGACTGAAAGTTAACTACTTTGATCAATGTCTTTAAATGAGTTTTTAACATAAAAAAAAAAGATTATTTATTTATTCGATTTAGAATTAAGTTAATGTTATTAAAAATAAATCCTCATTTAAAAATCTTTTCCCTCTTTCATTTTTTTAGTTAGAAAACTTTTCTCTTGCCTAACTCTCTTCTTAGCCTAAAATCTGCCTGACTCACATGAGATTTTTCACAAAGCAGATCTGTAAAATCATGACAAGATTAGATTTTTTACAAGATCAAAGTCTCCTTAGCCTTGATTAATGGTCAAATGGCTCTCTGGCCAAGATCCTCTGGAGTGACTGGGCAGCATTTACAATTCACAGAAAGTTAAGACAGTTTGTGCCCGTTGCCCCATGTAGTCTGCTCTCTGCCTCTGATCCATGCAGTTCAGTGGTACTCACAAAACGGAACTCTGGACAACTAACAGATGCAGGAAACAGCAATCATGTGAAAATCTGAAGAGTCAGATAATTCCTTAAAAGGGGTCTGAGCACAAATCCATCTTAGAGTGAGAGTCCCTTCAACAACTATGGGAAGATGGACCAAAGGCAACGAGGGAGGGACTCCAGGTCTCACTCCCATTAACTTTGGGTTGAGAAGTTCCTAGCAAAGAAACCACGGGAGAAAGGAACAGGCAACTAGCCGCCAATATCAGGTGAATACAGGTCCATCGACATCAAGGAAGGATCCGACAGTTAAAACCAACACTGACTCAAAGATGGCAGCTGGCGTATGAGAAAACACATGAGGTTAAATTGTAATATCAAGTAACAGAAGATACGAGAGGACACTCTGCTCAGTCACAGCTATGGGGCTAGGGGAAGAGGAGGAGAAGCAAGAGGCCAGGACTCAAAGCTTTGCACTGAACACCTGGGCTGTCTGGTAAAAGAAAGTGGGAAGCCAAAGGCATTCATTACACTTTCTAAAAGAAAGATAAATGTAATCTTTCTCTGGGACAAATCAAACCAAACAACAAGGAGGGAAGTTTGATGTATGCTCCACTTGCTATGGTTACCAGAGACAGTAACCGGCAGGTTGCTGTACACAGGTGAGTCTAATGCCTGGTAAGGTAGGTGGATTCAGGCTTTGGTAGTGGTGTCCAGAAATCCCAAGAGAAACTATCAATGTATTTCATTTCAGTTGGAGACAGAATACAAAAAGTTTGGAGAGAAAAAAAAAAAAAGTTTGGAGTCAAAAGGATTCTTACAGATCACTGTTCTACCACTCTCATTTTGCAAAAACAGAAAAACAGAGTGAAGCTCAAGAAGAAATGACTACTTATGGTTTACAAAGCTATCCATATGCAGAACTGTTGACAGTATGCATGATTTTTGCCTGTTGCTTTTAGGGTAATTATTACTGCTGAGCAGAGAAAAGGCATTTCAGTCCTTACTTCATTTACATTTTTCCTTTCTTCATTCAATAAACATCTGTTGAATAACAAGAACTAGGCACTAGACTGGAACCTGGGAATCTGCCCTGGAAAACCTTGGGAAATAAATGTAGCAGATCACAGTACCAAGCTTGACAACAGGCAAAACAGTGAAGTCAGTCAAACTAAAATCATGGACCACCAAGCACAAAATTAGGAGGAACTATGATATGAAAATTGGAATGGACTGTGCAAGTATAATCAGATACCAAAAGAACCAATGGCTGAGAACTACAGAAGTAGGTAAAGGAGAGAAAGAGGGAAAGATTAGCAAATGCAAGTTGTCTCTTACTCAAGCTTTTGGGACTTTTGCAACACAGAACAAATCACAGGTTGTGAACAGTCCTCCATGGGTCATTCTTGTTCTATCTCAACTCAAATTAAGGAAAAAATAATCAGTAAAAGATGTGTACATTTCCCTGCTGAAGCTATTTTTAAAAATTTTTGTCAGGAATAGCTGGTAATTTTCATCTAATATAAAAGAACATTACATTATTTTGACATAGCTTTCCTAGGAGAAAGAACTTAGCTGGTAAACACACCCAGCTATTCCAGGATGTCTGGACTTGACTGGGTTTGAGAAAAGGTGTAAGTGACAATTGGAAAACTAAGAGAAATAAAAGCAGCTGATGCAGAGGATAAAACTAATTTTTTAAAAAGTCATCAGGATTATTGTTAAAATGGTGTTCTGGACAAGTTACAAAATTCTTTAAACAAAAATTTAGTGATTTTAAAGAACTACATAGGAGATAATGGACTTCCCTGGTGGCTCAGTGGTAGAGAATCTGCCTGCATGCAGGAGAAGTGAGATCGATCTGTGGGCCGTGAGATGGATCTTTGGGCTGGGACAATACCCTGTAGAAGGAAACAGCAATCCAGTCCAGTACTCTTGCCTGGGAAATTCCATGGACAGAGGAGCCTGATAGGCTACAGTCCATGGGTTGCAAAGT
Organism: Bubalus kerabau; assembly: GCF_029407905.1. Taxonomy (NCBI): domain Eukaryota; kingdom Metazoa; phylum Chordata; class Mammalia; order Artiodactyla; family Bovidae; genus Bubalus; species Bubalus kerabau. The sequence goes on along the minus strand of NC_073625.1, from coordinate 98,729,542 downwards.
CAGACAGGACTCAGTGACTAAACAACAACAATACAGGAAATACACAATGAAAACACTTAAACTCAGCTAGAGGGAGGATAAAATGTAATAAGTTCTGTAGAAATCCATTTGCCACGATCCTATAGAGTTTCAGGGTGGGTTGATTCTGCATTTATACCTATGAACATATATCCTAGAGAAATATATGTGTTAAGAAGCAAAAACAGGACTCTCAAGACTTTTTCATTTGCAATTTTTTCTCTCATAATATAAACTGGAAACAATCTAAGTAACCATCAAAAGAAAGTGGATAAATAATGGAATTATTATTTATTATGGAATAAATACTAGATAAGTAATGAAAATGTGGAACTTTCATACAACAAAATATAACTGTGATCATAAATGAATTACAAGAAGGGTGATTCTCTCAAACATGTTGAGTGGCAAGATAGGTATTGCAAAAGAAAACATATTATTTAATATAAATTTCAAAAAGAAGCAAAACAATGTAGGGGATATATAAAATATGAAAAAAACTATACAGAAAAATAAGGAAGTAATAAACTCAACACTCAGCACTGTGGTGGTGGTTAAAGAGAGTTGATGGAATCTGGGCCAGGCATAGCTCTGTTTCCTAAGTTAGTGGTAAGTACTCAGTTATTCAAGGTAATGTTATTTGTATCTTATTCACATGTAATAAATAACCCTTGCATGTATAGCACTTTCTAAATACTATGGAGTTACTCCTATTTTTAAAAAGCACTCAGAAAATTAATACTATATTTAACAAACTATCTTAAAAGGTACTTTTTAAGAAGCCGCAAGTACCTAGCACATATTCAGGACTTTAAAAAATTACCTCTTTTAACTCACACAACAACTCTCAGGTAAATATTTTACCCTTAATTAACATAGAAGGAAACTGAGATATTGGTTTCATAGATTGCCCAACATTAAACAGCGAGCAGAGGCGAGATTCAAACCGTATTCAACTGTGAAAGCCAGGGTGTCTGTACGTAGGACTATCTAAAATACAACAAACAGCACAAGTAAATTTCCAACACAAACACGAAACTGTCTTGTTACACTGCAGTTTACTATTTTCATACGTCTTAGCATTTATAATGCATCCCTAGACCATATTCTAATAGTTTGTATTAACTTTATGTCACAGTACCTCATTATTACTTCATAATCACAATTTACCATTAAACTCTCTAAATTCTAAAGCTGGTAACAGATACCACGTATGTTTATGGAAAGTCCCAATTTAGCTGTACTTCTTTTCATACCCTGACTTCTCTAAGACTGGAAGTTTAAGGAAGGTTAGCTGTCGGTAGGCTGAAACTCCTTTCACTACCCTTGGGACTCACTCAAGCAAGGAAACAGGCTTGCCAAGTCCCACAGAAATTACTCACTTCTACCCTCTTTTTCCTCAATCTTTTTTCCAATGATATTTCAAAACCTAATTTTAAACTCATGCAGGAAACCTGATTGATACCACCTGGTTTTCTAACAACACAACTCACTTATATAATTATTTGTCAGCTTTTTACTTCATTGTTGTTTTTATTTGCATGTATCTAGCCTGCAAGAGCCACTGAGAAGTGTTTACAAGATTATTTCCTCAGAGCTATGCCCTAACTCATTCTTCTTTACCCAAAGCACCATCAACTGTGCTCTGTAAACAGTAGTCACTTAATAAATGCTGATTGACTTACTACAGTGGAACAATTCGCCTCTGGTATGTCTCAAAAAGCCAGTGAATCCTCCACATCTACAAACATGCTGGAGATGATACCAGGTACTGTTAGAGGCTTGGGGTCTTCCTGAGGGTGCCTGGGATAAGAAAAACACAGAGAGAGACCAAAGACAGTCAGGAGAAACACAGAGAGAGGGAACATGGAAATAAACAAGAGGATAGAACAGAGTGAGAGGAGCCACATAGTCAGCAGTTATAGAAAGATTAAGCAGTCAGACATACTCAGAGACAGGGCGGAGGTCAGTAATTTGAACTTGGGTTTCAAGTTGGAAACCACATTTTTTGTTTCATTTACTCCTGTAGTAAGCACCTTTATGTTACTAAATTTATGATATAATTGACCACTTCAAAGTTATTTCTAAGCTTTTTCTGAGCTTATTTATCTTTATTAAAATTCATCCTTACACAGTAGCATCTTTGGAGACACATCTACACAAATAAAAACACAATTCTCAAATTAAGCTAGCAGTAAATATGGAAATATTTTTCCAATTCTTCAACTTAGACAATGGTTACTTCAGAGAGGTAATGTGACTTGCCCAAGGCCACAAGTAAGAACATTACGGTAACTGGGGCCACAAATCTTCTAATTCCAAACACTAGGGCTTTTACTGACATCCTATATTCTCTACTACAAATGAATCATTTATAAATCCAAACTGTTTTTACAGAATAAAATTCAAACTACACACTTTTAAGATAAAACTATGCGTTCAGACAATGAACTGCTGAGGTTGCTCACTAGAATAATTTTAGAGCTTGAATTATTTAAAAAGTCTATCAGAAAAAATAAAGCAAAATGAAACTATATCAGAACAATAGAAATTTTCAAACAGAAATAAAACTATGTGAACAGGCACTGACAAAATTTTAACATTTTAAAAAAGGGGCTAGAGTTAGTTCATTGCTTTTACAACTATAATTTCAAAATCTTAATTATTCAACACATTTCAACTGAAAGATCAAAAGTTCTATATTTCAATGAGTTCTTAAATCTAAATACTAGTAAATCTGTCTCAAACATGTTCTCTCATGATGCCACACCTAAAAGTCTATACGGCAACTCTACTTCAGAGTAGTATATATAATAGAAATAATTTAAAGCACCTCTTGGTAAGCATTGCATTTTCTCTTGAGATATACTGATGCTCTCCTAAATAATGATGCCTTTTTGCAAGCAATCAATTGTAATCAATTTTCTGTAATTATCAGCAAAGCTCCTTTGATACAAGTGAAATAAGTATGTTAATGGATTTCACAGCAAGACATAAAAATAAAAGAGACTTCTATTCAATCGTACATCAACATTTTTCCATGTTCAGCAATTTTTAAAATTGTCAAATCAAGTATAGTACTGTTCTGCCCTCTAGTGACAGGCTAGGTTTTGTTAACTACATGTTTTCTGGTTTTTTGTCTTTGCTTTTTGAACAATACTTAGGATTTTTAAAAATATATATGACAATACCTTTTCATAATTGAATAAAGGAACAAAAGAAACTGGTCAATTTTAATATATGGCTTCTGATATGAACACAATTCAGGAAAAATACAATTTCTTCTCATAGGAATAGTACACCTAAGAACTACAAAAAATAAGTATCATTTATTTCAATATTTATGCATATTTTTATGAAATTTGGAAAGGCCAAAGAATTCCATTCAGTTTCTTTGCTAAAGGCTTTACAAATTTCATAACTATAAATCCTAAATTGGTTAATTCTATTATTTGAGCCTGAGACATCAAGGCAAGTGGCACTACATATACCATACACAGATGAACAATTTTCTAATTATCATAGTAGAGCAAAAATATACTTAATACAAAAATGCACTGAACATTATTTACCTTTAACTGTCCAAGTGGCAGTTTAGGATTTTCCTGAACCTCAGTGTCGTCATTAAGAGACTGTCACTTTATACCTGGAAACATCAGTCAAGGATGCCGGCTGAGACACAATCGTTACACAGAGATTCACCATGGTATTTTGACGAAGGTTCTTCTTTCCTTCTTAGTTTCTCTTGCCATATATACTCTTGCAAGGATGTAAGGCATTTCCAGAACAGCATTTCTACTCTCACTAATCCCAAACATACTACTTCTGTGTCTACACTCTTATGTTATAAATTAATATGACATTTGTACATGTGAATGTAAAAGGATACCTGGACATGTGCAGACTGAGGGTGCTGTCAGGAGCACAAACCCTAAAAGCAGATTCCCAGAGCCTGAATTCCAGCTCTATTTCAATTAGCAGTGTGACCTCAGGCAGATTATTTAATTTCACTGTGTTTCAGTTTCCTCAGGCACAAAATGGGAATAAAGAGAGACACCTATCAGTAGTAATATTTTATGTCTTCAAAGGTATATGAGTTACACAGTTAAGTATATGAGTTTATCAAATCCAGAAAATGTATATTTAAGATTTATGCATTTCAGTGAATGTAAATTTTACATCAAAAGAAAAAAGTTGTACATAAATGCTGAGCTATAGTCAATAATATATATACTGAAGTATTTAGGATATTTGCAGTGATGTCTTTACTTTTTAAATGCATGAAAAATGAACTTATGGATACACAGATTATAGATAATGTAATAAAATAAGTAATAAGTAAAATGTTAATGGCAGAATCTAGGTGGTGAATACAAACATATGCTATTTGTCTCAAGTTTCAAAATAAAATGTTGAAGGAGAAATATAACTGATGTGAAGAATAAATAAGGGAATTAAATATGCAGAAGATTGCCTGACAATCAGCAGTATAGAATAACAATACGTTTAAGCAAATGAAAATTATCTAGTCATCCCAAGTTGGAAGAAAAAAGGAAGAAAGTAATGAGGCACTGGGCACCCAAATTGGAGTGAGCTGTTGCCACCAAGGGTGTTAAAATTCAAATTTCAAATACATCTGTAAACTGCATGGGCCATGTAGAGAACATGGTCTTTGAAAGTCAGAAAGAGCTGACCTGAATCCTGGCTCTATTTTCAATTGGTCAAAAAGCTCACACAATTTATTTAAATGTTCTGAGCATCAGTTTTCTCATAAATGGAAAGAGAGTAAAGATATCTGCATCTATGGGGCCACTGTGACGATTAAACACACACACTTCTACATAAAAAGAGAAATTAGTGCATAAAATGCAAAGAATAACTACTACAGTTCTTTAAAATTATAATCATTATTACTGCTCTTAGGTTGAGTCTTTTATATCCTTACAACTATTCTCTGCAGATGGAAACAAAAGTAACTATGTATTTGATTCTCACCTAGAAATCTCATATGCAGGGGGCCCTACTAATCCAAAAAGCTTTCTATGAGATCTTTATAAAAACAGAAAGCTTTTTTAAAAGTAAAACTGTACTTCTTGTAAAAGAAGAACTGGCAATGACAAGGAATTCATTTATCATCCTTCTATAATTCCAATTACATAATAAATGTAAGCCCCTAAGGATGAGGCATTTAGGAAGTATGTCTGATGATGATATATTAAAGAAAGTAACACTTAGTGTATCTAAGGAAATGATATTAGCATCTGATCTGAAGTATTTTAGGTAACACATTTAAAGAAAAGAATATAAAACTATATTTATAGAAGATGAGCTCTATGTTCCCAGGGAGTGGTTCTGTAAGTCAGTTTATATCCTTCCACGAAGACTGGCTCAACATAGTTTCATCTAAAAATCAAAGCAAGAAAGTGGAAATGAGAGGGGGAATATTTGAAACATATATAAATACTTTCTGCCTTGACTACTCTGCAAAAACTGCTTCTCCAAATTTAAATCAAAACCATGTGAGAATGGCTATCACCAAAAAAGTCCACAAATAACAAACGTTGGCGAGGATATAGAGAAAAGGGAACCCTGGTACACTGTTCGTGGGAGTGTAAATTGGTGCAGCCACTACAGGGAACAGCATGAGGGTTCCTCAAAAAACTAAAAATAGAATGACCGTATGCCCCAGCAATTCCTCTTCTGAGTATATATCTCCCCCAAATAAAAACACTAATTTGAAAAGATACTTGCGCCCCAATATTCATAGCAGCATTATTTACAAGAGCTAAGATAACAAAGCAACCCAAGTATCCATGAACAGATGAAATGAATAAAGATGAGGTATATATAGTATGTGTGCAAACACACATACACACACACGGAATATTATTCAGCCATAAAAAAAGAATGAAATTCTGACAATAATAATAACACAGATGGACCTAGATAGTAGAATGCTTAGTGAAATAAATCAGAGAAAGATAAATATTATTATCACTTATGTGGAATCTAAAAAATAAAGCAAACAAATGAATGTAATAAAACAGAAACATAGATACAGAAAACTAACGGTTACCACGGAGAAGGCAATGGCACCCCACTCCAGTACTCTTGCCTAGAAAATCCCATGGACCGAGGAGCCTGGTGGGCTGCAGGCCATGGGGTCGAGAAGAGTCGGACAGGACTGAGCGACTTCACTTTACCTTTTCCCTTTCATGCATTGGAGAAGGAAATGGCAACCCGCTCCAGTGTTCTTGCCTGGAGAATCCCAGGCACGGGGGAGCCTGGTGGGCTGCCGTCTACGGGGTAGCACAGAGTCAGACACGACTGAAGCGACTTAGCAGCAGCAGCGGTTACCAACAGGGAGAGGGAAAAGGGAAATGGCAAGAAAGGTAGGTACAAATATTATGTATAAAATAAATAAGCTACAGTAATATATTGTACAGCACTGAGGACATAGCCAATATTTTAAGAAAAATTCAAATAGAGCATAATCTATAAAATGTGTGCATGTGCTCTCAGTCGTGTCTGCGTCTTTGCAATCCCATGGACTGCCAGGCTCTTCTGTCCATGGAATTTTCCAGGCAAGAATACTGGATAAGGTTGCCACTTCCTTCTTTAGGGGATCTACCCGGACACAGGGATCAAACTCAAGTCTCTTGAGTCTCCTGGACTGGCAAGCAGGTTCTTTGAGCCACTGGGGAAGCCCAATGTAAAAAAATATTAAATCATTCGCTGTATAATAAACGCTGTGAATCAACTATACTTTAAAAATAAAATTAATTTTAAAACTACTTTCTCCAAAGGACCCATGGAACACCTAACCCAAACACCTTTTTTTTTTTTGACAGGAAATAGCATTTATTATGGAGAAGGCAATAAATGCATCAAAAATGAGCCTGGTGGGCTGCAGCCCATGGGGTCGATAGGAGTCGGACACGACTGAGCGACTTTACTTTGACTTTTCACTTTCATGCACTGGAGAAGGAAATGGCAACCCACTCCATTACTCTTGCCTGGAGAATCCCAGGGACGGGGGAGCCTGGTGGGCTGCCGTCTATGGGGCCGCACAGAGTTGGACACGACTGAAGCGACTTAGCAGCAGCAGCAGCAGCAGCAGCATTTCTTTCTTGAAAACGCCCATCTTCTTTAGCACTATACTCTATTGCTTTTCCCACCACAGACCTGATTGTTTTTCTTTCCTTTACACTTTTCTTAACAAGTAAGTAGGTGTTTTCAAAGGATCTGTCTTAGCCTTATTTTCTACTTTCACCAGTTTTCAAAGTTTCAGCTTTACGACCTCTCTCTTAAGTTATACCTATCTTCAGCTGGAATCTCTTCCAAACTCATAACAAACTCATAAACACATCCTATACATAATCACAGATATTCTCTTTGTGTTTCAAATCCATTCCATCCCATCCCCTCCCACAAATCAGTTTCTATTATTATCTCTCTACCTCCAGTAGTAGTATTGTCTAAACATCTACAACTTATATTAAAAACCTATCTCTGACTTCCTTTTCAACAAGCCCCACTGCTTTCCTTCCCTCTTATGACTCCTCTACACCCCAAGTTCAATCTGGTGCTAAATTCTGCACATTAGTAGTTTGGTTCAAGTGACAAGACAGGGTTTGTATTCTTTGAGAAATTCTTAAGAGTGAAAACTAAATTTACAGTCACTAAAAACAGACAGAAACACACACACATCAATAGTGGCAGGCATCAGACATTTGAGAAAATCTTCATTAAAGCAATCATTAAAAGTGAGTATCTATTAATTTTTGCTTGCAAAATGGGAAAAGACTTATTTGATTTGGTGAGTTGGATACCTCAATCCAAAATATTTTAAGACACATCAAGACAGGGTATAAACCTTCATGTCTCCTACATCATCCTACAATGATCCTATTTACAACTCTCAAACTCTATTAGAAAAACAAATTTCTTTTTGCCTGGGATATGCTAAAGCCCCTCAAACCAAACTTTCCAATGCCTATTTCTTTTCCCTTTCAATCCATCTCATTTATATTGTCTGCTCAGAATTTTTCAGTGGTTTATCTGCCTTAAGAAAAAGAAAAGAAAAAAAGTAAATTCACCCTGACATTCAAGACCCTCTTACATCTAGCTCTGGACGACAATTTCCCATTTTACCCTTACAAACATTCCATTCAAATAGCAAAAGGTGTCTAGGGCATACCTTGAAGATACTGTGGATTTGGATCCAGTCTTCCCGAATACAGAAAATGTCATAATAAAGCAAGTTGCACAAATTCTTCGGTTTCCCAGTGCATAGAAAAGTATGTTTACACTATAGTATAGTCTAGTAAGTGTGCAATAGCATTATCCCTAAAAAAGGTACATGCCTTAATTAAAAAATACTTTATTGCTTAAAAATGCTAACCAATCTCTGAGCCTTCAGTAAGACATAATTTTCTGTAATAGTAACATTAAAGATCACTGATCATTATGAATACAATAAAATGGAAAAGTTTAAAACATTGCAAGAATTACCAAAATGTGACAGACAGATATAAAGTGACAGCTGTTGGGAAAAAAAAAAAAAAGATGGTGGTAACGTTACTCAACACAAGGCTGTCTCACCTTCAATTTGCAAAAAATGCAGTATCTGAAAAGTACAATAAACTGAGGTATGCCTGCATTCCCCTTGTCCAGATTCTATATTTATTCCTCTGTGTTGTCTTCCCTGATATCCTACCGGGAATTTAAGATCTTCCTCAGAACTCTTGCTGCTGCTGCTAAGTCGCTTCAGTCGTGTCTGACTCTGTGCGACCCCATAGACGGCAGCCCACCAGGCTCTCCCATCCCTGGGATTCTCCAGGCAAGAACACTGGAGCGGGTTGCCATTTCCTTCTCCAATGCATGGAAGTGAAAAGTGAACGTGAAGTCGCTCAGTCATGTCCGACTCTTAGCGACCCCATGGACTGCAGCCCACCAGACTCCTCTGTCCATGGGATTTCCCAGGCAAGAATACTGGAGTGGTGTGCCATTGCCTTCTCCACTCAGAACTCTTAGTGAGGTTTATTTATCTATCTATATTCTACCTAAATTAGTTTACCTTCTATTATCATAATGTGACCTTCACAATGTGTAACACTTGGAACATAGTAGTTCCAGTAAGTATTTATCAGATAAATAAGAGGAACAGAAAGTATGCTACTTTTACCTTTTAAGTAAAACAATTTTTCTGGTGAGATTACTATAGGCAGTTCAGGTTCTAAAAAAGGAATACAAGAGCTAGAAAAAGAGTGCAAACACTCTTCATTCTTATATGGGAGCCAGAAAAGTTTAGAATGATATACAGTATACTAATAGTTGAAAAAGTACATAATTCAAGTCTATAAAATCCATAGTTATGTTTAGAAAATGCACCTATTTGACTAGGAAAGGGTAAAATTGCTATAAAAAAGACCACACAAATATCCTAATACAAACATGTTAACTTACAGAGAAGCTTTTTGAAGGAACCAAAGTATTTTCATAGATAGTCCTAAATTATCTTCAAAATCAGTTGAGATATACTAATTATAGAGATAATAAAAATAAATAAATAAAAGTTACTAGGGACAAAGAACAAAACTGTAATGCTTCACGCTCATGAAAATTACTAGAAATAAAAATACTTTCTTGTCTTGGATCAATTAATTGTGAAATGCTAAGCCAATGACCTAAAATGAAGGAGAATCTTGCTTCTCTAGTTTATGGATAAACTAGTAGAATAAGGGCATAATAAGGTGACAGCTGTTTAGAATTTTTTTAATTTTTTAGCTAGGTTGCAATAATAAATTTACAAAAATAGCTCTCATACTTAAAATTTCATTAAGAATTCATAATACAGCTCTTTGTTTTATTAAAATAATTATAATCTTTGAAGAAAATTGTGTAGATTATAAAAATGTACTTTTACACTTAAATAATTTACTTTTTGTTTGAGGTGATAATTTTGTTAATACCAACACTGCATGAGGGGATAATATTCTTAAAATAACTATACCTCACTGAATGATAGATGACTTATCTCCTAATACTTTCATATACTTGAGCTTTGATTACACTTTAATAAAACTGCAAAATTAAATTGGGCAAAGTAAAAATAAACATCTATTATGATGGTATAGGAGATATTTTAAGGTATTTAACAATACAAAGAGTAAATGTTATTCTTTAATGACTTAAAACCAATCCTATACTCAATAAAGACTTCATATAATAAAGTGCAACGCAGTGAAGACATTTCTCTCGCTGTGAATAGAGATAATAACATGCTTGAAATTCCATTTCAAGTAACAGTTAAAGCAGTAAAAAAAGTCAAATATCACTTTGACCTACTGTCCATTGTGAGAACAAGCACATTTCTTAGCAGCCCTGCCCTGTTCCGGGTTTGGCAGTGTACCTCCAGCACTTTTAATCTTCGTAAGAACCTTACACGGACCATATTCACCCCGTTTCACAGATGAAGAGAAGTAACTTTCCCACAGTACAATCAGTAATCAACTGAGCTGAATTTAGTCTTGTGTACAGTCCATCTGACTCCAGAGCCCATGCTTCCGAGGCCAAATTACAGCTGAAAAAAGTGATCCATTTAAATTTGTCTTCTATAAGGGAATCTTTAAGTTTCTACCTATCCTACCTGTCATATTAATCTCCAGGAAGCAAGAATGAGTATTAGGCAGTTGACAACCTGGCAGCAAGAATCTTTATAAGCAATGGGAAGTAAAAGTTCTAAAATATTTTTTTTCCACAGGCACATTATAAATTCTAACGCATGAAATATTTTATTATAAAAGGAATAATGGGTTAAAAAAATTCTATGACTGATGATTAGTTCAAAATTAATAAAGAGAAACATAACTGGCACACCTTTACCATCAACAAGATAGATTTATGTTATGTCAGCAATAAAGAAAACCAATACCCATTATCTTAACAGGAAAAACTTTCAAACCTGAAAACTATCATTCCTTTAAGTATTTATGTTACTAAATGGACTGAAAGATGAGCTGTGTGTGTGTGAGTGCTAAGTCGCTTTAGTTATGTCTGGCTCTTTGCAACCCCATGGACTGTAGTAGGCCAGGCTCCTCTGTCCATGGGATTCTCCAGGCAAGAATACTGGAGTGGGTAGTGGGTTGCCATGCCCTCCTCCAGGGGATCTTCCCAGCCCAGGGATTGAACCTGCATTGCAGGCTGATTCTATACTGCGGAGACACCAGGGAAGCCCAAGAGATGAGCTGTAAGTGTCAGCAAATGGCAGAACAAAATGACTGACAGAGGAAGAGGTTTGTATGTAAACAGGGGATGGACACTGGCTGCTAATCTCACACTTTCCTCTATTGTCTCTTTATATAATACCCCTATTTGATGAACAGGCATCTCTAACAATACTGAAAGCACAGCAGGTATTCACAAACTATATTAAGCGCATGATTCAGAGAATCAGTTCGGGCCATCTGGGTGGTGCCTGAGGGCTTACCCTTCTCTGCACATGGATACATCTCACATTTTGCGGGTTTCATTCTCTCTAATTTAGTAATTAGTATGGCATAACTGGACAAGGCAATGGCACCCCACTCCAGTACTCTTGCCTGGAAAATCCCATGGACGGAGAAGCCTGGTAGGCTGCAGTCCATGGGGTCGCTAGGAGTGGGACACGACTGAGCGACTTCACTTTCCCTTTTCACTTTCATGCATTGGAGAAGGAAATGGCAAACCCGTTCCAGTGTTCTTGCCTGGAGAATCCCAGGGACGGCGGAGCCTGGTGGGCTGCTGTCTATGGGGTCGCACAGAGTCAGACATGACTGAAGTGACTTAGCAGCAGTAGCAGTATGGCATAACTGAAAATGCTTGGGACTGTGTTCACCAGTTAAATGGCATCTTATTATTTAAGCCTTGTTCAGAAGCCAGTTCCTCCCCATCTAACTGACCTTTCCAGAAACCTGTACACCGTTTATGCCTGTGGTAACTCAACAGCTTAAAACATTACATTCCTGAAGTGGAATACTTTTGCCTCAAAGAGACACTTGATAATAAATGGCCTTACAATAAATGTTAAGGAAACACTGAAATAACTACATAACTCATCTGCTTTTTAAGAACAGCAATATAACCATGTCAGAGGCAGAACAACTGAAAATCAAGCAGATTACAAAAGTTTATAAAATCAAAACACACATACACATATACACACAAACCAAAACACAATGTTCTTCTCTAACATCTTTATAAATTTGAATATAGAAATATCCTAAAAATAGTACCCCCCCCCCCAGAATAAAACATCTAAATGTGGACTTAAGTCAACCTTTCTATTACATATTAACTAAATACAAGTACCATACAGCATCTCTTGTGACCCAGCCGGAACCAATTTGCCTTCCTTGTATCTCAGAACCTTCACATGCACTCCACTCAAAAGGTCACTGGTATAGTGTTAGGAAAGTACTTGGCAGAAGGCTTACAAGTCTTAATAAACTCTTGCTGACTCAATGTACCCTATGAACAATACAACAGGTACCCAGAAATTATTCTGCTGCTCATTTTAAGTTCTTAAGCTCACTAACATTTATTGATTATAGGACTAACTGCAACTTAAAGACTTATTTATGAGGAACACTCCTCCCCCTGAACTAACACTTGGAAGAATAACTATCTCCAAGTAGACCTGGGGATGCTTATTAATATCAATATCAATGGAATATACAATTAATAAAATGTGAACTCTTGTATTACTAATTCACCAAATATTTACTAAGCAAGTTCCATGTGCTGGAAACCATTCCTAGGTTTGGGGGATACAGCCCAAAACAAAACAGACCCTCTAATGTAAACTTAAGGCTTTAAGTTTCCTGAAGAAGTTACCTGAAAAAATTACATGTATTCACTCATATATATTTACACTTATCTGTGTATGCACAGAATACTCAGTAAATATGTATTTTACATTAATATGCATGGAAATTCTGAGAGCAATGTTATGAGAAATTTCACCCCATTAGATCCATTTAGATCTAGAAAAACATGACTACACTAAAACCTTTTGACAGTATGGATTACAACAAACTGTGGAAAATTCTTAAAAGAGACAGGAATACCAGACTACTTGACTTGCTGTCTGAGAAATGTGTATGCAGGTCAAGAAGCAACAGTTAGAACTGGACCTGGACCAACACACTGGTTCAAAATTCAGAAAGGAGTACATCAGGCTGCATATTGTCACCCTGCTTACTTAACTTATATGCAGAGTACATCATGCAAAATTCTAGTCTGGATGAATCACAAGCTGGAATCAAGATTGCCAGGAGAAATATCAATAACCTTAGACATGCAGATGACATCATTCTAATGGTAGAAAGCCAAGAGAACGAAAGAGTCTCTTGATGAAGGTGAAAGAGAGTGAAAAAGCTGGCTTAAAACTCAACATTCAAAAAACTAAGATCATGGCATCTGGCCCCATCACTTCATGGCAAATAGATGGGGAAAAAGTGGAAATAGTGATAGACTTTATTTTCTTGGGCTCTAAAATCACTGCAGATGGTGACTGCAGCCATGAAATTAAAAGATGCTTTCTCCTTGGAAGAAAAGCTATGATAAACTAGACAGCGTATTAAAAAGCAGAGATATTACTTTGCCAACAAAGGTCCGTCTAGTCAAAGCTATGGTTTTTCCAGTAGTCACACAGGATGTAAGAGCTGGACCATTAAGAAGGCTGAGCGCCAAAGAGATGATGCTTTTGAACTGAAGTGCTGGACAAGACTTTTGAGAGTCCCTTGGACAGCAAGGAGATCAAACCAGTCAATCCTAAAGGAAATCAACCCTGAATATTCATTGGAAGGAGTGCTGCTGAAGCTGAAGCTCCAATACTTTGGCCATCTGATGTGAAGCGCCAACTCCTGGGAAAAGACCCTGATGCTGGGAAAGACTGAAGGCAGGAGAAGGGGACCACAGAGGATGCAAAGAGTCGGACGTGACCGAGCAACTGAACAACAACAGCAAGATTCATTTATTTTCCTGGAGAAACACAATTCTCTGTAATAGAGATCAAAGGGAATATGGACTTCAGTATAAAAATAATTTATCTACCTTTCAGAGTAGTAATAATGGATGAAGTGGTCATGTCTCAATTTATTTGTATTGTCCTTAACTAGTAAATTTAATAATCAGTAGACTGAGCCTATGCAAAAGAAATATAGTGCCAAAATTTATTACATATAAGGCTTAAGTTTGAGTCATCTGTATATAGCTTTAGAGGGAAATCAAAATCAAAAGTAAATAATAACTTTCAACCAATTAACTGCAATCCACAAAAGTATATCAGTCCTGAAGAGCTTATCTTCTAGTCTGTAAACACACAAGGTGAATCAATTTAAAGTTATTATTATACAAAGAGAGTCTCAAAGGTTTGTTTCCTTATGGTATATTTTCTCTGTTCAGATAGGCATCAAATCATAAGACACTCAAATTATTCTAGTGACACAGAGCACTCTTTTTTTTTTAAGTTCAAAAGTAGAACTAAGAGTTAAATTGAGCCTTCATCAATATGATTACTAATCCCAAACACTCATCAACTGAAAGTTCCTCCTATGTACTAGAAAGAGGTACTACAGAGATGTTCAAAGAATTGCATTTAGACTATTACTTGAGAAATTCAATGATTACCTAACCTAAGAGCTAATATCAGAGGAAAGGAGGAAAAGGAAGAGGATGAAAAAAGGAGATTAAAAAAAAGAAAGAGAGGGAGGCAGGAAAATTAACAGTGAGAATAGGAGATTTAGGACTCTGTTGTGGCTTTTGCTGGCTTTATTTCAAATGCAGAATATTTTCTTTCTGTTTTCCAGAACCTTTAAGACTATGCTATTTTCCTGCTAAATAAAGTAAAAGAATATAGCCATGAAATATATGAATTGGCTTGATTATAGTAAGCAGAAACATGTATCTCAAAAAGTTAAATGTCTTCTTCTTTGACCTAATTTTCAAATACATTCCATATCAAGTCAACAATGAATACACATGGAAATCAATTTTTACAATGATGCTATTCCTCCATCATACAAAACACTCTGATTTTCATGTTCTTTGATTTGATTCCTTCCCTTGAAAGACATTCTTTTTTAATGCACAGTGACTTCAAAGTGGAAGAAATATGAATTTAGTAATTTCAAATGTCTCCCATTCCAAAGATTCAAAGGTAATTTTTAGAATCTTAGATGATACAGTAAACCGGATCTTCTTGTTTATAGATTAAATAACACAGAATTTTTTTTTAACATTCTCTTCTCTCTTTGGCACAGAAAAAACAAACACCTCTGGTACGAACTGAATTGGCTGCCCTCAAATTTGTATAATGAAACCTCAAAACCCAGTGCAATTGTACTTGGAAACAGACCCTAGAAGTAGGTAAAAGTTAAGTAAGGTCAGTAGGGTGGGGCCATTATCTGATAGAACTGGTGTCCTTATAAGAAGGGGGAAGAGGCCAGAGCACACTTTCTTCACAGGCACAGAGAAAAGGTCATGTGAGAGCACAGCAAGAAGGCAACTGTCCAAAAGCCAGGAAGAGAAACCATACCAGAAACAGAACCTGTCAGCACCTTGACCATGGACTATAAGCCTTCAGAACTGTAAAAAAAAATCTATTGTTTAAGTCGCCCAGTCTGTGGTATTTTGTTACAGCTGCTCAAGCAGATTATATAGTCTCTAAAAATGAAAATATTCTATTTTTGAAATAGTTTCACTCTATCAATGATCCAGCTGGTAGTTGTTACAATGATGATTCATTTATAAAGAGAAAGACGGGACAATTTGAAAAATAATTTACCCCAAATTACTTATATGTATCTCTGTGTTATTCCAAATTAAATTATCATTTAGAAATAACATAAAGCTTTGATCCCTAAGAGATATCCTCTGCTGTCCTGATTCTGAGTGTGAGGGGACAATGCCAACAGAGAAGTCATCGAAGGAATTTAAATAATTTCAGCTTCACTGGGAAACAGCAGCATAGAAATCTTGAAGTAGAAATGCTGACTCTTTTGAAACCAAACAGCATTTGCTCTACATGCTGAAGAAAATTTCTGTGGCACTCTCTCTTGTTCTTATACCATGTGAGATTATAAAAAATTGTTTTTCTTTGATGCCAATCTTAAAATTCAGAGGCGAGGCCATACATCCACATTTGGCAATCACTCTGTTAGGACTTCTATGTTCTC
Organism: Bubalus kerabau; assembly: GCF_029407905.1. NCBI lineage: Eukaryota > Metazoa > Chordata > Mammalia > Artiodactyla > Bovidae > Bubalus > Bubalus kerabau. The sequence continues at coordinate 98,713,304 of NC_073625.1, read as the reverse complement.
AGTGGCAAGAACTGATTTATTAGTTCACAGGGTGACTAGTACTTCCACAGGATTCACCTTTTCAGATGAGGATAAAGCCACTTTTATTTTTCAATAAATCTGTAGGATACTTATAGATTAAGGACAATTTTTTAAAACTCTTGGAAGTGTGTGTTTAAATATAAATATGCAAACATAGTTTATACATACATATACTGTAATAACAGTATATTATAGTGCATCCATGATTATTGAACTGTGATCACGTTTCTTAACTACCATTTCATGAGAGCATCCCATGTGCCAGGCACTGTATCAGGCACTCAACTTAATTCCCTCATTTCATTATCAGCACTCCATGAGGTAGAGATCATTATCCAATACTAAGATGAGAAAACAAAATTTCACAGAGGTTAAATAATCACCCAAATTCTTTCAACTTAAAAGCTCCAGAATTAAGATTTATGCCTAAGTTTCTCTGAATTCACAGATTTCTAAGAGTGTTCCTTTCCCCAATCTTAAAGAACTATAAACTTACAAACAAAGCACTGCTTATAGTATAATCCTCAATATTTAAATCATCTTAATTCACACAGATGTGGTCGCAACATTTTATAAAACTTGTGAGATTAATCATAACACTAGCTGAGGAGTTCATTATGACTATCAATTTTCTACAAAGTATAGGACAGAGTAACGCAATCACTGTATAGTGAATACAACCTCGGGGTACATTAGAAAACTCGTGTACATTAGAAAACCTTATAGTATGTGTATTCTTTCTCTCCAGAATCATTCCTGAAATTGACTTTAAGTAGAAGCACTTGATTACCATTACATGGTAAAATAAGTATGCTACTACTGGTTAAAAAAAAAAAAAAAAAACCCTACCCATTCTCTTATGCTCTTCCTCTATATCCAATTGGATATCTGTCAAAATTCCTGAAACCCAGTAAATATAGGGAAGAATTTATTATGAGGATCATTATTTCCCTTCTCAAACTGTATTCAAACCACCGAGGGTCCAGTATGAAGTAATTTTCTTTCATTTTAAAGCCAACTTATAAAACAAGAATGTAAGCTTAATATAGGGTGTATTTCCACTTATTGCATAGTGTAAAAGTGATAACGTTCAAAACTTATGGAAACTCTTGAAATGAATGAACTCCTCATTCCCTAAAACTTGTTCACAGATAGGTTTCAAAGTTCAATATGTTCCATGTATCACATAGAAGTTTCACAAATAATTTTCCACGTTGAACAGATTAATTTTTACAGGACTTCTGGAAGCTTAACATACAAGGTGCATTCTGTCTGTCTAGAAAAGCCCGAGATAGGATTATCCAAATATTACCCTTAAAATAGGCATTGTGCCTCCCTATCAGCATTCCCCTACACCACTCCTCTTAAGAAGCCACTCCTATCCATGACATGAGCTGGCCATGTGACATGCTTTAGCCAATGAAATGTTAAGAGGTAGTGACATACACGGCCTCTAAACAGCAATTTAAAGAGCCCAGAATGCCTGACTCCTTCTGCCACAAGACTTGTGCATCCCAGAGAGGCTGTCCTTCAGCTCTGGTCCAGGAATGAAGAGGACATGGAGCAGAGTGGCAACAGATTCATCAGGAACACGAACATGAGTGATAAAGAAACTTTTATTGCTATAAAACACTAAGATTTAGGGACTCTGTTTAATTAAACAAAGCTTTCCCTAAGCTGACTAAAACAGCATTATTTCCCAGATTTATTGAACCCTGGGAACCATTTTGCTAGGTAACATTTTCCAAGATTTGTTTCCTAAATTACTCTTGATTTTGAATGGCATATTTTCTACTAGTTAATGCTGTACTTATGATGAACATATATGTATACTAGAAGTATAAAGTGTCAGTTTTCTTAAATTTTATCAGCATTTTCTGTCAGTATCTGTTTACAATCAATAAAAATACTTTACTGATGTAATCTAATTAACATTCAGAGATCAAAGATCAGATGGATACTTAAGTCAAGACTGCCCATACAATGGCATATTAATGATTTAGTTCTCTGAATAAGTAATATAAAAGGTCCTGCTTTATTTTCTATATATATATATTCATATTTAGAAAACTCAGAATATTGCCACAAATTTAATTTTCTTTAAATCTCACTATTAGAATTAGTAATTGAGAACATATTTGAAATTACAGAATAGATATTCAAATTTTCTGTAGTCTATTCTGCTGACCCAGTAAAACCACAGTCAATGGTATCCTAACTGCCATTCATAAATCCAGAATTTGTATTTCTGACTTATTATGCCTTAAAGGATAGTACAGAAAGGAAGAGAAATAACTAAATCTCAGTCTTCTCACTGGCAATAAGATTTTGTTGGTGTTTCAATATCCAAGTAAACACACTTACAAGTTAATGGCATTTATTTTTACAATGCAAACAATCCTAGACTGTAACATTCAGAAGAATGGTTCAGAGGCCTTATCATATCATAAAATCATAAAAGCAACATTCAGTCATATATTTACTAAAACAAAAAAATACAGATTTTCTAGACAGACCTAACAGGTTATCAAAAATACTTAAGAAGAGAAAAAAGATTTAAGTTTACCATGAATTGAAAATTTGAAGAATAAGTGCATGTTCTGAAAATTGCAACTAAGCAATATTTACTATTTTTGTTCATTTTATGTCATATTCCTTGGTCTTATAAATCATCAGTTCACCATAAAGTATTCAAACATCAGTAAACCAATCACACGTTTGTATTCCCAGACTGAGAAAACTCTATGCATTTAAGTAATCATTATTAAAATTAATCCTAAAATATTCCAAAGAAAGCAGTTTTGAATACAACTTATGTACAAAAGGACAGAATTATAGTATGTGAGTTTCAAAGTTTGATATAATTTGCCACATGCATATATTTTAAAATCTCAACTTTTTCTTCATTGTGTGGTTTTCATATTCAAAATAGTTTTATGGTACTGCTACACCTGCTTCTATTATTTTTAATAGTTTTTTTTTAAGCTCCCATAATGCTTTTTGATACTGATTCACTTTTCATTTAATGCCAAAGGCAATACAAAAAGCTTTGAGGGAACAAACCAATGTAATATTTACTAAGACATGTATTCTCTAGATAACTGGGGACTTCAATAAATTGACTTTTTACCAATAGCCCATTACATTGGAGAAACAAGCCAGGGATTCTGAAATAGTTAATTTTAAAAAATTAATTACTTTAAAGGAAAATTTAACTTACTTGATAATAGAGACTACATGTCACTTTTAAAATACTAATAAAATTGACAAGTAAAAATACAAAATCATCACACTTCCCTGATCAATACGGAAGGTGAATCCATCAGATGAGAAAAAGTTGAGACCAGCTCTGATACCACATAGCTCTTGACTGCTTCACTGCTTCCAAGTAAGTAAGTAAGATGCACCATGGGGCTGCTCTTACCGGTCAAGTCAAGACTTTCCATTGTGATGTCAATGGAACATCAGAACTTCCAACTTCTGTGATGCAGCAGGATTCTGTGAAGGACCCATAGCAAAGTGATTAAAATGGTGAGTCAGGAAGCCCTTTCCAACTACACTGACACTTAAGTCTCCTTTAGCAAAATCATCCCTAAATAAGATGTATTAACAGCCAACCAATCAAAATCAGGAAAATGATTAAACATCCCTGGACTAACACTACTGAGGAAAAAAAGACCTAAAGTATTTATTGTCAACTTTAATTTAACAAAAAGATGATTACTAAAATTACTCAATGGGAATTCTGAGGCCAAAGTTACAGAGACAAAGAATTACAGGCAATTACTTCTTAGTTTGCTGACTAAATTCAGGTATAGAGTTACAGGCAAATCCTCTGGAAAAACATGGAATTAAAATGAAATCCTGACTAAAGTCAAGTTATTTGAAATGACTGGTTCAACCAAACCAGTTAAAGCTTAACCACAATTAAGCTATGGTTCAGATGCTTATATTTTATCTTTTAAAGATGAGTGAAGCCAAGATAGTTCTTTTATTAAGGGGTGGGGGAACACATACAAATAGAGAAAAGCTGTTATAAATTACTTTCTAACTACATATGATGAAATAAAAGAGGATTGAAATCAAGTGTACAAATTAAACAAAACTTTATATTAAGACTGCAAATATAGACATATACCTAAATTATAATTGTTTGTGAATTTTTCTATTTTTAATGTTTCCAATTTATTTATTTTTTAATTAGTTTATTTATTTTAATTGGAGGCTAATTACTTTACAATATTGTAGTGGTTTTTGCCATACATTGACATGAATCAGCCATGGGAATACATGTGTTCCCCATCTCGAAACCCCCTCCCACCTCTCTCCCCATCCCATCTCTCAGGGTCATCCCAGTGCAATGGCCCTGAGTGCCCTGCTCATCCATCAAACCTGGGCTGGCGATCTATTTCACATATAGTACTATACATGTTTCAATGCTATTCTCTCAAATCATTCCACGCTCGCCTTCTCCCACAGAGTCCAAAAGTCTGTGTCTCTTTTGCTGTCTCGCACATAGGGTCATCATTAATACAGACATATATCTAAATTATAATTTTTTTTAATTAAGCTATTTCAGTTTCTATGTGAGACACATTCATTTAGTTTCTCAAGTGCTTCATAAGGTAATACTAAATCACACTCAACTAAGAGATAATTTCCTACTCCCTTGTGTATTATGACAATATATTTCTTTACAATCAGTAGGCTACAACATACTTCGGAAACTGGGTATCACTTACTAGCTTATTGCTTGATCAATACTGTTAGTCATTTTATGTGTTAGCTAAAATTTTTTTTCAGCTACTACAACATGGAAGAACTCGCTCTTATACATTAAATATCAAAAACGTGTAATGATTCATTTGAGTAATCCTAACTAGATGTAGATAATTCAGTTGTCACCCAATGCTACAGAAGAAAATAATAACCAGAAGAATAAAATATTAAAAGGTGTTACATGGCTTCTCACAAGATACTATTCATTTATCCACATTTTTTAGAACAAGGGTATGGATGAAAGAAGAAATCCAGATCTCTGAAGAAAATTAAAGGGACACATGAATACTTTCAAATTAAATGCTTATGTTGTTACGAAGGAAGCATACAATTCCAAAAACTGATTAAATAAATGGTATAAAAGTCTCTCCTTAGAAACACAAGCTGGAATCAAGACTGCTGGGAGAAATATCAATAACCTCAGATACGCAGATGACACCACCCTTATGGCAGAAAGTGAAGAGGAACTCAAAAGCCTCTTGATGAAAGTGAAAGTGGAGAGTGAAAAAGTTGGCTTAAAGCTCAACATTCAGAAAACGAAGATCATGGCATCTGGTCCCATCACTTCATGGGAAATAGATGGGGAAACAGTGGAAACAGTGTCAGACTTTATTTTGGGGGGCTGCAAAATTACTGCAGATGGTGACTGCAGCCATGAAATTAAAAGACGCTTACTCCTTGGAAGGAAAGTTATGACCAACCTAAATAGCATATTCAAAAGCAGAGACATTACTTTGCCAACAAAGGTCCGTCTAGTCAAGGCTATGGTTTTTCCTGTGGTCATGTATGGATGTGAGAGTTGGACTATGAAGGAGGCTGAGCGCCAAAGAATTGATGCCTTTGAACTGTGGTGTTGGAGAAGACTCTTGAGAGTCCCTTGGACTGCAAGGAGATCCAACCAGTCCATTCTGAAGGAGATCAGCCCTGGGATTTCTTTGGAAGGAATGATGCTAAAGCTGAAACTCCAGTACTTTGGCCACCTCATGTGAAGAGTTGACTCATTGGAAAAGACTCTGATGCTGGGAGGGATTGGGGGCAGGAGGAGAAGGGGACGGCAGAGGATGAGATGGCTGGATGGCATCACTGACTCAATGGACGTGAGTCTGGGTGAACTCCGGGAGTTGGTGATGGACAGGGAGGCCTGGCGTGCTGCAATTCATGGGGTCACAGAGAGTCGGACACGACTGAGCGACTGAACTGAACTGAGACAGTTAACATTAAAACTGCTATTTTAAGAAAATGACATACACTATCTCATATATTTATGTCCATGCTTTTTCTTCATATAAATTTATAAAAGCCACTATCAAGAACCATTAAAAGAAAAATTATGAAATAGGTAAAAATCATGAATATCTATAAATAACTATCAAGTAAATAAACTGGTATAAACTTTTAAAAAATGAATTTAATTCATACTGCCACAATTGGGAGAGATGACACCACTCTTATGGCAGAAAGCGAAGAACTAAAGAGCCTGTTGATGAAAGTGAAAGAGGAGAGTGAAAAAGCTGACTTAAAACTCAACATTCAAAAAAACTAAGATCACGGCATCCAGCCCCATCACTTCATGGCAAATAGATGGGCAAACAATGGAAACAGTGACAGACTTTATTTTCTTGGGCTCCAAAATCACTGCAGTTGGTAATTAAAAGATGCTTGCTCCTTAGAAAAAAACCTATGACAGACTTAGGCAGCATATTAAAAAGCAGAGACATCACTTTGCTGACAAAGGTTCATACAGTCAAAGCTATGGTTTTTCTAGTAGTCATGAACGGACGTGAGAGTTGGACCATAAAGAAAGCTGAGCACCGAAGAATTGATGCTTTTGAACTGTGGCATTGGAGAAGATTCTTGAGAGTGAGTCCCTTGGACTGCACAGAGATCAAACCAGTCAATCCTAAAGGAAAATCAATCCTGAAAATTCATTGGAAGGACTGAGGCTTAAGCTGAAGCTCCAATACTTTAGCCACCTGATGTGAAGAACTGACTCCTTAGAAAAGACCCTGATGTTGAGAAAAGATTGAAGCTAAGAGAAGAAAGGGACGACAGAGGATGAATGGTTGGATGGCATCACTGACTCAATGCACGTGAGTTTGAGCAAGCTCTGGCAGTTGGTGATGGACAGGGAAACCTGGCGTGCTGCGGTCCTGGAGTTGCAGAGTCGGACATGACTGAGCAACTGAACTGATACTGCCACAATTGGGAGTTAACTTTGATAGTGTGGGTTTAATTCTTGGCGTGCTACATACAGTCCATGAGGTCCCAAAGACTGGGACACAACTTAGCAACTGAACAACAACAAATTTTTATTTTAGTTTGGAGATTTGCTTACCTTTTAGTTTAAGAAGTGAGTGCAGGCTATCTGAGAAATAAAGTATGTTCTATCCTATGTACAGAAAGATGCTCTGTTAGGAGCTCAAAAACAAACTATCACTAATCTTAAGGTGCATTTACTGATTTGTTTCTATAATCAAATATATACCCCCCAAATAGAACAAATCTATACTTTGCTTTGATTATTGTTCAATAATTTATCACATGGGATGTAAATATCTATGGATAAAGTAGGCAGGGAGAGGAAGGTTGATTATGCTATAACCAATAAGGATTTTAAAACTCAGGATAACAAAGAAATCATGCTGGACTTAACTAACTTAGGACAGGGCAGCCAAAGAATCAGCCAGGGAATAAGCCACAGAACGGAAGTCAATTCCAAGGCTGAAGATCCTGCCTGAGACAGACTCCCTTTGAGTTCTGAGCCACACTGAAAGACTCCAGATTTTATCTGGCTATTACAAATGCCCACACGGTAACTTCAGAAAAGCAGTTTCAGCACAAGCTGTTCTGTCTGCATTTAAGTTACAAGGCGACTTCATAAAATGTTCTGATTTGATGGAAATGGGCAGCTGTGTGAGGTGTCAGAAGGACAGGTGGGCAAGAAGGGGAAATGTCTTAGGGGGTGAATACAATCCTGCAGAATGGTGACTTGTGTGTGTATGCCCTTAGACCAAAGCCAGGGGAGGTTTTCAACTGAGCCACCCCATGCCTGTCTGTGTTCTCTGGGTCACACGGTGCTTCCTCTCAGCCATCCCTTCCACCCAAACAAGGCCTTGGATTCCCAACTCCCAAGGACTTCAGTCCCACTAGCTCATTAAGAACCTGCTCCTTTCCCAAGGCCCATTTCCCACCCATGAAACTGCCTCCCACAGGATATACACCAAGCCAGGCCTGAACTGCCACAGCTCAGAATTCCCTCTGAGAAACTATCATGGCAGGTGGGAGTGCTAACTTTAAATTATCTATTGTTTACCTCTTAGCCACAAATAGGACATCTAACTTGGCATCTGCAAAACCCTTCATAAAGACCTGGCCTAAGCAACCGCTGAAATATCCCAAAGCAACTGGCTTCTTGATGGTTTACACATTGCCCCTTGGGGTACTATGTTTTGAAAGCTTATTATACTAAAAAAAATGAGATGCCACTTTTTACAATGCAATAGGCTCCCTCATTAGTGTTAATGTCCAATGTAATATTCAAGGCATGTCATGGCAAAATCCCATTCTAGGCCAACATTGTATGTTTTGCACCCTGATGTCACTACAACCTAGTCAGTGCAGAAGAGACTCCAGGCAACCATGCTGCCCACTTACATGGAAGAATATTTAATCCCCATGAATGACTGCTTTTCTGATGTTTTCATCAATTCTCTGGGTAATAGATTAAGCTTTAACTAACTCATTTTCATACATAACCCTAATTCAATCAAGCTCAATAAAAGTCATTCTGAACTGCAATTATTTGCTAAGGAACAATTTCATTCAAATGAAAAAAAACAAAGCAGAACAAAAAGTTGCTGGGCATGATACAACGCATGGTACAGACTGCCTCTCAATTTATGGAGCCAGAAACAACAACAAAATTAGCCAAACTGTTAGAGAAGGAAATAATATTTTTCATCATCTTCCTGAAAATAGAATATTCATGCTTTTACACTGGAAGAAAAGCAAAATGGAGACCCAAGAAAGCAGATTTTAAAATTATTATTTTCAATTATGTTTGTGCTCTGAAAGAGGCTGCATGTCTAATCTAAGACTTAGTATGACCTCTGAAAGTCAGAACTAGTCCAGGTCACAAATAACAGTCTTAACATCCGCTCTTTCACTCGGTCTTCTACCGGCTTTCTCCATTTTCCCAACAATATGTACTCTGATCTCCACTTTACAAAGTAGGTGTTCTCTGCAAGATTTTTCTGTCTTGAAGCTACTTCCTCAATTCACTGTTTTATAAACTATATGTTTACAAGTAAAATGTAAATGTTGTTTATAAATAAAAGCTAAATACAAATGCCAAGCTCTTACTTCTATGTAAATGTATCATATTTGTAGTCCAAAAAAACTCATTAACTAAAGCTTTCCCAGCCTTGTGTGTGCATAAGGCCCCCTACTCACCCCCAAAGTATTTAATGTTCTTTGCATCTCCTCAGTAGTAGTACCAGGCACACTGCAAAATAATATAGTACTGAAAATGCATACCGGCTGTTATGCAATTTTGGTCAATCAATTCCACACCTCAGGTCACTGTGGTATAGCAGAGGACAAAGGATGTTTTTTTCTAAAAATGATAAGCTCCGGTTAAATCATTTGCTGAAATAAATTACCTTTATGCAGACAAAGATAAATGCTTGGAAATATATAATACATATGCTTGTTTTAAAAAAGAGTTGTCTTTTTTCATAATTCTTATTGTCACTGTCTTCATTTTATTATTTTATTTTATTAAGGTATGAAAAAAGATAACACTTTTGTTAAAATCACCCACCTTGCCTGTCTTTACAGCTGAAGCTTATTTCACAGGCATTCCTGCTCAGGCACCAATCCTTAACAGAAATTACAAGTGTCAGCTACACTGAAAATGGAAATTTCTAAAAAGAAAATGCAAATCTGAAGTATCTTTGTTACCACCTTCCCATCCCCACTCTTGCATTTCCTCATGACCCAGAGTCTTTCATAGTTAACAAACCTTAAACATAGTTTAAAAAAAAAAAAGGCAAAACAAGCCTTAAGAGTTCACTAGATAGTAACAGTAAAGCAAAGTAACTATTAATACAAGTCATTACCATCTGTCCATCTGTTTGGAATTCCCAAAAAGTGTAGAAAAACACCAGCAGGCAGAGATAGAAAACTCTAGCATTCATTGTTAGACCTCCTAAAATAACACAATGAAAGATCTGGAAATCCTCTCCCCTTCAGTAATCATTATTGACCAGTTATAAAACTAGGCTTTAAAAACTACCTTCCACCTATCTACATGCCAAGCGTACAAAGATGCAAATGAGATTGCTGTTTTCTGGAAGCTAATGATCCAGACAGGTAATCACACTCACTCACACACACACACACACACACACACAGAGTTACACACACACATACAGAGTTACATATACACACACACACACAGAGTTACACAGTAACAGAAAGAAATGTATAATGTCAAAATGGTAAGCAGAGAATTTCCCCAAAGTTAGATTGCGCAAGGAAATCTTTATATAGGAAATGAAGAGGATGGAGAAGGGTGTCATGGGCACAGACCCAGACAGGGCCCAAGTTCATTATGCAGGAAGGGGAAGGAGGCAGATGTGGGCTCACATCAGACAGTGGAACATGAAATGTAGGCAAATGAGAGTAATGCAACTTGCTCTTCTTTTTTTCTCTCTCCATAGTCTCATAAACAGCAGAGCACAGTTAGCAGCATGCTGTTCTGCAAAGCATACTGACCTTAGGGCCAAACCTGTATCCCTCATTCACTTACTCCCCCGCCACTGTGAGCCAATTCCTGAGATTCTGAGCCTCCACTCCTCATCGACAGAAGGATAACAATTCCTATACCTCAACAGGTTGCCTTAAATTATTAGAAGATGTTATAAATACAAAGGGTTTGGTACATAGGAAGTGCTCAATAAATGTTAGTGAGCACACTAGAGTTAAAAACTAGTTGGGAGAAAAGCAATAAAAAAAAAGTAACATTGTGAATATGCTGAAGTTTGCTTTGAATATTCTCAATATTTGAATACTAAGTAAATTGCTGCTGCTGCTGCTGCTACTAAGTCGCTTCATTGTGTCCGACTCTGTGTGACCCCATAGAAGGAAGCCCACCAGGCTACACCATCCCTGGGATTCTCCAGGCAAGAACAGTGTTTCAAAAAGGTAGATTTTGTTTTAATTTAAGTAGTTTTAACATATGTTTAATTCTGACAGTCTGAACAACCACTTTTTACTCCTACCAATTTCAAGCTACATTAACTGATTTGATAATGTGGACATTTTATTTTAATGTTCCTTTGCCGTTAAGACTGTTGTTTCAGGGACCATGGTGCACCTATGAATTTCTGCAGTTTCCGTAAGTAGAGGTGGAAAATCAGCTGGTATTAGTCTAGTCAGACGGCTTGGCAAGAAGGCCCTGAATGCCTCTTTTATACTCTTGTGAACTATGTAAATGTGCCTTTGACCTTCTCAGGCAGGGAAAATTGCACATTTAAGGCAGAAAGAGTTTCACTTCCAGGAAGAGTATTAAAAACGTGCTTGCCGGCAGCTATATGAGGCACACTGACAGGGAAACCCCAGGTACTTTGGGAAGATTCATTAGCTCTATCAAGCCACTAAGCTGGAAAATAAAAGGTTAAGATAATCCCAGCCCTGTGGGATATCGCATATCCACATTACTGTGGCTTGGTCCAAGTGAACCTTGGCCTACACACCTGAGGAAGTAGCCTGTATCTTCAAGGAGGGGTTCTGTGAATTAAACTCCCTGGAGGAATCTCAGGACTACCTTGTCCTTTGAGGTAAGAAAGGATTCCTTTAATCAGCATTCACAATAGACAGAAAATCATACTCTTAACTTAGTCCAAAGTCAGTTGATAAAAAAAGGAAGTCAGTTGTGAGCAATTTATATAATTTTAAATGGAAACAATCAAAAAACATTCTGTTCCAAGAAGTAAAGGACACTGATCTTTCCCTTTTCGCCTGTATTACTTAAATTGCATGAAGACAATTTAAAGAAAAATAATGTACAATTCTGTCATTTAAAAATCACATCTCTATTAATAACATTGTTATTAAAAAACCATACTATCCAAAAAGATTTCTTGTCCCTTTCAGGTGTGCCTAAAGGATATCTAGCAAGTAGTTTTGAAGCAGAAAGACTCTAGTTCCAGATATGTTGATTCCAAGAACATTTCTGATCAGTCAGTCAGTCAGTCAGTTCAGTTGGCTCAGTTATGTTTGACTCTGTGACCCCATGGACTGCAGGATGCCAGGCCTCCCTGTCCATCATCAACTCCCGGAGTTTACTCACTCACGTCCATTGAGTCAGTGATGCCATCCAACCATCTCATCCTCTGTTGTCCCCTTCTCCTCCCACCTTCCATTTTTCCCAGCATTAGCGTCTTTTCCAATGAGTCAGTTCTTCGCCTCAGGTGGACAAAGTATTGGAGTTTCAGCTTCAGCATCAGTCCTTCCAATGAATATGCAGGACTGATTTCCTTTACGATGGACTGGTTGGATCTCCTTACTGTTGGACTAGTTTAATCTCCTTGCTGCCCAAGGGACTCTCAAGAGTCTTCTCCAACACCACACTTCAAAAGCATCAATTCTTCAGCGTTCAGCTTTCTTTGTAGTCCAGCTCTCACATCCATACATGACCACTGGAAAAACAATAGCTTTGACTAGACTAGATGGACCTCTGTTGGCAAAGTGATGTCTCTGCTTTTTAATATGCTGTCTATGTTGGTCATAACTTTTCTTCCAAGGAGGAAGTGTCTTTTAATTTCATAGCTGCAGTCACCAACTGCAGTGATTTTGGAGCCCAAAAAAATAAAGTCCGTCACTGTTTCCACTGTTTCCCCATCGAGTTGCCATGAAGTGATGGGGCCAGATGCCATAATCTTCGTTTTCTGAATGTTGAATTTCAAGCCAACTTTTTCACTCTCCTCTTTCACCTTCAAGAGGCTCTTTAGTTCTTCTTCACTTTCTGCCATAAAAGGGTGGTGTCATCTGCACATCTGAGGTTATTGATATTTCTCCTGGCAATCTTGATTCCAGTTTGTGTTTCATCCAGTCCAACATTTCTCATGATGTACTCTGCATAGAAGTTAAATAAGCAGGGTGACAATATACAGCCTTGACGTACTCCTTTCCCAATTTGGAACCAGTCTGTTGTTCCACGTGCAATTCTCACTGTTGCTTCTTGACCTGCATACAGATTTCTCAGGAGGCAGGTCACGTGATCTGGTATTCCCAGCTCTTTCAGAATTTTCCACAGTTTATTGTGATCCACATAGTCAAAGGCTTTGGTGTAGTCATAAGGCAGAAACAGATGTTTTTCTGGAACTCTCTCACTTTTCCATGATCCAACAGATGTTGGCAATTTGATCTCTGGTTCCTCTGCCTTTTCTAAATCCAGCTGGAACATCGGAAGTTCACAGTTCATGTTCTGTTAAAGCCTGGCTTGGAGAATTTTGAGCATTACTTTACTAGCGTGTGAGATGAATGCAATTGTGCGGCAGTTTGAGCATTCTTTGGCATTGCCTTTCTTTGGGATTGGAATGAAAATGGACGTTTTCCAGTCCTGTGGCCACTGCTGAGTCTTCCAAATTTGCTGGCATATTGACTGCAGCACTTTCACAGCATCATCTTTCAGGATTTGAAATAGCTCAACTGGAATTCCATTACCTCCACTAGCTTTGTTCGTAGTGATGCTTTCTAAGGCGCACTTGACTTCACATTCCAGGATGTCTGGCTCTAGGTGAGTGATCACACCATCATGATTATCTGGGTCATGAAGCTCTTTTTTGTACAGTTCTTCTGTGTATTCTTGCCACCTCTGCTTAGTATCTTCTGCTTCTGTTAGGTCCATGCCATTTCTGTCCTTTACTGTGCCCATCTTTGCATGAAATGTTCCCTTGGTATCTCTAATTTTCTTGAAGAGATCTCTACTCTTTCCCATTCTACTGTATTCCTCTATTCCTTTGCACTGATCACTGAGGAAGGCTTTCTCATCTCTTCTTGCTATTCTTTGGAACTATGCATTCAAATGGGTATATCTTTCCTTTTCTCCTTTGCCTTTTGCATCTCTTCTTTTCAGAGCTATTTGTAAGGTTCCTCAGATAACCATTTTGCCTTTCTTTTTCTTGGGGATGGTCTTGATCACTGCCTCCTGTCCAACATCATGGACCTCTGTCCATAGTTGTTCAGGCACTCTAACAGATCTAATCCCTTGAATCTATTTGTCACTTCCACTTTATAATCATAAGGGATTTGATTTAGGTCATCCTGATATGATGACTCAAAGGAATCTGTTCAAAAACGATCCACAGTGAAGTGTTAATACACTACCTTTTGAAGTTATTTATTCAGAAAGCAGTTACCCCTAGAACTGCTGCTGCTACTGCTGCTAAGTTGCTTCAGTCATGTCCAAGTCTGTGCGACCCCATAGACAGCAGCCCACCAGGCTTCCCCATCCCTGGGATTCTCCAGGCAAGAACACTGGAGTGGGTTGCCATTTCCTTCTCCAATGCATGAAAGTGAAAAGTGAAAGTGAAAGTCGCTCAGTTGTGTCCGACTCTAGCAACTCCATGGACTGCAGCCTGCCAGGCTCCTCTGTCCATGGGATTTTCCAGGCAAAAGTACTGGAGTGGGGTGCCATGAACAAATAATACTATATAATAATTAGCTACGTTAAACCAGAAAGAGCAAAGAAACTGCCTGTAGAGGAAAACAGAGAAGTCAATTATAACCTTTCCACAGCGGAAACCAAGAGGTTAAGTGACTGGACAGAAGGCATTCAGCTAATGTGTGGCCAAGCTCGACAACACTCTGATTCCACACTGCTTGCTGCCCCTGTAGGATAGCCCTGACTCGAGACCCCATTCCATCGTGGAATCCCAGAAAGCTGAAGGGAGTCAGTCTTCACTCAGTTAAACCACACAGCAAGCTAGACGCAGAGCTAGCCAGAACCAAGGGCTCCTGCTATTGGTCCGTGCACTGCCCCTAGGCACAATGCTCCCTTCTGGGCTGTCGTCAGTTTGATCTGAAGGCAGGTGGCTCCAGACCAGATGATGTTAGATCCGTACTCTTCCTCTGTTCTTCCACTGTAGCAACATTTCAGGGCTGTCAGAGAAGGCTTCTTGGCTCTAGAACACTTTCCCCTTTCTAGTCTGAACACATCTTTTAGTTGCAAAAGTAAGCACACAAAAAATTTGTGTTTCTAAATACGCTTATAAATACCTAGGAGTGGGCTTCCCTGGTGGTAAAGTGGTTAAGAATCCAACCGCCAATGCAGCAACACAGGTTCAATCTCTGCCCTGGGAAGATGCCACAGGCCACGTGTGTTCACAACTATTGAGCCTGTGCTCTAGAGCCCCAGAGTCACAGCTACTGAAGCCCGCGTGCATAGAGCCTGTGCTCTGTAACAAGAGAAGCCACCACGATAAGAAGCCCATGCTCCCCGCAACTAGAGAAAAGTCCACGCAGCAACGCAGACCTGCACAGACAAAAATAAATAAATCTTTAAAAAAATTTTTTTAATTAAAAAAATATATACCTTGGAGTAAAAAGTTAATGTTTGTTTATGTGGGGGGAGGGGGAGCATATAGAAACTCTGTACTCTCCACCCAGTTTTGCTGTGAACCCAAAACTTCCCTAAAAAATAAAGTTGATTATTTTTTTAAAGCTGTCAATTTACTTCATTCTAACAATTTTAAAATTATATACACACTAGTGAATGACATGGAGAAGGCCCTGGAACCCTACTCCAGTACTCTTGCCTGGAAACTCCCATGGATGGAGGAGCCTGGTAGGCTGCAGTCCATGGGGTCGCTAAGAGTCGGACACGACTGAGTGACTTCACTTTCCCTTTTCCCTTTCATGCATTGGAGAAGGAAATGGCAACCCACTCCAGTGATCTTGCCTGGAGAATCCCAGGGATGGGGGAGCCTGGTGGGCTGCCATCTATGGGGTTGCACGGACTTGGACACGACTGAAGCGACTTAGCAGCTTAGTAGTGAATGACAGGCCAATAGCAGTTAAGAATTTATAAACAGTAATTCTCCCTTTAAATGCTCACGTCCACCAGAAACAACTAGTAACAATCAAATTTATGTCCTCCATTAAACCTAACCCCATGTCCTACAACATCAACCTCTGTACAGTATACGTGCTTCACTGATCACTAATCCTCATTAAATGTCTCTGCTCCTACAGCAGTCATTTCAAGTAATGTGCAATATTTGGCTCAAACTAAGCCAATTCAAAAAAAAAAAATTTCAAAGGAAATATTCTCCTAGTACTCCCATCGATTTGACAGAAAAAGGATTTATCCTTTGTGGCTAATTCCAGCATAATAGTGACCCTCAGAACTCAGTGTTATACAACCACAGAGGCCACTAATCACACAGGTCTCAAGGTGAATGGTGACATGTATATATGCCTTGCAAACATCTGTACTAGTCATGGCTCTCAAGCCTACTAGTAAGTATTTTGAAATTTTAACTTTTTTTTTTTAATTAATAAAGTCAGATTTTGTCATTTCAAGTTAAAAAGCAAACTCCCTGTAGATGCCTTACTTAAAAGGGAGAATAATCAGCCACAGAAGTGTGTTTTTCTATACTGGCTTTTCTTAAGCAGAAATTACAGACATACATGTTTTTGCCTGCAAGGTATATGTGTATCTCCCATTTTCTGGAAACAGAACATTGACTTTTAGGAAAATACTCCACTTTCTCAAGGTCCATGCCTGGAGTGGGACTGACCTAATTCTTCTCAAGCTACAGGGACAGACATATAACCCAGGCTTGGCCCATCAGCTTATTTCATTTTCTGGAATGAGAAACGGGTGTGAAACCTGGATCAGGACACAGCACGCAAAATAACAGGTATGTGCAGGTACATTATTACTACTGTCTGATATGAGAGGAGAAAAGAAAGTACGATGGCTTGCACTTTTGTTTTCATAAGAGGAAAAGAACATAGAAGTAGTGGATCACACATAAACCTCCTGAAAAAGAAAATGAAAGGGAGTAATGATATACTTTACTTTATTTGAAATCCTAA
Organism: Bubalus kerabau; assembly: GCF_029407905.1. Lineage (NCBI taxonomy): Eukaryota > Metazoa > Chordata > Mammalia > Artiodactyla > Bovidae > Bubalus > Bubalus kerabau. Next base: position 98,696,396 of record NC_073625.1, on the reverse strand, counting down.
TTTCAATCAATTTATTTTAAAAATCTGGCACATCATAACATTCAGTAAGTCAAGATATTTAAATTTTCAATCTGTACTTCTATAGCACAGTTTATATTTCCTATAAAGAGAAGTTTCAAGTTTCAACAAAAACACTGAAAAACTCGATAATGTGACTTCTAAGACCAATTCTAAGGGCATTTCCATTATGTATGCCATTATACTTGAGTGGATATTGGCACACAATTCATTCTCCATACCTGAAATTATTTTTATCCTCATATTTAGGAAGAAGGAAAAAAACATGGAATAGTTAGGAATAGAGTGATTTGCTTTAGTGAGTTACCATACTTATTTCTGGAAAAAATAACCAATTTTTAAAGAACAAAAGTAAAATATAATGACACGAAAGCTATTCTGAATATAATCTTTAAATCTGTTCTGTCTATGATTCTGCTTTATTATTTTATTTTTTAGATTCTACATATAAGCCAAATCATACAGTATTTGTCTCTGACCTATTTCACTTAGCATAATACCCTATAGGTATCCATGTTGTAATGAATGGCAAATTAAATGAATGAATTTCACATTGTTTTTTAGGGATATGTAGCATTCCAGTGTATGCATGCATGGTGGTGGGGGGAGGGTGTTGAGATCTCGTCTTTATATATTCATCCACTGACGGACATATAAGTTGTTTCATACCTTGGCTACTGTACACAATGCTGCACTGAATGCAGAGGTGCATATATCTCTTTGAATTAGTGTTTTTGTATCCAGATAAATATCTAGAAGTAGAATAACTGGATCATATGACGGTTCTGTTCTTAATTTTTAAAGGAAATCTCTATACGGTTTTCCAAGTGGTTGCACCAATTTATATTCCTACCAATAGCATGTAAGGGTTCCTTTTCTTCACATTCTCTCCAACACTTATTATTTCTTATTTTTTTGATAATAACCTAAATACAAAATTTAAAGGGAATCTTCTCTGCAAAATAAGTTACTTTTATGAAATGGCAGCCCACTCCAGTACTATTGCCTGGAAAATCCCATGGATAGAGGAGCCTGGTAGGCTACAGTCAGTGGGGTTGCAAAGAGTCAGACACAACTGAGCGACTCCACTTTCTTTCTTTATAGATAGAAATAGTCACAAAAAACAGGGAGTTGGGCATCACACAGTATATTAGAAATTATTTTCTTCATAAATCCTTCATATAATTTTTACTTGACTCATACCATTCATAAATATATGCAATGTGTTCACATACGAGCAAATATATACATATGACCAAATCTCAACTCCCAAGTGCTGAATTCTACTGCAAGTCACATTCCAGAAGGTGCTTGCTATAATTTAAAAGCAATAACACAAGCACTTGTTTCCTACTTTGGAGTAAGATGGAAACAAAGAAAGAAATATCATTTAAATGTAAATTAAGATCTAGGATATACTTCCAAACATGCTATACCAAGGAGGCTTTTACAGTATTCTGTAAATGTCAAACTCTGCTTCAACAATACAATTAAAACTGAACTTCAATTACTCTACTTGGGGTAACAGTGCCTGGAAGAAGAGTAATTACATCTTCTGGAATGTGGTTCACAGTCTTCAATGAATCTAGTCACCATCAAGGGCTTCATATAAGGAACTTCTGGGAATCCTCAAAATATAGTCTAAGATACAGACTTGAATGGAAGTCTATTTATCTATAATGAAATCTGCAATACAATTCAACACTGTATCTAACAAAATAGTTTTAAATAATCAATAGTTTCCCTTTGTCCCATACTCCACTCCCATTCTCCTTTCTCCCTTCATTTTACTGACATTTTTTTCTTCCAGTTTTACTGAAATATAATCGAGATACAGCACTGTATAAGTTTAAGGTGTACAGCACAATGGTTTGCCTTACTTACATCATGAAATGATTACCGCAATCAGTTTAAGGAACATCCATCATCTCACACAGATATGAAATAAAAGAAGTAGAAAAAAACTTTTTTTTGAGATGAGAATTCTTAATATTTGTTCTGTTAACTTCCATATGTAACATAAAGCAGTGTTAATTATATGTAGCATATTGTACACTATATCCCTAGCACTTATTTACCTTATAGTGGGGAACTTGTACCTTTTGACCATTTTCCTCCAATCCCCCCTCCTCCCACCTGTGGTAACCACAAATCTGATTTTGTTTCCTATGAGTTTGTTTCTTCGTTTTGAAGTACATAATTGACCTACACTACGTTAGTACTTGCTACACAACATAGTGAATCATTATGTCTACTCCCTTCAAAATAATCACTATGCCAAGTCAAGTTACTAAACATCCCCATGCAGGGATATTAGTTACTGACTATACTCCCCATTTTGTACATTTCATATGCATGACTCATTTATTTTGCAACTGAAAGTGTTTGTACTCCTCATCTCCCTCACCGATTTCATGCCTCTCCTCAACCCCCTTCCCTCTGGCAACCACCTCCTTGTTCTCTGTACCTGTAACTGTTTCTGTTTTGTTATGTTCATTTATTTATTTTTTAGATTCCACATATAAGTAAAATCACACAATATTTGTCTTTCTCTGTCTGACATATTTCACTTAGCATAATACCCTCTTGGTCCATCCATGTTACTGCAAATATCAGGATTTCATTCCTTTTTATGACTAATACTCCACTCAGCTACTCTTATGTCTTTAGACTGGAGTACACAGTCCATTTGTGTTTAATGTAGTTATTAATAAGTGTACTTACTGTCATTTCATTAACTGCTTTGGGATTGTTTTTGTAGTTGTTTTTGTTCCTTTCTTCTTTTGCTCTTTTCTCTTGTGATGAGACTAACTTTAGGATAATGTTTGGACTTTTTTTTTTTGGTATGTATATCTAGATTTTTCATTTGTGATTACCATGAGATTTATGTATAGCATTCTATCTATATTTGTGATTATTTTAAGTTGCTGATTTCTTAAGTTCATACATGTTTTCATTGCCCCCCCCACAATGTTTACTGTTTCTTACACACTTCACATTTCCTGTTTTTGTATGCCTTAACTAAGTACTGTAGATACAGATGAGTTTACTCCTTTTGCTGTTTAATCTTCTAAACTAGCTTTGTACATGGTTGATTTACTACCTTTACCCTATATTTGCTTTACCAATGAGATTTTTCCTTGTAATCTGCATGTTTCTGGTTGCGGCCATTTCTTTTATGATAAGAGAAGTCCCTTTAACATTTCTTGTATAGCTGGTTTGGTGGTGCTGAACTCCGTTGGCTCTTGCTTATCTGTAAAACTTGATCTCTTGATCAAATCTAAATAAAAGCCTTGCCGGGTAAAGTATCCTTGGTTGGAGGTTTTTCCCTTTCATTACTTTACTTAAATATATTGTTTCACTCCCTTATGGCCGGCAGAGTTTCTGCTGAAAAATCAGGTGACAGTCTTATGGAAGCTCCTTTGTATGAACCTGTTGCTTTTCCCTTGCAGCTTTTAATATTCTCTCTTTAATTTTTGGTATCTTAATTGCAGTGTATCTTGGTGTGATCCTCTTTGGCTGGTCTTGTTTGGGACTCTCTGTGCTTTCTGGACCTGGATACCTGTTCCTTTCCCAGGTTACGGAAGTTTTCAGTTATTGTGTCTACAAATACACCCTTTTCTCTCTCCTCCTTCAGGGACCCCTATAATGTGAATGTTAGTATGCTCCTTGTCCCAGTGATCTCTTTAAACTATCCTCATTTCTTTTCATTCTTTTTCTGATCAGCTTCAGTGATTTCCACTACTGTATCTTCCAACTCACTCATCTGTTTCTATCATTTAGTTTACTATTGATACCATCTAGTTTATTTTTCATTTCTGGATTCTTCCTGTTTGGTGGTTCTTTATATATTCTCTTTGTTAAACACCTCTAACTTCTCTCTCTACACAGCCATTCTTCTCCCTAGTTCTTTGATCATCCCTACGATCACTACCCTGAACTCTTTCTTGAATAGACTGCCTGTCTGTACTTCACCTGGTCCTTCTTCTGGGGCTTTAGCTTTTTCCTTTGTTTTGAACATATTCCTCTGTCACCTCATTTTGGCCTAATATGCTATTTTCATTTCTATGTATTTGGTACGCTGATTTATATTTCCTGATCTCGGAGAGGCAGCTTTTTATAGTAGACACCCCATGTGTTGCAGCAGCACATTCCCCTCTGGTCACCAGAGCTATACGCTCTAGGGGTGCCCCCTAAGTGGGCTGCAGGGTCCTTCCCTTCTGATTGGGTGACTATGTGGGCAGTCTGGTAGGTGTGGCTGGCCCCAGCTCACTTGGCTGCCAAGATTTGCCTTATTTAGAGGATGCCAGTCATTGGTGTGCAGGGCCAGGTCTCAGGGAGTTCCCAGGGTTACTGTTGGTCCACTGGTGGGCAGAGCCAGGTTCCAGGGTGGATGACTGGAGGGTCAGGAGACACAGATGTAGTGTTGCTTGCTGGTGGGCAAGGCTGGTTCCTGACACTTTTGGCTATGGGGTCCAGGGTTTCCCAAAGCTGGTGCAAGCCCACCAGTAACCGAGGCTAGATCCCAGTGTGGCTGACTGAGGGGTCCAGGGTATCTCAGAGCTAATACCAGCTTGCTCGTGTACAGGACTGGGGCTGGGAGGTCCATGGCTGGTGCTAACTTGCTGGCGGATGGGCTGCCTATTGACAAGGCAGTCTTTGGGGCTGTGGTGGTCATGGGGCTGGTGCCCATCCATTGGTGGGGGAGACTGGTCCTGGGCTACTGCTGGCCCACTCGTGGGAAGAGGCAGGCCTGTGGGTCTCTGGCTGCAAGGCCCTGGAGGTTGCAGAGCTAGTACTGGCCCACTGGTAGGTAGGGCTGAAATCCAGGGATCCCAGGGGTTACTGCCTGCCCATTGGTGGGTGAGGTTGGTCCCTGCATTAGTGCTAGCCCTGCCATGGGCTCAAGGGTTTTAAGGTAGCTATGCTGGTGTTGCTGGTGTTCAGTTGCTCAGTCATGTTCAACTCTTAAGACTCCACAGACTGCAGCACACCAGGCTTCCCTGTCCTTCACTATCTCCCAGAGTTTGCTCAAACTCATGTCCATTGAGTCAATGATGCGGTCCAACCATCTCAACCTCTGGCACCTCCTTCTCCTCCTGCCCTGAGTCTTTCCCAGTGTCAGGATCTTTTTCAACAAGTTGGCTCTTCCCATCAGGTGACCAAAATATTGGAGCTTCAGCCTCAGTCCTTCCAATGAATATTCAAGATTGATTTCTTTTAGGATTGACTGGTTTGATTGCCTTGCTGTCCAAGGGACTCTCAAGAATCTTCTCCAGCATCACAGTTCAAAAGCATCAATTCTTCAGTGCTCAACCTTCTTTATGGTTCAACTCTCATATCTGTACATGGCTACTGGAAAAACCATAGCTTTGACTTCCCGATCTTTATTGGCAAAGTGATGCCTCTGCTGTTCAATATGTTATTTAGGTTTGTCATAGCTTTTCTTCCAAGGAGCAATATGTTCCTGTTTGACTAGTACCTTGCCCTGAGACGTCTGAGAACTGGAGCCTGGAGCAGGTTGGTGAGAGGGCTGGTGCCAGTGCTAATAAACCAGAGAAAAAAATTCCAAAATAGTGCTTCCCAGATCCAATATCCTTGTAGTACAAGGAGGTCCCCAAAATGGCTGCTGCCAGTGTCTATGTCCCAGGGTAAGTTCTAGTTCCCTCCTGCCTCTCTGGGATGCAGTCTGTGATCAGCAAGTGAGAATGACCCAGACTCCTTTTGAATTACCACTTCTGCCCTGGGGTTTTGGAGTATGTGAGATTTTATGTGCACGCTTTAAGAGTGGAATCTGTGTTTCTACAGCCCACTGGGTCTGCCGAAAGTAAGCCCTACTCGGCCTTCAAAGCCAGTGTTCTGCGAGTGTTGTCTTCCTGGCTGGGGATCCTGATGTGGGGCTTGAACCCCTGGTTCCTCGGGAAGAAGCTCTGCAATCGGAATTATCTTTCTGTTTGCAAGTCACCCCTACCTCCTACCCCAGGGACATGGGTCTTGAATATTGCATCTTAGCCCATCCTGTCTCATTATGGTTCCTTCTTTATATCTCTAGTTGTAGAAGATCTTGTCTTCTAGTCTTCCAATCTTTCTAATCAACAGTTGCTCTGCAGATAGCTGTAATTTTAGTGTGCCCATAGGAGAAGGTAAGCTCATGGTCTTCCTCGTCTGTCACATGCCAGTCCTCCAAAGCCATCACTTTAATGCACTTACTATTTTGCATACATGTTAATTTTGCACAGAACTGAGAATGGTACATCAGATAAACAGAGGTACAGGAGTGCACAGATGCAAAAAATCTCTTTTGAGTTTCTAATATGAGAAGTCAAATAATATTTTTCTTTTATTTATTTCCTGAGCTATGTTTTTGTTTTGTTGTTCTCAGAGCAAAACAGAGTTGAAGATCCAACTCTCTGCTCACTTCATCCTCACCACTACCTTAAACTTGGGTCACCCAACATTTGGTAAAGAGGATGGTGAGAAGTTGGGCAGGAAGACAGAAAGGGTTAATAAGGCTAATGCAAACCTGGAAATTCCCAACATACCGTAAGATATATTTTTCAGAGACTACAAAGCAGCTGCAAGCTATCTAAATTTCAAGGTATAAGGTTCCAAAAACTAGCACAGTTTCTGTCTGAACATTCAACTACACAACAAAGAATCTAACAAACACACAGAACTGTCTGTTTATGTGTGACATAAAGATTTAAGATTAGCAGAAGAAAAGTACTATAAAACTGGTCCTAAGGAAAATTAAAGCTGAGGTTTGGTGCCCTCAAACTTTTTTCATAAATATTCCCACCTCCCCCAAAGACTTCTCATGCCACCACAGGTAGCAGCAAGCTTCACTCCATCATCCTCTACATCAAAACCTACTTTTACATTAGTGACTAAGTATGTGTACCAAGTAGTAAAATTTGCAGGGTAACAAGCATTCAACGTTAACGTCAATGCATGTGCATGCTCTGATGTGTCTGACTCTTTATGACCCTATGGACTGTAGCCCCCCAGGCTTCTCTCGATGTGTCTGACTCTTTATGACCCTATGGACTGTAGCCCCCCAGGCTTCTCTGTCCATGGGATTCTCCAGGCAAGAATACTGGAGCCGATTGCCATTTCCTCCTCCAGTGGATCTTCCTGACCCAGGGATCAAACCCATGTCTCCTGCATTGCAGGTGAATTCTTTACCCCTTAAGTCACTGGGGAAGCCCTCCAAAATTTTTTTAAAAAGACTCAAAGGCAGACAAGTAACCCCCCCCCAGGGGTCTTTAAACCTTCTCACTGGGATATGCTAGGTACCCAGATTATGTCCCAGTAATAAAATCTCCAACTGTGGAGTAATAAGAGTAGGTAACATGAAAGAACACCCACAGATTTATAAGTAACCATCATCATCTTCTCTTTATCTGCTTTTATATCACTGAAATGGAACACAGTCTAAGCTGAGTAGCATCAATGGAACAAATAATAAAAGTCTGAAAGAACTCAACAGGGAACTCCTATCTTACATGAAAAGCATGTAAAATGACATATTGCAGTATGAGTCAACAGAAGCACTCAAAAGGGAATCAAGTTTAGTAGAACTATACAGTCCAGCAAGAGGGAAAGAGAGCTCACTCTATCTGGTGCTGTCTGTCTCAATAAAGTGAGGACAGGAAGAGTTAAAGTGCCTCTAGACAAGATCACTGAGAGATTATAGCCAGAAGCTAAACAACCCTGTTAGGGGCAAAATGGTTGAAGGCAATGAAAATGTTACTCTGGAAAAGAAGTGCTGTTTTCATATCTTTGGGGTGGGGAGGGGTGGGGTGGGGGGTGTCTTATAAAGAAGAGGCATCAAAGACATAATTTTATATAGTGGTTTCAGAGTTTAAAATTGGAATCAATTAACAGATGTTTCTTTGAGGCTGTTTGAGACATTCAGAAAGAGCACATTCTTCTAACCATGAGATCTATCCAAAATCAGTGAGTCTCTCTGGGATATTTATCTATCAATTGAGATGTTCAAACAGAAACTTCAGGAGTTACTGTATGGGCACTGAGGGCTGATCACTAAGCCATAGAGTCTAAGGTCCAAACATTTCAGGATTCTTTAGCTTTCTGAAATCAAAGCAAATAAAAGCTGGAAGCCATGAGGCTTGGAATCCATCATACCCAGCAGTCATGGCACCCAGCAACCACAGCTCTAACACCCCTGATCTAAATGCCAAATGTCCAGTAACATATCAAAGAAAACTTTAGGCTGTATGCACTTTAAATCACACCAAATGTCAGTTATGAGTCAAACTGTTTTAGGAACTGGAATTGATCAGATACTAGTTTCTAATTAAAAGTCTATACATATCTTTTCATATAATCAAAAGGTTTAATATTAATACAATTATTACCTACTAAGTTTATGTCCATATTGTTACACTGAATTTAAACTGGTTTAATAAAAGTAATTAAAAATAAATATGAAGTGCTATTAGTTTCATAAAACTGTTCTTGGAATCCAAAATACTTTTTAGACATTCAAAATCTATAAAAAAAATTATAGTAATTTTTTTTCATTTTATATACTAAGAAGACACAGCCACCAACAGTACAGTTATACTCATCAACTTCACAAATATGAAAATAATTTTCAGACTAAAAATTATCAGATGGGTACATCATTTAACAATATACCTTCTCAATGCCTTTTACAAAATCATTACTTTACAAATATACCAAAAGACCAGGCTACTAATTTGAAGAGAGTAAAGAATCTGTCAGACATTTATATTCTGCTAGGGGTTTTATTTCTTAATTTGCATTTTACAGACTTAGGTCCATATTTTTATTTCATTATCTTATGAAATTTGCCTTTCAGCATATTTTTAGCTGAACTTGCAGGGCAGGGAATGCACCCTGGAATTGAAGATCACGAGGTTAATATTTTGGTAGGATTAACATACCTTTTAAGTGACTTTCTTTTTTTTTTTTTAATTTTATTTTATTTTTAAATATAAGTGACTTTCTAAGGGACTGTGCCATTGTTTCCCTGACAGAAGACAAACCCTTTCATAAAATTCTCCTGGACAAATAACTACTTTGATAGTTTTTTTGTAATCGTTCATTTTTATTGTGGGAACCCTTTTCTGAAGGTTATACCAAACATCAAAGTCAAAAACAAACTTCCACAACCTCAACTTTAGAAATCATATTTCCTCAATAAAAATGAACTTTAAATTACTAGTAGATACACATGTTTGTTGTTGTTTAGTTGCTTAGTCGTGTCCAACTCGCTCCTCTGCCCATGGGATTTCCCTGGAGGATTTCCTCCTCCAGGGGACCTTCCTGATCAGGGATCCTACCCAACCCAGGGATCCAACCAGAGTCTCCTGCATTGGCAGGTAGATTCTTTACCACTGAGCCACCAGGGAAGCCCAGAAAAATGTATTAACACTTCCAAAAAGTGAAAAGCACTAACAAACAAGTAGAAACAAGCATTTCTAAGACCCACAGAAGGTTATCACTAGGATCTGTAATTGGGACACTCTAGGAAGCTCTTGATTGCCAAGGCTTGTGGAAGGGAACTACATTTAAGTATTCTGAAAACCATTTTTAATTCACTTTGGAATACTTTGTCTTCCCATAAATGAATTTTCTTTAAGTATTAAAATATATACACAAGTAATTTGAATTTTTCAAATATATAAAATTTTAAATAACTACTAGTGCTATTTTTGGCAGCTAAAATTAAAATCAATTTTACATTTCTTAAACACAGGTCAGAAAGAGCAATTAGGAGTTAAGCAATCTTTGGTAGCTAAGGAAAACTGATGTGACTGAAATGTCACCAGGTTGCTATGGATAATCCACAAATAGCAAGAAGAATACATGCACTGGGAATATTTATATGCAAGAGACCTCCTACTAAAAAAGACAATGTCTTTAAAAACAAACCAGAACCTCAAAACTTATCTTAAATGGTTAGTTTTTCCTTTTTCTTTTGTTAAGCCAATTACTTCTAAGCAAAAAGATAAGTTCCAGCCCAAACAAGCAAGGATAAAACTTAAACTGTATGTCAAACACAATGCTTAATTAAAATCTTCTAGATATCCTAAACCAAGAGACTTATTGCGATTTTGACCTTTCTCCTAACATTTTACTTTTTCCCACTGCACTGATATTTTATGGTGATTTTCTTCTTCCTCTTCACCTAAATGCAGTTTAGGTGAAACTACATTTTCACCCTTTTCATCCAAGTAGTTTATTATCATGACTGCCTGCAGGGGGCACATTATGAGGTAGATGTGATCAGGCAACAGCCAGAGGTGCTGAGTGAAATGGGGGAAGAGCCCAAGGGCTTAGAGGCCTGGGCAGAGTGACAAGGTGATACTACCCTATTGTCCTGGAAAAGCGGATGTCTGTGCAGTTCAGACTGAGGCAGTACCAAAAATGTCTGCTCTAGTTGACAGAGATACAGTCTGTGATCTCTTTTACATGGAGTGTTACATGGCACGAACCAGAAAAATGTTGAGCAGGCCACAGGATGTGTGAGTCATCCCAACACACACAGGATAAACCTATGGTTGAGCGACATCAGCCAGTGTCCTCATGTAGGAAGCACAGGAAGAACAAGGGCCTTACGACCGAATTCTCAGGGAACCTTCACAGCCCGCCTTTTGACAGCTCCTTCATCACTGTGAGAAGAGTTAGGAAGAAGCAAAGGGGATCATTACCATGACTGACATCACTGAGTATTTTCAAAAGTTGGTGTGACCTGTTGTTGGGATCTGCTGATGCTGAAGTGCCCACTCCTTATAGCACCCTACAGCCTGCCTGTAGCATATACTGTTCTTCCACACTTTCCTTATGTTTACAATCTCTAAATATTGCAAAAAACCCCTACACACTGAAGCACATTTCACTCACAGAATTACCTGCTCCCCTGGCCAGGATTCTCTGGTGGCTCAGACAGTAAAGAATCTGCCTGCAATGTGGGAGACCAGAGTTCAATCCCTGGGTTGGGAAAATCCCCTGGAAAAGGGAATGGTAACCCAATTCAGTATTCTTACCTGGAGAATTCCATGGAAGAGCCTGGAAGGCTAAAGTCCACGGACTTGGAAAGAGTTGGATACAAATGAGCAACTAACACACATATACTGGCCAGACCATATTGCACTTTCTGTTAGAACTGGTTTAAAAGTGAAAACATGAACCAACTGCTTTAATGCATAACAGATATGGCAAACTCATCATGATGGGACAAATCCTATCTGGGAATCTAGTATCACTTTCCCTAGTCCTCATCCCAGAAATTTCAGTGGTTCAATTCAAATTAATGGAGGCCATATTGGCAACCAAAATAATATTGTTTCCTTTTTTTCTTTGGCAGTAAATTCAGGGTGAGGAGAGAACATATTTAAATATAAAGAGTAGCTGTATTTACTGAGACATTGTGTAACTAATCAGAACTCGGAGGGGCCTTAAGTTTCGAAGATGCAGCTTCCTTTTGAGTCTATCACTCTCAACCCAGACAACCAAACACAATCACATGACTGGCTTTTAAAGATCCAGAGGCCAAGGCACATCCTACCCTGAAACCACTAAAAAGATAATAAAACCACTTAAATGAGAACGATCTGTGAGGATGCCTGAGGGAGTTTAAAGAAAAAAATCATTCTATACAGTGACTCAACATCACTTGTGCAAAATTAGTACTTACTTCAGGAATACTACCTTGCATGATTTTTTGGTGTCTTTATCCCTATATTAATAGTTAGTCCTTATATGTTGAAATAAGTAGGGACTTATACATTCATGAAGGAATAGGGCCGGATGCCATGATCTTAGTTTTCTGAATGTTGAGCTTTAAGCCAATGTTTTCACTCTTCTCTTTCACTTTCATCAAGAGGCTCTTTAGTTCTTCTTCACTTTCTGCCATAAGGGTGGTGCCATCTGCATATCTGAGGTTATTGATATTTCTCCCGGCAATCCTGATTCCAGCTTGTGCTTCATCAAGCCCAGGGTTTCTCATGATGAACTCTGCATATAAGTTAAATAAGCAGGGTGACAATATACAGCCTTGACATATCCCTTTTCCTATTTGGAACCCGTCTGTTGTTCCATGTCCAGTTCTAACTGTTGCTTCCTGATCTGCATACAGGTTTCTCAAGAGGCAGGTCAGGTAGTCAGGTATTCCCATCTCTTTCAGAATTTTCCACCGTTTATTGTGATCCACACAGTCAAAGGCTTTGGCATAGTCAATAAAGCAGAAATAGATGTTTTTCTGGAACTCTCTTGCTTTTTCCATGATCCAGCGGATGTTGGCAATTTGATCTCTGGTTCCTCTGCCTTTTCTAAATCCAGCTAGAACACCTGGAAGTTCACGGTTCACGTATTGCTGAAGCCTGGCTTGGAGAATTTTGACCATTACTTTACTAGCGTGTGAGATGAGTGCCAATTGTGCGGTAGTTTGAGCATTCTTTGGCATTGCCTTTCTCTGGGATTGGGATGAAAACTGACCTTTTCCAGTCCTGTGGCCACTGCTGAGTTTTCCAAATTTGCTGACATATTGAGTGCAGCAGTTTCACAGCATCTTTTAGGATTTGAAATAGCTCAACTGGAATTCCATCACCTCCACTAGCTTTGTTCGTAGTGATACTTCCTAAGGCCCACCTGACCTCACATTCTAGGATGCTGGCTCTAGGTGAGTGATCACATCATCGTGCTTATCTGGGTCGTGAAGATCCTTCTTGTATAGTTTTTCTGTATAGTTGTATAGTTCTTCTTGCCGCCTCTTCTTAATATCTTCTGCTTCTGTTAGGTCCATACCATTTCTGTCCTTTATTGAGCCCATCTTTGCATGAAATGTTCCCTTGGTATCTCTAATTTTCTTGAAGAGATCCCTAGTCCTTCCCATTGGCTTGTTTTTCCTCTCTTTCTTTGCATTGATCACTGAGAAAGGCTTTCTTATCTCTCCTTGCTACTCTTTGGAACTCTGCATTTAAATGGGTATATCTTTCCTTTTCTCCTTTGCTTTTCACTGCTCTTTTCACAGCTCTTTGTAAGGATACCTCAGACAGCCATTTTGCTTTCTTGCATTTCTTTTTCTTGGGGGATTGTCTTGATCCCTGTCTCCTGTACAATGTCATGAACCTCTGTCCACAGTTCATCAGGCACTCTGTCTAGCAGATCTAGTCCCTTAAATCTATTTCTCACTTCCACTGTATAATCGTAAGGGATTTGATTTAGGTCATACCTGAATGGTCTAGTGGTTTTCCCTACTTTCTTCAATTTAAGTCTGAATTTGACAATACAGAGTTCATAATCTGAGCCACAGTCAGCTCCCGGTCTTGTTTTTGCTGACTGTATAGAGCTTCTCCATCTTTGGCTGCAAAGAATATAATCAATCTGATTTCGGTGTTGACCATCTGGTGATGTCCATGTGTAGAGTCTTCTCTTGTGTTGTTGGAAGAGGGTGTTTGCAATGACCAGTGCGTTCTCTTGGCAGAACTCTATTAGCATTTGCCCTGCTTCATTCATATTCCAAGGCCAAATTTGCCTGTTACTCCAGGTATTTCTTGACTTCCTATTTTTGCATTCCATTCCCCTATAATGAATGGGGAAACAGCAGAAACAGTGGCTGACTTTATTTTTCTGGGCTCCAAAATCACTGCAGATGGTGACTGCAGCCATGAAATTAAAAGACCCTTACTCCTTGGAAGGGAAGTTATGACCAACCTAGACAGCATATTAAAAAGCAGAGACATTACTTTGTCAACAAAGTCCATCTAGTCAAGGCTATGGTTTTTCCAGTAGTCATGTATGGATGTGAGAGTTCAACTATAAAGAAAGCTGAGTGCCAAAGAATTGATGCTTTGGAACTGTGATGTTGGAGAAGACTCTTGAGAGTCCCTTGGACTGCAAGGAGATCCAGTCAGTCCATCCTAAAGGAAATCAGTCCTGGGTGTTCATTGGAAGGACTGATGTTGAAGCTGAAACTCCAATACTCTGTCCATGTGATGCGAAGAGCTGACTCATTTGAAAAGACCCTGATGTTGGGAAAGATTGGAGGCAGGAGGAGAAGGGGACAACAGAGGATGAGATGGTTGGCTGACATCACTGACTCAATGGACATGAGTTTGGGTAAACTCCAGGAGTTGGTGATGGACAGGGAGGCCTGGCGTGCTGCGGTTCATGGGGTCACAAAGTCAGACACGACTGAGCAACTGAACTGAACTGAAATGAACTATCCATTCATAGACCCTGGATAGTCTTCAAATGAACAGGTTTAGAAGTTGTTTGTTTTTTACTTTGTTTCACTTTGGTTTGGGTTTGTTTCACCCTCATTAGCAATTAATCTGCATTACAGCTTCCTTTATGAAGAGGAAGTGCTAAGGGACAAAGCTACTGAATAACTGGGTAGCTTAGCTACTTAGATCACTCAAAACATACAACCTCAGCTCTCCAAGCTCAGTACAAAGAGACTCACATCCTATTAGGGGGAAAAAATTGCTTAACTACCCTAGATATTGAAGGCTTCCTTAAGTTCTGATCATTTAAAAAATAAACATTTCACAATTATAAAGAAATCAAAAGACTTCTTTCAAGTTGGAAAGATTAAGGAAGCAAAAATGCTGTTTTTGCGGAACACAGTAGTTTCCCATCTAGAATTTTTCTAGACCAAAAGATTCTTCCTTCAGGTAGCATCTGATACCTGTTACAAGAATGTCTAATTTCTCAAAAAAAAAAAAAAAAGAATTTCTAATTTCTTAATTTTTTAAGTTCCCCTTTTACTTTAATACCGGTAAGTAAGCCCCGAAGCTCAGATTTCAGTGTATAACAAAGTAAATTACACATCTGGATCAAAGAAATGCTAATATCACGTACAAAAAGACTAAAAATCGTTGACTGCCAATTATTTGATGCCACATCTACTTCTGTTTTCGGTTCAATTACACAATGTCTCCTAATGTTCTGTGAACTTTGTTAATTATGTCACACCATTCACTGAGGTAATTGCAAGTTCATTAAACCAAAAACAAATAACCTCAATGAACCCTAAAATAAGATGCTTCCTCATATAAAAATAGTACACACAGGAAAGAGAGAGGAGAAAAAAATAATTTAATCTATTTCAATCTCTTTACTACTGAGGGGCTCTCAAGTGACTAGTTTTATATTTTGATATGAGAGTTGGGAGATATGTTATTTATAAAGAAATTGTGTAATATGATTTATTTTCATTCCAATATAAGAAACAAACATCTTTTAAATATACTTTATTTGCACATGCACAATTTTCATTTATAACCAGAAAGTGTTTAATTCAGTATCTTTACTAAAAAATAAGGAGTCCTTTAAATCTGTCTGTACTGCTTAAACTTGTTGCAGTGAGCAGTTTTATCTTTAATATAATTTCTTAAAATATGGAGCCCTCCAGTGGCCAAATATTGCAACATTTATGTTACCACTGAAAGAAAACCATTAAATAAGAGTTCTCTTCATGCTTTCTTTTTTGCAACAAATAGAAGTAACTATTGTAAATTCTATAATTTTCTAAATAATTTAATAAGTGTTCTCTTTAAAATAAGTCATACTTATATCATTATCAAGAGTATGATATAGTATACTAAAAAAGAAAAACATTTTGAATCTGTTTAAACCTTAGAGAAAGTAGAAGAATTTCAGTAATATTCAATCACATACAAAAATGCATACCTTAGATTTAAAATATACTATTCTTCCTCAGCGATCATGTACTAGGTGATAAGAAAATTAAATGAGTTCATTGTGCGTCAAAATTCTTATTTAAGTATTTATCAATATTCTTGCTTTAAACTCTAACCAACCTAGCTTCTAAACAAATTAACGACTGAAAGAACAATTTGAAGACTTTCCTCATCAGTATTCAGCTCTTCCATAGAGTCACTTTAAGCTTCCTTTACTTTTGGGAAACAACTAGAAACTGACTTCTATTGATCAAGATCATCAATGAAAAACACTAATCAAACAGGTATTGTACAGGGCTTCTAGTAGCTTTCAGAAGCTTCACTAGAGTAACCTCATTTAATAGTTAAAATAACCCTGTAAGATAAGCTTCCCTGGTGGCTCAGATGGTAAAGAATCTGCCTGCAATGCAAGAGACCTGGGATCGGATCCTTGGGTTGGGAAGATCCCCTGGAGAAGGGGATGGCTACCCACTCCAGTACTCTTGCCTGGAAAATCCCATGGATGGAGGAGCCTGGTGGGCTGCAGTCCATGTGGTCGCTAGGAGTCGGACGCGACTGAGCGACTTCACTTTCACTTTTCAGTTTCATGCATTGGAGGAGGAAATGGCAACCCACTCCAGTGTTCTTGCTTAGAGACTCCTGGGGACGGGGGAGCCTGGTGGGCTGCCATCTATGGGGTCGCAAGGAGCTGGACATGACTGAAGCGACTTAACCTTAACCTTGTAACCAACAGGGTTACCAC
The DNA here is from genome assembly GCF_029407905.1 of Bubalus kerabau. Taxonomy (NCBI): domain Eukaryota; kingdom Metazoa; phylum Chordata; class Mammalia; order Artiodactyla; family Bovidae; genus Bubalus; species Bubalus kerabau. Next base: position 98,679,938 of record NC_073625.1, on the reverse strand, counting down.
AGAAATCAAAGAGAATTTTGAGGCTAGCTCACACAGAAGACATTATGACTTCTGCCTTGATTGCTCTATAACTCCTTGCTCTAGGGAATGCAAAATCATGAGAACACTCAAGAAGGCCTAAGGAAAGGTCCATGTGGCTGGGAAGCTCATGAACTCTTCCACCAGTCAGTCACAAGCTAGCCAGGCATGTGAATGAAACCACCTTAAAGTGATCCACACCATTTCTGTCCTTTATTTTGCCCATCTTTGCATGAAATGTTCCCTTGGTATCTCTAATTTTCTTGAAGAGATCTCTAGTCCTTCCCATTGAGTTGTTTTTTTTTTTTTTAAAACTTTACATAATTGTATTAGTTTTGCCAAATATCAAAATGAATCCACCACAGGTATACATGTGTTTCCTCTCTTTCTTTGCACTGATCACTGAGGAATGATTTCTTATCTCTCCTTGCTATTCTTTGGAACTCTGCATTCAAATGGGTATATCTTTCCTTTTCTCCTTTGCCTTTAGCTTCTCTTCTTTTCTCAGCCATTTGTAAGATTTCCTCAGACAACCATTTTCCCTTTTTGCATTTCTTTTTCTTGGGGATGGTCTTGATCCACGCCTCCTGTACAATGTCACAAACTCCATCCATAGTTCTTGAGGCACTCTGTCTATCAGATCTAATTCCCTGAATCTATTTGTCACTTTCACTGTAAAATCGTAAGGGATTTGATTTAGGTCATACCTGAATGGTCTAGTGGTTTTCCCTACTTTCTTCAATTTAAGTCTGAATTTGGCAATAAGCAGTTCATGATGTGAGCCACAGTCAGCTCCTGGTCTTGTTATTGCTAACTGTATAGAGCTTCTCCATCTTTAGCTGCAAAGAATATAATCAATCTGATTTCAGTATTGACCATCTGGTGATGTCCACGGATAGAGTCTTCTCTTGTGTTATAGGGAGAGGATGTTTGCTATGACCAGTGCATTCTCTTGGCAAAATTCTATAAGCCTTTGCCCTGCTTCATTCTGTACTCCAAGGCCAAATTTGCCTGTTACTCCAGGTATTTCTTGACTTCCTACTTTTGCATTCCAGTTACACTTTAATGGTTAACTAATACAGACTGATGCTTCTACTGTCTCCATTTTACAGAAGAGCCTGGGAGTGTTTAAAACTTAAATATATCTAAGAAAATATATATTTTTCTTTCTGTTGAACTTGTCTACCTCTGTGTTATTATTTGCCATTTCCCCAAGACATTTAACCAGTAATTGCCTGGATTTTCAAATCACTCATGTTGAACTTTTCTTCTAGCTTTGTTTGTTAAATAGGTTGACATCCAAAATTTAAAAAAAGAAATTTTAAATTCTGTACAGAAAATAAAGATATTATTGACTATATAATATGTAGCCTAATTCACTAATGATTATATCTCAGCTTTTATTCTAAATCTGTAATACAACTTATGTATAAATAAAAAAATCCCCTTTTCTTATAATTTGCCTTTGTAGGTCAAGAAGTAAGGCTGCTAACACAGCACATATAATTTGAATAAATTTATCTAAATGTACAGTTGTATATGGTAGATAAAAATGCACTTATTATTGGCCAGAAGCTATTCTGAATGCTACTAAATATTTACCATTTAATTCTCACATCAATCTATGAGGTAGGTACTATTATCCCCATTTTACAGACATATAGAGGTAAGGACAATGTCAGAGCCACAGCTGAATCCTGGCAGCAGTCTGGCTTCTGATCCTATGCTCTTAACCATGAGCCTATACTAGTTCTCTTAATCTCTTACTTATTTCACAAAGTATTATGGGTAGGAGAAAGACCATGTGCTTTGGAATACAGTTATTAAGCCTCTTATAACTGTATGATTTAACCACTCTAAATCTGTTTTGTTCATGTGTCTGATGGGCATAAAATAGGTTGTGTTTTTTATTTTTATGAATATTAGATAAAAACATGAATAAGAAACACCCTGTATAATGTCTGACCCATAATCAATATTTATTCACGTTTTGTCTTTTCCCTACAGGTAGGTTTTTACTAAAGCCAATGAAGCCTAAGCTTCCACATTCTCCACTTTCACAGCCCTACCCAAAAACAATGTGCCTATGTGTCATATTCATAACTTGTCTTCCTTTGCTTAGATGGCCTCCAAATTGTACAACCTTCAGACTTCACAAAACCAGAATACTTCTGCCTTTTCATTAATTATTTCAACACTAAAGCAAGCCCAGTGGGCTCCAGTCTGGATAAGAGGGAGTAAATATACTCCACCTTTTCTGTTCCACCAAATGTAGCTATAAAACCTGGAAATAATATATGTCACAGCTATTAAGGTAGCAGGAAAATGAAGAACAACAAATTTTGAAGTACCATTTTCTTCTTTCTCTCATGTGCTTGGACTTCAGGCATTTCTGTGGTAGCAAAAGCAGGCAGCAAAAACAGGAATCCACAGGAACCAAAAATCTGAGTAAGGGGAACCTTCATCTCTAATTAGAGAAACACAGGTTCCAAGAAGGTGGGGCAAACCCATCTCTTTATCCTTTCATGGCTTATTCCCAGACACAGGTACAATCATGGGACGTGCACCGTAGAGCATGGTAACTAAAGCCCCAGCTTTCCAATCACAGAATCAAAATCAAAGTGGGAAATGGTAAAGAGGAGTTCTTCATGAACTCCTGGTCTCATCCCAAGCTACACATGCAGGGAATTGATCCTCAGCAGTACACATGGACAGTGACAATTGTTTGATAGAGCACTGCTCATTCTCAGATTGGCCACTGGGTGGCAAATAAGAGGACAAATCTAAATAACACTGAAAAGGCTTTAAACAGAACTGACCTAGGAAGCAATTTATACTTGCCACTTACAGCTGTTCCATGTTGTTGTACAGCAGAAATTAACACACTGTAAAGCAATTATCCTCCAATGAAAAATAAATAAAATTAAAAAAGAAAAAATTTACAGATGTCTGGTTGGAACCTGAATCCTGAACTTATCTGAATCAATGTCCTACTAAAACTAAAATATCACTATTTGCCACAGACTTTGTAAAAGCCTCAGAGTCTCATAATAATCAAAATGTCCAGGACAAAACTCCAAATTAGTCAGCATATGAAGAAATAAGAAAACTCTCAGCTTGCATAAGAAATGATAATCAACAGCCCACAATTATGAAACAATTCAGGGGTCAAAATTATTTGACAGTCATTTTTAAATGCTCCAGCAAGTAAAGGCTGCTACTCCTGAAGATGATGCAAAAAAAAAAAAAAAAGTGGTTCAATACTCTGGAAAAGTTTGGATATTCCTCATATAAATATGTGCAGTCTTATTCCTAGGTATTAACCCAGGAGAAATCAATGCTTATGTTCACACAAAAATCTCTACATCAACATTTACAGTAGCTTTATTCGTAATTGCCATACACTGAAAACAACCTGATAACTGAAGGAATAACAGCAGAAAATGATAATAGGCTACTGACGCAACAACTTGGGTGAACCTCAGGCATTACAGCAAGTGAAAAAAGCCAATCTCAAAAGATTATATACTATATGATTCAATTTATACTGCATGCTCCAAAAGACAAAACTAGTGTAATGTAGATAAAAACAGTGTTGCCGGGAGCTGGGGTTGGGAGAAAGGTAAGACTACATGCAACATAAGAAAAGTTGGAATGGCGAGGCAGGGCAGGGAATATAACTTTATAAATGTGAACACTGAGCACTATATAAAATCTATTTGTGTTTTAAAATAAATAGAACTATATACACCAAAAGCCAATTTTATTGTCAGTTAATCTAAAAACTTAAAAAAAAGTTTAAGACCAAAATTTTAAAAAGAAGCAAAAAAATAAATTGTTGGAATATTTATTAGAACATCTGTAAGAGATGGTGGAAGAAGCACAAACTAGAATCAAGATTGCCGAAGAAATATCAATAACTTTGGATATGCATATGACACCACCTTTATGGCAGAAAGTGAAGAGGAACTAAAAAGCCTCTTGATGAAAGTGAAAGAGGAGGGTGAAAAACTTAGCTTAAAGTTCAACATTCAGAAAACGAAGATCATGGCATCTGGTCCCATCACTTCATGGGAAATAGATGGGGAAACAGTGAAAACAGTGTCAGACTTTATTCTTTTGGGATCCAAAATCACTGCAGATGGTGACTGCAGCCATGAAATTAAAAGACACTTACTCCTTGGAAGAAAAGTTTTGACCAACCTAGATAGCATATTGAAAAGCAGAGACATTACTTTGCCAACAAAGGTCCATCTAGTCAAGGCTATGGTTTTCCCAGTGGTCATGTATGGATGTGAGAGTTGGACTGTGAAGAAAGCTGAGTGCCAAAGAATTGATGCTTTTGAACTTCAGTGTTGGAGAAGACTCTTGAGAGTCCCTTGGACTGCAGGAGATCCAACCAGTCCATTCTGAAGGAGATCAGCCCTGGGATTTCTTTGGAGGGAATGATGCTGAAGCTGAAACTCCAGTACTTTGGCCACCTCATGTGAAGAGTTGACTCATTGGAAAAGACTCTGATGCTGGGAGGAATTGGGGGCAGGAAGAAAAGGGGACGACAGAGGATGAGACGGCTGGATGGCATCACTGACTCGATGCACATGAGTTTGGGTGAACTCCAGGAGATGGTGATGGACAGCGAGGCCTGGCGTTGCTGCAATTCACGGGGTCACAAAGAGTCGGAGACGACTGAGTGACTGAACTGAAGTGAAGAGATGGTAGTATCAATTTACTGACTGAAAGGACATTTGGCCCATTATACTAAAATCCAGGGGAATCAACTAAACAGCATAAGAGCTGAAAATGACTTACAAAGGTATAATCTTACCCAAAATGCTTCTTGTTCTACTATACATACAAAATCAAGACCAAAATAGCATATGAAAAGAAAATTCAAACACTGTGTCACTGTCAGTCACCAGCAAGCAACTAGGTCTTCTGAGGATATATAGGAAACTGAAGGATTATCTAAATTACCTCAGCTAACAATCTGTCTCTGAAAGTCCCATTCCAATGTTAATAATTCCATCTGGAAATTTCAAGCTATGCTCCCTGTAATACTATCTATGCAGTGTTTTCATCTTCTCTGTCACCATTAAAAAAAAGGTGAGAGAATTTTATTTCCAGAAAGGTGGTACAAACATACTTACCCCTACTGCTCTCACTGTGTGCTCAGTTGCTTCAGTCCTGTCTTTGCTACCCCATGGACTGTAGCTCGTCAGGCTCCTCTATCTATGGTATTTTCCCAGCAAGAACACTGAAGAGGGTTGCCATTCCCTCCCCTCCAGGGGATCTTCCCTACCCAGGGATGGAACCCATGTCTCCTTCATTGCAGACAGATTCTTTACTGCTGAGCTACTGGGGAAGCCCAACTAAAAACACTGGACATTATATAAGAAAACTCTGAAAGGAAGAAATAAAGGCAAGCTAGTTTGGGACTTCAAGACCCAAGGAACAGCACAGTGTTGAGTTCCCTGGATCTTCTTTTCACCCTATACATCCTAGACTTGAAACTGAAGAAGCCAGCAACAAAGAAATGCCAATGAGGTGCAGACAAAAAAGTCCCAACAAAAGCCAGGTCTAAAGGACCAGGAAAGCCTACAGAGAGTAAATTTTTACAAAGTAACTGCACTGCATGAGATAAACATGACAGAAAAAACTATGGCCCCTGACCACCGCAATGGAGTGGTGTCAGAGAAGTGCAAGGAGGGTGCTGGGATTTTCACTCAGTCAGACAGTAACAAGTTCAAGTCCTCCCTCTCCTCCTACAAATACAGAGTCAATGACGATCATGTGCAGACAGATAACTTCCATTATCCCCCTAGTGGTAACAGGGTTTCTCTCTTTCTCCCCACTTGGGTGGTTTCAGAAGAGGCCCAGTGAAGACACATCAGGACTTTGACTACCACCCAGTAGCAAAGAGCCCACCCCAACCCTGCTCCTTGGTCCGGAGGAGGCCATGTGTAAAGCAGTAATGAAACTCTCCTGACCCTTCCAGTGGCAGTGGCACCTTCAGAGCTGAGTGAGGGATGGGACCCCCCAGCTCAGCCTGGAAGTATTAAGATTCCTTCTCTACCTTGGATGTCAATGGCAGCCGAGTGGGGAAAATTAGATTTCTCTTCCTTTCTGGCAGTAATAAGAAGGTATCATCCCTCACCTCTGATAGAACAGTGTCAGAGGAAGTTAGCTAAACCAGGAAATTTATGTAAGATCCAAAGATTCACAACATAATGCCCAAAATATCCAGGTTTCAACTGAAAGTCATTTCACATACCAAAACTAAGACTGCCTCAACTTGAATAAAAATAAACACATGACAAATTAAAGATGAGATGTTAAATTATGCAACAAACATTTTAAAGCAATTATTATTTTTAAAAAAAGTTTCAATGAACAGCTGCAAACATACTTGAAAGAGAAGAAAACATAAAATGTCTCAGAAAATAAATAGAAAAATATCAAAAAGAACCAACTGGAAACTTTGGAACTGAGAGAAACAATAACCAAAATAAAACTTAATGAATGGGGTCAAAGGCAGAGTGGATGGGACAGAGAAAAGAAATCAGTGAATTAGAAAAGAGAATAATAGATATTATGCAAGTGGAACAAAAGAAAGAAAAAAGTCTGAAAATTCTCAGTAGAGCCTCAGGGATAAACGTTTAAAATCCATGTGACTATAATCCAGGGAGGAAGGAGAAAAAAAGGTCAAGTTTGGGAAGGTACTCAAACAAATAATGGCTAAAAACTTGTCAAATCTGGCAAGCAACATATACCAAGACACATGGTAATCAAATTAGAAACCAGAGGCAATTTTTCAAGAGCTAAAAAATAAAAGAACTGTCAACTGAGGATCCTATACCCTGTGAAAATATCCTTCAAGAAGGAAATGAAAATAAAGACATGATCAGAGGAAGAAAAAATGAGAGAACTTTCACCAACAGACCTTACCAAAAAGAGCAGCTAGAGAATGCTAATGAGCATAAAGGAAAAAAATAAAAGAAGGAACCTCAAAATATAAGGAAGAAAAAAGAACATGTTAAGCAAAAATATGGGTAAATACAATATGCTTTCCTTCTTCTCTTGACTTTTCTAAATTAATTTTGATGGTTTTAACAAATCCTAACAGTATCTAATACAGTTCTAAATGTACGTCAAGTATTTAAGAAAACTGTATTATAAATGCAGGAAGTAAAGGGACATAAAGAAAAGTAGAAGTAAATGCACTAATTAAAAACCAGATTAGCAGTTGGTTAAAAAACATGATCTAACTATATACTACAAAAAACTCACTTCAAATACAATAGCATAGGTAGGTTGAAAGTAAAAGAATGGAAATGGTATATCCTGCAAACATTAATCAAAATGAAGAAAGAGTGCTATATTAATCAGAAAAGAAGACTTCAGAGCAAAATCACCAGACACAGACAAGGACATTAAGGGCCTCATGATAAAAGGGCCATACCACCAAGATGATAGAACAATCCTAAATGTGTATATACTAATAATGGATCTATGAAAAGTGAAAATGAAAGTGAAGTCGTTCAGTCATGTCCGACTCTTTGCGACCCCATGGACTGTAGCCTACAAGGCTCCTCTGTCCGTGGGATTTTCCAGGCAATAGTCCTGGAGTGAATTGCCATTTCCTTCTCCAGGGGATCTTCCCAACCCAGGGATAGAACCTGGGTCTCCTGCATTGTAGACAGACGCTTTACCGTCTGAGCCACCAGGGAAGTCCATGGATCTATAGAATATGAAAAATCAAAACCTATAGAACTGATATGAGACACAGATAAATTCAGAGTGTGAGACATCAACAAACCTCTCTCAGAATGACTGGAGAAAAAATAAGAATATACAAGATCTCAACAGCATCAAACAACAGGATCTAACCAACATTTATAGAACACCCGACCCAACAACAGCAAATGACATTCTTTTTCAAGTGCCCAGGGAATACACACGAAGAAAGATGATATGCTAGACTATAAAACAGCTCATCAACAAACTTAAAGTAAAATCTTCAGCTTCCCTGGTGGCTCAGTGGTAAAGAATCCACCTGCCAACGCAGAAGACACAGGTTTGATCCCTGGTCCAGGAAAATCCCACATGCCATGGAGCAACTAAGCCGGTTTACCACAACTACTGAGCCTGAGCTCTAGAGCCCAGGAACCCCAGCTCTTGAGCCCATGTGCCACAACTACTCAAGTCCGCGGACCTAGAGCCTGTATTCCACATTAAGAGAAGCCACTGCCATGAGAAGCCCGCACACTGCAACTAGAGAGTAGTCCCCACTCTCTGAAACTAGAGAAAGCCCATGTAGCAACGAAGATCCAACACAGGCAAAAATACATATATACATACATAAATAAATAAAATTTTTCAAAAAGGAAATTAAAATCTTAAGGGTATGTTCTCTGATCACAATGGAATCAAATTAGAAATCATTAGCAGAAAGATTAACAGGAATACTCCTTAACACTTGAAAACTAACAATATAAATAATCCATGAATCAAAAGTCTCAAGGAAAATTTTTTGAAAAACACACTGAACTGAATGAAGATGAAAGTATAATCTATCAAGATTTGTGGGAACTAGCAAAAGCAGTGCTGAGAGGGGAAGCAGTAGAACTAAATGCTTTTATTTTTGGAAAAGGAAATCTTTCAAATCAGTAATTTAAACTCCCATCTCAAGAATCTTGAGAAAGATCCAAATAAATCCAAATAAGCAGAAATTAAGGAAACAATAAAGAGAAGAAATCAGTGAAATTAAAAATAGAAAATGATTTTGGTATTACCTTGATACTGCGGCTGCTACTGCTAAGTCGCTTCAGTCGTGTCCGACTCTGTGCGACCCCATAGACGGCAACCAATCAGGCTCCCCCGTCCCCGGGATTCTCCAGGCAAGAACACTGGAGTGGGTTGCCATTTCCTTCTCCAATGCATGAAAGTGAAAAGTGAAAGTGAAGTCGCTTCAGTCGTTTCCGACTCTTCACAACCCCATGGACTGCAGCCTTCCAGGCTCCTCCATCCATGGGATTTTCCAGGCAAGAGTACTGGAGTGGGGTGCATCAGACAAAGATAGTACCAAAAACTAAAACTACACATCAATATCCCTCATTAGTATAGATGCAAGAATCCTCAACAAAAACTAGCAAACAGAATTCAACAATATATAAAAAGAATTCTATAACATAACCAGAGAGTTATTTAAGGAATGCAAGGATAGTTCAATATTCAAAAATCAATTAATACAATCCACTATATTAACAGGTAAAAAAAGAAAAATCATATCATCATATCCATTGATGAAAAAATAGTCAACAAAATTCAACATCCATTCATGATTAAAAAAAATAAACCTTCAGTAAAAAGAATCAAGGAGAATTTCTTCGTTTGATGAAGAGAATCTAAAAAGAACCTACAGCTAACATTACAACACCAACGTATTAAATCCCTTTTTTCCTAAGATCAGCAACAAGGCAAAAATATCCATTTTCATTACTCTTATTATATAGAGCTCTAAGTTCTGCCAGCACAGTAAATCAAGGAAAGGAAATAAAAGGTATATGCTGTGCTTAGTCACTCAGTCATGCCTGACTCTTTGTGACCCCATGGGCTATAGCCCACCAGGCTCCTCTGTCCATAGGGATTCTCCCAGCAAGAATACTGTAATGCGTCGCTCTGCCCTCCTCCAAGGGAGCTTTCCAACCCAGGGATAGAACTCAGGTCTCCTGCATTGCAGGTCGATTCTTGACCAGATGAGCTACCCAGGAAGCTCTTAAAAATAATATAGTTCTGAAAAAAGAAATAAAACTATCCCTATCTGCAGACGATATAATTGTCTATATGGAAAATTCCAAGGAATCTACAAAAACAATTCCTAAAATGAATACATGAATTTATAAGGTCAAAAGATACAAGTTCAACATACAAAAATCAATTATATTTTTATTTATGAACAATGAACATATGGACATCAAAATTAACATTTTTAGATACTAGAAATAAATATGTAGACAACATAATTAAAAATATTATACCATTTACAATAGTTTTTAAAATGAGAAAAAGTGAAAGTGTTAGTCACTCAGTCACGCACGACTCTTTGAGACCCCATGGCTCTGCCCAACAGGCTCTGCTCACAGAATTCTCCAGGTAAGAATACTGGAGTGGGTTGCCGAGCCCTTCTCCAGGGGATCTTCCTGACCCAGGTCTTCCTGACCAGGGATCGAACCCAGGTCTCCTGTATCACAGGCAGATTTTTTACCACCTGAGCCACCAAATGGTTTTTAAAATGAAGTAATTAATTATAAACCTAATAAAATCATATCCAATGTAGGTATGCTGAAAAGTACAAAATGCTGATAAAAAAATAATCAGAGATCTAAATAAATGAAGAGATACACTGTGTTCAAGAAACGGAATACTAAACATAATACAAAATGTAAATTCTCCCCAAACTGATATGCAGATTTAACACAATTCCTTAAAAATAAATTCTCAGTAAGACTTTTGAAAATGTAGTAGAGACAAAATTAGTCTAGACTTTATACAGAAAGTCTAGAATTTTCTGTATAAAGTCTATTCTAGTTCTTTCAGACCCAGAATAAATTGTTTTAGATTAGTTAAAATAATTTTTAAAAAGAAGAATGAAGTGTGAAAAATCAGTCTACCTGATTTCAAGATTTTATGTGTAGCTACAGTAATTATCAAGAATGTATGATATTGCTGGAGAAGCAGACACAATAGATCAGTGAAACAGAATGGAGAACCAGAAACAGATCCACTTAAATACACCTATCTTTTTTTGACCAAGGCACAAAAAAAGCAATTCAACAGATGAAGGTTAGCCTTTCTAAACCAATGTTGCTGGAGCAACTGGACATCCATAGCAAAGAAAGGACCTCAACCTAAGAAACATACTTTATACAAAAATTAACTCACAATGAATCATGAACTTAAATGTAAAACACAAAACCATAAAGCTCTTAGAGAAGAAAATTAGAAAGGCTTCAGAATATAGGGGCTAGGTAAACAGTTCTTGGACTTGACAACAAAAACACAGTCCATAAAAGGAAAAACTGATAAACTGAACTCCAACAAACTTCAAAACTTTTGCTTTGCCAAAAACCCTATAAAGAAGATGAAAATATAAGGTACAGACTGGGACGAAATACACGCCAACCACATATTTGACAACTATTAACTGGAATATATAAAGAACTTTCAGAACACAGCAGGAAAAAAGCAAAAAATCCAATTAGAAAACGGATGAAATTCATGAAAAGACATGTTTACCAAAGTGTATATACAGTTTACCCTTAAACAATGCAGGGGTTAGCGGGTGCTCACCCCTCTTCCCCCCAGAACAATTAAAAATTGTGCGTAACTTTACAGTCAACCTTTCGTGGTTTCAACCAACCATAGATTATGTAGTACTGCAAAAAATGTTTACTGGAAAAAAAATCCATGTTTCAGTGGACCTGTGCAGTTCAAACCCATATTGTTAACTGTATTGATGCACTCACAACTTGCATTTATCTCCAGAGAATTATGCTGCATGAAAAAGACTACTTACTATATGACCTTATTTCTATGAACATGCTAAAGTAACAAAGTTACACAAATGGGGAGCAGATTAGCAATTGCAATCAATTATAAAGGGGGAGAGAACAACAGGAAAGTAGATGTGACAATACAAAAAGCAACATAGAGATCCTTGAGGAGATGGAAATGTTCTACATGTTGGCTGTATATATCTTGATACTCTGGCTGTGATAGTTTATCAGTTTTGCAAAATGTTATTACTAGGGGAACATGAATAAAAGGTACATGGGATCTCCTGATAAAATTTCCAGTAACTGCACATGAATTGACAATTATCTTGAAATAAAAAGTTTACCTAAAAAACTGTATAGCAATAACAAACACAAAGCAGGTGAGCAGTATGAACTTCCTCGTGTTCTCAGTCCTTGGGTGATGAGTCTCCTTGCAAGGCCTTGGACTGGGGTTACCAAGCCAACTTCTACTCTCACGCTACACTCCTCCTTGGCCAACATCATTCATTCTGGAGGCAATTACCTTATGCCAATGACTGCCAAATGTGTATTTCAAGCCAATTCATCTCTTCTGAAGTCCAGCCAAGAGATCTGCTTCCCTTGGGGCTGTCCCTGTTTCAGTAGTTGTCACTGTATCATGCAATGAATGCACCGGATGCTACTGTTAATGTGTGGTTTCCTCTGTCTCACTCTCACACATCTAGTCAATCATAAAACACTGTTAATTCAAGTTCCCAAACACAACACAAAATCAGTCCACTTCTCATCTTCACTGCTCCACCTGATCTAAACCACTACTAAGCCACTGATCCCTTGACTGACTTTTGCATCCCTGTTTGTGCCCCTCTCAAAAGCACCCCTTCTGCAGCAACCACACTGATCTGGACAAAAAGTAAGTATGAATGAACAGCTCACTCTCTAGCTTAAAACCTTTAAATTTTACCCACTGGGCTTGGGATTTAATCTCAAAGCACACAAAAATCTCACATATTCTAATTTCTATCCGAATGATTCTACCTTTTTTGCTCTTTTCTAAAATCCAGTTATAATATTCTTCTAGTTTCTCCTAGACATCCTGCTCTTTCTCATCTCAGCCCGTCGGGTCTTATCCATTACTTCTTCCAAGACGGGTTTTCCTGAATCTTCAGATAAGGATAGGTCCCTTATTGAATAATTAAAGAGATACCTATACAACTTGAAATAAATCTAATTAAAGTGTTCTAATATTAAAAAATCAAATAATTCTAAGATTCATGCAAAGATAATATCTAAGGTATAAATAACATAATTCAATCCACAAGTCATATATATTTGCTTTGGTGGATTATTTAATTTAGACCTAGACACAGAAACACTTTTACATTCATTTTCTTTGGAACTTTCTAAATATGAAATACAGTAATAATAATGTTCTTAGTAAGAAGCTTTATCATTCATAGTCAAACTATGACTGTGACCTCAGGTTTCTGGTCTGTGGAACTGTGAGAAATAAATGTTTGTTGTTTATAGGTCACTCAGTCTGTGATATTCTGTCATAGTACCTTGACTAAGATGGAAAATTGGTACTGACAGTGTGGTACTGCTATAACAAATACCTAAAAATGTGAAGTGGCTTTGAAACGGAGAGTAATAGGTAGAGGCTGGAAGAGTTTTGAAGTGCAGGCTAGAAAAAGCCTACATGACAGTGAACAGACCACTAAAAGCTATTCAGGTGAGGGCTCAGAAGGAGAAGAGAAGAGCCGCAGAGAAAGCCTCAATCTTCCTAGAGAACTCCGAAGTGGCCTTGAACAGAATGCTGGTGGAAAGATGGACAGTAAAGGCCATTCTGATGAGAATGGAAATGAGGAACCTGTTATTGGAAACTGAAGGCAAGGCAATCCTTGTTAAAAAGTAGGAAAGAACGTGGCTAAATTGTGCTCATGTCTGAGTATTTTATGGAGATAGAACTCATGGTTCTATCCTGTGGAAGACAGACATATCCAACAAAGCTGGCTATTTGGCTGAAATTTCTTTCTAAGCAAAATACTGAAGGTACCATTGGCTCCCTGGAATATTACAGTAAAACATGAAGAAGAATGACAAAGACAGAATCTGTAACCAAAAAGAAGCAGAAATTTAAAATTTGGAAAACTCGCAGCTTATTCATTTTATAAAACATGAGCAAGCATGTTTGAGAGACCACTAAGGGTGGGGCCAAGAAACTTTCTGATGAGAAGATGAGTATGTATATGAACCAGAGATTTAATCAGCCACTCAGCAACTGCTATTTGAATCCAAGGGGAAAGAGATAGGAACAAATAAAGACTGGTTGTCAGACTTCTTGAAATTCATAGGAGGGAACCATAGCACCATTCTGCTTCAAACGTGTGATATTCAAAACAAGATAAGGACTCCCCTAGTGGAGCAGTGGGTGCAGACATCGGCAGTGTCTCCAACTGCCAATGCAGGAGACACAGGTTCAATCCCTGGTCCAGGAAGATTCTACGTACTGGAGAGCAATTAAGCCCGTATGCCACAACTACTGAGTCTGAGCTCTGCTGCTGCTGCTGCTAAGTCACTTCAGTCGTGTCTGACTTGGTGTGACCTCATAGACGGCAGCCCACCAGGCTCCCCCGTCCCTGGGATTCTCCAGGCAAGAACACTGGAGTGGGTTGCCATTTCCTTCTCCAATGCATGAAAGTGAAAAGTGAAAGCGAAGTCGCTCAGTCGTGTCCGACCCTCAGCGACCCCATGGACTGCAGCCTTCCAGGCTCTAGGACCCCTGAACTGCAACTAATTACCCTGGGCCGCAACTACTGAAGCCCGTGCAGCTAGAGCCTCTGCTCCCTCACCACACTGAGAAGCCCATGCACCACAACTAGACAGGAGCCCCCGACTCTCTGAAACTAGAGAAAGCTTGTGTGCAGCAACAAAGACCCAGCTCGCCAAAAAGAAATTAATTTTCTTTTAAACAGACAAGGTGATTCACAGATCATCAGTTTCAAAAGTGGGAAAGGCATTACCTAGGTTTCAGCAAGCCAGAAGACTCCTAGCCAAAGCCATGGGAGCCAGACCCCTCCCCAGCAGAGCTGTTGGGAAGCAGCTATCTTCATCAAGATTTCCAAGAACGGAGCCATTTGGTGCTACAGGCACAAGACCCAAGCAAAGGGCACAGCAAAGACAAGGCCAACACAGAGACCTCCACTGGAACAACTCTCAGCAAAGCGGTGGGGGAAGGGCTGCATGTTCCCTCAACTCTAAACCAGCAGAGCCACAGGCGTACTATTCCTGCCTGAGAGAGATGCTGCGGGGATGCGCTCAGCAGAGCCATGGAGGCACGGACACTCTTGTGTGTCCAGTAAGAGGGCCCATAGTAAGTGGGCCTGGCAAGCAGAGCATCAAGTTTAAGAAGATTATTCTTGAGACTTAAGATTTGAGGCTGTTTGCCCTGTTGGGTTCTGATGGTTTTCTTTCCTGCTTACAGTTTTCTTTCCTATTGCTCCCTCTTAGAATGGGAGTGTTTAACTCTATGCCCGTCCCACCATTGCTGGTGAAGCACATAATTTGTTTGATTTCACAGGCTCACAACTAAAAGTGAATTTGCCCCAGATGACTCACTCCTTGAATCTTACTCATACTTGATGTAGATCATATTTAGATGAGACTTTGGAATTTAGACTGTTGAGTCAATGCTGGGACCAGTGAAGATGCTGGGACTACTGGGATGGTATGAATGCATTCTGCACGTAAGAAGTTCATGAATTTTGGGGATGCAGCAGTTGAATGCTGTGATCTAAATGTTTGTGTTTTCCCCCACCCCAAACTGATGTGTTGAAATCCTAATACCCAATGTGATACTATTAGGAGGTGGGGCCTTTGGAAGGTAACAAGTCATGAGGGTTGAGTCCTCATGAATGGAATTAGTGCCCTTTAATTGGCCATTTGGGACTCCCTAGGTGGCTCATTGGGGAAGAATCTACCTGCAGTGCAGGAGACATAGATGCAGGTTCAATCCCTGGGTCAGGAAGATCTGCTGGAGGAGGGCATGGCAACACACTCCAGTATTCTTGCCTGGAGAATCTCATGGACAGAGAAGCCTGGCAGGCTACAGTCCATAGGTTTGCAAAGAGTCAGATACGACTGAAGCAACTGAGCATGCATGCATGCACAATTAGCCATTCTGTCACGTGAGGATACAAGAAGTCTGCAATCCAGAACAGGGCCTTCATCTGGCCATGCTGGCACCCTGATTTTGGACTTCCAAACTCCAGGACTATGAGAAATAAATGCTTTTCGTTTATAAGCCACCTGGTCTGTGGTATTTTGTTACAACAACCTGAACAGACTAAGACAGACTTATTCATTATGAATAATTCAGCAACCAATGCACTATTTTCTTGCAATTCTTCTTTGCCTTTTTATGGGCTTTAAGGACTTCACACACACACACTTAGCAGTTAAGTTTGCTGTGTAAAAAGCCACACATGCTTTGTAAATAAATACCTACAATTTGAACCTAAAATTTCTTTCTAAAATTTGCTAAGCTTGACTTTGGTCTCTTAATAATGATAAAATCAACAACAAAGGAAAAAACATAGCAAAATAACCACTGGGATATGCCATGTAAAAAGAAATTTGTATGAAGCT